>NC_064550.1:21160085-21760085 GCF_023856365.1 Brienomyrus brachyistius | reverse complement strand
CTTACAATATATTTGCCCAGACATTTACTAAATCAAGGGTGAATGGAAGTTCAATGACGTGCAGAGCGCTAAAAATAGGCATGCAGAGGAACTTAGGTCAGCACACTGAACTAATTTTTCCTTAATTAAAAGCTGATTGGCAATAAGGTTTCTACAGTGATTGCAGGTGTGAGGATGTTACGTGCCGATGCAGGTAATCAGCTTTCCTTGAAAATGGTGGCCAGTTCTGCAGTCTGTCCCGTACTGCTTGTGTTTGGGTTCTCGCGGAGTCAGTGGAAATGCAGAACTGCGGCATGGATTTTCCCCACCTTTTAAGGGAGAGCGAGGTTGTTAAGTCCATTTTAGGGAAACTATCCAGAGAGCAAGCACATTTAAACATATTAGTTGCATTTTTTTTTTTGTTATGCGAGAAACTATTCTCCCAAAGCAATTATTTACAATTATAGAATCATTTTTCACAACCTGTTCTGCATGAAAGACAGTGGGACATTGCTGGTATTTTCTCATTTTCTCTGTTATCAATTTGGAAGCATTCGTCTGTCATTTCTCTTAAGCAGGACTTTAGATGCTGCAAAAGGGCAGAGAATGACAGGAATTTTCCAAGTGCCGGAAACACAAACACTGCCTTGCCGTCGTATCTTTGAGGGACAATAATTCAGTAAATACCTCAGTAATCATGCACAGCAAGATGGCGTTACTGTGAATGTGTTGGTTGTTATAGGCAAGAAGGCTTATGTGCTTAACATTGTTAATAACGATAATTAACTCTTATATGTTTTGCCAGTGGCCCTTTTCATTATTGGTTTACATTTTGTGCAAATGTCAAACATAGCTTACCGTTTATTATGATTGCCTTGACAAGAATTCTCACTGCAGAACAAATAATTTTTTCAGCAAAGATTTTTAGTGCAAGCAATTACTTATTTGAAGAGAGGTGCAGCATCAAGACAGGCAGGGCAGGCAAGGGGCCCCGAGCTGATAGAGGGCCCCCGAGGGCCACAGATTACATAGTACATTGCAACAGCAAATCTGCTTTATTTGTGTATTCAAATTTTACATAAAAGTGAAAATAAGGAACTTGCGTTTAATAAATTTTCTTTATTATTGTTACTAATTTAGACTTCATGCAAAAATAATGGTAATAAATTTTACCATGTCAGGGGAATATTAGTCGGTGGACCCCATGAAGTTTGTCTTTGCCTTCGGCCCTAGAATCGCCTCAGCATTTGAACTGATGACATCATTTTCTAGTCAAAACTGAATATTTCATAATATTCTACTTCGTTGTCTGAGTGCACTTACCTCACTACCACAAAGTTTACATTTTGTGTGAGCTAGACATGGAGATCACTAAAAATCCATTCAGTTCACAGTTAATTATCAATTAACCATTTTCCTTCCACTTCTGAGAAGACAGCTCAGCATAGTACATTGTCAGGTTACAATAGTTTGTGATTTCCAGTGTTTAGCAAATTCAGCGCAAATTCAGAGCAACCAATCATAGAACCGAATGCATTACAACGGAAGTCTTTCATTCATCCCCATGAGGAAATTGAGCCTTTATCACGTACCTCATCTTGTTTTCCACGAACCACAAACACACGTATATGTAGGTGAGAGTAATTTTTGAGATCAGAGCACCAGGTCAGCCATGATCCAGGAGCATGGATATAATTACTCTACCAGCAATGGGATTTGAACCCATGACCTTCCAGACACGGGCACAGATCACTAACAAGCTACAAATGACCCCGATGGGATCAGTCAGGCTAATTAACACTCTCATAAGTAGTTTTGCGTACAGCAATGAAACCCAGGCTCGTAGCAGGAAGCGACCTTGCCTAGCCGCAGTTGTATCCTACGCATGAAGAAGGCCAGCCTACTCAATATGGGTAAATAAATATATACTCTAATCAATGGAGCCAATGACCAGGAAGCATAGCAGAAACATTGGCCCACACATTGCAGCAAATGCACACATTGCAGCAAATGCACACATTGCAGCAAATGCACTGCCTCTTTTGGCTGCGCAGGTTGAGTATCAGATTGCTGCAGACCTGCTGAGTTGCATGGGGATGTTTCGACTGCAGAATCCTGACACGTGAACTTTGGCACATTGACCAAGGAGCTTCTTGCCCCTGCTTTGAGGTGACAGAAATGCTGCCTCTCACTGTGTCAGCATATATAGAAGCATCACCTGACACAGCCCTGAATCTCAATAACTAGGGTACAAACGGCGTTATCGTTCAGGAAGTCGTACTCATGGAATTCCTGACACCACTGGGTATTCTATTAGCTTGTCCTTGTACTTCTGGGAAGTGATATTGAGTAATACGGTTTTTTTTTTTCCCTAGGATGCAGAGAGCTGGCACTCTGCTTATTGACTGCACGCCTGGGAAGATGTTATCGTCAGCAGCAAAGCTCCTTCGGATTGCCACCCCCCCCCCTCCCCACCATGGCTGTCATTCTAACGTTTTGTCCTTTCAAGGTTTGCCAGTCTTGCGATATTCTTCGTTTGAGATAAAAAGCCCCGGATGAATGAAAATGATCTGTCTCCCTACATTCCGAAAATATTATTCTGACCTCTTGCTATACTACTTGGAGACATGAGCACAGGTGAGAATAGTTTGTTTTCTGATTCTTAACCCAGAGCAGTTTCCCAGTCCGTTCCTCAGCCACCTCACTCCATGTTTTTGCTCCCTCAGAGCTCCCTGCCAAACAGTCCACATTTTTGCTACCTCATTTTTCTCCCTCAGGAGATGGGAGGGAGCAAAACCATGGACTGTCTGTAGGTCCCTGAGGACTAAACTGGGAAACACTAACCTAGAGGGTTTCAGCTGTTGCTTAGCAATTCTGCTTAATTTTATAGCATTTCTTTAATCTCATGCTTGCTATTAATTTTTACATAACTTACCTAGAAGTATTGCAAAGCGGAGACAGTTCCTTATTGTTTAATGTGCAGGAAAGTGAGTATGTGCATCTGACTATGGCCGATTAGCCTGCTGTAGCCTTTGAAAGTCTCACTGGCGTTTGCCAACATCTTTGGCAGCAAAACTTCTGCCCTACAAAAAAAAAAAACATTCAAAATATCACAGCAACCAGAAGTGGAAAATATTATCATATTGGACCAGTTCCCATGTTGCCTCACAGATGTCTCGTTAACATCAAGACGAACTTCTCACGCAGTTTTTCATTTTCTCCAAAATTTATCTGCGCCCTGTTTATTTAACTGGGCCCATTCATGCACACGGTTTGGAACAAGTTCACGCGTCAAAGACTGCTGAGAGGAAGTAGCCTGAAACATGGACTGTTCACACGTTCTGCAGACCATCCCACGCGTTATTCAGACGCCGCATCATTTCATGAGTCACGCATCACTGAATGTTTCATCAGTTGGCTGTAATCTGACATTACATCTGATGTACAGTATGTGGTCAGACTTATGGGGTAACGACGTTCCGGAGTATCAAAGGATGCAGCATCGCTTTCGATTTGCCAGTCCCCTTCTGATAGTAAATTCCACCCCTTCCACTCTTCCTCTCCTCTTACCTTTCCTCAAGACCCAGGTCCCACAAAGTCCATGCAGGATGCTTAGATGTGAGAAACACTGTTTTATGTGACGTACATGTTGTGTTTCGTCTCGTTTGTATTGCCTCGGCTTGACTGGTACTACGGTCTCAGTCTAAAAGCAACATATCAGGAGGGTCGTTGTACGAGGAAACTGTCGTTAATTTTCCAACTAGCTATCTGGCCGTTTATAAGTGATAAGCAGTTGGAAGATGGATGGATAGATGGATGTACTGTATAGATGGATTGATGTCTATTGTTCCAATGCCATATTTAGGACATATTATTGCCTTCAGTTGGACTCCTTATCTTGGTCTGCTGCAGGATCCACAGAAAATTCCGACCATCACTCTCCAAACCCCCAGAGCTCCCACATAGTGCTGTGTATGTTTAATGCCTGTAATCAGATCTCTCTCACACTTACTTTGCTTAGTACGTATTACTTTTTTCTATTATTTTGCTGCATTTTACAGTTGTTTCAAGGTCATGCGGCCAGTTTAAGTTGCTTTCTGCACTTTGCTTTGAATGCATGATATTTCTGACCGGCAAGCATATTGCTTGATTAATTCTTGTTTTTCTAAAATCAGGATCTCTGGCACATTCCTCGGTAATGTTGTTACCGCAGTTCGTATCCAGAATTAGCACACAGTAGAACATGAGCAGAAGGAACATTTTAATCGCTGGCTTCCTGCATAAACACTTGGATCGGTTAAACTGAACTACGTCAGTGCCGGAGCCGAATCGATCAAATACGCTGACAATTACCTCGCAGCCTCTGACTTGAATGAATCAGATGCACCGAGTGAGTGTAAATGCCCACGCTGAATTAGCCGACCCTGGCTGACAATGTGCCGATCTGCAGACTGATTTCATGTAGCGTCTGTGGATATCACTGAGCGTGAGCCCGTACTGTGCCCGAGCACCAATGACCCCCAAAGTCCAGTCCGTTTGACTAGTGTGATCGCTCAGTGCCATACCTGGGCACGGTATGCTGAATCATGCCTGGGCCTGCTTGAAGACGTGGACCCGAGCGCGGTCATTTGGACCCGAGCGCGGTCATTTGGACCCGAGCACGGTACAGATCTAACGTGATCGCTAACCGTGACTGAGCATGGATCTCGGACATGACGTCAAGGATGCGACTGGCTATTTAAAAAACATGGTAGCAACGGGATCACTCTGGTCTATGGCAGAGGTGGGTTGGCGAGAGTATCCAGGAACAGCAGGAGGCTGCACAGAAAAACTGTGGCTACCTTTTTATATGTACAGCATAACTAAATGAAAACAAAGTAATTAATTAATCATTCGATAAATATAACAACAATAAATTACATGCCAAACAGTGGTTCCTGCAATGGTATGCAAACAATCATTTAATAATAAATTATTTAGTTAACAACCACTGGACACCTTTTTGAATGTTGAAAGCACATTGTAGCACTTAGTCAACAATTTTATGATCAATATGTTCAGACACATCCAGAAATGTTATCAGAAGGCAGGAAAAACTACATATCTGATCTCACCTTCCACAAATACCTAAATTACATGAATTTGTAGTCAGATGTGATTTGCTTGAGGCTTAAAGGATTAAAGTATTATTTTAATTCCCTATTTTTTCAGAATCCCAAAGAAAGTCATTTATGTATATGGGCCCTAGAACATGTGGCAGCTCAACCGGATTCAGTAACTGTGCCTGTGGCTTAGTTTCCTTATTCTGCGTTTTTAAATTCATGTCTTAGTAGAATCAAAACACAGAATGAAATTTATTGCTCATGGATCATTACAGAGCAAACAGACTTCCAAGGAAACGGCACAGTAATTCTCCGCGTGTGCCTGGCACGCTTTTAAAGAGAGACACACAGCACCAATAACAGAGTGGCCATCTGTGATTTGTACTCTCCATTCTGTGAAGCCTTTGTGCTCTCTGTGATGTACGAGGACCGCCCAGGCCCCTGTCCCTGTGTGCAAGCCTGATCTGAGCAGATATTTATACGGTTTAAAACATCTCTACAACAATAATGGTATAATATTCAGGCTAATGATAGAAGAAGGTGTTGGGTTTGAGACCCAAAAAAGCCAAAACCTCTGCTGACTGTCAGACTTGTTTTTTTAGAAGCAGATATTGGGAGCTGAGTATGTGCTTAATAAAAGTTTATCTTACAAGGTTAATATAGAGTGTATTTACATCCAGGCTTGCACAAACTGCAACCGGTAGTAGAAAAAGACAACAAACAAAAAACATGCTGTTATTTGAGTTGGCATGAAAATCAGACGGAGAATATGAGGGCAAAGAGGCTATTTATAAAAATATTTAGAAAATGTATTTGCTTTGGAGAACATGAAAGTGCTTTGAAATACTAAACAGCCCGTCAGGAATGGAGAACAAAGTGCTATGTACAGTCAGGTCCATAAATATTGGGACATCGACACAATTCTAATCTTTTTGGCTCTATACACCACCTCAATGGATTTGAAATGGAATGAACAAGATGTTCTTTAACTGCAGACTTTCAGCTTTAATTTGAGGGTATTTACATACAAATCAGGTGAACGGTGTAGGAATTACAGCAGTTTGTATATCTGCCACCCACTTTTTAAGGGTATGTGCTCATTTTCCAAAAGGTTATTAAGAATAGATGCTAACGAAAGGAGCTAATTAAATCCAAAGAGAAAAGCACCAACTGGAATGGGCCGCTGTAGATCGGGCAGCGATATTTAGCCTCTCCTGCACATTGTCTTATCTCGCTGTTTGACAGGTGTGACGCTGGCACTGATCCCAGGCTCCATGTGTGCAGATTAGCTCATGGGGTCGTGGGAGTGTGACTCTCTGCTGGCACAGCAACAGCACCTCAAGCTGGTCAACCTGGGCGGCGACGCGACATCCGCTTACCACCACGCGCATCAAAACCAGTACGCCGCACGCCACGGGCCGCCGTTACAGGGCGATGCACTGGGGTTTCTCCACGCCTGGCTGGCAGAAGCGAGTCGCATAGCTACTCGGTCAGAAGAAGCTTCAGAAGTGTCCACTCAGGAATAACGGCTCACAACCCAGACTCCAAGTAACCCTCTGTTCCTGTACTGTATGTGGAAAGGGAGCATGTTTTATATATAAAACCAGTTCCTCTCAAAGAATGCTCAGCTACTGAAGGATTTAATGAACCAAGAAATAAAGCTAACAGGTGTTATTAGTAACAGCCATTTTATGGGCCCCCCAGCCGTGTCAATTTACCTTTGCACTTTACTCTTACATAACTTACAAGCAGTCTTTTACTATTTCTTTACTCCATTCTAATGTCTTTCTTCTAAATATGTTTGCCAATAATTAATAATCCATATACAATTTGTATTTGTATTACAGCTTTACCTCATCGGTGAATGTTCTGGCAGCTCTTGTTTATGAAATTATACACACAGCTAACTGAAAGTAATTTTTGTAGAGAAATTACCTGATTAATGTATAATAAGGCCATTGCTGCATTCACTACCAGGAACAACACACAGAATCGTTGCTTTTTACGGCAGCAATTACGAATGGATTCGTATGAAGTTTATATGCACAAAATCAATACATGTAGGGTTCCCAGAACATAAACCTTGAAGAGCTATTGTATTACTGCTGATTAATATTTTATCATGATACTCTGCAATGAGAAACAGGTGTGACGTTTTACTTGGTGAGGTAAGGACCCTGCTTTCGAGGCGATGGTGGATCTCAGACAGCGGTCACCCCAGAAAATTAACAAAAGCCCGCATTATGACTAACACCCAGGGGCGATTTTAGACCATTTCAGTTGGGGAGGGGGCAGACGGGGGCCAATCGTTCTGTCAGGGGGGGCCAGACGCATTAGATCTTAATGTCCTCCAAGCGTTGCACTAGATTGCCAGCATTAAGAAGCAAAAGACAAATTTAAAAACTGACAACTTATCTATGCAGTGCTTTGCAGTCCCATTTTACAGTTTTTACAAACATGTAACTCACTCTGATTTCTTGTTTAGACCGTCTCACTTCCAGAAACTTGATCATTTTTTTCTGTTATCAACCCAGCTGACCCGGTTTACAAGTCTGTCAGGAAGATGTGCTCATGTTTGTGTTTCCCCTGTTCCCAGCACATAGAATTTGAGCACACATATATACATGTAAATAATAATAATAACTGTAATAATAATAATGCATTTATTTCAGTCCCAAGTAGGGGGCGCCATGCATGTTGCCACGGGGGAACCTTCCCCCCCCCACCAAGACCACCCCTATTATCACTCTGGTAATGTTCCTCGGAAGGCTTCATTAGCTTCATGAATTGGCAGACATTTTTCAGAGAAAAACATCAAACGTTGCACGTCACCGGCGTCGGATAAGAGGTTTGAAGATGGACGGCTGGGTTATTTCAATGAAATTAATGTAGTGTTCACCTAATTTATGGATACATTGGTACCAGGATTGCATTAATGGACCGTTCACTTAAGTTAATATGAGGCCGAGCTTTGTCGTCTAGCAACGTCACAAAGATGGATGAAGATGGCGCCGCAGTCCTTCCCAAAGATTCAAACCAATAACGACAACGGTGCAGGTGGCAAATGTACAGGGGGAGCAACGAATGGCGGTAGGAAGGGAGGAGCCGCAGAATCACACAGTCACCTGTGTCTGGAGGTGCCCCCGCAGTCGGGCAGGTCTCTGCTGAGAGGACAGGACTTGTTACTTTGAATTAGGGTCCAGACTCATTCCAATGACAGAGCGAGTTCAGTTTTTGGAAAGTGAATGTGTTCATAAGGGATTGCAAAGGCACACGCGTTAAATTATTTGTGCTTCATGCCCCAGTTGCCCTGCATATTGTAACCTGGGGGAGTGTGAGGCCAAGAGCATGCAGATTCGGACGTCCAGACTTACTGCTGTTAGTTTTACTGACAGCCCTGATATCATCACAGTGGAGAGTACAGAGAGAGAGTAAGTCTGAATCTATACTGTGCTCATTGGGCTAAGTGCAGCTACTGTAGGGCCTGAAAGAATACATCCATCCATCCATCCATCCATCCATCAGGGGTGTCACCTTACCTTTCTCTTGAAGACCCATCCATGCTAGTGATCTCTCATACTGAAACATCGCACAGAAGTGGGGTTTATAATAGTAATTGAAGAAGATCCCAGGGCAACTTATAAGCACGATCCATGATGGTAAACACTCATCTCACCTCCAGCTAGGAGTAAATTTGACTGGACAATTTCAGTCTTCTCCTACCTTTTCCCAACTATGAATTATTTACTTAACGTTGCTATAAAAATTGGTCCGGCATCAATAATTAAATAGTGTTTATGCTGGATTTTTCTTGCTTTTCTTGCCTGCCGTCACGTGAAGGGAGGCGTTTTTGCGTTACCCGGGTCCATTGATATCATAAGCTTCAGGTGCCACCTGCCGTATACCGGTGCTTGGAAACGCAGTCAGTTACCATCCACTGTAAACGAGAAGATAGTTAGAGGTCTGAAATGTTGTTGTGTTTGGAGTGTTGGCACGGGGAAATGCTAAATCTCACCAAGGTATGCCTGCAGTGTGTGCCCTAAAAACACACACAGGGGTCACTAAGGTCGCGTTTACTGATTCCCCGAAGCATTTGGAGTCAGAATTTATTTGTTTTGATCTGCCGTTCCAGGACCCCAGGCAACCCTCTGCCCTTTTGCTCAGTCACAGTGATGTGACAGTTGGGCCTGTTCTGCATCCTGCCTGGCAAATGGCAGCTTACATCAAAGAACAAGCAAAGAACTCTGACTGGATGCCTCCGATGGCCTGGCTTGAACGTTTCAGCCCAGAGGGAAGACCTCTCTAACGCACAACGTCGCCGTTCCAACTGAAGGCTCTGTGCGACCTAGTCTACGAGCGGACATGTGTATGAGTGTGACTCACAACTCGAAGGATTACAGTCCTGAAACGTGTCAATCCACCATAACCTTGAGGAACATAATTATAATTTATATTGGTTTTTACGTCGTTTTCATGGTGATTAGAAGCTTTAAAATGCCACATCGGCCACTGGAACAAGACAGGAGCAGGGAAAATATTTAGAATTGAAAAACTGTAAGATATGTGGGGCTTTGGTGCAATACTGGTAGGTGTTAAAGAAACTGCTCAAAACTAACCCAGGCATCATTCTAAGAAAGAACTGTCTGTGGTCGCCAAGTGACAGAGCAACATATAAGTGAAGACGTATTATGTGATCGGTGCATTTCTGATAGTATGTGGTCCTCGGGAAAAAATCGTTTGGGCCCCATAAGTATGGAATTTTATCCAACTGAGCTAGTTCAGTCAAAAATGTGCTGGCCCAGAATGTACAACAGTATCTTATACAATTCCTTTTCCCAGTGGTGTATCAAAATTAACACATGTGGAAATTATATACCATGAATTACTTTGCCAGTCCGACATGCATTTTTTTGTGTGCGTGTTTACTAGCCAGAAATCCCGTGGTCAGTTTTTGTACTCGACTCGGCTTTCATTTCAAGCACCGCGTGCGCCATGTCCAGCTGCGAATTCGCGTGGGAAGGAGTGACCTCTAGTGGCGATTTGAAGTAGGTACAGCCCGCTGGATCGGGTATTAGAAAAGGTGGAGTCACGAGAGCCGGGCAGGTGTTAAAACACTATGGCGTGTGTTAATCTAAGTGTTACTGAACTAACGGCTTGTCTGCATGTATCGTGCATGTGTAAAGAAACAAGAGAGAAAGAGGAGATGTAAATGAACAAAATGACTTTTATTAAGCATTGTTCTAATTCAATTAGTGGGCACTAAGATCACACCGCATGAATGATTGTTAATCGGCACTGGACACCGCCCCTCCCCTCACACACACACTCACAACCTCATACATATATTCAGTGAATTAAGTAGTAACACATTATTTACACACACCAGCCCTTCTGTGCACATTTACCAGGCACAGTTATAAATAGTTTATGGATGTGGTTGAAGTTAATTTCACCGCGGTCCTATTGACAAGTGTGTTAAAATGCTTCCTCACTGAAAAACAAGTTTGATATACGATGCTGATAAATTCCCTACTACGCAGAGCAAACTTATCTGTTGTTTGCTTTCGTGATGAAACAGCTGGGAGATTTCTTAATGTGTGTCAATACTTTAATGAATTACTGCAATTGTGGTTGAATGATACCCAGAGAACACATATCGTGGGTGGATAACCATCTGCTACCGCAGCCTTTTGGATCAGCGTCCTCTTCTGGGAAGTTAGCGGAACTGCAGAAGATTTGTTTTGCGTGATCTGCATTGTAATCGTTGCCCTCCAGAATGACTCTGCGCCTTTGTAAATAAAACGAAACGGCCTGTGAAATAAAGTCTTCTTCGTCTCGATCTTTCATTCAAAATATTAACAGTTGTTATCTGAAGTAAAATAACTGAAAGTAAAAAGGATCACATTTTGTAATATTTTTAAGTATGTGCACCACAATTATTGGCACCCTTGATAAGTCATATGAGTAAAACGTAGCCGAAGTATCTTCTCAGTCATATTTTATGTTGCATGTCTATCTGAGTCATTAAAAATACTTAGATGGCCAGCCGTGTTTCACTGGGGTATGAATATGAGTGTGTGTCATACACAGAGCAAAATCCCTTAGTCAGCTATCACGATAGAAATATAGATAGAATCTTACACATAAAACCTTCTGGTGCCCCCTGGACACACACCCATATCACCACTCCGCATGACACTGTCCCAGGGACAGATTATGGGTTGTGTGGGTCCCTAGGCAAAAAGTTTGCGAGGCTCAGAAGTCAAAGTAACACAGTAAGAGCTAAGGGAAGAGAGTGTGTGAGAATGACCTGCAGCGCCACAACCTTCACAATGAATATAATGCATGATGGTTTATCACAGAGTAAAGTCAGATTAGCCATGATTAACTTAACTAAATTAACCCTAACCAGTGACGTAAGCTTGACCCCAAAATCACAACTGATTAATCCTCATGTTATTGGTGTATAACACATAATTCAGGATAATACTGGTATTAAAAACACTGAGTTTAACAGTTTTAAGTTTCAGATCCGAGAGGGACATTGTTTTACACAACCTATAAAACATTGTTCTTGATCTGTTAGGTTTATCTACTAGGTTTACGATGACGGCCAGTCAGTCATTTCCACGTGGGGAAAAAAAAGATTCTCCTCAGGTACGCTGACATTCACTGTAGAAAATGTCTGGTAATGGTTTACTAATCTAGACAATGATTGTTGCTATTAACAAAAACTGTGGCACTGAAGATGGAGGTTCACCGTGGGGAGGGGGCAGGCCTGTCACTGGTGTGCTGACTGACGACTGAGCCAGGACATTCCCCATGCACTGTGTGCACAGGAACCACAGAGAAGTCAAGAAACACAGACACACAATCGTGGCCGAAGGGACAGATTCAGGAACTAACGGCGACACACATCTCGACAGTCCTCTTTTTAATCAAAGAAAAGGGATTAAAAACAATTTAAAATACAGAGACGCAAAATACAACTAACTGAGGAACAAGAAAGCAGTGTACTTATGTTCTGTGTTGAGATCTAAGGTTCTATTAGTCAAATACGAATCGTACGCGTGTGTGGCGAGATTCCCTTCCACAAACTGACTGGTACCTTAAAGCTGGCTCTTTTAGATGTTAATTAAATCATATATACCTACAACTCTGTAAATATATATATATATTATATATATTCATATAATCATATAACATTCATTATATATAATCATAAAAAGGTATGTGTCTAATGCAATTTAAAAGCAGTCTGTTCTGCACAAGATATAACATTAGAAAACTAAAATTCAACCTACTGCCAAGCAGAGAACAAAGAACCGAACTCTGTTTTTAAAAATAGTACGCAAGGAGACATTTAAAAAAAATGTACATGAGTACTCGAGTCCACACCTTAATTCCAGTTTTAATTTCTATTCGTTAAACAGATGACACCTATAGGTTATTGGGAGGTGACAATTCTAATTTGACATGTGATAATTAGTTTAAAGACTTCATATCTGCTCTATCCCCAGAGAACTTAAGTAAAGAGGAAATAAAACGCAATACGTCAGTCCACGCAGATCAGACAGTGTTATGTTGTGTGCTGGTATCATAGTCACACTCCTACTCTGAATACACACAGCCAAATTAAATTAACTATACAGGCCGGTGAAGTAGCTGAAAGACAAAAAACAGTCCTCATTCGATACACTTCAAGTTGAAGGGTCTGGGTGGTTAGTAAAGTGTAGCATCAGGTTACTGGCAGCATTGAGACAAGCAAATCCCTTTGTTGCAAAATGTATGGAATGTAAACTCCACAGCAGCCGTTTGACACCAGCAACAAACAAAACAAACAAACAAACAAACAACTAAACAAAGCCCAACAGTCTATCTTCACTTCTCTGCCGCAAAACCTAACTGCTAACATTTTTTTTTTTAATATATATAAATTTTGCTTTGACATCATGAGTTTTGGACTTAAATGAGGCGAGTGATATCGACATCTGACATTTTTCAAGCTTCGAAACGAGAACAGAGTTTTGGCAGCTGCTCTCACTCAGGCACTGCAGTACAACAGATCCCGGCACAGGAGTAGCTTCAACATCGGATATGATTTGTAAGACAAAGAGATACACAGAGAGCAACAGACACGTCTACGCATTGAGGTTCTCTGGAATCACCACACGGTACAAGACAACTGCGTGGGATCGGAGTTTTAGTTCACTAAGGAATGTCACATATGTAGTCCACAGCTGCATGCCTTGTAGTCTTTGTTTATGTGTGGGGATATCTATATTTAAAACAGTATACACAGTTATAATACCGATTTATAGTACCTCCCCACTTTTGATTAAAAAAAAACAAAACAAGAAAAAAAACAGAGGATCATGAAAAATAAAGCACATGGTTAACTGCTTACCAATAAGTCCCCCCCCCCCCCCCCCATTTTGGCCTTCCTTAAGCTGAAAATAGAAACTAAGTGTGTGTATGATATGAATTAAAAAAAAATGTCGTAATGAAAATGAAGGCATGGTCCTAGAAGATGACAGACAGTACTGTAATACCCTAATGTATATGCAAATACTTTCATTTTGGAATGTTCTGAGATGGTCACGCCTCTCAGCCAAAGTCCTCTAAACCAGTGATTCTCAGCCTGGTTCTCAGGAACCCCGGACAGTCCACATTTTTGCTCCCTCCCAGCTCCCGGAGCAAAAATGTGGACTGTCTGGGGGTTCTTGACAACTGGTTTGAGAATCACTGATCTAAACTACGTGTATATTATTTATACCAATTAGCAAAAACAGCCGTTAAAAACACACCCCACCCCCAAGTCACAGCTTAGCAGAAGCTTCCAAATTTCAGCTCGGGCAAAGGAATGCAGAGTTATAACTGAAGTCTTTATACGTGAAAAGGAGCTATTGGAGTTAATATTCTATGTTGTACTTCAAAGCACTGGACAACGAAAGTGTAGTACAGGCAGCCATCTGGTGATGATCCACATCAATATGACGAAGTCGCACACAAAGACATCTTTAAGGAAGAAAACAGGAAAAGGAATCGCAAAACAAAATGCCTGCGTCAGCCAATGTTTTTTTATGTCTGTTTTGCTAAATTTGATTAGTGTTCAGGGGAATGAATTGCAGGTCTTTACACTGACGTACAAAAACACTAAAGGTTAAAATGACCACTGGAATAAGCACACTTGATTTGCTTTTTTTTTAAAAAAAAATGGCATGTAGCTAGTCAATAATGGAAAGAGCCAATTGGAAAAATTCCGACATGATGATTTAAAAACTAAAGAACGGTAATAATATTAAACTGTAACACAGCTTTTGCGTTTGTTCCCATAGCATGAACCCAGTCCTTCCTCAGCCTCTCCAATCTCTTTATTTTAAGAGCCTTAATTAAAAGGGAGGCGTTTCCACACCATGGTTGGCGGTAATTTCTAGGGGCCGGGCGACGCCCCCCGCGGCGCTGCCGTAACGTACGCACTCACCAGCACACACACACAGACACAGAGTCTCGTTTTCCTAAGGAGCTGCTGGATTGGGCAGAGGGACTCAATTGCTGTCCTCCTTGGCCTGGGCTAAAGCCTTTTCGGCGGAGGCCGAGCCCTCGAAGCGCTGCGAGGCGATGGCGGCTTGGTGGGACATGCTCTTCCTCACGATGTCTCCTTTCCTCCAGAGGGTGATCTCCTGCAGGAGGGAACACGGACGCTTCAGCAAGGTGCCTGCATGCAGTTCTTGTTGTTCGGAGGTTTTGCAATAAGCCCCACAACCACTGGACAGATATCAACAAGTAGCACCTTCTGGATTCAAGGCGTCAAGGCAATTTCCCCACGGGGATCAATAAAGTATCGATTATTATTATTATCATTATTATTATATTTTATTACACGGGTTCCCAACCCACGTGTCCGACTCCTGACCACAAGACTTAAGGAACATGCTTCTTTTTGGTGAAGGATTCCCAATTTCCATTATTTCGACAGGAACCAATTCTAACCAAGTGTTACTGAACTTTAGCATAGAAGCCCACAGACGCTACAGCTATTGACATCTGGTCTTCCCTAAAACTGGTCATGATAGGGATGCAAAAACACGTCGAGCCTTTTCCGCGTGGACCTGCATCACCAGAGCGATACCTGCTGTTTGAAGTAACGCCTCTCCTCTTCATCTATCAGCACCAGGTTAAGGTAGTAGCGTACAGAGAACTTCTTATTAATGTCCCGCATGGTGGGGGTCATCTCATAGCCAGCCAAGAAGAGCCTAATAGGGATGGATTCCCCTAAAAAAGAAAAGACAGAAATAAAGAAAGAAAAACACACGTGACGTGGAAAATTCAAAAGAGTAGCGGAGTTTCAGCCACACACACGCCGGACGTTCGATTTGCCACTATCATGAAAAATTAAACTTCTTGGGCTTCTGTAAATTTTGTTAGATGCACAGCACAGACTCCCTTGGCTGCTACCTGATATAAATATATTAGTAGGAAAAATTGCACACATTCTTCCTTTCCCCTTTTCAGAAAAACAGGCTTACACTGTTTCTCCATATCCTCTACTTCCCTCATCTACCCCGTTCCACACGAGCAGGTGCTATGGACTGATATGATTCTATACTGTTACATTGCCCCTTCATTCAATTTTCATTTAAAGTGTAAATGTCACATATTATAAAAAGGAAAAAGACAAAAAAAGGTCTTCTACAGTTACTACATGAATGCATCTCATTTCATACATAATCCATTTCAGTGAAATCTTTAACATTTATGACACCCTGGCATGAAAAAGAATGACCATCAAGTACATTCTACGTGCACCATTGTTCCACCAAGCTAATGCTTTTCATGTTTCCTGGTGCAGCATTTTCTAATTATCAACTAGGGCCGCACGATATCGCATCACGATCACATGGTGCTTTCGCAATAATCACCACGGCTTTACTAGTATCACTTTATATAAATCCGGCGTATCCTTATGTTTACGTTCAAACGTGTCGGACTTTAAACTGCAAGAAGTAGCACCGCACCACCAGCGTCTTTTCACCTTGCTTATCCACAATGTCTCCCCTTTTAAAACATGTGGCTGCTGAGCTGCGCCTTTCTTCACCGCCACTTCAGTGCTTTTCACTTCCATGACTTACAAAAACATTAGTGTGTGGCATCCTCCACGAACTGGGATTTAATAAACATGAGGATATGCCGAATTTATAATGACTACCGAGTTTTGAGTGGCACAGTACGCATCTCATTAATATTTTAGGCACTAAATTGTGGCCATATCGTGCAGCCCTATAATCACCCCATTCGTTTATGTTTTGCGAGTTGACTGAGAAATTAGGAAGGGCACGGTTCATTACCTCTTACTGGTGCTCCGTCCATGATCTCATACTTAGCGATGGTGTCATTTTCATGATATACGTTGGGACCGGTGCCCGTTGTCTCCCGTTTGATGATGTCGATCTCCATGTGTTTAATCTTAATCCGTACCAAAAGGAAGTAGATCTTGCCCACTATGACATCTTTTAGGTGGTACCTGCAATTTTTTTCCCCCATCAAAAAAGAAATATTTTATTATTGGGTGGTTATTTTATTTTCCTGACTGGAATATACCATTGTGTGGACAAGTTAAAAAAATTTAATAAATAAAGACAGAGAACATAAATTTGGGTTGACGATGCAATGATGTCAGTTTTAGTTTTAAGTTCCTCTTTCCAGTGCTACTAACGTTAGCATATTGGGGGAAGATGGTGGCGCAGGAGGTAGTGCTATTGTTCGGCAACCGGAGGGTTGTAGGTTCGAGTCCTGGTTCCTCCTGACCCCATCAAAGTGTCCTTGAGCAAGACACTGAACCCCAAATTGCTCCTGCTGTGCAGGTTGGCACCTTGTATGGCAGCCTCCACCACCGGTGTATGAATGGGCGGCACTTTGAGTACTCGTAAGAGTATCATTCCATTTAGTATAGCAAGTATTTTAAGTTAGAAACAGCAACAACAAAAAAAGAAGATACATTTCAAAGCAATGTAGTTCCTCAGTCTTACTTAGATTTGTTGTACTCAAATTCAATGTGCAGGCAGTCTTCAATTCCCACTTCCATCTTGATGGAGGAGTTCAGCTCGGGGTATGTGCTGAGTGTATGAACCACAATGTCCATCTCCTTGGTGATGTCATTCAATCTCCTGCTGATAGTGGCCCTTAAAAAATACCTGGAACACCCAAAACGTCCACAACGAAGATGAGAACCAAGGAAAAAACGTACGCAAAATAATCGCGGACTGCAAAGCTCCCATCATATTTTGCATTACCAAAATGATACGCAAGGTTAATTTTTTGCTTCTCGTTTAATTATGTCAGCAGGACAAATCTTTTGTAACATGGGCTCAATCAAGGTGTCATTAGCAGCTTAGCAGGCTAGCTGAAAGGAGTTGTGCTGAATGATAAATTTAGAAACAGTCTGGTGTATGAGATCATGCAAAAGCCTATCATTACCTTCTCCTGTGCATTGCTGCCTTCAGAAACGCAGAGAGTCTTCTACGTGCATAAAGCTAATTGTCTCATACAACCAGGTATATAACCAGATTTTTATCTTGCCACTTGTCTTAACACCATACTACCAAATGAAGCCCCGGGAAAACGCAGGTGGAAGTGAAAGACAGTGAGCATTTCGCTTACCGTAGTTTGACGTTCTGGCCGGTGTACGACTCGTACGGTTTTTCCACATGTGTGAACTCGAAATCAAAGGTCTGGGACTGTGTGAGCTCACCAGGCCGTGCCAAGTCTTTAACTAGAGACACAAACTCATGGTGGTTCCCTCGGTCATAGTACAGCTCTGTGGAGACAGGAACGGTCACTCCATATCGACCCCAAATGGTCCACAGAGGCAAGATGCAGAACAACTCATAGCTAACTGGCACAGCGCAGTTTTTTCAGTTCCCCAAAACAACAGAGAGGGCTTTCATGTAATCTCGTAGACGTGAGATCCTACGTTTATTAAAAACCGGCATTTTTTCATGGCGTGATGTAAAACGCTCACTTATAGGCCATCTTTAATTTTTAAAAATACTGAATGCGGTTTTAAAACCGACACCACTCATCAAACCAAACTGAGCTAACCACATAAATAATCTTTGTTCATTATTCTTCTTTGTACACAGGTATCAAAACACAGCGAACCAAAAGACAGCTGGTGACCTATACAATTCAATAGATTCCTTGTGTTCTTTAGTACCTGTTGAACCTAATGATTATCAGTTTTGTCAGAACATGACAGCGCTTGTCAATCTTTGAATACGTTTTAGCAAGGATTAATTAAGCATTAAAATAAACGCGATCTGAAGCAGCTATTAATATCCACACATTTCATGCTGCCATAAAACCTACGTTATAGCGTTGCTTTGCAGCGACGGTGCAGCAGTAATACTCAGACAAATTAATGCACAAAACAGCTGTGTGTGTAACTGTCACATGGCTCAGCTGCAGCTTGATCTGTCTCCATCTAAGACTAAGGTGCATGTGCACGTTGCAAGGAAGCTCCGCTGTCTGGTGTTTTCCCGCAAGTTTATGCGACTGGGCCGTTTTTTCCTTCCTTCCTTCCTTCTAGCGCAAATTAACGCCCGATCTGGTCACGAGACTTTAGTCACTTTCATTATCAGCCCTACTCACGCATATATGCGCGTCTCAACCCTCTCTCCCCCCCAATTAAACGTAGTGCAGTCGGAAATTCACCGTTTATACGCATCTAACTGTGGGTTTTTCATCTGCCCTCTTCAGCGCTGTTGCAGTTCTTATCGGGTCACTTACAAATGCATCACATCGTCCCCGCGTTCATCGTGGCCTCCGCTCTCTGCAGACCAGCCTCTACGTGCCAGTGCCACTTACCAATCTGCCCGATGAACTCGATCTTGATCCCCTGATGTTCGAATCTTTTCCCTGCATTTTTGAGCGTCACGTTTACTTTCCCAGACACTGTCTCGCCATCGTAGAAAAGAAAATATTTGTCCTTTTTGCCATCTTCTGTCTTGTGCTCCACTTTCTTTTTTGTCTCAGCGTCATTCAGGACTATGTCTATTTCTGCACTTTGACCAAAACCAAAGAAGCTCATCCCTACACCGTTGGATTTTACTCCCCTCTTACTGTAAAAACCGAATTCAGTCACTCATCAAGATTGCCACCTTCGTCGCCAAACTGAATTCCACCAAGCTGCGGCAATAGTGTTTTTCTCGTTAAAACAAGTCGACTTACAGCAAATAATGCAGGTTGCTGTAAATATTACCAATTGAAAGACTGTAGCAATGTTCGAGATAACACTTCCGAGCAGCTTCCTCTCTGCAGGCGCATGCGCACACCGCAGGCGTCACACTGGCGCAAATACGGGAAGCGTTCTCCGCGTAGGGTGTCCAGAATGTATTTTAATATCTGCAAATCGGAACACGCATAGGTTAATAACAAAAGTTTAAAATAAGCAAGATATAATAAACGCCAAATTTCTCATGAACATATGTTTATAGCGACATTTGGATAAAATTATTAAGAAGTGGCAGATATTCTAAAGTATGACATTCATGTTCTGCAATAGACAGTTTTTTGTTTTGTTTTGTATTTTTATACTGAATATAGAATTTGAACGTTGCCCTCAATTTTGAGATCACTTCCTGTGACAGGGTGCAGTTCAACTTCAGAGGCGGTAGGAATATGAAGTTTTAGAAGATTTCAAAATAAAAGACAAGTAACGACGCAAGTAAAATCTCATTTTAAAAAATGGGAGCGCATATGAAATATTAGACGTTACTTGACCAAAAGCGATAACAGCGATAACAGCCCTATTTTATACATACGTCTTATATACTGGCAATACAGAATAACATTTTGCCTCATACGGTCCAAATATATATTCAGCATGTGATGTCTTTATTGCAAACATTTCGTTTTCCGTAGGCTACGAAGACATTGTGAGAGAAACTTTTATTTTGATACACATATGCAGCGGTAATAAACAGCATTTCCGTACTGTATGACAGCCGCATTAATTTTTGATTCGCTGAAAATGATCACATGTTGAGAAAGTCCGCAGTTCCTAATGTTTTAATATGCTTGAAAGGACGGTTGAGTTAGGCAATTCCAATTTAAGAGGCTAAATGCTTTATTTATTACTTGTAACCAAATGGAGTGTGTTATTCTGTTTCCAGTTTCATGTGTTTTCGTTAAGCCTGCAGCGACCCGATTTCAATCCCAATTCTGTCCCAAAAAATAGTGTTTTCGGATATTCGTTTGACCTTATGACGGTTTATTAGTACTAATCACACAACAGTGACAACTGTAACTATAATATTATAAAGCAAAGGGAAACCGCCACGTAAAGTTATATATGCAAAAAACTAAATTAATAATATCACAAAAACAAAAATACGAGGCATAAAATGGAGGTGAACGTGGTGTGACGGACTTTGGAAGAATTCATTAACTGGCAATTAAGCAGCAATTAATAAATTCCTCCAAAGTCCATCACACTGGCTTTACATTGGCATCAAGGCCACGGTGTGACACTACGCATGCGCTGGAGCGCTTAGTGTTTTGGCGCGTGGATTCGAAGCAAACATGGAGCTTGTTAGCGCGCTGGATTTACTGAAAATAAAAACCGTTTCAAGAGGTAAGTGGCGTATGTTCAATGCGCTGTTGTGACTGTCGACATCGGAACATTTATCAACAGGCTGCGCAGTTTGGTTAGTGAGTCGTCAAGTGTATTTTATCCTGCCAGCTGTCATTGCTAGCTAGTTAATATTAAGAGCGAAGTCGCGTTGATATTTAATGTGCAGTAATATTTAGGTGGAGTAACTGTAGCACTATTAAGGATCTTATTTTAAGTAAGGTATTTTATATATCGATGTTATTAGCTTTTCTTTAAGGTTGTCATGCTAAAACGTAACTTGACTAGGTGTTTAGCTGACATTCTAGGTAGCAACTTCCGAAAGCCTTGTATATACATTTGATTAATCTGTCTTGTATGTAATTATTCGATGTAGTCTGGGTGGACAGTGTTTGGGGCTTGGAATTCACCGAAGCGGAACCGTTAGATGTGGCTGTTGAAGATGAGCTCATTAGTAATGGGCCCGATGCCTTCAGAACTGTTTACAAACTCCTCCTGCCATTTGCGACAGACGGCGAAGGAAACGCCGAAGTAAGTGTGTATATATTTCTCTCCGTATTTAATGATGCTTGAAAGTAACATGTAATTTCAACCGTTGTAATTTACTTCTGTTTTCTTTCCCATTTCCTCCGATGTCACTGATTCCCCAGAATGTTTGGACGGTGTTGGGTGACAGTGGGATTTCTACCCACGCCCTGGTTGCCGTGCTGTCCCACTTCGTGGTTAGACGTAACTTTAAAACTGCTGATCTTACTTATCGGTTGGTTGCGCTGCAGGCAGCTTCACTCTACCTACTGCTTCTAGGAATACCAGGCAAGTTGCTTCATCCATCCATCCATTGTGGGGTTACAGCGACCCCTATAGCTTATCCCGGGAAACACATTGGACAGGATACCAGTTCATTGTGTGGCGTATACTCACACAGTATGGACAACTCGGTTTCCATTTCCTCATTAAGATAATTGTTGTTTCAATGAATATCGGCCTGAATTAAGACATTAGATGGAAGTCCTTTCCATGAAGTATTCTGCATACCTAATGATACCATCACCACAAAGATGGTATCTTCTCACGTGTCTGATTTGCCCCCCAGGTAGTATAGCAAACAAAGTGTTCCACCCAGTTTTGTTTGATGCCTGTCTGGATTTGGCAAAGAAGTGCTGGCCCCAGGATTCAGGCAAGAAGCGCAAGAAAGATGCATTCAAGAGTTCTCAAGGCGTTTCCAAGGGCAGGAAACGGTCAAAACCCCATCGGAAGGACGACGAGGAAGTAAGGGACTCCTCCGGAGTCACATGCTGTGGGACCAGGCCTTTTCTGCCATGCTCTCATTGCTGCGTGTCTCTGTTTCGGCAGGAGATGGAGGCCGACGTGTTTGGGGAAAGCAACGAGGATGAAGAGATGTTGTTCTCTGGCCGAGATCTGCTGGAGATCAGGAATGGAATTGTCCTCCTTGTGAAAACTCTCCTGAAGCTCCTGACGAGATTTTCCCTGAAAGACAAGCCCCAGTGTGTTCTGAAGTGTGCCAAGGTATGTGTGCCTTTTACCCCTCATTCAGGCAGAAGAAGCGCAGTAAAGCCATTTTGGAGCTTGACACTCGGTTGGAAAAACACCTCAACCGCGTTGGCATTTATAAAGGGAAGCAGTCAGTTACAGTGTATAGGTAATTATTTGTAACTGTGGCCTGAAAGGTACTATCTCATTATTTTGCAACCAGTAGTGTTGTGGCTGGGGAAATGATGCGAACATTCCTAGGTCAAACTGTAGGTGGTGCCACATTGTAGTACCAGGAAATAACGTCCAGATGAATAAATGGTTGTGCATTGTATTGGCATAATCAGACACAAAATAAACTATGTGAATGATTGCCTCTTTTGTCCTGCTCTTGCTGCTGTCTCATGATGTGTGACTAGACCCTTGAAATGGTTTTGGTGGTGTAAATTGTATTTTTTGTGCCAATTACTTTTTGTTTAGATTTTCACTCAGCTCACCCATTTCGAGCCAGTGATTGGCGAACTCACGTTTGAGAAGGAACCGTGAGTAATCCCATGTTCTGTGTTGAAAGGGCAGTTGGGAGCTCTTATGCATTAAAAAACAGTTTATTGATGCATTTAAAAAAATTTTTTTTTATAGGGTCATTGATGACATGGGAATGTTGCCGGAGTTGGCCTACCATGGGCTGAAACTTCTCTGTTTGCCAAAGCAAGGAGATGGGACTGAGGTACATAATTATATTTAAATTGTGTTTCTTTAAATTTGTATGCAGTTTAATGATTTCAATTGCCTACATCTGTCTTTAGAAATGCTTTATTTGGGATTTTTCTGTCCAGTCTTACAAATTACCAGAAAATTTGCAAATATGCTCTTCCTGCTAGTTATAATTGAAATTATTTTTATGCACTCCTACTACGTACTATTTTGTTTATAACGTAATGGTTTTGTTTATTTCCACTCACTGTTTTTTTTAATGCTCCTCAGCTGTTCATAATGTTCTCATCCAGATTACTGCTTTTCTTCATGAGTTTCCACATGGAATTTCATTGAGACAGTGAAGGTGTCTTGTGTCTTAAAAGCCGATTTTTTTTTTTTTTTTTTTTTTTTTTTTTTTTTTTTTTTTTTACATTCACATGTGATTTCGTTTCTGCCCGCCCCATTTGCATTGCTTTAGGCTGTGAAGCTGGTCTTCCACAGACTCCTCTACGTGTTGCTCATGATGAGTGAAGGAGATTCGTCTCGCCCTTCGCTGCTGGTTCCCGGGGCGGCCGTGTTTACCGCCCGAGATCAGGCTATTAAATTTGTATGGTGAGGGACGCTGCTGAATCTTCACTCCTTTTCATTTTATCTATCTTGTTATGGGGGGGGTGGGTGTGTCCCTCAGTGGGTTAGAACACTGTGCCTGTGATCAGAAGGTCAGCAGTTCAACTCTCACAGTCAGCAGAGTGACTTCGCCGTCGGTCCCTCATGTCAGACTCAATTGCTGCAGGGACTGTATCCTTTCAATTGCATGTTGCGTTTGTGAAGTAAAGATGTTGAAATTGTAGTTTATTTACATCAGTATATTTTGAAGTATTTTACCAATCTGTATATTTAGCTTTGTTTGTACCTTTTTATTTCATGTGTACCTTAATTATCGTTCCCCCTTTTTTAATGCATCTTTTTAATATCAGAATATCAATGATGATTTACCTCTGGCGATGTAAGTTCTGGAGAAGTGGCATCTGAACTCATGTGTTTAAGCCATCAAAATATCTAGGCTAATCTAAGAAGTTGGCTATTTAGGCCCCTCTGCTATTCTGATGGGTAACTGCTCTCCGTGTTTTTCCTCACAGCCATATTGTCGACGAGCTGAAAGAAGTCGTTGTTCTGCCGACCCTTTGCATCCTGCTCCAACACATCTGCGTGCAGGTAGGCAGGGCAGGCTGGTGTTTTATCACCTCCATAAAACTGTCCCGACTCTGCCAGACACGGTCTTATCCCCCTGCCAAAAGGTACTCGATGACCGAGCATTTTCTTGGCCTGCAGATGGTTGACAAGGTGGAGTATCGCAGCAGTGGAGCACAGACCGTGGTGAAACTGCTGGCCAAAATGCCCTGTGCTAAATACGCCTCCTTCATGCAGTGGCTCCATGCCTTCTCCTTACACTCAAAGGTGAATTCCTGGCTCCATATTTCTGTGCTCATCTGTCCTCGTCATTGCCAGTACACATGTATGGGCAGTATGCAACGCGTGTAAATCCGGACTTGCATAAAACACATCCAGACTTCAGTGTTTTACAGAAGTGTTCATGCAAAAAAGCAACTCTGAAAATATCTTCTAACTTTATTTCCTTGTTTTATTTAATATATTCTTTGGTACATGTCACTAGTGTATTTCTGGTTTGTTCTTTGCTATAAGGTGTCTTGAATGGTATGCAGTAAAATTGAACTTCTCTCTGGGTTTGTAGAACAGATTACTTCTGAGAGCAGTGAACCGCCTGTACAATAATAGTTTCAGTGTTATGTTAATCCCCAATGTCTTCCAAAGAGGCTTGATAAGAATTCTCACTGTTCTAGGATTTGATAACAAGTTTTTGTTTTACCTTTATGCTACCAGTCAAAAGATTTTTGCATGCACTGAGATTTTCTACATTTGCATGTCACTCACTTAACATTTACCAAAAATACACTAAATATTGCACCAGAACAAATTCCTCTGTAAACTGCCCTGGAGTAATAATGTGCTTCTAATTCAAATGAGGCAAATAGTACATGACAGGATACAACCTAGGGCCATTTAGTAAAGTGTATATACTGATCTAGTACGTACATGTTATAGGAAGTCTGTGTTTTCTGGCAGGTTGTGCGCAGGATGTTCGCCCTAGACGTGGCGATGGCCCTGATCGAGCAGCCCGAACGCCAGCCTGAGTCCTCCCTGTCTCCAGAGGAGGCCATCTTCCTGCAGCACAAGTTCCTGGTCCAAGTAATGGTGTTTGGGCGGCGTTCGGACCGGGCACCCTCGGTGCGAGGCCACGCCCTCTCCTGCCTGGCTCGGTGTCTGGAGCTGCAGTCTCCCAACACGGTGGAGAACATCCAGGAGCTCTTCTCAGCCAGTGAGCATCCTGATCTCACGCTGGTGTCCCCAACCCCACAATATGAGAGGACATTCGGAGCAGATGTGTGTAGAAATCGCTAGAGGCTTTTCCCACAGATATAAACCGTCCTGCTTCTGCTGCTCACTCTTGTCCTTTGGACCAAGAATGGCTTACTTTTTGAGGCATGAACACCATTCTGTATAAATGTTTTTGATAAGCATAGGCTTGACTTGGTCTGTGTGTGTGTATGTATGTATGTAATATAATATAATTATCTGGATGTTTTCAGCTTCTGCACAGACTGTTCTTGAGACAGAAGGCTGTGAGGGTAAGTTCCTTTTAAGTCATATATATATATTTTTTTTTATTCAATGTTTTGTCAGAGCAGACTAAAAAAACGCATGTGTGGTTAATGATGTTTTTGTTTATTTAGCCCAAAGTAAACTGCAGTTCAGTCTCTTGAATTCCGCAGTGTTTCTCTGTTTTCATTTGACTTCTGTTTCAGTCACCAGTAACGTCCATGAGACGAACTTGCAAAAGATGGGCATAAACTTCAAAACCATAGAGATGACTGGAAAGGGGGAAGTGACCACTTTTGAATGTAAGGTTCTCGAGTCGTCAGTACAGCGTGAATGGATGGAAAAACGTTTTATAGGCCCAGTCTTCTGGTAAAATATAATTTGCTGGTATGTGATCCGGCCGAATGATTTGACCGTCATCTAACGCCCTGGTGATTATTGCAGATGCACGATGTGATATCGCTCAGCCCTAGTAAATTAGTGTATAATAGTCAATCCGCTTCCACACAGCAAAAGAGACGATGGCTTTGCTGAAGAGACGCTCAAGCGATGAGAAGACCAATGTGAGGAAGTCTGCCTTGCAGGTGAAGCCTCCTGGATCACCATGGATTCAGAAGCCAGGAGAACCTTACCAGATGTCTGACCTTTTTTATTTTTATTTCATCATTCAAAACACAACTGCTCTATCCAGGCACTGATGGGTCTTCTGAAGCACAGCGTGATCCCTTGCACCCAGGAGAACCTGGCCATCCTGTCAGACCGCTGTCGGGACCCTGCTGTCTCCGTGAAAAAGAAGGCCCTCCAGTGTCTCATGGACCTTCTTGCTGTGAGTGCCCCATCCGCCACTATGCTGCTACCTTGGGTTTGGTGCCTCTCAGTTCACACGGTCTTCTCATGGGTCTGGTCTTCATTGTGCCAAGGCTTTGCCTGGGTCCAGTCTGGTGCAGATGGCCTGGCTGAGGGGAGTGGTTCCCGCAATCGTTGATTCTGAGAGCTCCGTCCAGGAGAAGGCCCTGGAGTGCCTGGACCAGGCCATAATTGGCCAGATTAAGAGTGGTGGCACTTACAGTAACCAGCATGTCTCACAGAAGCTAGCCTGGGACTTGCTTGGGCTACTGTGCGGAGAGAGCCAGGACCTTGGGTAAGTGGGGTTCCTTGCTGTGGTCCTACTTGTCGTATCTAAGAGCTATATTTTCCCAACCTAATTTTTTAATTACACATCTTTTATTGATCTTCATCCAGCATTCTATGAGGTGGCATTCGTTGTTTTTGAAGTTCTTGAGAAAGCATGGAATTGCCTTTCCGTTAGCTTTTTTCTCTTTGTCAGCCGTTACTTCAGCAAGGCCTTCGTCATTTGGTCCAAGCAGAATAAGTTCCCCTCTGCTTTTGTCAACCACCTGATCTCCCACACGGGGCTGGAACACGCCTCAGCTGCCTGGCTGCTGCTCTCCAAGGTGTCAGGTTCCTGCTCCAGGCTCAACTATGGCAAGATCCTGGATGCTTGGGATGAAATGATTAGGTATGCATCTCCAGACTGTCTATCTTGCGTCCTCTTCATTATCTGATGGTACCCCCCCCCCCCCCCTCCAAAATACAACACAAAACCACATGTCTGTTCCCTAATGGCATTTCCTGTATTTGTGTGTGTTTACCTTAGGACAAGCAATGTTCCAGTTTCCACGTCTTGTGACATCCTGTGCGTGATCGGGAACATCGCCGCACATCTTAATGACGAAACAAAGAGCAGGATCGTGGGTGTGTTACTAATCAAGATCTCGCTTTCTTGGGAGAAGGGAATGAACGCATCATAGATCATGCCGTGCTGTTTCCTGCCCACCCCTGCTGTCCTCCCCCCACTCCAGACGATATCATGAAGTGGCTGAAGAGTTTCGAAGTGCCCCTAGAGATCATTGGCGCCTCTATAGAGACCCTATTCCAGCTGCTGAAGGTTGAGACGGTCAAGGACACACAGGTCAGCAGGCGCGCAGACACAGACAGCACAGATGGCGAAACTCTTGGGGCACAGAACTTGATAAATGACAACGTGCAAGAGCTATTGAGAAATGGTCGTAAAATAAAATAGAAGAAGCAGCGTGGGGTGTGGCTGAGGTTGAGCCAGTGCTTTCGCCGCTGCTCTCTGGAATTGCATAGGACTGGCTAATGTCACGTCCCATCTGAGTCTTGGGTTCTGTTCCACTTCTCCAGAGGATGCTGAACAAACACTGCGGGGAGCTGGTCTCCATCTGTGAGTCTTACCTATCCAGTGTCATCTTGAACGAAGATGGCCTGCAGAACTTCAACGAAGATTTGGTGGTACGCGCATTCAACAGCTTGACCCCCTACCCTTATGTACGTCTGCATGAGCACATAGAAATAGCGAAGCTCTCTCTGCTGCGTTCCCTACACCCCTCCCTATCGATCTTTCCCAAAAGGTCAAGCACTTGTATACCCTTGGGGTCGCTGCCCTCCAGTGTCCGGCCCAAGTCGGGAAACGCACCTCTCTCCTCGTTCAGTCCATCCTGGCCTCAAACGTCGAGCTCCCGTCGGGTAGGTTGTTGGAAGGTCAGCGTTTTTCCTCACGCTGGGTGTGGGAAATGCGTGGTCAGGCTGCTGCGAGTGGCTCTCACCCCTGGCGTACTCCAAGAGTCTCTGTCCTTCGAATGCTGACTACCAGGTCCGGCTGCAGTTTCCACAACCTGAGCTGTCAGCATATTGAATAGCTGACTGCAGAAATATTGCACTCTGGATATTACGTGAGGAGTAAAATGTCTCTAGTCTTCACTGTTCCAGTACACATGTATTTTTTTTTCTTTTATTATGTACTATTATTCCCTATATTGGGTGTGGTTGAATCATTCCAGTGCAGTTGTTGGTCGGTAAAATATCTTGTATCCTGGCCTCATTCCATCAGTGTTGTTAATGGTTATAGAGATCTAAAGTCAACTGGTCTCCCAGTCGCTCCCAGAACAGTCTGACTCTGCTTTCCCAAAAATCTGTCACTTTGAATAAAAAATAAATTAAATGTAAATATAAGCAAAACTCATGGTTTTAACTGTTTAATCAGTGACCATGCTATCCTACCCATTGGCCCTCAGACTTCAGTGCGGTACAAATCTCGTTGTCGTCTCTCTTCAAGCTGACAACCCGGATGAGCCTCCCGCCACTCAACCCCTATCGCAGTTCAAGGCCTCCTCGTTGCCAACTGTGGTCCGAGCCCATGCCTTCATCACCCTGGGTAAGATCACCTACTGCTGCTTTTCCTTGCATAGCCGCTTGGACTGGTTGTTGCGTGATTAGCTCGTAGTGGAATTTGAGCATTGTGGTAGAAATAAGTATGACTGACTGGTTCGCCATGTTTGTTCAGGGTCGTAGGAAATATGACGGGAATGTTCTGCGTTGCGAGGTCTTCATCCAAGTCTAAATCTTCAAAACGAATGCGGTGACACTTAGACACTTTTTTTTTTTTTTTTTTTTTTTCCTCCTGGTAGTTTGACTGCTGAACAGTGTAACATGGGGTCTCCTGAAAGACATCTAGAGCATCTTATGTCCGGTGTTTGGTCTGTCTGTCCTCATCACACTCTAGTCTCTGCTTTTGCCCTGCCTGAAATGGACAAAAAATGAAACGTTTTTTTTTTTTATATATAATTTCATTTTCTTATCGTTCGATTTTTCACAATTTCCTTCAAAGGCGTGTTTGTTTTTCTTTTGTGACTGGATGAATTGATGGACGGATATTTTCATTCCCAAAGGAAGCTGCAGGCTCTACACAAATGTAGGCCGTTAAAAACAGCAGTTGGCTATCTATGATTCCATGGCGGTTAATGGGGCAGATGGGGTTTGATGCTGCTTGTGTCGCTTCTCCCCCCGGGGGGACGGCAGGCAAGCTGTGTCTGCAGAATGAGGATCTGGCCAAGAGCTGCATCCCGGCACTGGCCCGCGAGCTGGAGGTGAGCACCGAGGTGCCGGTGCGCTGCAACGTGGTGGTGGTCATGTGCGACCTGTGCATGCGCTACACCACCATGGTGGACCGCTACATCCCCAACATCTCGGCCTGCCTGAAGGACCGTGAGCCGCTCATCCGCGAGCAGACCCTCATCCTGCTCACCAACCTCCTTCAGGTGAGGAAGGGAATTGCACAGGGGCGGGGCTACAGGGCTGCTGGCCCCAGCTGGTCTCCCAAGTGCCTCCTCCCCTGTCACTCCAGATTCAGAATGCATCATTGGCTAATGATAAGGTTGGCTTCTCTGCATGAAGTAAGGATGAATACTTATGAGTAAAGCCTGTATTTACTCCAAGATAATAACAGCATGTTGGTCTGCTTTTTTGCCTTAATTATTGTTTTGGTGTAGGGCTGTGGAGTTTATAGTATGCTCCGCTGTAAGGATGATGGTGTTTTGGCTTCACTAATTCTTTAGGGTCATAGTGAGCTCAGACTCCGGTCTGTACCCTTTGCAGAATATTTTGATTATTGGTGTTGGTCAGAATTCCCATATTTGTTAACCATTGAGTTGCGTTGTGTGTCACGGGGCCACTTAATAGAAGAGAGAGTGAAATCCTTAGAAAAGCTATTTAACATGTTATAAGTCAGTGTTTGGTCTTTCTGGCACATTGTGGATGAGTAATGCAGCACGTTGCTCACAGGAGGAGTTTGTGAAGTGGAAGGGCTCACTCTTCTTCCGATTCGTGGCTGTGCTCGTGGACCCCGAGCCTAAGATTGCCAGGTACTGGTCCTGCTTCCGCCACTTGTGGGGTTTAATTTACTGTCTCCTTACTTTCCCTCTTTCACTTCTGTTTGTAGTGTTTCTCCAGGATGGGAAAACCCTGCCGAGCTTTTAATTGACTTCAGGGCTGTCAGTTGGAGATGCTTCGAACGTAGTTTAATGGCTTCCTTGCAGAAAACGGGTTTTCTGAATGCACATATAGCAAGAAATATTTATTTCCGCTCCTTCCTCATCTCCCCGAATGATCAGTTCAGACTCTTAACAGTTTCCATCCCCAGCTCTGTATCTATGTGACATTTCTAGAGCATTTTATGACTGGTCATAGTCTGTTTTTGTCCTCGTCCCCCATCCCAGTCTCTGCGAATTCTGCTTGGTTCATCTGCTCCTCAAAAGGAACCCGACCATGTTCTCTCAGCACTTCATCGAGTGCATTTTCCACTTCAACTCCTACGAGAAGCACGAGAAGTACAACAAGTTTCCGCAAACGGCCAGGTAAGGCCGAGCCCCAGAACTTGCCAACTCGGATGCGCAGCAGATCGGTCGTTCTTTGTGTATAAATTCTCCCGGTGCTGTGGCCTTTCAGAGAGAGAGCCCAGTTTTCTTTGCAAGGAGCGAAAAACAAGGAGAAGAGGATGAAGATCTACAGGTTCCTACTGGAGCACTTCACAGATGAGCAACGCTTCAATATCACCGCCAAAATCAGCCAGACTATTCTTGGTGAGAGTCTGAGATCATATTCATTATTATTACTTAACATATGGAGCGTCTTCTAAAGTTTCATCGCTTGGGTACTGTAAGCTAAACGCCCTTTTCCAGAATATAGTAATGTCTCTCCTGGGAGCTCTTCTAGAGTGTAGACGACCCAAAGCATGTGTCACTTATTCTTGGCTGTGTATGTCCCCATTTCCCCCCTACACCCTAGCAAACTTTGTGGACGGGATACTGCCCCTGGACGCAGAGGGGGCCGAGATTCTGTCGGACGCCTTTGACGTGTTGAGCCTGAAGGAGATTAAGCTTTCGGCCATGCGCAGCCCCGTGGAGAGGGACGAGCAGCAGGATGATGAGCAGCTGGCCATGGCCAACGCTGTCATGCAGGTGGCCCAGAAGAAGCTCATCTCGCAGGTACTGACAACAAGGCCAGATGGAGACCTTGGTGGAGATGGTCCTCACATTTATTACCAAAAATGGGGTTGGAGGTGGGTGGAGATGGATGTGGATCCCAAATTCCCCCCCCCCTCTGGTTCGGTACATTGCTTGGAGGTCATTGCCATCACAGTTGCTGTGAGTTGCTGCTAAAATCCTCCAGAGGGCGCTGTTGATAGTAAAACTGCTGTGGCCTCCATGCTTCAGGTCCAGAAGAAGAATTTCATTGAGAATGTGATTCCTATTATCATTGCGCTGAAAACCATGCTTGAGAAGAAACGCTTCCCAGTGCTGAAGGACCTCATGGGCTACCTGCAGGTAAGCAGAGATGTTTTCTGTCAGTAAGGAGTAACATGGATGAGCAACTGACCTGTGATTTTAAAACATGCCAGTGAATCTTCCGGCTTTCCTCAGATGAACGGTTCATGCAGTTGCCTTATGCAGCAAATGGGCTTTTTTGTGCCTCCCCGCTATCCATAGGTGATGATGCAGGACTACCGCAGTGAGGTGAAGGATTTCTTCGCGGCAGATGAACAGCTGGCCGCCGAGCTGGAGTATGACATGAAGAGGTTTGAAAAGGAGCAGGAGATGGAGCAGCAGATGTCGAGCCGCAGAGTGACTGACTCCCGCCCTGCGAGCACGCTGCCGTCAAACGTCACGGCAGGAGCGGCTCTGGTAATCGCCCGCATTTACACAAACGCGAAATCACTCCTCATCCTTCATCTGTTCAATTTTCCCATACCTGCTCATCTATTGCAAGGTTACAGTGAGCCTGGTGATTATCCCTGGAAGCCTAAGGAAGGGGGACTGTCTGGAAGGTAGAAGAGTCCACATGGGTGGGCTGTCGCTCAGTGGGTTAGGCCTCTGTGCCTCTGACTGGTTTCAATCCCGTCCTCACCAGAATAGTTGCATCTTCATTGGGCTCTAGAACAAGGCCTGTGATGCTCTAGGTCAGGGGTGTCAAACTCCAGTCCTGGGGGGCCGGAGCCCTGTGTAGCTTAGTTCTTTCCCTGTTTCACCATAAATGATTCAGCTCAAGAGCTGTGTGGTAATTAGCACAAGGATTTGAATCAGGTATGTCAAATGAGGGGAAACCCAAGAATGCGCAGGGCTCCGCCCCCCCAGGACTGGAGTTTGACACCTGTGCTCTAGGGGGATTAAATGGCTGATTGGTGGAGAAAGATTGTGCTGTAATCAAATGACCCGATACAAAGAAATGCAGCTTCATGTCTGTCTACAGGCTACTGTTCCCGCATCCCCCAGTCCTTCTGTGGGTAGGACAGTGTTGGCGGTCCAGGCCACACCCCAGATGCCGGGATCTGCCCCCCCCTGCTTCCTTTCCCCGAAAAATGTGGGCTCATCCAGGTGAGCAGACCAAGCGCGCTACCGTAATGTCAAAGAATGCAGTTTTCCAGATGGTCTCGTTTGCCACCACCTTGCATCATGCGGATGGTTACTAGTCCCAGGGTATCGCTCCCCTTTCAAATAGCAGGCGTCAGACTCTCAGCACCAGCGAAGTCCTCAGCAAGGCCCGGACAGCAGCGAGAGCGAGTAGGCTGCTCCAGGGTCGAGCGGGGTCGGCCAGCAACCAGAACACTCCCGTCGATGGTTCAGGTACCGTGCTGTCAGACGAGCTCCACCTAGAGCGCCGTCTGGACAGACTCATCGTGACACTGTTTGTGCTCCGTCCTCAGCAATGATATCCAGGCGTCTTCAGAGTTCCACCACCGGAGACTCTTCTGTTGCCAACCGGGCCATCAGTACTCCGCAAAGTAAATATCAAAGCCCATCTTATGACTGTTCATGCCTCGCATCAGAACATTTATGATTGTGAATTGCATTGAATATTATGAGATGTGGACTGAAGTATCACCTCTAAGAACCTTTTTGAGGTTCCTCCATTTTGGCACAGGAGAGTAAGGCCAAATGACATCATGATGTCCAAGGATGACATCTGAAGAGTGTTAAGAGGAGTTTGGTGCTGCTTAACACAGGTTCCTGTGGTGCTGTTCTAAGAGCAGAATTCTAGGTCTCCCAGCTCAATTTGATGGCCCCAAAGTAACGTTAGTGACACATTTATGCTGTAGATTCACACTACTTACCTATGTATCCCCCCCCCCCCCCCCCCCCCCCCAAGGGAGCATGACTGAGGTGACCTTTGGGGATGGTCTCAGTGTCATCTTCAGTGCCCATGGGACAGGTATGCCCGATGCGTTCTGTGATGCTGTCCGGTTTGCCAGGGTGCGTTTTGGCTCCTCACTCACATCCCTGCTTTAACAGAGCCTAAGTATCCAGGAAACAAGGACAACATGCTTTTCCTGATGTCCCCGGATAAGCCGTGAGTAAACGCTTAATGTTGTGCGTGGGAGAGACGTGAACGACTCGCTGTGGATGTGTGACTGCAGCTCTTCAAAATGGATAGAGGTATCCTCGTCACCCAAAGGATTTCTCTCTGACACCCCCCCCCCCCCCCCCCACTGCTGTTTTCGCTTCAGGCATGCACCTCCCAAACAGTGGAACGTGGAGTCTCCCCTCTGCCGGAAGGCTAGAGGACATCGGCTGTAGGCTGATCCCTCCTGTGGGGTGGAGGGAGAGGGGGGGGTCCCCTCTGTAGGAAATGTAGGTGATGTCCCATTTGTAGACCCGCTTTTATTTTTTTTTTCTCCATGGAGCGTATAAATAAAGACACAATGGCACGCTAGGAGTTAACTTTATTAATCGAAATATACAGTTGGAGAACTCCCACAAGACGTGTACCGGGCCCCAACAGAGTGGACATTTCCAGAGACAAACACGAAAACCAGTAACAGGGAATCGGTGCCCTTTCAGATCTGCAATTTTAATGTCCAAACCAGTAGAGCTGAGTATCGCCGCTGAAATCAACGGGGGGGGTGGTAACATCACCACTGTTAAAGGGTTTGTGGACCTAGCTGACCATTGTTGGTTAGCCCCTGTTAAGGAATTATTTTCCAGTGTTTACTGGTTTCTTTTTTGTATGTTAGAATCTCTTCATCTTTAATAAGTTAAATGTCAGGCGTTCCCTTTTACTGCCTTACTGGAGTTATCCCTTAATCCCAAACATTTGCTCCCTCATTGTCACATTGATTGTGTGTGTGCCAACATGACACAATTTAAAGTTTCACTTCACAATGTATATACCGATTGTGTATGTTGAGTGACTAAGTGAATATGCATGTCTGCTTGTGCATCGGCAAACTAGTGCTACATATTAATAACGATTCACTTTGTTCAGGCACTATTACATAATAAAATCTACTTTTTGAAAGTAAAACCTTTAACCTTTTAATTCTGCAAAAACTAGAATGTTACAGTGGCATTTAGAGAGGATTGTTGAGAGTGGAAAACTAAAACGTAGAAATACAAAATTTAAATGGTTTAATAGCTGGCTGTGGATAGACCAGGACTGTTGCTTAGTAAAGGATTTAGCTTATTCCACAATTTTGATTCTGTGATCCAAATGAATCTCTGATTATTCTTTGTTTCATTTTTGGTTGTGAGATGGGGATGCAAAAATCCCCATAAAATCTGATGCAATAAAAGTTGTAAAAATATAAGGGGAGGTGGGGTGGATACCTATACGATTAGCATGCTACAGGAGTGTAAAGATTCATGAGTCCTAGCAGAGTAATAATCAGCACCGCCAAATACAAGCAGATCTCCGTTTTTGCCTGTAGGTCTCCTGAGCTGGATTGTGTTCGAACCCAGTGCAGCTGGAATAAAAAGGCACTTGAGAGCAGCAGTGTAGCTAATTCGACGGTTAACGTTCTCAGTGCCGTCACAGAAACGCAGAGTGGCGCTCGTCCGCACAACTGTAGGTATACTGTAAAAAAATTAAGTGGCATGAAGACTTGCCTTGCTACCTTTCCTGAAGGTGTCAAACTATGCTAAGGGCTCAGGGTAGGGGTCTTCAACTCTGGTCCTAGAGCGCTACTATCCAGTAGGTTTTCTGTCCCCCTTGGCATCTGATGAGCCACACCTGTTCCTGGTATTTACCTGAGAGCAGGTGTGACTCATCAAAAGCCAGGTAGGATAGAAAACCTACTGGACAGTAGCTCTTCAGTACCGGCGCTGGAGACCCCTGGCTTAGGGTGTACTCCAACAACCGAGTTGAAAATATCTTCCAAGCAGTGTGCCGGTTTCATTTCGAGATTGGAATAGTTCATTAACAGCTAAAATTTTCACGAAGCGGTCCCTGCTCGTGCCAATATGCACCAGCTAAGGCAGATCCTCTCTCTACCACCAGTCGTCCATTGGCTTCCTTAGAACCAAGTAAAGAGCATCATATAGCCTAACCTAGGGATGTGACAACTCGCTTTCCTCTGTTGCCGCGGTACATCTTTTGGGGGCGGGCACTGCTGATTTGCACAGCTAATTTATTTACAACCGATACGACACTTATCAGCCGACAAACAAACCCTGTGTTATATTTCACATAATACTGAAAGTACCTCCAACTAAAAAACAACACACACCAATGTGGATAAATCTGATATTTACAAGATGAACAGCAAACACAGAAGGTCACTTAAATCAAGGATACTCTGCACTGACACCTTTAGTGCTCGACAATGATCTAATACAGTGCTTCAGTATTGTTTTTGGACTATCTACAAGACGTGAGATTTCTTAAAAAATATCAACATATTTAAATCCCAGCAGAAATCAAAAGGTAAGACCATCAATCGAAAACGAAAAGTAAGAACCTGATATGACGATTTACTAATGAAAAGTTGCCTATCTCATTACACATAAATGAAATTGAATACTGAATTGTCACTGAAATGTTGACATCTTCTCACAACCAAATAATAAAAAACATTGGTTTTTAAGTGTTAGTATTTTACAAACATTTAAAAAAGTAAACCTTTTTTATCTATAGACATTTCAAAATATATTCCATCAAAAATAGTTTGACAAATTTTGCTGGTACAAAAAAATGGTTATGTTATACAAATAACAACAGGGTTGAAGTAGCAGTGTTTATCGTATAGATTGGCATTTTAGTCTGGATCTCCTCTAATCTAGTATGTAGGAGGCTTGTTGGCTGTTTTTACTCATTTTTTTGCTCTCGAATTTGCCATCTACGTTTGAGAATAATAAAAACATACCACTACCATAAAGTAGAAGTGAGACTGTAAAATGTTTGTTTTGGTGACAGCGGGGTTTTTACAGGACAAGGAGTACATGGCGATTTATACAGAAGTCGAAGGACATAATTTCAAATCTCGGCTGTTTCTTTTCCAATTCATTACGATGCATTTTTTATTTAATCGGTTTTGCCAGGCAGACTAAGTGTCAGTGGAAGGCGCAAACGTTAGCCACTTGGACGTTGCCACGGGACCCCAGACGTTCAACAAGAGGGTGTGTTGCACCTTGTGTTTAATCTCACATCGGCCACTTCCTCCCCCATCTCAGATGACAAACGAAGATTTGTGCCGGAAATCACCCTGGGGAAGAATGATCAGGAAGAGATCAGATCAACGCTTTACAATTTTTCCCAACCGCCGTGACTACAGATTCCACCACCCACCCATTTTGCATTTTAAAAAAAAAATCTTTGGTCAGAAACGGCATGAATGTCAAGTCACTTGTGGATGGAGTTTGATGAGTTGACCTTTTGTCTAAAGTTGATGTGGCTTGATAAACTGACCTTTAGCTAAAAGCCAGCGTGAAAGCCTGCTGTTGCATTCTACCCACAGTTTACCCCACGAGGGATGGTCAATCCCCAAATCCTGTTCACTTACCTCATCTTCTGTCCTAACATAGTCCACTCCATCTCCTTTGGATGGGGCCTTGTAGCTGTGAGACAGGACAAATAAAGCCAGACAAATGTCACAGCACCCCAATACATGTATCATACCTGAAATATACGGCTATGAAGGACAAGACTGCTTCACTTGGGCAACCAGAAATCATACAAAGGCAATAAAGTAAGATTCAGTACATCTGCAAGTCTGAGGTCATGGTGGAAAGACCCCTGGGTTTCAGTCTTGTGCCAGTTTTCACCCATCTGAAATAAACTCATTGCTATAATTGCAGGCCTAATTTTGCATTTCCTCCAAAAGTCATTTGAACTCAGGCCCTTAAAGTGGTGCTCCTTAAAATGAAAATACTTTTTTTCTAAAGAGGTGCATTTTTCAAAACACCAAGCAACTTTATAGGCCTAAGAATTGTTCAGTTTTACATGCGATCCCTGTTTTTTTTATATCGTTATAATTTCGTCACTCACTTGTTTCCCGTTTGTGTCTGGATTCCGAAGTAGCCCTTTTTGCAAGCGCAGCAAATGCCGACTGTTATACACAAGAGCACGATGACCACCACCAGCACTCCCAATACGATGGCCGTGACATTGATATCATCTGAAAGAGAGCAAGGGGAGAAAAAAAAACATCAACAAGAAGTCTGGGAGACGCCCTCTTATAACAAAACAGTCGGACACTTAGGTGGTCTTAAATTACTGCGTGTCTAAAGTCCAAGAAAATCACATTTCCTGGTGTAACATCAAAGTTATTGTTAGGAAGTTCTTTGACCAGAATTGCGGCTCATCCATGTGTTCATGATTTGTGTCAACAGTTAGCCCTGGAGCTTGGCTAATAGTTTTGGAGGCTCCTGCCACGACAGACGACCCACTTACAGACTTCCATCTTCTGAGGGCCGCACTGTGAGTTTCCTGCCTCATTCTTTGCTCTGCAGTAGTACTCTCCCGCGTCCTCTTTCTTGACGACACTGAACCTCTGCGGACCAAACAAATTAGGAAGACCCGTTAGAAGAGCTCTGCCTCACGGCTCCATGGAGTATGCGGTGGAGTACCGGATACGCGTGATGGGCTACTTTCGGGTCCAGTTTGGGAAGCGCTAGAAAGCTCCTCCCAGGCTGGAGGGGTTGCAGGTTCTGAAGCTCTAGATACAGAAATAAGGCACTCAGGAAGAAATTCTCCTTGGGCAACCTACTGTACCCTCTTTGGAACAGGCTGGAGGTATCATAACTGCAACCTTTAGAAGTGAGTGCAGTAGGTTGGCCGCCCATATGGAACTGCACGAGACAGATCAGCGAGGCCTGGAATGCGAACACGATAACAGCAGATTGCCTACATGGTTTAGACCTCCTGTACATCAACTGTCTCCCTAAAATATCTCAAATGCCCTCCCGTTACCCTTGCTCCACCCAAAGGCCCGCCTTCGCCCCCTCCACATCCCAACAAACCCCGCTCACTGACCAGCGTTCCTGTGCTGGTATCCAGGCTGTAGCTGGAGTTGTAGAATCGGGGATTGCTCTTGGGGTCCAGGGGAAGTTCGTCATTGTTCCGGAACCACTGGTACTGCGGTTTGGGGTATCCCTCGCTCTCCTCGCATCGGAGCTCGGCCGTCTTCCCCACAGGCACCGATGTGGGCACGCTGCATCTGGGAGTCACCGGCTTCACTGCGGAAGACGCCGCAGAAGGTCAGAAATCGAGCCGGCGGACGGCCGGCGACCCCATGGTCCGTGAAGGGCAAATAAAGATCGATGAATCTGCGTGGAAGGGCATCCAAGCACAGATCCCAACTTTGCCAACCCAGCATACTACACCGTCCATGTTTAGCCCCGGTTAAACTCGGATGCGGTTTCAGAGATTTTCCCTATATAGCCCAGAACACGCCTTGGGTGGCAGCCTGTCAGAACGCAGCGCGGGCTCCGGCCAAGAAATGGCGGCCCGGGCAATACGGTGTCAGCTTACAGCGTCACAGGTGGGGGACATTAATACAAATGGATTTCGATGGAAATAACTGAGAAACACACCCCTCGCAAAATGGCTGGGACTCCCACATGTTTACAGGTAAAGGATGGGCTGTCGACTCGCAGGATTCCATAGAAGTTTGCGGGGAGCGTTACTGGCAACGACAAAACTGCAGGAATCTCTTCTGAGAATATATCCGTAATTGGTTGCCCATCTGAATTATTCTGAGCAGCTGAGCTGCAGTTTTAACCTTCGTCGCTATGAGGAGCATCCATGGAAATCCATTTTAATGCCCGACTGGGGTGCACAGACGTCATTATATCGAACGCTACAAAACAAATGAACGTTGAAAAAAGATTTCAAACACGGGACATGCATACCTCTTACAGTAAGGTTGATCAAAATCTCATCAAAAATCTTGTCATCCTTATGGGCGGTGACCTCACACCGGTATTGTGCGGTGTCTGTTCTGGTTGCATTGGTTATAAACAAGGATGCGGGTTCTATGAGTTTCGCTCTGCCCGTTAAATCCCCTGCAGGAAGCAAAAGCAGGTTTAAATAGGTTTTTAGTACGTGCCTTTAAAATCAAACCGTTGACAGCTTCCACAAAAAAAAAGACACATTATTTTCATATCATAAACTTTTCGTATAATTTTATATTTTTCGTATATTTTATGTATCTCATTAAGGTAATTTAACTATGGACTTCAAAGGATGGGAAGCTGAAATGAATAGCAGTGAGCTGCCCCCAAAAGAGGACGGTATGGCAGGACGACACCGATGCTGAGAGGAGTGCTTAGCTTACCTGATACTTCATCTGCGAAATAGACGTAACTGGGTTCGCCATTTTTTATCTTCTTCCATTCAATGCGTGGCTTTTCTGTAATGATGAACTCTATCTTGCACGACAATTCAATGGCTGAAAGAGGAAAAGAACAGGCCGGGTTTGGCGGCGGCACGTGGGAAGGGACACCGGCCCGTATGAAATCGACTCCATCGCAACGGGAAACTTCTGTGGTTTCACTGCAGTCCCGTTACCCGTCTAGCAGCAAAAAACAAAACGGCAATGAGTTTCGCTTACAGCCGAATTCCTCGGTCCATGGTGCAGGATTTTCACTTCTGAGGTTCACCGCCAGGATAGTGACATAGCCTAAAAAGAAAAGCAAACAACTTATAATGTACGACTGTAGTACAGTGGCTAAAACATTATATATATATATATATATATATATATATATATATATATATATATATATATATATATATATATATACATGATCAGTATCCAGTAAATAAATGATACCCGACGAGAACTATTCCATCCAGATGGTTCTCATGAACTTGGTTCATCAAGAGGAGTATGTGAAGTATGCAGATTACCACAGGAATGAGCATCTAAACTCCACGTTAATACCAGAACCTCCCCCCATATCGCTGTGACCTCTGTCTAAACCACGCCCTTTCTGTCTTGCTGACACGATCTACTTGTGTCCATTTTTAGCCCAGTTCTGAAAACAAAACGTATGGAGTGTGTCTGGCTGCGTTTGTCTGCCACCGACGCTGCTGTTTCGTCGGCCTGAAGCAGACCAGCTAGATCAAGGCTGCGCATTCCTGCCCCTGGATCTACCATCCTGGAGATCCTCAATATAGCTGGCATATAATGGCATCTGATGCCGAGATGCTACTGAAGGACCTGATCATCTATCAGGTGTGTCAAATTAGGGCTGCACTCTGCAGGGTGGTAAATCTCCTGGAGCAGAAGTGAGTAGCCGTGGACAAGATCCTTAGCCGCGTCCTGCTCAGCAGCGCTCCTCGTGGTCTGCGGCTAACCCTTATAGCCGACGGCCAGAGCAGCGAGGACATTAATAACCAGCAAATGGCCCCAGATGCGGAATTCTTCCAGAACATTCCAAGTCTGTCTTTTGAGTTCTGCTGCCAGCACGCCTGCATCCACATTCTTGAAGTGACATATATGGTTTGTACAGCACTATGCAACCAACTGCTTTTGGATCTTTTCAGCTCGACGACGGCGCCACGAGACCCAGATGGCGCCGAATGTTGTCCAAAAGAGACCACTTCGTTGAACGAGCAACATCGCCGAAGCAGATGCAGCAGAAATTAACGTCTTTTGTGAGGTCCTCTACAAGATGCATTTCAGCAACTGTAGCCAATTAGTTTATTTTTGGATTATATTGCTTTATATAAAAAGGGTTAGAGTGGTTCGGCTGTGCTTAGCCATTTGAATTCTAGATGTTAACTCGGCAGAAATGGTCAAATTCTTCCATCTTAGACAGTAACATACTACAACAGTCATACTACCAATTAATCTCATTGTAAACTATCAGAATGCCAAAACCACTCCTGCCTAGTCACATTATAGACTGCTCTGTTCAGGGAAAGATCAGGCAAGAGTGTCCTATACTGTCATGTGTCCACTGCAAATGTCACTGTCATGTGTCCACTGCAAATGTCACTGTCATGTGTCCACTGCAAATCTTACACTGTAAAGCTTCACTTTAAAAGTCACCTTAACGCCACCCGTAACAACAATCTAAGATGCTTAGCCAGAAGACCAAAGATAATTGTAAAAGTAATCCAAACAAATATTCCATTTTCCCAGCTTTTCAAATCTCATCTCTGATATCCACATTTTTTGATAGCAAAACAGGTGTTTGCATTCAGGACTTAATTGGATTTTCAATATGCAATGTGTTTTTCACATGATGTAAAAAGGAATGGTAAGAAAAAAAAGATGATTAATCACTATAAATCCTAAGTTTTTACCTGACAGATGTATTAATATACAGAAAGGGCTCTTCACATTCAACATAAAAACACTAAGAGCTATGCCACTTAACTCAAGTATCACCCAAGAATAATCTTTCATTACTATTATTAAGCTGATTTCACTCATCTGATTTCATTGTAACTAAGCAACCAGACATCAGATGGTAACAGAATACTGGGAGATACTGTGAGCCCTAATTAAATTAGCTATGTCACTTATCGTGTTATCCGACTGCCATTCATCTGATAATAACTGTGAGATATGTATCTTAACAACACCCGGTTTGGACGAAACACAATAATGAGAGACCTAATTGCATCTTAACGTGTTTTTATATCTCTCCATGTGAAAACAATCCGTTCCAAAAATGTGCCGGTCCTCGGTATGCAGATAGATGGCTTCGGATTTCACATATCGGTGTTTTGCTCTGCCTTCTCACCATAATCTAAGGCACATGTGGATCACTGAAAAACACACCCGGGCTCATAAATACATTATAATTAATATGAAGTACAGTCAATGTTTACAAACGACTTCGATTAGCGTTTTCAGCCCATTTATAGCATTGACACCTCCCATCCTTAAATGTCGCTACATTCCCCCCAAACCTGTTACTAAGTCAGACACGGACATGTCTTCCAGTGCTTCACAGGTCAGACTGTCGACTCGGTGTTAGCATAGCAACGAGGCTTAAGTTAGCTTGACATTCAGCTAAAAGGTTGCAAAGCTCGTGTGGGATCCCGTGTTGCTCAGGGGGACATACAAAAAAAACCTCAATCGGAATGAATATCGTCATGGTTTACAAGCCCCATGCTTAGAGTATGTTTACAAGGCTCTCGCTGAAGTACAATCCAAGTTGCTATCTGCAAACCCACACCGATCCACACGTCTTACACTAGGACAAAACAAGGTTGTACTTGTAATGTGTGTCTAAGGATCCAATAGACTTTCGTCTAGCGGCGCTAGGGGGCTCAAGGCTAGGTTCTGCAAGTGAGGTCACATGTAGGAGGGGCTAAGGGCTGCCGACGTGCCGTCCAAATGATGACATCCTCCTCAGGCTCACGGTACCCAGCTGCTGCTCTGAAACAGCCTGCTGGCACTACGAACACTGCTACAGTTACCCAACCGGCGGGAAGTGATGATGAATGCCTGGCGGGTGGCAGGTGCCTCCTGCCTCCTTCTTCCTTCCACCGCCACATCCTGCGGCCAGATGTCCCTGTCATCCTGAGCTCGGTCTTGGGAAAGGATGTCTGGTCGGGGCTTGCGAGGGAGGGAGAGCTCACACAATGCATAGACACCCTCCCAAGTAGTCGCTGTAGCAAGCTTTCACACCTGGAGGAATGCTGGCAGGCATTATCCAGGAAGACAGGAAGCCTGCCCTTATCGCGGGGGTAATGCGCGGGCTGGACATTCCAGGGGATAATCGTGCCTTAAAACACTACACATTCTCTGTGCCCTATAAAACCCTCTGCTCTTTCTAAACATCAGAGCTGGATGAAGTCCAACAACTTTAATCTTTGACTTTCCGCTGTTAGGAACATGGCTTGCCTTGCCCGTATAATCTCGGTGCAATGTTGCGATGAAATCCCCAGCATTACAGAACCATCGGTTCCTGCCCTCTCCCCTTGAGTGAGATTCAGACGTCAGCACAGAATATTCTAGACAGCCTAATGTTACGGTGGCTTACAATAGCCCACTTGCGGATTTCCCCAGAAACCAAAAACTCACGAATGCTCGATGAAGTTGTCTACATCGGAGAATCTCAATGTTATGAATGCAAACCTAAAATTCCCATACTGGATACAGCAGAGGTAGGAACCCAGTAATATGTCTCCTGACAATGCATGTTGTTTTCACCACAGGGTACAGAGCAAGTGCAACACTACTGAGGACGAAAGACCAATAAATCTCTGAGAGGTTGTTTCCGATATCAGGTAACCGACCGGGTTTAGAAAAAAACGGTGTCCTCCAGCAGCATCCAATAAAACCACGAGGAAAGTTCATGCAAAACAGAAAAAGAATGTTGAATTGGACCAGAAACTGCATAAGTTAGAGCGTGTTGTGATCCATTCGACCTGTCCACTTCGTTTGGCAATGTGCCAAGCGAATGATGTTCCGTGTTATTTTTAAACTGCCACATTGATTGAATTCCTCTCAGAAGAAAGCTCTGTCCTTGCTCGGGAAGCTGGGACTCACAAAAGGAATTTGTCACACCCACCGAGCCCCTGGACTGGACTGGAGGTCCTCAGCTGAAACTTCCGCATCTTGGCTCTGTTTCATGACTGAATCACAAGCTGTGCACTCAAGTCTGACACCGGGCCCAGGAGGGACGTCGTCCAGAACAACATCGCCCGGGTAACAAGCAGGCGGCAGCTGGATTAAATGGATCGGCAGAGATGCTACCCTGAAGAATTCATGATGGAGGGGAAACATCCAAGTCCCAGTTGATGTCAGAACATGCAGTGATGCGCCACTAGTGGTCCACATGAAAGGCTTCATCAAGTGCTTCGCCTAGGAGCTTTGTACAAACACATGTGTACGTTCAGCAGTGGAACTCTTACCGCTATGTTCACTCTCTGAGGTATTAGCTTCGCCATTGGTCAACCTGAACACAACCGGGTGACACGGATTGGGCGACTGGAATGTCACCTAGGCTACGGAACATCTTAAATCCAATAGCAGATGGCGATTTTTCTGACATTAAATTCAGGAATGCCGAGAGTATCTTTTGAAAACAAAGGAAGTGTGGAATGACTATATCAGGCTAGGTGAACACAAAACCTTAAATAGTAACAAACTGAGAACCTCGATATTAAATGATTGCATTTCTGAATTTAGGCATGACTTGCTAATTCTTACATTCGGTTTTGCCCGACAGATAAGGCACTTAGGTAAAAGCTCAAGAAATAAGTAAAGGTCAATTAAACGTCCCATCACAATGGATGATGTGCGCCAAGGTTCTCTGAACCAATCACAGCCGTGCTTCTCTAATCCATGCCATGCCGTGGAAAAAATGGCAGCAAAGCAGGGACTGTAAGTGTAAGGTTCATTGCAGGCTTCACCAGCTTCGGGTATCAGCCTCTAGGTTTACAAAGGTTAGGGAAACTGCAGCAGAAGTGAGGATACCGGTATTCAAAGAGCGGGTTCACGCGCGCTGCATTGACGGCCGGTTCACACGCCCTCTCCAATAGTGTTGTCACGGCTGTGGATGAGGAGAAAGTTCCACTTTCAGGTCTGGTTCTCTCAGCCCAAGCAGGTGGCTCCAGCAGTCGGTTCCCTCACACAAGGCAATTCATGCTATTTTTACGCACTGCTCCTCTGACTTTATTGTCATTAAGGTACTTAGCAGGTTTAGAGTCTTTTCTCAGGAGCGGGAGGCACTATCAATTGCGTATATCCTAAGGCTGCGGTCAGAGGGTTTTCCGTTAACCTCCATCGTACCGTGCAGGGATTGTCAAGTGGGAACCTTAAAGGAATGTAGGGATTGTCTTTTTTTAGTTCCCCTTCTTTTGTGGTTTTCAATACACTGATTTTCATCTCTCATAGTAACGATCTGAGAGATGTTTTGAGAGATGTTTTACTTACTGTAAAACCAAAAAAAAAAAAAGGTCAGTCATGGTACGGTGTGATGACTTCACCTTTTCTTCACCTCACTCAACATTTTTTATAAACATGTTTATAAATAGTAGCAAGCCCTGCTTGGGGATGCACAAGTGAAAATAACTGGTCTCTGACACATACATTTCTTTAAAAACACACACACAAAAAAAAAATCTGCCTGGCATAAGGTGGTCAGCTTTCCCAAATTCCTCGCACATCTTCTCCAAAGACACCGTAATGTTGTCGCCCTCAAAATGGGTGCATTGATGACATAAAATCTCCTGCCCAGCAACGTCAATCCCGCCTGCGGGGGTGAGCTCTCGCTGATTTATGGGGCTTGAAACGACCAATGAGAGAGGGGATGGGCTGTGTTTCAGAGTGCCTGGGAACGTGTCACTTCACATCAGCCACACTGGCCGAACCCTGCATACTTTCGCCTGACCACAACCAACACCATTATTTGCAGAATTATTCTGTTGCATCCCCAAGCAGACATTGGTTTGGCTCATCTGGTAAAATGATGTATTTACTTCTCCAGTTGGCCATATGCATTCATTTTGCAACCTTGAAATAGCATACAGCATCCAAAAAATGCTGCAAAAAATGCACTGACCCGATTATTATGTTTTTACCCCACTATGAAAAGAGTATCTTCACTTCTGCACCATGACATCTAGCTTTAAGCACCCCAAACCACTCCCAACGCTAGTAGTAGCCTTTGTTTTGTAACACAGATTCAACCAGTGGGAGTAAATGAACATTAAATCAACAAGACAATGGTTGGCATCAGCAGTGTCCTTCTCACGGAAGTATTCCAAGCTCACGCCAATTCTGAGCTCCACCGGACATGGTTCTCCCTCTCTGTCAATTCCTACATCCTCATCCGTCCATTTTGTCCCTGAAGCACCTCAAACTTGGCTTGACTCAAGCAGGGGGTGATTCAAGAATTTTTTTAAGGTTGGGAGCATGAGAGTGGCCTTAATTCATACAGAGGGGCCAACCTAATCATGAACCAATGAGACATATTTAATCAGTGAGAGACAGGGGAAGGGGCTCTACAGAGGCCAATCAGCTTTTAGCTGGGGCCAGTGTCCCCTGTAGCCCCGTACCATTATACACCACTGGTGCAAAGGAAAGGAATTATTTCTTGACATTAAAGGGTCTGTTTAATGTTTCAGAAAATAAAAACACCACGTGAGTGACTGGTGGCCTAAAACCGAAGACTTAACGTCCCCCTGGACATTAATGTCCCCCTTAAATCAAGACGTGGAGGTTACCTCCTCCATCAGAGACAGCATCGCTCTGCAGCACAGCTGAGTCACAGCATTTTAAGAACGAACAACTGAAAACAATTAATGGTCCAAACGCCAAAAGAAATTACCGACAACTACAAATTTCCGACTAATTTTTTTAACAACCGTCCTGTTTTAATCATTCTGCAATGTCATCGTGGAAAACGTGTAATAGTTCTTCCTCCATGCAAATAAAAATATTTGCTTCGGCAGTGTAGAGAAGGTTGCAACAGAGCTGAGCAGCTGTTGCATATATTTTCAGATTTCATTATTCACATTTACTGGAAGTTATACTGCGTTGGCCCCGTGACTCAGTGGTTAGAACTGTTGTTTCATGCTTCCAAAGAAGGAGGCTTGAATCCTGGCTCTGCTCTGGGTGTGGTGTTTGCATGTTCTCTCTGTGTCATGTGAGGTTTCCTTTGGGTACTGTTTTCCTCCCACAACCCAAAAATACACCGCTGCCCTAACTGGTGTCTCTAAAGTATGACTGTATGTGTGAGCCTGGGACAGAAATCCTATCTAGGGTGTACCGCAACCTTATGCCCTATGCTACCTGCCATAGGCTCCAAGCCGCCCCTTTGACCATGACCAGGGTAATACGTTAGAGCAGGACTCTTCAAATCATGTGCCTCAATCCAAAATCCAGGCCATGTTTTCAATTCATTATTTTAATAATGATACTGATTCTGATTAGCCAGAAGCTTCACAACTGGCATCCAGGAAACGGATGGCTGGAAAATCAGCAGGGCTTGGACCCTGAAGAATGTGATTTGAATGGTCCTGGGTTAGAGGGTGGATTGTTGAATATGCTGTATATAGGACTCTAGAAAGGCCAAGTTCGGGTCTCCGAAGACAGTCCAATTATTCTGCTTAGTATTAGCATAAATGTAGCCTGTATTCCATGTCAAGAACACCAAATACCTGGTATAGGATGGTGGTGAGTTGGTATGGAGCAAAGATGTAGTCAGCAAGGACTGGGTTGATAAACACTTAGCGCTTTTCAAGAGACAAAAAAACAGTTCTGTTCCGCTTCACAAAAGAGTTCAGTTTGGAACCAGGTGCCAACCAGCCTACATTTCCACCAATTTTTGTCTCAGCACTCAGCACCATTGCATCATCATGGGTGGGTGTAGCTGAGTAGGTGGAGTCTGGAGAACTCCAGCAATGGCAGGATGCATTGCTTACTTACAAGCATTCATAAGCATTCACTTGTTTTGCCTCGGTAGATCGAACAGTACACGCTCACACATGATTTCATCATGGTTCCCATTCAGGGACTAACTATTTCTTGGTTCTCAATGCAAACCAGTTCTTTGGTTCAGAACCTGTTTTTATTTTGATGGCAACACGCAGAACCAAAAATTGGTTTTCTCAACAGGACCAGATCTCCGTTGGTGGAAAACGGACCACTGAGATACGGCAGTTTGAGGTACACCTCAGAAACATATCAGAATTAGTACCTGAAACACAGCTATACCCCCCCCCCAAATGACGATATGATGCAAACACAGAGGCACGCCAACTGATGGATGACGGCTACGAATAATTTGTAGGCGTGGATGGGGAGCAAATCTGTCAGTGAGCAGGATAGCGTTTGAGAGCCCCCCTGCCGGGTTATTCATAGCAGCTGTCAGCACCAGTCCCGGACCACACCACATGCTAATCGCTCACACTTTCAGGTAGAAATCACCCTGTTGCATGACTGGCTTTTTCATGGCTGCCCAGGAACCGCGACCCACCGATTTCTGCTCAGCTGGCTCGTTTTTCACCTGTCGGGCCACAACAAACAGATGTAGCGATCTCCCCTCGTCCAATGAAATGAAGGCGAGCCCGTGCTTCCTCAGGGCAAAATCCAGCACAATTGAGCCCCTTCTAAGTTTCCTCACTGGCATTTGCTGTCACGGTGATCTACACAAAGTATCGATCCACTCGGTCTGCGATAGCCCAAGTATTAAACCGTTCTTCCCACTGGCATCTGCTTCTGCAGCATGGTCCGTGGAGTGAACATTCTTCTGCCTGTCTAGACTCTGCTCAGTAGACCACAGGTCACCTCTCTCGACGTAAGACTCACAGCCGTGGTGCCCAAATGTAACAAGACAAATAAAAAAAAACCCAGGACTGATGCGGCTGCCTAAAAAATACCAGAAGGCCACTGCCATCCAAGCTAAGGTACTTTTCTTCCTCCTCTCTAGAAAACACTACAGGTCCATCAGGACCAAAGCTTCAAGGCTCAGGAACAGCTTCTTCCCAAAAGTATTAAGAATGTCAAATACACACTGATAACTCGCAGTATCATCCCAATCCTCACTTCTGTTTATTAACCACTGCTACTTTAACCTCCGCATGTTGTTGTCCTACTTGTATACTCCTGTGTATTGCTTATATATTGTATATATTGTGTGTATATTGTATGTGTCCATTATTCTGTTCTGCGATTTATTGTTCTTCATCATTATATGTCGTTTAAGTACACAGGGAGGTAAGCAAGTCCTTCTTTGTGGTTGTACTTGTACAAATGAGCTTTTGAATTCTTGAATCCTTTATGTTGACATCTGGAAAAAAAACGCCTGGTGTTTTGCAGTACAGGTCAATTCCGCTCTACGTAGAATATAAGCCCAGAATATAAACACCACTTCGCAGGTAAGTGAGAATTTTTGGAAAGACCTAATCAGCAGTTCAGATGGCTGCTGCTTTTAGGCGTGTACTAAGTCAGCAGAATTAAACACGTTTTCACTCCCTTTGCTGGGGCTGGACTTCCAGCGCGATGCAATTCCGACACAATAGGCTGTACCTAATTTGGCGCGAGGTGGCGTTTTGCAGGCAAGCAGTGTGCCCCCCCCACTCGGGCTTCCAGGAACAGTCCCGCCGTGCCCCGTGTCAGAATTAGCTGCTCGCTGTGCTGCGCACAGATGGCTCATACCTGCTCGCTGAAAATACCATCCATCCTGGTCCAAACCGAGTGACCTCTGCCTTAATCCTAATTAGGATCCATCATTTGGGGGATTTTTCCAAGTGTGAGAAGGCAGAAAAAAAAACCAGCCAGTAAACCAGAATGGCCTTATGGGTAAAACTGGTTTCTAACTAAAAATATCGGTTTGCACATTACTACCAGAATCAGGCATCCAATTTCACTGGACATTTAAGGTTTTTACCTAAAATCCAATGCATTAATTACTAAAGCCCCTCCTCTTAATATTCTCCCATTCAGCTACCCCTCCTTTCCTTGTGAAAGGTGCCAAAATATCCGCCCACTCAGGACAATGCAGGTTTGCGCGCCCCTGCATTTGGCAAAGACGCTGATGCAGACCCACCCCGGCCCCCACCAGGGCAGCAGTCTGTGGCAGGCAGGTACCATCGAAATCTCAGACAGTGGGGGTGGTCACCTGCGAGATAAGAGCAGCTCAATTGCAGAAAAGAACAGTTGCAACACTGGGGTGAGACTCAGGCTGGGGGGGTCAGGCAGAGCGTGTGCCAGGGAACTTAATCCTGTCCGTTTCTTGTTCCAGCCTGTACTACACAATGAAAAAAAACGCTGAGTAAGATCTGGGTGGCGTCACAGATCCGGAGGCCTGGGGATGAGTCTGCTGCAGGAACTCAAAAGCATTTCATTCGCGGTCCAGACCTCGCTAATCCATCTCCGTAATAAACAACATTTCGACATCCAGGATTCGCCGACCAAAAAAACAGGCACAACAGGGTAACAAATAAATAAAAAAAAAAAACAAAAAAAAAAACGGTTTGGATGGGGGACAAGCAGCCTCTCGCAAATGGGCCCTGTGCTGACCGGACCCGGATGACCATAGGAAGCCCATCAACACCTACAAAATGGGCCACAGAGCAGCTGGCTGTGTGCTCAGCCAGATCGTATCGGGCCCAGAACGCCAGCCCAGCAGAGGCTGACGCTCTCATTGTGTTTCGTCTGAGACTGCCCCCCCACAAGCTCACCGCTTGCTCCCCCATCCCGATCCAATCCCCCGTTGATTATCCTTTGTCTGCGCTCGCGAACAAATGACATTTTGTACGGCCCTAATTAAAATGCTGTCGAGTTAGTTAGGCGGGCCTAGATCACCTTGGCCGTCAGAGCTGGGCTTTCAGCCTTCGGCCAGAATAACAATCGCCCTCGCAGATTCGCTCCTCGCAAGCGCGCCAGGTGGCATGGAGCAAAGCTATTTAACGCGGTTTGCTTTAATCATTAGATAACTGCACAGTGAGGTGCCACATCCGTGATACAGACCCGGGGCGCAGCAGCTCCAGGAAATAAACATAAAACCACAAATGTTTTGGGGTGGGGGGGGGGGGGGGGGTGGGCTCAACATGCAGGTCACATGACTTCCTGTCCATTTACACTAGTTTTAAAACAGAAGGACCGACTGTAAGACAGGATCCGCCATGCAGATGTGTATCTATTGAAAATGGGCCAGGCAGGGCAGCAGGGAGAACTACCCACGGTCCGAATATCCGTCTGGCTGCGATGTTGTGATTTCGAGAAGTTTCAAGAATGCCGCTCTTGTTAAGCGCCATGGCGATTCTCCCCCACGTGCGTTAATCAGGATTGTGTGGCCAGGGATGCTCTAAAATGATAATGCCAACCCGATATCATACAACAGGGTCACTGGAAATTATTCCACATTATATAAGGACAGGAGATGCATGGAGGCTGTTTAGCATTAGCATAAACGTAGCCTGAATTCCGTGTCTAAGCTCTTTTCTGATTGCCGGAGAATGGCAATTTAATCTAAATATAAAGATAACGTGGTATGTAGTCGTGCGTGTGGGCAGCTCAGTGGGTAGCAGTCTAGCTTAATCTCCCCCGTGCCCAGGCTGTGTCTGTGTGTGTGTGTGTGTGTGTGTGTGTGTCTGTGTGTGTGTGCGTCTGTCCACACGCTGTTCCGTGTTTGCATGGGTCTCTCCCGCTTTCCTCCCACAGTCCAGAACCACTCAGTCAAGCGAAGCGGTGTTTCTAAAATTGTCCATTGTGAGCAATCGCGCGCGTATGAGTGTGTGTGCGTATGTGTGAGTCTGTATGCCCCGCCCCCCCACCCAAAGGACTGGAATCCCATCCAAGGGGCTTCCTCTGCCTCGTGATCCTGTGTGCTTCCTGGGGGCCCCTACAATGGGTCATCACGGTTATGCAAGATATACGTGTTTATACATGTATCGCACAGTGGTACTTATCCAAAAAAAATAACCCTTCCAGTTCACATCACAAAAGCCCCACAACATGTTTCCAGTAAAAAGAACGCTAGTCAGTTAATTCAATTCAATTCAAAATAACTGTATTTTTCTTTTGTTATTTTTCTTCCCTCGGTAACAAATTCCTGATCGGGAAAGCGTGCCTGTCTGGGGGGGTCGGGAGGTCACAGTTGACGCGGGACCACAGCAGCGTACGCAGGGCTAAAGATCAAACCCTCGGGCCCCATCACCGGCTTCCTCGGTGACCCCGAACAGCAGAGGGCACCGGCATTGCGGGGGTTGGGTTACCGCGGCGTCAGCGACTTTCGCTGCTGTGGGGAATCTGTTAAATACTGCTCCGTCGCTTCCTGGCATGCAGGTCCCTCAGTTTCGGAGGTAAAGTCATCCAGTAACAGAATCATTCGTAAAATTCACAATATTACGAAAGTTCACTAAAACCGATACTTGCAGAGCTGCCGTTTGTCGTTAAAAACTACGCAAAAAAACAAAACACTTCCTCACAAAAATTAAAAGAGCGTGTGACGCCTCAGCTTAATGATGGAAAAAGTACAGGCTGAATATCCCCAAGCCCCCCTTTGATAAATGAAAACAAAAAAACAATCCACCAAACAGCCCCTCATCAGGCGAAATGTGACCACAAGCATTCTTCAGATTCAGACCGTCTGGACCGTCTGGACTGGTCGACTGGAAATCCAGGCCGAGAATGTCGCGTGACCAACAGGTGGGGCAGAGCCAGAAATGAATTAGGTCCACCGTCATCCCTGGCTGGCCCTGATAAGACAGACCCCACCCTGATAAGTGCAAATTAAACCTCCCGCTGTTTGTGTGATTCCATGATTCGGGCCCCAGAGTCGGCTCCGTGGGGAGAGGCGATATGCCACAGTTTCGGCGTGTTAACCTACATATCCGGCGCCACATCTGGGGCCTCCGCGCGCGATGGAGCGGGTGAGACGACACAGGAAGCCCAGCGATCCCCCGGTGCTCTCTGGCGCCTCCGGACGAGTGGAAACACTACCCCTGCTATCCTGCCCAGGGACATATGCAAGGAAACCCCACCGTCTGCGGTGGGAAAGCCGAAGCGGGCGTCCGGGCGGCGGCAAAGGGAAACCGGAGAACCGGCGGCTTGACCGATTCACACTCTCTTTCACTCTTTTTCCCCAAAGTGACCTACGATAGGGAAATTGGCTGTCCCTGGAGCAGGGGTGTATACAGGGGTGAGGCGCAGGGGCGCTGGTTCCAGCTAATTGGTTTCTAGAGTGCCCCCTTCCTGTCAGTCACTAATTCCATAAATATGATTGGCTAATGATGTGGGTGGTCCCTCTGTATGAATTACGCCTCCTCCTTAGCCTTCCTCTTCAAAAAGAACTTCTAAAATCGCCCCTGTTGCAAAGTCATTAACAAACTGTTCCGGATCCAGCCAGAAGCAAGAAAAGAACATGCATCTCACTAGCCCCTCTGAGGTTCTTCGGGTCAGACTGTACACTGCCCAACCCCCCCCCCCCCCCCAAAAGACGCACAAGTCAGCCCACACACATCAGTCCTGGCTGAAAGGTTTCCTTTTTCTGATTTTAAGTGCTTTTGTTTGTCTTTCTATATCAATTATTTGCTGCTTCTGCACTATTCTCTGATCCTAATATTTCACACAAAACCATCTGTGAGCCCTTTGTTCTGAAGTCTGACAGCTAGAACAGGGGCTACCCTCAGATCCTGTTTTCAAGGCACGGTGGGCCGTAAAACCCAGGCGTGCCAACTCTTCTTTACATCACGGCCAAATTCTCCACGCGACCAAAACACTTTATGCAATGCCTATCTGATCTGCTGTACATCTGTGTCGGTACATGAATACGATTTCCCACACATGACAGCCAAATCCACGAGCAAAGCAGCACGAAATACACGCTAAGTACAAAATCTAAATAGAGAAAAACTAAATCTTAACTCTTTTACTCTTCAGCACAGAAGGTTAGGACAAGTGAACAAATCAACTGATCTTCGCAGCAAATATTTTCACAACTATCTACTTTAATTACTATGAAAACAATCAGCATAAAGAATACTATTTTATGACAGTCAAATGTGTTTTCCAGATATATGGAGAGCCCACATTCTTGATCTTAAAGAGGCAGTTTACTCCAAAACTGAAAAACTGAAAAAAGATGTTTTCGAGTCTTCTCTCGAATATAATAGGACTGAATGGCATTCACTCTGTGTAAGAACTAAAAAAAATATAAGAAAAATGCAACCAATCGTATCACTGCGCAGAAGATATGAGTATGAGCACCCCGGCAAGTTCAGTTGAAGAAAATAGTTCCTACTTTAAATTGTTCACTACAAAGACTGTGGTCTTGAGTAGCCGATCATGATTTCTGGTAAGACACACTGCTGTTGAATTTTTCAAATATATTTTATGGCACTTTAAACGCCGCAAAAAGACTGTCAATCAGTCCCATTACATTTGAGAGAGGCCCTCATTTGTACGGCAGATATCTCCAAAACAAGGAGCAGCCTTGACGGACAGATAGCACTATAGTCCTTCTAGAACATCTTTCTTTCAGTTTTTTTTCCAGTTTTAATGCAGTGATCAATAGCCAGGTGGCGGATAAAAGTTTACATTCAATTTCCATCCTTAATCCATATGAAACCAGTAACGTTCATCGGGAGATTAGACACGGCAGTCATCGCCTAAGCATTCCTGTGAATTCCTGTGAATTTGTGACTCTCCTTAGCATTCCAGCTACAGGTCGAACGGTGATCTGTGCGGCTTTTTGGGGACTCAGGTTCTTTGTTTTTCATGAGGAGGTCAAAAGGGAAGAACAGGCAAACTGAAGAAGGAAAAAAAACCAACACTGATGAAAAAATAATGCATCTGCTACAGTCAATTCAATCCCAACTTCAAAACACCTGTCACTGTGCCCCCGGGATGAAATGCCGCGGGTTTAAATGGGGTGGCGGTCTTTGTTTTCTTGCAGCCATTCTGTTGTCTTGGCACGTTTTGTTGACATGTCACTGAGGTGAACTACAGGTGTCTAATGTAACAGTAAAGGAACAGCCCCTCACTTGCAATCTCCCCAGAAAACAAGCACCATTAAAACAATATATACTTTTTGCATAAATTCATAGTTCATCTCTCTGTATGTAAAGAGCTCTGGTAACAGGTTCAATGTATCGAGGCTCAGTGTGCAGTGACTTTACGCCTGATTCTGCCACGTAACGTTAAGATTAATCTTTCCCGTTAATAACCGTTTCCAGCTATTATCCCATTAGTGGCCTTCCTCTTCAGGCCATGTGCTGTGTAAACATTTACCCTAGAAATCATCGAGCTGACTGCGCACTGGAAGCCAGGAGGAAGCCAGATAAGATAACAGTCACAGCTGAGTCAAACACACCACATTTTAACCATCCTGGATGACTGTAAATGTGCGAATTATACAAATTTCGACCAAGTGTTCCATCTATCGCTTCTTTTCCTGTCGTCTTTTCCTTATTTCATTCCTCAGTTCTTCCCTTCCCAAGTTCTGGACTGGAAATAGCAGAAGCAACTATGAGAAGCGGAGATCGCACCTTCCTCGCTTGCTTGTCTGACGCTGGCTTGGTCATATGTTTATGCACCGTCCCTGTAAATCCACCCCCCCCAGGCCTTGGTACTAACATGACCTGCCCTGTGGAATGGAAAGCAGACTGATATCACCACCCGGGCCGTACCAGCATCTGACGGCCGTTCCCCAGGACTAAACCCCCCGACTCTGGCGTCAAAGTGCTGTCAGATGACATCAGCTTCCCAAGGTTCTACTTTTCTGTCAAAATAAGTCAACGGCACATAGACGTGCCAACGTCCGCAGGGAACCACAGCAACCAATCTCATCCGAAGCGGCGTACATTATTAAGAACACAGGGTTAGCCCTCAGACCCAGCAGCAATGGGAGGATAAGGGCTTCGCTCAAGGGCCTAATGGTGAAATCACTCTGCCGACCTTCTGATCACAACAGCTGTACTGTGCCCGTACCTTAGTAAGCAGTGTTTTACAAATTCTCACTGTTCTGCTCGATCTCTCAAACGATGTACCATCTAGAACATTACTTGTCATTACAACTTATTTTCACAGCTAAACTGCAATCCACCTACGTTCTTTCAATGGAAAAAGACAAACATGCTCCTCAAACCTTGATGTACAGTTACCTTTATTACATGATCTTGGGACGTGAGAAGAGAAAAATATATATTGAACCTGACACCATGTGACCAGCTATCACCGTTCCATATGTTGGTTCTGTTTTCTGGAGGGTGTGAATGTTTAGTTTCTGTTTATTTTTTAAAAAAAGAGCTTCAGGAAATAAAACCGCTCTTGGTTGGTATGTTCACTAAATAACACCGCAGAATCAATTAAAATTGCCTTTGCTAGACGGGCGTGTTGTAAACGCAGCTCAGCTCCAAGAACTTGTGAAATCAGAATCCCGTCTTTTTCCAAACATACACAACCTTTCCTGACATTTGCCAGTAAGCATCACAGTTTATATTATCCCAAACAATGGATTACCAGATGTTCTGGTGTCGAGCTGTCCAATATCCGTCTGAGCACGAACGGCACACCTCGTGCTAATGGCGGACTCACTGTACACTGACATGGGCCGGCGGTTCTGGACTCCCAGCAGATGTTTCGTATTCACTCAGTTTTGGAACGCTGATGGATTTTTTTTGCTATCACTTCCAAAAAGTGTCATAGAAGTAGAATAATAGAGTAGGTGTCATTTTACGAAAGTGACGGCTAACCGACTGAATTAGCAGATGGGCAGTGGGCGGTTCTTAGATTAGGAGTCTGTGTTTGTGATCAGAAGGTTGTTGGTTCCATCCTGTGGTTGATAATGTCACCATTTGGCCCTTGTTGCGAAATGTTCCAGCGAAACTGGCAGACCATACTGTCTATCCTTACTTTTATAAAATCTCAGACAAAAAGCGCTGCCTAAAAGAACAAACAAAAACTAAACAAACAAACATTTCAGGGCTTTACAGCGTCACGAAATTGCCATCCTAGCTACCAAAAATGAGTAGCGGTGGCTTGTGTCTCTCCAAATGTGTCAAAGTGAGTCTCGCGGAATCACAGTGTCCAGGAGAAGTAAAGAGGAGCATATTGCAAAAGTCCTGACATATGCCACACTGTTTGCCGAAAGAACCAATGGAGAATTCCTCTTCTGTGGCTACAGAGCATTTTTGTGGCCAAGGGATCTGAAATCTCAACACTGATGGAAACAAACAGCTTTTTTTTGAGCATATATATAAAAAAAAACAACTCCATTTTTTAACCTGAGAACAGGGGGCATATAAGAAGATAGAACACAAAAAGAGAGACAGAAATGGAGGCGGTGAGAGGTGGTGAGGCTCGGGTTTGTGTAGCGGAGATGTTGATGCCTTCAGAAATGTCCTGAACGCAAGCAGCTCATATTCTTAGAAGCTCTCGACCACAGTGGTGGCATCAGCCCAAATAAACAATGAAATATTAAGCAACGACAGCCCTCATTTTGTTCCCTCGATAAAACATGAACTCTGGACGACAACCAACACTTCTGACGTCAACTTTAAGGGAAGGCTTTACCGCGCCATTGGCTGGAAGCACCATGAACACCCCGGGTCTCACATATACAAAAACACCACCAGTTTGTGCAAAAAACAGTTTGCTTTGCTCAATAACAAATTATAAAGCCAGGAAAAAAAAGTCAAGAAATAGCTTTCTCTGTCCTGGGCCAAGTTGTGCATTGTGAATATTTCAGCCTGGGCAAACACGATCTATAAATCTTAGGCGTATTTATTCCAAAAAAATGTAGACAGACGGACAGACAGTGCTATTATATGTTAGGCATGTCTGCATGCTTTTCTAATATGCAGACACTAATTAAAATTGCATTCTCTAATCGAATTGTTTTTCCTAAATAATTCAATTGCAGTTTCTAATTCAGTTGTGTTCTCTAGCCTTTGAGGAGAGCAACAGGGCTGATTTTAGGCAGCCATTAAGTAGCCCTCACAAAGGTCCGGTCCGTGAAGGCAGATTATTCTTCTTGTTTATCTAGCTCTTTCTCCCCCAAAGTATTCTGCACTTATTCCTGGTCAATCAGCGGAATCTTAGCTTAGCGACACTTGTGGTACCTAGACTAGGTTCCTGACAGCTGTATGCTTGTTTCATATATATGCTCAGTCTCACTTGTGGGGAAAAAAAATCATCTGCCAAATAAATACATGTAACCCTGTTTTTGCCTTTGATTCGACGAATCAAAAATAAATTTAAAAGGACACTATTTCCAAACACCCTTTGTTCTTTGTAAGTTGGTATGGCGACAGTGCATTACAATAAAAACAAAATTTTACTGAGGCAACTATATTATGAAAAACTCTTCGCATGTAAACACTATTATTTTGAAGCATTCTTCACACCTGGACGCCTGAAATTATTTTGAAGGAATAAAAAGTACCAATCTGAGAAGACCGCGATGCTATTACTTCTGAATAATTTACTTGGCTGTAACTTAAAGCACGACAAAGCATAAATTGTTTTCATGTGATTAAAAGGGGCCCTAGGGGGATCATAACCTCTGTCTTGAACCCCTTTTGGGCCAGTGGTAAGCCCAGATTTATGGCAGCGATGTGCTTGAGCTAAGATAGGTAATACAAAAGAAGACATAAAATCCATTAGTGAACAGTGTCCTTCATGGCCGAAACCCCATTACTGTTGTCTTAGCGTAGACCAATCGGATTCATTTTCCCCTGAATGTAAACAATAAGGTCGCAAACAGGAAATTGTTGGAACATCCCTCCAACTCAGTGATTTTCATATCTTCTGGGATCTCTGGCCATTGCTGTTTCTTTTCCTTTTTAACCCACAATCAGTGACACCACATGAGAATAAAGAATAATATATAAATATTTTTGAGATGTTTTGTGAAGGTCACGTTGAGCCTTACACTAACAGGAGTGCTAAAATGTAGTTATGCAAATAAAAATCATGTTATTATCTTTTACTACTTTTACTGAGGAATAGTTCAATGGCTTAAACAATAGAGGAATTAATACACGACTGATTTTAATGTACAAAATTGCATTTAGGTGACATTGCACTTTATAGTTTTGAAAAATATGAAAATTGCTTGCTAGTCTATGCAAAATCTAGATCTTTATTTCTTCGCTTCCCCAACAACCTTCAAAACTAAGTGATCAGTTTAAAACCATTCTGAGCAGCAGACCGACCCCACCCAAGACTAGGCTTGACAAATACAACCCTAAACTGATTAGGCAGAACCATTTCCAAAGATTATAATCCACATGGTGAGTAAAGAGCACATCATTTTGTGAGAAAATATCCAAAATCACTTACAAGAGATCACTTGCAACCTAGAAAATGATTGTTTTACATTTTCTACTTAGCCCAGAGACAAAACAATGCTGACTTCTGTCACTGAGATATTTAATTTTAATCTCAAACTGGGATAAATATTCTAAAATATCACCAGACTACATTGCACAAAAACGATTATAATCCAGAAAAATGTTTACCCCTTTGATAAAGGCACAGCTGCATTTTCTAGCAGTATTTTAAGCGGGGCGGTCAGACACTATTTTGATCACGGGCCGTCTTACACATGGCCATGTTATTGACATTCCGAGAATGTGCATGTTTGCCATTCCTAACGCGGCTGCCTCTGCCTTTGCCTTTGCCCCTCCAAATCATCTCCCACTTGGCTGGTCAAGGGGGGGAAAATTATAATAAAAGCAAGTTTCGAGATCTTGTGAAAAACATGGATAAAATCTCGGAATTAAAATCTGGATTAGCGTACGACCCCTAATCTTTTGCTGGTGATGTAAATTTTTTGGAAAAACTGCACCTCACGGCAATTGCTTCTTGCCAGTTTTTTGCACATCAAATTCTTTAGTTCCATTCGTTATTGAGTTAGTCACGTTAGTGAGTTCGTTATTGAGTTAGTCACGTTAGTTAGTTCGTTACTGAGTTAGTCACGTTAGTTAGTTCGTTACTGAGTTAGTCACGTTAGTTAGTTCGTTACTGAGTTAGTCACGTTAGTGAGTTCATTATTGAATTAGTCACGTTAGTGAGTTCATTATTGAGTTAGTCACGTTAGTTAGTTCGTTACTGAGTTAGTCATGTTAGTGAGTTCGTTATTGAGTTAGTCACGTTAGTGAGTTCATTATTGAGTTAGTCACGTTAGTGAGTTCGTTATTGAGTTAGTCACGTTAGTGAGTTCGTTATTGAGTTATGTCACACCTGCGTTCAGCCCAGCAGCTGGTTAAATGATAGCTAGAAGCCGGCTTGTTAGTGGTCAGCTATCCTGCATTCCATGGATATTCTGATCACTCCTGGACATGGATGGAGCTCCAGTGACTTCCACCCAAATCAGCTCAGCTGTTTCTAGACTCTGGACTATGCGAGTCACCAGGCATGTGCTCTGGAACTCAGTGTGTCAGCAACTTTCCCCCTAGACGAGGGCTGGTGGAGGGACTGAGAGGGACACTGGCGGAGAGGTCAGAGGCCAGCGACATCTTCATTTGCGGGATCTTAGCGTGGATGCTCCCCCTGCTTAAAAACCTGACTGGCCGGTTACATAAAACCAGTGGCATTTTTTTACACCAAATCCACACTAAAAGGAACAGCTGCACAAACACTTTCAATTAACACTTGCTTTTGGCATGACAAATAAAAAACAAATAAAACTGGGCGTCAAAGATGACTTTCAGCATCAGAGGGTTATGGTTTTTTTTTTTTTTGCATTTATTAAAATGCCGTTTGGATGCAATGATGGTCCTGGAGTCCTTTCAGTGTTGGTCCCAGGCATTTATTTACAAGCTGTGTATATAAGTGTGTGTGTGTTATCTATATACTACATTGTGGGGACATTTGGTCCTCACAGTGTGATGAATACCTGTTATTTTGACGTTGTGAGGACCACTTTTTCTGGTGCCCACAAGGGGAAACTTAATTTTATACAAATCTGTAACTGCAATCAAGCTAAAAAATGCCAAAGAAAAACATGTTCTTTGTTTGTCTACTCATGGTTAAGATTAGGGCTGGGTAGGGGTTTGGGTTAGGGGGGGTTAAGGTTGTCATTGTTGGGATTAGAGATTTTCCAATACAAATGAATGGATGGTCCCCACAAAGATATAGATATCTAATCTCTGTGTGTGTGTGTTGGGGAGGGGGTGTAGAAAGGTGGCCGGGAAGTGATCAAAACTTTCCCCAGAGTCTCCTGGGAAGACGTAAGGAAATCCCGTGCCGTTCCTCACGGATACAAGCTATAAAACTAAATATACACAATAGGCAATCCACTTCCTAAAAAACATCCGATAGATTGTTTTGTGATAAGAAAGGGAAAACGACAACTGAACCTGCAGTCAAAATGTCATAATACAAATGAATAAACCCTCCCACCACAAGTATGTGACTGTAATGATTATGCCAGTATTAATTAAGCGTGCTTACCGAAATCCCCAGTTATGTTATCCGCAGCACGAGTGCTTGACTGCTGAGGTAGACATTGCAAATCTTATAGCAGCTGTTTTCCAGATTCCCCACCGAACCACATCCCATCTGTAGTATTTGGTTATGAGAAACACTCAATTTTCTAACCCACCCATTTGCCCTGATACACTCAACCTATTACATACCTTCAGAATACCGAGAATAAAAGCCATGCATAGGCGAGGACAGAGGCTGTCGCACTCAGCTGTGACTTACTCTGCACCGAAAAGACATCAGAACTACACAGTCCCCAGGATCATCTCCGGTCTTAAGTTAATTTATTTTGGTCATAAACCTTATGGGGTCACGTGTTTCTCCTGCTTCTTAAAAATCAGTTTGATTGCTTTTAATAGTTGCCAAGATGGGCTGGAAATGTGGCTCCATAGCACTGGGGTTTCTACTCTGCTTATTCTCATCTTGAACAGCTAATACTACGTGCTGTGTGTCGTGTGGTATCCTGCTGTCAGGCAGGCCTACTTTTGGTCTCGGATGGGGTACACTTTTCCCCACCTTGGTAACAACTCTCCATTTCTTACTGGATGCGTTTATTTAAGACCGTACTTTTAAAACCAGCTGCTTGGTTATTTTGTGCCCGCAAGCCTCCAGCTAAGAGCATTTGTCGAGTGTTTGTTCCGTCTTTGTCCAGCTGTGATGGAAAACAGATAGGAATACCAAAGGTGGATTGTGATATATCTGCAATCAAACTGAACTCATTTTAACTATATAAAGATTTCATATGCGAAGCAAACATATACAATTTTAAAAAAGGAAATAAAAAAAAAACCAAAAGCAGAGATATTGCTCCTCACATGACAGTAACTAGGAAACAGCTGTGCTAAAAATATCACAGCAACAAAACCGCTTTTTCAGTAAACCGATTCAAAAACGTGGCGGATCAAATCGACCGATGACATCGCCGTTTCTCTTGATTTCTCCGGTTTTATATAAAGCTGGCGCGTCGTACGGAGCGAATCAGTCCCATAATAGGCGAAACGAAGACAGAACTATCACATTTATAGCTAATAAGCAAGATCCTCCATAATTTAAATTAAAAATGCTTCTCGACAACGAAGAGTGTAAGCTAATATATTCTAAATCGTAACCTGATTGACATAACATTGCCCATAATTAAACAGTTAGGCCTATAGTTACAGTACTACACAAATTTAGGCATAATAATAAACAATCTCACCCTCCTGTTTTATGTAAAATACTATTTCCTAATTTACAGTAGGCCTACATTTCAAGCGACTGAAAATTAAGCAAATCACTTACTAATTTGCGATCACCTGTCATAACAGACAGCTATATTTGACCAATTCAATCACTTCTAACTTAAAAGCGGGGAGAGGGGGATGCTAATGAAATATAAAGAAAAACAATCCAATGAAAGACTTATTTTTCTGCCTTATTCTACTTATTTGTCCTTGTATCTTTACTTTTAGATATTTAGTTGTATGTTTCATTTTGCTTATGTCATAATACCATCGGCATCAATAAATATTCCTTGTACTTCTTTGTGCTTGGCGAATAAAAAACAAGATTCAGATTCAGGGAGCAGAGGATTCAGGCGGCGGATCAGTGCGCTTGAGTGATCAAAGGGGCCGCCCGCTCGCCCACTGCCCGCACCCCGGCCGCCCGTTCGCCCGCCGCCGCCCGGCGTCCCTTTGTTCCCCCGGGTCCCCTTTCGCGGCTTCGGGCTCAAGGACAAACGCGCAACACTCCGCTTCCCTCTAATAAGGCGAAATACACACGTTATTCAACCTATTAAATTGCCAACCACTCCTTTGTGAAGAGTTTTCTGGCCAAAGCGATAACTGCAGCCATCACGAATAATAAGGAACGGCTTCGTAATGCACTTATTTTGTCAAACTTTATTTACCTTCCGAAGCGACTTCCTTAACGGCTTGGGACTAACTATTAATTCCGTGGACTTAGTGAAAATGTCGTCACTCTAATCAATAAACGCAAGCAGTCGCGAATCTTCGCAAAGTCAATACATTGTTACTATTTGTCAATCGTGCCGACAGATCAAAGGCAGGATGCAGTCGGCTGTGCATAAATCAGTACCAGTAAGTCGCTGGTTAGTTAAGCTAGCGGAGATGGGGCGGAAAGGGGTACCGTAACTTAATCACGAAAACAATAAAGATAGAAAGAAAGAAAACAAAAACAGATAAATGATAACCATGCACTCAGTTTGCCTTAAAAGGTACGTCAAAGTCTTTAAATACACGACTATAGTGATGCATCGCAGGTCCTTTCCCGCTGAATTTAATCTAACCCTGGAAAAACATTCCGTTATCTCTATCATTAAAATGTAGAGCTTGTCTCGTCTTGTTCCAGAGTTTTTAAAATCTTTCGCGACCTTTCTGCAATACACCGAAAGCACGCAATGACAGTGGATAATTAATGCAATGATTTCATGTCAAGCAAGCGATATTATTTGCAAAAGTAAAACTTTTACACGTGTTTTTTAAAAAAGACAAAAGAACAGATTCGTCTTCAGCACCGATTATGCTAAATGTAATTTAATTTTGAATGGTTCCTGAAAACACCTAGTCATCACTGATATTTACCCGCTATGTTAAAACACATCGTCACCTTATCACGAAGTAAATGTGGATATTTATCCTATAGTCTAAGAACGATTTAAGCAAGAGCAGACGTTGCTTGTTGACTTTCTGGGTTGAAACCGTTCAGAGAGTAGATACTTGAAAATAACGTTTGTTCACTGGAATTACGTGTAGGCAAAAAAAACAACTAACAAACATTGCTGAATCCGATCACTGTTTTCATTTCTTTTCTTTTATTTTCGGCGTACCTCTATTGCTTTTCCCATTACTATCTGAGCATCCCACATTTTACCGTTAGCTAGCTAAGTTGGTTCAAACGCCTTCCCTTCCCTAAAACACTAAGATTAAGCCGACCGGAATGCAATAAAACATAAAACACAACAGTCGGCCACCGTCAGGTAATAAAGGCAGAAAAGGCGTAAAGATCGAAGCATTGCCTGGACTTACAGTGTGTACACAGGAGGATCATAAAGAAGACCAGCGCTCTTTTCGCCATCTTGGAGTCGATGAATGCTCCCGTTTGGTTGTACATGCGCAAAATACGGCGTTTTGAGGGGATGGGGGGGGACCGGCTGGAAAGAGAGAGGGGCGCAGGCGGCTCCTGTTGTATCGAGTTGCCATGACTACGCAAAGCATCACTTTGTCGGAAATGACCGTACTGTATTATTTAATAAATCGGGTTTTTTTTTAATAAACATAATTTATTTTATGAGATACAAGACCATTTGTCATCCTAATATTAGTGCTTTGTAGAAGCTGATTTAAAGCACTTAAATTTCCACTCAAACCATAAATTTTAAGTTCGCTTTGATCCTTCAGTGTAGAAATCAATCGAAGATGATGATGATTATTATTATTGCTAGAACTAGTACTACGACTAATATTGTTACTGCTACCGCTTTTTAAATGTTGTGTATATGCTCTGTAATACGCAATTTAAAGACATTTTTCATAATAACTACCTATCGTGTATTATACGTATTTCTCGCTATTGCTGGTCTTTCAGAAATTAAGACTTTTCATGATTATGGTTTGGCTTCTAAACAAAGAGGTTTAGAAGATTAATTTAGTATTTAGTCTATTTACTAATTCGATATTCTGAATCGTTCGGTTTTTTCTGTCATAACTGGATTAAAATTTAGATTGTACCCGTACTAATTATAATTCTATACAATGAACAGACGAAACATTTAAACAAAGACCTTATGAGTTTGAAACGGCATAGATATTGCTCAAGCATAAGAAATGTACTTAATCTAAATTCATAAGCCGTCACGTGATGCTAAGGTCTGGCTGTCTCAGTCACCACAGCTCCGTGAAAATGCGCTAATTAACATTTTAGGATGCTCAAAGAAACCGCTAATTCCCCGTGGCAGCTAGCTCTATTTTCAGGCTTTTCGGCTAATTTTAATCCTAGTATATAACTTGTATCAGTGACAAAGCTTTCAGAAAATGCTCCTCTTTTTTCGGTTTCTTGCATTTGTATTGCCTTCAGATTGCTGTTTTTATGGCAAATAACACATTTAAAAACTACGCCATGGATGCGATGAAATAATGCGTATTTTTAAATATAACGTGGGAAAAATAAACTCACAATAACTGACCGTATAATAGTGTTGACCGCTATATAATCAGCACGGTATTTATCTGTAACTTATACTTGTTCAGTACTATAGCAATTGGAAAACTTAAGCTTCAAAACCGAAGGATAAGAATTTAATATTAACCAGATCAACTGCAAGATTAACAAATCTTGCAAGGTAATTTCCTCCATTTTTATGATTAGCCGTCCGGAGCTGCTGGTTTAAAATTTACTGAAAATGGGAGTTGGACTCCTACACTGGAAAGTGGGACGCATTAAGGGGCCTCCGCGGAATGAGTGTTGGAAATAATATTCAGCTGCCTCTCACTCCATAACTTAATGCTTTATAGGCAACTGGGTTGAAATATGCGGGTAAAAAACTATGAAAGCTGGCCTTTCGTCAACTTGCTCTTGGCAGCTGCTTCTGAGAACACATTTTACCTAAATAGTGTTGTGCTTTGGTTTTAGTGACCTCTGTTCACAAAAATGAAAAGGCATTTACACGCGTTTTAAAAGGAGACAAAAGATCAGACTAATGTTGAGCACCGCCACCACCACCGTCAAATGTAATTTAATAATAAAAAAAATAAAAAACGGTTCCAGTAAACGTCTAGTCGTGGTTTATCCTAGGTACACGAAAACGGCATATGTTGCTTGTTACATTTCTGGCCTGAAAAGTGTAAATAGGTCTACTGGATAATAACGTCTGTATGCTGGAATTAACCTCAAGCAAGAAAAAAAATCCTGCTGTGTTTCCTTTTTTATTAATTTTTTATTATTCTTTTGTATTAAGTTGTTGCTTTTGCAATTACTCATGGAGCGTCTGACATTTTACCGTCAGCTAGCTACGTTAGTTCAGAGGCCGCTTCTCCCTTAAACCTACAAGCAATGAGATAAAGCACATAATCCACGCTGAAATACAGGCACGAAGGGCGTAAAAAAGAAAAACAGCACTGACTTTTCGTGTGAACACAAGAGGATCAGGAAGAAGATCGGTGCCATTCTGAATACAGTTACCTCTATTTTTAACAAGGTAAGAGGCCTGTGCTTATAACTCGAGTTTTCTAAGTAAACTTTATAAACCCTGCTAGTTCTGGCCCGATGACGAGATCCAACGCCACAAGAAATTACTTTCTTTTATCGCGGTGTAAAACTTTGATTTATGTGTTTTCTTTGCTCTGAAGCACATTTGGCTTAATACTACACTCTATGAGAGTATTTAAGTTTTTATAAATGCAATTCCTTTTTTTCGGGGGGGGGCGGGGTCAGCAATACAAGGTCAGGAGGAGGATATTCAAAAGCAGTAAAATGTTACAATAAATTATTATTATTTTAATACATTATGCATCGTGACATTCATGTTGTGCATGTTGTCAAATGAAATGTTTATTCCTTTTAATCATTGTTTAGTTTGTTTCTACAGGGAGCATCAAAGATTTGTAGCTTGAGATAAATGCACATTAACTGTACGATTTGTCTATTTTTTTCATTCCTGCCTTTTTTGGTAGACACACACACACACACACACACACACACACATATATATATATATATATATATATATATATATATATATTTTAAGGGTGGAATGAATATGATAACTTGAGTTTAACTGAGATAACTGAAAAAGTAGTAGACCGATATCATCATTTATGCAGCGCTCTTGTGTTCTGCCTGCTGCCGGGGTAACTCTCCACACGAGAGTTTATCTGGCAAACGCCGAAGACAAGCATATCACGCCAGGGTATTTTTACCACTGAAGTTTTATATATAGAGTTTACAAGACAAGAAAACACAGTGCCCACCCCATGAAGTCATGAGTTTATATCTTGGAAGATATTTATTTACTGAAAAAGCAATTACGGGGATTAAAATTAAATCACGATGCAGTGGGTTCATCACGTTACTGCTAATTTCAGTTCCCCTTCGGAACCTGTTTACAATGAAATTCATGAATATGAAAAGTAGTATTATGGATTATTGTTGGATTGGATTTCACAATGTGCCGAGATTGATCTCATTCCACCTGAGGTGTATCTCATGTAATCCTTCTATGTTGTGAATCTCATGTAGCCCACTGATGACCCCTGTGCTCTGGTCAAACCAGGGGCATGTATCAGAAGGCCACACTTTTTGGTTAACTAGATACATTGTCAGATTTAAGGTACCCCAGTTTAAGTGAACTTTATCTCTGTTCACTTAAATTTAGCCCAGACTATGCCTAGTTATCTTACTAACTTTTGTGATACTGCTCCCTGACGTACCTTAACTGCAATCCCCCAAAACCATAGCAGAAACCAAGGAAAGAATAAAGAACAGACTGTCATATAAGTTACACTCTGTAATTTTTGTTTGTTAATGTAACGCATTGCTTCGGGGATGGCGTACGACTCACTGGATTAGGACAATGTGCCGGCAGTGAAGAGGTTGCCAGTTTAAATCCCAGAGTCAGCAGAGTGATCTCACCGTTGGGCCCCTGAGCAAGGCCCTTGTCCCCCCGTTTTTGCAGGGATTGTCTGACCCATATTCATCAGAAAGAAAAAAATGCATGTCACTTTGGGTAAAAGCGTCTGCTAACCAAAGAACAAAAAAAGTGCACTTTTTAATTATGCTCATGTCAGTTTGTCAGCAACAGTGGTTTTCGTGAAAGACAGCGATAGTACAATACTGATTGGAAGGCCCAATCTGGCAGCATGGTGAGTGTAAGCTCATCCCAGCGGATGTTTACATTCCTATAGGAGACAAGAGAGAACATGCCTGCAAACTCATAAATATGAGGCCTTCAGGTGAGAATGCTGCTGCTGTTTGTTTCACATTCCGTCTCAAAGCCGTCCCAGGGGTCTATAACTCCTTTGGCATCTAGCTGACCTCTACTAAATCACAGCCCTCTGCGAGAAGCAGTAGCATTAAAGCAGAGATAGACAGCTATAACAGGGCACAGCCGCAGATGTCAGAACACAATAACTATTTTAGCGTTCTTGGTATCCTTCACCCTATTAATTATTTATTCACTTCATTCCTGTCCTTGTTTGAATTATAAAGAAATGCTAGTGAATGTTCTGGTGATTTGACCCATCTTATACAGCACCTCACAAAGCTCTCCATGACATGTTCCAGGAAAGCAAGGTCTCCTCACACGAGGCAGTATGTTCTTGGTTAACCTATGCACCCAGGGGCAATTCTCAGATTCTTTTTTTTAAGGTGTGGATGCATATACATGGGGCCATAATTCACAAACGTTTTCATTAGCCAATGATATATTTTGAATCGGCGAGTGACAGGAGAGGAGGCACTCTGGGGGACCAATCAACATTCACCTGGGGCCGGTGCCCCTGTGGCCCCGCCCCTGTGCACATTTCTGTATGCCACTAGAGCCAATTCATTAAAAAACCAGGAATGCATCTACTGTCACACTTTGTACTGGTCACAGTAACCCTCTTTGTGAAACTACCCCCCCCCACGCAGAATTGCTAATGAGTATATTTTTTAATGACCATTAGACGTATAATCCTGTCTGCACAGCCTCCTAATTATCCAAAGAATCCATCTGTTGAACAGTGTCAATTGGGAGCAGCACAATCTGGAGGTTATCCACAGTTTTCTGCTGATTCAAAGCCACCTCTTTATATAATTAGCTTGGACTGTGTCCGGAAATATCCGCAGCTCCTAAAAGAGCCCATTCTATCGCACCGTCCATTGCTGGGCCCAACTTGCTTATGAAATACCGTCTCCCGACTTCAGGTTCCATTTTTGCCCGTGCCTTTTCCCCGCTCCCATGGGACAAGCACCGAGCAAAAGCCAACAAACATGTAATTGCTAGGAAGTAGGTATCCTAACATCAGTCTGCCGGTGGGGAGAAGGCATTGCTAATGTTTACTGCTTTAGATAATGACCTTGTTATCGTCCCGGACTCTTCCAGTGTGATACACAGGGCCTTCAGATATCTCTGTAGATGGATATTTGCGATATTTATGATTCTGTGTGTATATACTGTGTGTTACTATATATATATATATACTGTGTGCGTGTGTATATATACATATACTATATATACAGTATATCTATATATGTATACAGTATACACTGTGTGTGTGTGTGTGTGTGTGTGTACATTAGGTTGTTCCTGAACATCTGGGCTATATTTGAGACTCATTTAAAAAGCGGAGCACTTAAGAGAAGACATCCAACACATTTATCGTTCCCTTGAAGTCTTCCAAACTGCTTTATTCATTCCACTTTTAGAACAATCTGGCATTCCATCACGGCAGCGTTACCTTGTGAACGTTTCAAAGGATTCATCCTGTCCGACGTCTCCTCTGAGTGTCCTGCATGTCACAAGCTATTTCATGGAGTGGTGTCATGGTGAACTCCGTCTGCCCGAGTTGTGGCTCAGCAGGAAAGGCCTTGGATCCTGTGATCAGAAAGTCGCTGGATAAATCCCTGGGGATGTCACTGTTGGGCCCTTGAGCAAGGTCCACGCCCCCCACCCCCATTCTTCCAGAGACTGGTTGAAGTAAGAAATGTAATGTCAATGCTCTTTAAGTCCAAAGACATGCAGTTAGGCTAATTAGCATCTCTGAAATTCCGATTATGTGTGCCTTGCCACAGACTGGCATCCCGTCCCGGGGCGTGCCCCTGCCTTGTGCTCTACGTACCTGCTCTCTGACCGAGATAAGTGGTCCGAGGATGGATGAATGCATGGCATGGCTGTTGTAACAGGTGTGTTTAAGCACTTTGGTGTGTTTCCAGATTGATTCCATCCATACCTTCTTCCTCCAGTCATTTTCCTGGAAAAGGGTCACATGGTTGCTGGAAACCTTTTCCAGGCAACATGGGCACAAGGCAAAGGAGCATCCTGGATGGAAATCTTACGAGTCGGTAATTCAGGGAAACTGGGCTGCCGGGTGCTATGTGTCGGTTGCATAACTGAAATGTGAATCCAACGTTCCTGATGAGAACCGGCTTTGAACGTGACACAGCAGAGAGGGACTGTCGGCAGGCCCAGGAAGCGGCCGGTGAGAACAAGGCTCTCTTCTGGAACCAGTGACGCAGTCAGGATGGGGATCCCTGTCCAGCAGCATCTCACTTCCAATTAGGAAATGGATCCTGACAGATCCTGCACAAAGGACACATGCCAGCAGAGTGTGTTGCCAAGTTGTGACCAATACCCCTGGTCTCTCGTGGTGGGGCGGAAGGTGGGGGTGAGGACAGTGCACAAGTCACATCAACAATGATTGGAGGCAGGACACAGGTTAACATCTCACTGCTGGCCTCATCTGACAGCATTTTCGAAAAAAAAACTGCCCTGATGCTACAACTTCATTAGGCTGGCAGTCCATCGGTGTCTGTTCCGTTAGGTTGTCTGGGTCATAGTAACCATATGCTCTCCTTGGTTTTACGTGAGCAAATTAAGCGGGATTAGCGGCAGCCGATTCGATTGTAATCTAGGCTATGGGTTCTTGGGAAGCGCAAAGACTTATGGGTAGTACCAGCCGCGGACAACAGAAGAGCTTTCTGAAACCTCGTACGCATTTTTAAAGCTCTCGACGCGAAGATTTTTAAAAGTAGTCTTACTAAAGAAAAGAAAGGTAATCGTTATCCCTTCTGCTCCTCTCCTTTTAGCACAAGGGACAGATTGCGGCATAAAGTGTCCGTTTTCTCGGCAGCTGGATTTCAAAACTCTTCCCCCCTTTGTTAGTGCTGTAGGCAGGCTATGACAGGAAGCGCTAACTGTGATGGTACAAAGCACAGGAGTGTTTTACTAGGTATACTCCCGCCGCGCATCACCGCTCACCTCCGCCACGTTATCAGCGGGCGTGAACGAGCGCACGTTCCCCATAAGCGTAAGGGAGCCTCCCCCGCTGACGCCGTCAGATGTCTCCTCTTGGTTCTCGTGCTTCCTTACTTTCGGGAATTAGTCGCAAGTGGATTATCAGTCGGCTTGATCCGCTGAGCCCTGCCTAGCTTGGAATGCGCCGTAACGGTATGAGATCATCTCTTGGAGGCGTGGCCTCAGCTCACCCCCGCCGCACACGCGCTCTTCCCACCTGTCCGCCGCGGCCCCGCCAGTGCTGAGCGAGTGGCAACCCTCCTGGTCACAGCTGTCACAGTCCCCGGCATGCCAGGCATGCATAGGCTTCGCTGGGAGAGGGGAGAGGCAGCTTTTCCCCAGCCCTAATCCTGCATTTTTCTCATCCTCCATGGCCCAAATGATGCACCACCAACATCTGCCAGCAAGCAGATTCCCAGCCGCAAAGGGGAAGTTTGCAGGAGAGGAATCGCAAGGTCTTGTCGCCCCAAAGGCCTCCTCCCTGCACCAGATTTCACAGCCACTGACGCGCCAGATCTTCAAAGCAGATCGGACCCACCACGCATGGAGTTTTTATCGTACTCTTAGCCGCACAGATATAATCCGGAGGTTACAGCGGTCATACATTTCATCCTGTGGGGACAGGGAATTCTGAGATTTATATGTAAACATACATAAGGTTTGCTTCATGTGTGGATCTCCTCCCTGCCCTGTATACTTCTAACAGGAGTTGGAATTAAACAAAGTGGAAATAAAACTAAGCGGGAAGTAAACAAAGTAGGAATTAACAAAGTGGGAATTAAAAATGGTTAGAACCTATATCATAACCTGGGCCAGTTCCAGGCAGATGCCCCCGATCCGTTCGGCACAAGAGGACCCAGACAAAGTCATGAAAAAATATATATTATATACACAGCTGGCTCTAGCTGTAGGCAGAGTAGGCAGCTGCCTTGGGCCCCCGAATTGCACTGTGAAGGAAGTGAAATCAAGCAAAGCTTCACCTAGGCCCCCTGAAAAGGTAGATATGGCCCAGATTCTACCACAAGCTTCAGCAGCTGATAAGGAAAGCAGACAAGCTGACAATTAGCTGAGATCAACTGAGAAGGCTTTCTGGTTTCAAACAGAACTTCTCAATGCCTTCACAAAGATGAACATATAGCACGTAACACATATTGCTAATAATTACAGACCTCTTTTTACATGTTCTCCTCTTTATATACAGTATATAGTACTACGAATTGGGAACAAAGACTATAAAGTGTTATGTTATCCTCCTCTTGGCACTGCCCAAAGGGTGTAATGGGTTTTGGGAATTTTTCCAAAGAATCAGAATCACTTATCAACAAATACTTCAACATTCAAGGAGTTTCCTTTTTTTGGATTTCATGCAAGGCAAGCAAGTACAATCAAGACAATCAACGTATAAATTATGTACCTAAAGTAATGTAAACAATACCGGCTGCAGAGCTAAGGTGTTGGAATCATATTATACATAAATAATGGGCTTCACACCTGGTTAAGTACATTATATAAACTGAATTGGCGGAATGGCAACATAAACCTGAGTTACAGTCCTGGCTCTGGATTCTACAGAAGCAGAACTGCAGAGGGGAGCAGCATTCGGGCGCAAGGATCTATAGCCCTGGTCTTAGGGTGCCTGTTTTTGCCTCCCTTTGAAGTTAAACCAACTGTGGCTGGAATTACCATGAACCACTGTCAATCACAGGTATACCTCTCTTCCCTATTGTTGCTATACTGGTTGTCTTACTTTCAACCAGCCAGTGATTGACAGCACGCAGTGATTGACAGCACGCAGTGACTGACAACACTCTGTAATCCCAATTTTGGCCTAAGAGGTCCAGTCCCAAAACAGAAGGTTAAATTACCTTAATTAGAATAATAATTAGTTTGACTGGACGCTTGGTTGATTTGACAGAATGAAAATGGCATATAGGCTAAGCCAGCCCGCGACAAGGGACTGTGATAATTCGAAGCGTGAGGACGCCCCCTTAAAAACTTAGACAAGAGAGCGAGGGACAAAGAAATTGCCATTTAATTCACTCTATACAATACACTGAGTGTATTACGTACTATACAGGACGTCTAAATCGGCTCGGAGTATCTTATTTTCTGCTATCTTTTATTGTCTTTCTAGAACCTGCTGTAATGCCCAAATTACCGTCAAGGGATTAGTAAAGTATGCCAATAAAGTAGACCCAAAATTCCATCCATCCATCTATCTATCCATCCATCCAACCATCCATCCATCCATCCATCATCCAGCCAGTTATCTTGACAAGGCCATGAGAAGCCTGCAGCCTATCCCAGACAACGGAGAGCACAAGGCAGATATACCTTGGATGGGATGGAGTTTAATCTCCGGTTTCATGACTTTTTTGGACTAAGCATACAGTACAGTTCATGCCTTTATTTATGCCGCTGGTGTCTTTTATTCAAACCCAAGGATGAATATTTTACTATAACAAACTGCACTGTTTATTGCAGATATTCCAGATAATTACGATAATTGACATAATAGAAAGAAAAGACTTCAAACGGCTCAGGGGAGCCTGAGGTGTAAAATCGGGTACATGCAGGACGGACTCCATGATCTGACACATACGAGGCAGTCTGGAGCCATTTGTTCACCTGAAAACAGGGGTGGAAGAATTTTTGCTAACAGCCGGATGAGCTACTTCAGTAAAAAATGAACTAACCTGAGGTGGTACGGCGCCTTTCTGTCGGCTGTCTTGCTCAGCTGACAGTCTTTATATTAGCAGTAACACAGGTCCAGCATCCGAACCTGCTGATCCACATACCACCACCAGCCTATAGCACAGGAAAAAATGGCTGTCACACTCAAGCTCGGTGAATTATTCACGGTTTTGCGCTCTTGTTGTTGTGATGAAGACTCTCACGCGGGAATCAGTAATCGCTGTCACAGAGGTATTACTCAAGGGAAAATGATGTCGTTCAAATAGTGGAGGTAGATAATCACTTTTTTTTGGTAAGTGTCCGTAGAAGATGCATGGATTGGTATTATTGTTTAATTACATTTTAACGGGATTGAAAATTTACTGCCACCTTATATTGGGAAAATGTCTAGAAGTCGGATGGATAGATGATTGATATTTTCTGTATATAATATATGAATAATCAAGGATGGACGAGCGAAAGACTTCAAAACAAAGTCATAAATGATAGTACTCGCTTTACACTGCCGCCCTAAAAATAAAAATGCCACAGACGGGGATCTGTGTGAAAGATATAGAGTATTTAAAGACATTAATATACTTAAAAGTGTCCCATAAAATGAAATTGCAATTACATCATTGAGGGGGATGTCAGAAGCAGAGGTGGAAAGTCCAGGTTCAGAAAGTACTTTGCAGACCAAGATTTTGTTTCAATCAAGCAGTTGATTACTCGTGACTGTGACTCTTTATACTCAACTGGCTGGTTGAAACAAAACCTTGGTCTGGATTTGTACTTTCTGAACCTGAATTTTCCTTCTTTATCTCTGGCCATAAGTAGTCTGCATCTCTAACATATGCTTAGGGGGAAAAGATTATAGCGTTGTTGCGGCAGCAACTGGGCTGTGCTTTCTGACGGTTGGAAAGGTAACAGCAAAAATATTGAAAAACTATGCTTAAGTTCTAATGATAGTTAAAAAGTTGTTTCTGTAGAAGGATATTCTGCCAGGCTGTGCTCTTTACGCGACTGCTTGCAGGAAACACGACGCATTCCTTGTATCAGCGAACTTTTTTTCCAGCTTCTCTGGTGGTTTTTCTGGCTCTCAGTCATTTGTTGTTTACTGTAATTCCTTAAGCCGCCAAATATGTCATCTAAGCAAGAAAAAACGAATGCTGACCATTCCATGGTGCACACCAAAGCCTCAGATTGGCTTCCCGGGAGCAGTAGGGACATCTGAGCCGACCAGCCTGTGAGTTTCCCGGGGGAAGACGAATCAAACCGTTTGGGACCACGATACGAAACACATTTATTAATGAAACTGTCTAACAGCCAAATGCTTCACAGTGTTTCGTGACTTTATACTTTTCAAGACCCTCGCCGTTATCTGGTGGCTAAGGATGTGAAGGTAAAAAGTCAGTTTCAAGAGGCTGCCTCGCTTTTCTTCCCGAATACAAGCTTAAATTAGATGGCTTAATTTATTTCATGTGGCTTCATTATCATCCTGTCTATTAATTAGTTCCTGAGGCACATTATCAAACTGCTTGTTAATCGGTCTAATCCCCCCCATAATTCTAATTGCGTGTTGCTGTTTCTCCGCCCTTTGGCATTCAAATTCATATTTGCGGAAAACGGCTGACGTACAGGCAGGTAAAACTCGCTGGTGATTGATAACTGTGATGTTTTTAATAAAAAAAATATATAATAAAAATAGCTTTATTGCTTGTATTTATGCACAGTTCATATTTCCTACATTCCAGGTAACTTTTTAAAGCAAAGGGCGATCTTCAGGACTTCCATCCATCCATCCACCCATCTATATCCGTTAGTCCTCCTGTGTTGGGTCCCGTGTGTCTGGAAACTTCGGGCACAAGGCAGGGGCACCACACCATTCACACCTACGGACAATTTGGCAAATCCAGTTCACCTGTTTTCCGACTGTTCATTCCATTCATATTTTCAGACTGTGGGATGAAACCGGAGAAGCCGGGGGAGTGTTATAGCGTAACACAGGGGGTGTTCCACAAAGCCGGGATTCTCAGTTAGCGGGGTTAACTTAAGCTAGAAGTCATGATTGTCCGATAGGAATGCTCCTTACCTAAACACTTACAGGACAATCGTGATATATATCTTAAGTTAATCCAGCTAACTGATAAATACCCCGCTGCTTTTTGAAACACCTCCCAAGGAACCTAACAAAATAAAATCAAAACACAAAGTTTCACCGCTTTCATTTTCACTATTTCTGAGAGCTGTCTTCTCAACATCTGTCCTCACAGGATGAAGAAGTATAAAAAATAAAAATGAACACGCACATACAGTTCATACATGAATAAATTATTAAAGGATTGCGATATAGCATGTTTCGCGTATAGGGATGGTTCGTCTATCTCTAAAATGCTTCCGTAACGTAAAGAGTGTTCTGGTGACAGTTTTAACATTAATAAGATGACAGAAATGTTACCCAGGAATCTCACGTTTGAAATAATGTAGACTAATGGCAATAGAGATTTTCCATATGGAGATACAACAATACTAATTGTTAATGTTATTAAATAACCTGCACACTTCCCATATACTACAAGGCAGGAACAAAAATCCCATTGTACCCCCCCCCCCCGCTAAATGATGCTGTTTTGTTCTGTCATTGATTCAGCTGCAGCGACCCATATTGGGCCTTAGCAAATTTCACAAGAAGTAGAGTCGCGCACACTTAATAGTGACCGATTACGGTTGTCATTTTATTGTCAAGGTTGAAGATGATGAAAAATGTATTGACCTCTGCGGCTGCAGCGCAGATAAATGGACCGTCAGTAATAGCGATACTTAATCGTCACACGGTTTATGCTAATGGAGCAGACAGACTATATGTTCTGCTCCCACTAATATAAATGGTTCAACTGAATCGTTACAGCAGTTCTGTTCCATGGCATTTAATAGTCAGAACATGAGAAAAACTACATGATACCCGCTTCTTAAAAATAATACAGCAAACTTATACAGTTATCAAGATGTTGACCAGATGAAATGAATTGTTTATTTTTTACATATAAATACATTTGATGTTAAAAAATCCAATTGACAGTGGGGATCCCAAAATCGGTGCTGCAAATGGAACATTCTGTAGTGTCTGACAAGTTGAAGGAATGACTGGACAGAATTTGAAGGAAATACTGCCATCTGGTGAAATAGTCAATCACACGCGTTTTTTTTGTACGCGTATGAGCGTATGAGACAAAGTTCAATAAAAAATATTCATGGCATGCAAAATTGAGTTTATGTGCTGACACGGATGTTCTCGGGAGGGGGTCCGTAGTTTTCTCCAGATTCAAAAAGGGGTACCTGACTCAGAAAAGGTTAAGAACCACTGATGTAGGTAATGAAAGGGGAAGCAGGGTGGTTTTGGGGGGGTTTGAATGGCTGTGTTCTCTGCTTGTCCGCACCATGTTACATACGTTTCTTCTGGGTACTCTGGCTCCCTCGCTATGTCCTGACACAGTTAGCAGTTAGGCTAACAGGTATCTAACTAGCATGCCTGTCTGTGCTCTGCAGTGGACGGGCATCCTGTCTGGTGTACCCCTGCCCTGTAGCGCATTATGCTGCCTGGGATAGGCACTCTGCTGTCTTTGGAAGATTAAATTACTGGATAGAAGACAATGAACCTTATTCCTTTATACATAGACATACACCTTCAGGTAATGTGTGGCACAGCAGGCTAAGTCTCGGCCCCGGAAATCAGAAGGTTGCTGGTTCAAACCCAGCTTTTGCAGAGTAGTCATGCCTGAGGGCCCTTGAGCCTCCAGTCCTTAACGCCCAGCTCCATGGGCGTCGCTGCAAATGGCTGCCCTTTGCTGCCAAGCTTTGTCACGCCTAAGTGTGCCATGGGGCGCAAGATGGGGTAGGTGAAAGGAGAATTTCACCATGAAGAATCAACTTATTATTATAATTATTATTATTTACTATAATCCTGAGACAGAGATAAAATATATTTTCATTAATACATTTAATATGAATTCCAGTTATAAACAGTAAAACGAGTGTATTTTTAAAAGTATTTTTACCTAAACAGTGTAAGTAAGTGTATTTTTACAGTGCTCATATAGTATTAAGGATTTTTAAGTATAAATTTTGTGCCACTTTTGGCTAAATAGGTTTCGCACTTTCAGTAATCAAATAATCAATTTTAAGAACTATGTAAATTAAAAGTGAATGTATCTGACTTGTATTAAACCTAAAATCCAAAATCTGCATGATTAATGCTAAAATGAAAGCATATATTTTCAGTTTAACAGAAACAAACATCTCACATAAAAATGAAGTGTTTCACAATATTTATGCGGTGCTGGTACGTGGTACACAATTATATCAAATATTAATACTTGCTTATGATTTTTTGATAAGTTAATAATATCAGTAATTATGTTTTGGCTCGGGACAGCATGGTGGTGCAGTGGTTAGCACTGCATGGGGCGGCATGGTGGTGCAGTGGTTAGCACTGCTGCCTCACACCTCTGGGACCCGGGTTCAAGTCTCCGCCTGGGTCACATGTGTGTGGAGTTTGCATGTTCTCCCCATGTCGTCGTGGGGTTTCCTCCGGTTTCCCCCCACAGCCCAAAAACATGCTGGCCCCCTATCTAGGGTTGTTCCCTGCCTCATGCCCATTGCTTCCAGGATAGGCTCCGGACCCCTGGCGACCCAGTAGGATAAGCAGTTTGGAAAATGGATGGATGGATGGATGTTTTGGCTCTTGAACTTGTAACAGTAAAAAAACAACTTGTCCTTTGTCAAATCATCTCCCCATTTCAGGGTATCAAACTCAGATCATCCAGAAGGTGGTGCTGTTTATCAATAAATAAACTCAATGCAATTATTTTTGGACCACATACAAGAACATTGATGGATGGATGGACGGACTGACGGATGGATGGATGGATGTTGATACAGTATTGATACTTCATTTGCCATCTGTACAAGAGCAGTTACATAGGAATTTTATAGTTTTCAGATAATCCCATTTTGCTGTCCTGTGAAAATGAAGTATGGGGTCAGAAAGCAAGGTCAGCCATTTTTATGGGGCCCCAGAGTCATTTTTCAGGTTAAGGGCCTAGCCCTAGGGTCCAACAGCAACGCGATTGCTCTGCTGGCAAGAAATTTGAACCCGCAACTTTCCGCGAACAGGCACAGACGGCTAGGCCACGGAGAACACAGATGGCACTTATGGTCCAAGAACAATATGAGACCGCAATCCTGACCAGGACCATTTGAAGATGGATGGATGGATGGATGGATGGCCCGAATGAGCTAGAGAGTAAATCTTTAAAAACCATCTCAAATTAAGCTGTTTGTTCCGGCTTTTGTTAGCAAAACTAATTAAATTTCAGATAATATTGTTTGTATGCCCATAAAATGATCATGCGTGTCGTTGGGAAACTTCGGTCTACTGGTGGTACCGTGGTTCTGTATCTCTGCAAAATCCCCAGAACTGTTCTAATGATTAATGTCCATATGTACAATAATACCGGACTACAAAGATCCTGCTTAGAACCCATTAGTAATTATTACTTAAGTGTATTCCTTTCCTACCAGGAAAAGCAGGTGCTTATGGATATTCAGGTAATTATTATGTTTTGCATACATAAATGAACAGCTAATATGCCATAAATATTCTTTCAATTCGTGAGTAACCAGAGTAAATGAATTAAACATTCTACCATATGATAAGTTTCATTGAGGCAAATTTGATAAATTTGACAAATTTGATTAATAGCATGATCAGCTTAAAAGGCTCACTCTGTTGCTTGATGTGTATTTTTAATTCAGTACCATGTTCCTGCTCTTACATGATCCACTACACCATGCTTGTTCTTCTGTCTTCAGACATAAACCCGTCATCTTCAGCAGTTGGCCTGTCTGTCTCCATTAAACCCAAACGCTGCCATTGAATTCTAAGGAACTGCAAACCTTGTGTGGGTTAGAACGTGATAAACCAGCCTTCCAGTCATCATTCGCTGGACAAGCATTCGAGCAGCCATTAACGTGAGAAACGTTAACCTGCACAGAACACTATTCGGAGCCAGGACGATTACGGGAAACAGTCCGAAGTGGCTAGAAGTTACTGCGATGAACGGAGTTGATAAATTTCCACACAAAGCCGTAGGTAGACCCGTTTTTGGATCCTGAGCAAAACTGGATTTGAATTGAGGCTCTTTGTCGTGGGCAGACTGAATTTGCCAGGGGTGGGGGGGATACTGCCAGTGCATTGATCACTCCTATCCTATGGGTAACCCTGCTGGCAGTGCAGCACTGACCATAACCTAGACCCAATTAGGGCTGGGCGATATTATCAATAAATTATCATATTGTGATAATTAGTATTGTGGTATAACAACACTTGTTTTCTTGCATAATTAACATCTATAATGGACTATTTTTAAACAAATTCCATCGAGGAATGAGTCTGTTGTTGGCGTAATTTATCATTATGTCTGTCAGACACTCCAAAACTGCTAGTAAAACAATTCGGTCATCGTAATTAGAAAGCCTCAAAACCACCTGTCATGTTTTGCTGTGTTCTACATATTAATTCGGTGATAAATATAGAAAATTGTGAACAAATATTCCGATATCTCCCAGCCATAGGCCTGATAGTGACATATGGGGCCAGGGGCGCCATAAAGGGGGGGGGTGATAAGAGGATTCCAGGGGCCCCTGTGAGACAGGGGCCATAAAAATTTGCAACATAATCGGCCCAACGTGACATGCTTTCATGGGGTCCACATGGGGTCTAGCGGCGCCCCTTATATGCAGCCAGATTGAACAGACCCCAAGGAAACATGCTGTATCATCATTTGTGCATAATCAGTGATGCTGCATATTTGTGCAGTTTAGGGAAAGCAGCTGCGGACTGACTGACTGACTCGGCATCCGGTGGATGCTTTTCTGTGCACCCGCTGCCGAGCAAAGTTAAGGCCTGATGGGAAGGCCTCGCTCTGACCTCATTGGCGGGAGGAGCTGCCAGACGGAAAAGCACAATTGTCTTCACTGGCTGCGGAGGATCCCAGAAATAGGTTCGAGCCTCGGGGTTTCGGCGTCTGTAGCAGCCGCGTCAGCCGCCCGGTGGAGCCCGTGGTGAAGCGGCATCCTCTCGCAGCCGTCGCCTGCCCTCAGCTTCCCGCGATAGGCTCCAGCTCTCCGCCGCTCTAATTGGATAAGCGGTTATTGAGGATGGATAAGCCTGATCTCCTCCTGTGCGCAAATGGGCCATGGGGGGAGGAGGGACCAGGCACAAAACCCACTCCTGAACCCCCTTCTGGCTGCTCTATAACTCTGATTTAGAGCAGTCGGCTTCTAATGGAGTGTGTAAATGTTTACCCTGCGCACAGCTGCAGCCATACAGCTCACTCATGTGCCTGCATCATCACACTCAACATTAAAACAGTGCTGGAACTGCGTCTGTTCCTGTGCCAAGGGCCTTGACTCCCCAGTTGTACAGTAGGGGGCAGTGCTTGACAGAAAGTATTTGATAGGAACCGGTTTAATGGCAGCTCTGTAATAATGCAAGCTTTATGAAGCTGCATTATGAAGCTGAAGTATGGAGACACTGATTCAGGTCTGTGGTCATTTTTGTGGGTTTTAGTCACTGTTAAATATCAATTTGTTTACGTCAATTAGCTTCTACTGGTAACCATCCTCTTTACATGTGCCGTACCTACAATTACAATCTTGGCCGCCCGATGTTACTTTCGAAAACGCTTCGGCAGTGTTCATTGGCAGACCTTTTTCATAACTGACATACTGTTAATTGGCCTTCAAGGTAATGTGATTGACCTTGAAGGTGTGTTTGTAATAGTGATTCCATTACTTCAAAGTTAAAGTTCCCTTTCATGTGGTGATTTTCTCGCCCCCAGTATATGCAGTATGCAGTGTTGTTGGCATTTTTTTGAAGACTGAACCCTTGCCACAGAGCTGTCTTAACATACAATGTTGTAAAATTGTACAGTGATTCATCGCGCAAATTTGATTAACAAATGAAATGGCTTCCAGACTGGGAGCTGCACACACAAGACCCTAGCATTTATATATATATATATATATATATATATACTGCATATATATGAGTCTGTTGGATAACAATACTCTTTGTTACTTTGTAAAATTCTGCGAGTCTTCATACATAATCTGGATGGTATTTACACAAGGGTGCTGTTGCAATCATTTCAAGCACGCAAGCAAGATTTAGCATCTGACTCGAGTTCACATGTTTCGTATAAACTTCCGAAGCGAAAGGTGCTTTGCATTCTGAAAAAACTAACAGGCCTCTGATTTATCCGACCCTGCAGACCTTTTCGCCTGAAGGGATTTATCACAAGTGGCCACTGCTTTTCGCTATGGGGCCTCCAATTGCTTTTGACCTTTTTGAGTCCCCCCCCCCCCCCCATATCCCATTATGACCTCATCGGTGAGAGCATCGCGTGGCGGTAGGCTGGAAACGCAAGACTGTCTGCACGTCGGCGGCGAATCCTAAAAATAAGTCAAAGGTGCGAGCCACGGGGCATGATTCTCTTGACGGAAGCAATCGTGTTTGTTGCAATGCCGAGGGGTGTAACTGCACTCTGTTTAAATTCAAAGCTAATTTGTGAACATTTCTACCTCAGTTCTGTCATTGCTAGAGTCCCATGACCCTTTTCAGATAATAGCATATTTTGTAACCCTGTCTTCACTCTACTCTCTTATGGAACAATAGTGAATTATACATGGGCTTTTAGAATCGACTAGAGGTGCATTTTTTTTTACACACGGAATTTAAAAATATATATACTTTCTTTACACAGAAGTACAGCTGGCTCAGTGGCGGACTTCCCTGGCTACCAAAATCAGTGGGTGGGATGTCAGAGAAAATACCTTTGATTAGCATTCACTCTAGAAAATAAAGGTAATATCACATCACAGGACACAGAACGTGGTTTATCCTTTGATTAATATTAGAATTGCCAGTATTTAGCTCATGAAAGTTTTACTTGCACAAAAAATATCGAGGGTATACCGAAAAATGATTGGTTCAGAGAAATAATCAATCAGATGGTTGAGGAGGCAGGTCCAAATAATTAGAGGAGCCGGACCAAGATACCCGATTGGATGGTCCCACCTCCTCTAGTTGCTTGGATCCAGCTCCTCTACAATCTGATTGGTTATCTCTCTCAACCAGTCATTTTTCACTCTGCCTTCAGAACACTTTTGTGCAAGTAAAACTCCCAAGAGCCAGTATTTATACCGTGACTAATAAAAAAACTTCATTTTGAGCTCCTGGTTGAAGTTATTACCTGCCCCAAAGAGAGCTACGATGTTTTCTTGTCATGCAGAACGATAAATACAATTGCCATCTCATTTGCTGTTAAACTTGACTTAAGTGCAACCAATTTTTACACAGTCCAGGTCTGAGCGCAGCACAAATTATATAACACAACAGCTATGCAATAGCACTCATTTCTCATCAAGAGCTGATGGAAATCCTCTATTGTTTTGTCCCTGACCTATTCGGTGTGTGTAGTATAAGGTGCTCGTATTTGTCCTGCTATAATTTTCTGTGACCACACAACTGAGATATTTTTCAAATTAATTGGTCTATTAGGTGCTTTCATTCGGTGCACAATTTACTTGGGTGAGTGATTTAAGCATTTTTACAGTATTACATGAACCTCTGTCCTTGACGATCTACCACCGCTGTCAGGTGACTATATCAAGAGATAAATGGTCACATCGCCACCATTATACCCCAGATTGACGTCTATTTTAAGCTGACACATAAATCACCCTTCATGGATAGATGTGTTGCAACATACAGAAGAAAATACTCAATCGGCTCTGCAGAAAACACAGGGCTTCTGTAGGGAGGGAGGCGTGTGATTGGTCCCCTTTACAATTGCTGCAGCTACTACCCATTGCCAAGCAATCACATCCCTCTAGATTTATTATTATGAATTAAAACTTTTTAGAATCCCGAGAGGTCAAACAAGATGTGATTGCAGGTCTACCATAATGTAGCTAATAATATATCCCTGGAACATAAGACTTTTATGCAAGACACCTTAGATTTATGAAATCAAGAGGAATCAACCTTTAGTACAACCGTTCTTAAATTGCAAAGTAGTTTTGTGCAGTTGAATAAATGAATTAGTTACCAATAATTGCAGCTTTAAATCCCAAGAGGGGATTTTCTGTTGAACCCTTGAATGGGATACTTAATGGTTATTGCATCTGCAAGCAGCCACATTAAATTTGAACAGTTTTAAAGGTGTAAGCTATGGGACTTCCCACAAGTAATGGCATCTGGAAGACAAATAGTTAACGACTTAAATGGTTAAATCGTTTTAGCTAAAGCATTGGCCCTCCAAAATCAAAACTGTCACATGCCTTGAGCTGATGATTCTGCTCCATGCATCACTAATAAAAAAAATGCCCCGGCTATACGCATTCAGAAACAGCTGCAGGGTTATACATAGTAGAACATCCATATTTGACAGACAGGCTCATTACATTGTACAGCGCCATGAATTCTCATAGTTTTTATTAAGGTACTGAAAGACATCCCAGTGTTAATAATCCAAGTTCCTTTTTCATGCAGACGTTCTTATTGAAAGACTTAAAGTTCTGGTGATTGACACCTAGGTCACCAACAAGGGGGTTCTAGGAGTTATCAGAGAACATGTAGTAAATGCATTAATGGGTGTGAATAAACTGGTGCAGTAACAAAAAGGGCCCCTTCCTCATACAGTTAGCAGAGTCCATCGCGGGGGGGCTGGGGGGGTACATGGGTGAGTATATAAGGATCAAACCTCTGATGGAGGGAGCTGATGTGTGTGTGTTTGAAAGTATGCCACCTCTCTGTTCTTTAAGGGTCACCTAACCTGCATTGCTGTGTTTTGAAGGAATTTTCAAGGTTATCAATTGTGTGTGTCTTTGTGTGTATGTGTGTATTAAGTGTTTGTATGATATCATCAAAATCATAACTAAGAAGAAGCAAATGAGAAAGTACGGAGAGTAAATCAAATTCAGTTATAAACACTCTTGAGCCAGTAAGAATATAACTTTTCTGCGTCTCTGGGAGTCAAATCACCCGATTCCGGTCTCTCCAAACTTCATCTTCCATGAGTCAATCTCCTTTTACGCCACAATTTCTGTTAGCCTCTCTTCCATTCATTTATAATTTTATTATTATTATGGTATTTATAATTGTAGTCCAGCTACTGAACTCCCAAAGTGCATGGATTTACATTGCGGCTGCTAGATCAGTAGCTCTTGCCATCATTAACCAGCTCCTCATACAAACTGAAACTGTAGGACAGGGGCTTATAAGAAATTGTTTTATACTCTGCCTGCTATGAACGTAGACGTTTACTAAAACAGCATACACACACGCGCAGGCGTACAAACACATTTGCTGTGTATTTTCCCAGGTATTTAGGATGACGTAATGCATTTCTTGCATCAGCACGTGCTCTCTATACCATTTCCATCGTCGCGCTACAGAGCATTACTATATCACCAGGAATTAAAGGAATCGTACATTTTAAACATCAGTTTCAAAATTTGGAAACATATGAATATTTGCTATTAAAAGATAATTGCGACAAAATGTATGTAATATACTAGAATTTAAAGCACATGGAAAGAGTATAGATTACGGCATATGGGTAAAATGATTATTTATTATCACGGAATTACATTTTGAGCGACAAATGAAACGCCAGTAAAAGACGACATTCGCTGCATGTCCATTGTGCCCCCTGTGTACTCGGAAATAATCAGCCACCCCATTCCGTCCCCTGCTTTAAGCGCTTAGCGACAGCCGATTGTGACGATGGCAATGGAAACCAAGGCAACGCTTGGACCTGCGGAATGACGCTTAACCTCTAGAGCGTTACGGGTAGGTCCGCTGACTGATTTGTTGTTGCAACTTGCTTTGTTTGCATAAATAGGCCTTTTTTACAGTACCCCCCTCAGCGTATGACTGCTGGGGTGCTGAGGGAGGCAGGGAAGGAAGGCACACTGACTCACACTTGATATATAATTTTTTAAGTAGGAGGGAGAGAACAGTCCCCCCCCTTTTTTTATAATGGTACAGATGGACCGGTGACTCATGCCAAGAAATGTCAGACGGAGTACTCCTTGTACTTACTATGAATGAAAGACGTAGGTATCGCCATGGAGTTTTACAAATCTTTTACGTTTGCATTCGTGACTGGTGACCGGGATGTGTGGGGGGTATTTTTTTAATCTATATTCTAAGTCTAAATTCCAAATCTTCCTTTAACTTTGCCATCTCGCATTATGTGAAAAATATTACATATATATTTTTTAAAATGCACATGATGTTCTTACTGTATACAATGGATTTGTATACAGTAATAATTTAAGAAGAGTTGCGTACTATATTAAGCGATCGGTGTCTGGATGTTTTATTGACCCAAATCCGGAACACAGTGTATTCAGACTGCGTACAGCAGGTCGGCTGGATCCGGAGGCTGTACGGAGGCAGCGTGCATAAGGTGGTACACTGGGCTGCTTGGTGGGTCCTTGTGGGCGCCTCGGCTACCTCTTAGTGCCGTGGAGGCGGCGCTGTATTGCCCTCCTAACTGCCGTCCAGCTCCGGTCGTGTCAGCCCTCCGACAGCCCCCACCCGTACAGCGAGTATCAGAAGCAAATTCAGCTGAAGCACAACCGGTGCTTTTATAGCCCAACAGAACTAAGTACGACCCCCCCAATAAATGCCGACCGCTTGCTCCCCCAAATGTAATCTCGGGCAGCATTATTCTACTATGAAATATCAGATGCGCATTTTGCTATTAAAATAATGCACTCAACGAAATATTACTTTAGGGATATAAATTATTGTTCGATTGTGTCGTAGTCTAACATTTAACTAGCATGTTTGATTATCAAAATACATTTTAAAATCTATGTAAACATTAAGTTCCGGGACAAAAGTTCGTACGAAACCAGCGGCAAGCGCCTGTGATGGGTGCCGGTTTTGATTCCCGCATGTTATTCCACACTTGGCTGCATGGCTCGCAACGTCTGAAAATTGTCTATTAAACTAAGGCCTTGCTTTCTCCCAGATATTACGCTCACGGATACCGCATGAAACACTGCATTGACAGCAACTTGCATTGCCTGTCGTGTGCTCCATTAAGTACCTGAGACATTGAGACGGTTTCTCGGCGTTTGCCGGGACCTCAGTGTTGTGCCGCCATTTCGAAATTGCATTTGGCGTGTTACAGAACAGCGATAGCTAAGATGAATAAGAAAAGTGAACAATCTTAATTTACGCTAAACGATTGAGCAAAATGTGCAATCGAGCTGCTTCTGTAATTTATAAATGAAGACAGACTGTTTTCTATGCAATAAATAAATAAGTAAAGACAGCATAACCATTTCCAGGAACAAATGAAAATATGAGTTAATGTCAATGTTAATGTGAGCGACACCGCTTTTGAGATCGGCGTGATTTTTGAATGATCCTGTCTGTCAGAGAAATGACTGGGAAGCAGGGGTGAGCTGTTGATAGTGAGTAGGTCTGCAGTGCAGGCTTGCACAGTCTGTAAACCTCTGCTTTTGTCACATTTAGCTCCCCAGATAAGTGGATGGAAGAGGGATGGATGTATGAATGTGCGGCAAGGAAGCATATGAGATGATGGTGCAGACAATTGTCACGTGAGGGGCAAGGTTTATTTAGGGCGGGGTGGAGTGTAGTGGACAAAGGGGTTACAATTACCAACTCGGAGGTAAGAACATCAATCCATCCATCCATCCAGTAGGAGGGAGCAAACAGGTTCCCCTATTTCTAAAATATTGAAAGGTCCAGTTTGCCTGCACCATTCTCCTGTTTCATGATGAAGCATCTATCTACATACATACATACATCTTGTTATGACGAGTCCCCATGTGTCCTATTGTACGTGTTTTGAAAGGAGTTTCACACATCATATTGTATTGTCCTCAGCAGGGTCACTGGGGAGGGGGGGGGGGGGGGGGGTTCTATTGCTGGTGTGGATGCCACCCCAGTGTCTGTGGGAGATTAATGGTTCAAACCTTGGCTTAGAATACCACCAATCCATAGTTAATGGCTACTGACTTATGTCCACTGGTCAATTAGAAAACAGCTTCTACATCTGTTTTAAGTCAGCAATGCAATGCGCTCTGTGCGGGCTGTTGCTTTGGGCTCGGTCTACGAATCACCATTAGTCTATACATCCGGAACCACTTTTGCCAAAGTGTACTGATGTAGATTTAAACATGTCAGAATCAGACATTTTTTGGATGTCTTTGGATTGTAGGTGAAAAGCAAGTCGAAAATAAAAGAGCAACAACACACCAAGGCGTACAAAGACGACACTCCACACGCAGTCAGCGCAAAAATCAAACCCACGACCTACAGTAGGAGGCGCGAGAGTGCAGCAGTACCCGCTGAGACACAGCGCAAAATACTTGCTTATTAGTTTGCCACTAATCCATCTGACTCATTGGTCTTGTCAGATTAGTGTAGTTCTTCCCTAAAGTGTGTTGGACTTGCCTTAAATTTAGAAAATATGTGGATGTTTACGTATAATTGGATAGACTATGACTGACTGCAAGCGTATCAGTGATTAGAAAAGAAATGGCGCAAGACAAAGCTCACAGACTGTAGGCAGAAGCTTAATCGCCTTGGGACATAAAAAAGAAATTTGTACTATGATGGCCGAATGCATTTCAATTGTAACAAATAGGTATTGTAATCCTGAAATCAGTGTCACAGGTGGTAAAAGTTAATTATTCGAAGCTGCATATTATTAAAAAGAAATGTACCCAATGCTTAGAAATCTATTTTACATTTCAGTGCGGCGCTCTTCCCGGGTGCCGCTTACTGATGTCTCCATAACGCAGCATCTCCCGTTTGGTTAATGTCGCTGTGGTCCATGAACCATGACTCTTTCTCGTTGCACATTTGCAGCACTGTAATGATAACCGTATTAATTTCCCGGGGTCCTCGGGTAACCTGTCATAGCGAGAGCCATTACGCGAGTCGCAATGTTTTTGTTGTCGTTTAACACTCATGGCATATGTAGAGCATTTATCTGTTGTATAAAATGTTTTTTTTTTTTTGGAAAACATTGCCTTGTCTGTCCATCAGCGTCTTCACGTTTGGACTCCCGTCTGATTCGCGTGTATTTGTATATATCACAATCGGGGAGCTGCATGTCATTTTATGACTGCAAATGTTAACCGCCCGGCTGTTTGAGACTGTCTGTGGTTATTTTTTTGACAGGGAACAGGATTAACAAAATAACTGCAGTTCTGGCACATTGACATAAATGCGGATAATAGCTTGAAGAACTTAAAACCATGAGAACTTTAAAAGTCGCCCTGGCTGGGTTGCAGTTTACTCTTCAATGGATAGAAGGATGATTTTGAAGTTTTCCGATTTTTCTTTTTAGCTAATGAGCCTGTGTGTGAGACAACTTGTTCTATTGCTTGTTTTGTGTTGAGACTAGGAAATGCCACTGTGTTCGTATTTCCGAGCCTCCGCTAGTGGACAAACTGTCACAGTTATTGTTAAATATGGTGTCCCATTTTAAGAGCAGTACTTCATAGTCAAATTGTGTTTACAGGATGTAGAATAAAACTGACACCCCAGCCCCCCCACCATACACTGACCAGATGCAATCGAGGATGTTATGCGCTTTAATATATTTTAGTGTCTTTAGTGTTCTCCTGCAGAAACATTTATTACAAATGAAATTTTCATGTGGTAACCTATCCTAAAAATAAAACATTTAAGTCCTTTTCAGATAAAAAGCTAAGCTTGCAGAATATTTATGCTGCACGCATTTATTTTAAGTACTCTGGATTAACATAAAACTATGTTCAGAGGATTAAATTAAAAATCTGATTTAAAATAAACTCCCATACATTGCTGCCTGTCCAGCTTCAGCTAGGGCTGGGGGTTAAGTTGCCCCCCGAGCCAAAGCATTTAAAGAAAGGCCAAAGCAAAACACACCTGCAAAGTGAAAAATCGCATGTAGGGCTCTCAAAGTTGACGTGTTAATGTCAACTTTGAAATAATAACGCATTATAATTTCCTTCCGTTACCGTGTGTGTTAATTTTCATTCCGCAGTGTGAGAACAATATGAACAAAGATTAATAGACACCTGTATTATTGACAATTAAGCTAGATTGAAAATGGAGGATGGGGGGCTGCGTGTGGCTCTGTGGACTAAGCATGTGTTTCTGTAATGAGAAGGTCATCAGTTCAAACCCAGTCTCAGCGTGTCTGCAGGTCCTTGAGCGAGGCCCTTAACCCCCAAACCTCCACAGACAGCTTATTCTACAAAGGGCAAGCTGAGGGAGGCATACAAACAGGGACAGCAAAGTACAAATTATTATTATAAGTTTAAAAAACTGAATTATATTCAACACATTGCCAAATTGTCCTAATGTAGATTAAAACATGAGTTTGTCAGAATCAGACATTTATTGGACGGCTGGATGACAGATTGGAACTGACTGTTTACCAGCCATGTCAGTGAAAAACTTTCTGGGCTAAAATATTTTATTTACTGAACTAGCCTGTGACATTCCTACATTGGACTTAAGATCCGATTTCCTGCTGTTAATCATTGCTGTTATTAGATGGTTGGTTAATGCAATTACTGCAATTTCGTCGTACAAGTAGCATCCCTGCTCCAGTATAATGACAATAAAGTCGCTATTCTATTCTATTCTATTCTATTCTATTCTATTCTATTCTATTCTATTCTATTCTATGGTGGCAAATGATTCATGTAATTTGTGTGGGAAAGTTCAGAAATACTGACTTTTGGTACATCGAGATGCCTGCTCACCTAATAAATGCCCAGTACCACGCCACATTTCCCGTACTGGTAGTGTTGGGTAGAAAGTCAGCAGGTCAGTTGCTGGAGCAGTTTTATTTACACACATCTTCTGAAACGTGCGGTTCCCTCCACACTTTCTTAAGGACGCCAATTGTTAGACTTAACGTAGCATTTTACTTAATTGATATTAAATTACACTCAGTCATTTCTGTGACGATGACCTAAGCAATGCCTGTCTCCTACCTAACCGAAACACAGAATGTAAATCACTGCATTTAGAATGCAGTTACATGTGATTTATGGGGGGCATTATTATTAGTGCATAATGGAATTACATGAAGTGTAATATTTGTAAAAAGTAGAGGCTACGCCATTGGGTATGCACTGAGAAAGGTATTAATTCATTGGCTACTGTATATTACTCATCATTTAGAGGAGGTTTCACATGCAGTGATATTGCCTGTGATGTGTCAATGCGGTGGACAGTATCAATGGTATAAATGCTGTATTCTTTGAGTTTCATTTGAGACATAATACATTTTGAATAAATGAATCCCTGCGGATGAAGCTCTTCAGTTCTGATAAACAATGTTTATCTCATGATGTGAAGGGAGTGAAAAACACAAAGGAACAAAGGATGTGACTTTTGAACAGATTGTTCGTCAATTAAATAAACCTCATTTATTCCACAGTTCCTTCCCATAGTAATAGTAATAGAAAATTCTTACAGCGTGCTTCATTTCACCAGCGTTTGTGAGACCCTATAGTAGACAGTAGGTCCCAAGGGCATTGGCCAGTGCAGTAATGCCTTCTGATTGGCTCAGTGGGTTATGCCTGTCATTGCAGGGTCAATAATCGGAACCTTGTGCTCAGCAGAGTAGCTGCATATTTGTTGTGCCCTGATACCCAAGACCCTTGAGTCCACAGATATGGAAAACCTAGGAAAAGGGGAGTTCTGGTGATTATTAAGCTTTGTATTTGAGGAGCTGAACGTTGCCTCCGCTCTCTGTGCAAATGGAGCCGACCCCAAAGGCTCAGCCAAAAAAAAACAAGATTCAGAAACCACTGCAGGTGGCTCATGCTAAAAACGACATACCGTCCCTAAAGGAAACGCAGCACCGAACGGCCGACAATGAGCAGAACAGATGGTTGGATCCCTTAACTACACCAGGGGAGCTTCCAGCTATGAAAAACGTCAAGGGCTAAGTCAAGTTTACCTGGGCATTGATTTTTTAATTATTTTTTAAGGAAGATTGGCATCGGGGCTAAAATACTTGGGGTCGCAGTTTGGACCTAACGATGTCCATGCTCTGCGTGTTGTAAAAGTTGGGCTCTGCGTTTCTGGGTTGAGGAAGACGTTAGAAAGAAGATGTTAAGGCTACTATTTGGCCATACAAGAACAAAACAAACCATGTGTAACCTAAAAGTTACCACTAACATGAACAAAAAATAAAATTAAAGTATAGGCATGTGTCTGCAGCTCGTGTGCTTCTCAACCAACTTGCAAGAAGATGGTGCGGTCCTTGTCTCTCACCTACAGGCCCACGGTGTGTCTCAAACGTCTATTTCTTAACTTTGACTGTTACAACATCCATCCATTTTCCAAACCACTTATCCTACTGGGTCGCGGGGGGTCCAGAGCCTATCCTGGAACAACCCACGATGGGGGGCAAGTCCATCGCAGGGCACACTCACACACCATTCACTCCTACAGGCAATTTAGTAAGTCCAATTAGCCTCAGCATGTTTTTGGGCTGTGGGGGGGAAACCGGAGTACCCGGAGGAAACCCCATGATGACATGGGGAGAACATGCAAACTCCACACACATGTGACCCAGGCGGAGACTCGAACCCGGGTCCCAGAGGTGTGAGGCAACGGTGCTAACCACTGCACCACCATGCCGCCCCCTGTTACAACATTTTCCACGAGAAAAATTCAGCAACATACAGAGTCTGGGTCTCTGTGGCAGGGTTACTAAAGGACGTGCTCAAGGTCACATTCTTGCAATTGAATTATAGACTCAATGGTTCAGCCATAGGAAATCAGGACTGCAGCAATAAGGTCACATCTGGCAGCTGCGGTTGTATTTACAGTGCCTTACAGTGAGTTATTTACAACATATACATGGGTTATAAGGAAAGAGCACTGTACCACAACTCAGGCTCAACCCAGGTCGACAAAACAAACAAGCCCCCCCCCCCCAACATGAACTCAATACCAACTTACCTATCAAATCCCAACATAATATAAAATACTTGGCTCCCTGATTAACAAAACAGAGGACAACAAAAATGGAGAGTTCAATAGTCAAAACATAGCTAATAAACACTAAGTCAAACAAGGATTTGAGCAGCTGGAGCTAGTCCAGGCCTTATAACCAGATGGAAACAGGCGGCATTGTTCAATTGGTGGCATGATCAAAGCATGATGGGAAGATCATGTCAGGTGTCTTCCCCTGAAAGACAAATCCCCAAATATCCACACCCCCTAGTGGTAGGAGGCCATAAACACAAGTAAACAAATAAAATGTGAAATTGTTGCCGTGTGAGTGTCACCTAAGATGCTCGCTATGATGTTTGGGCTGGGCCATGATGGTGGCTCATTGGGTAGCCCTGTGTTCTAACATTATCAGGGCTGCGGGTTCGATTCCTGTCCCCGTTTAGGTTTCTCGTAGGTACTCCGGTTTCCTCCCGCAGTCTGCACACATGCGGTTTGGCGAAATGACCTTAGCATGTGATTGTCTTTGCGATTATGTGCCCTGAGATGGACTGGCATCCCCGCCTGGGGTGAGTGTGACTTTCTGATCTGTATTTTCTGGGACCGACTCCAGGAAAAGGATGCACAGCGACACAGTCGAGCTTTAAGACCTTCTACTGTAGCTACGGTGGCTTCGCGATTCTCAAATGGCAACGATGAAAAGGTCTTCCAGGCATAAATCAGCAATTTCCAAACTGAGTGCTTTTTTTGGGCTTGAGTTCAGCATGCGCCTGCACCTGTTTGCCGGATTTATCAGTGTAAATGAAGATCTGGAAAAAAAAATGACCACCGCTGGGTCTATTTCATTGAATGGAAGTCTTCAAAAGCTGGATTAAATGTTTTTTTTTTTTTTCTTTGGAGTGTCCTCTTGCTGTTATTTTCAGCAGGGATTTAAGAATATTAGCGGTTCCACTTTGAGACGCCGGTGGTGTCCGTAAGGCATGTCAGTGCGGCAAAGCTCACTCGCGATAAAGCAGTCAACATGGGTCTGGTGAGTCCCGCCGTGCGATCGAGGCGGCTCGTTCTCCTTGAAACCACGTCCTCGCCCCTCCCCCCTTCTCCCAGGCGCTTGATCTCTGCCGAGCTCCTCTGAATGAAGCTGCGGCATGTTCTAGTGCCTTCCGCTCACAGGAGGGAAAGTCCAGCTTAGTTTTTTTTTTTTTTTTTTGTCGGAATATGATGACGTCATAGACTACCGAGCAGCAAGGGGTCGACAGCGGCTCGCCGGGGTACCAGACGTTGTCACCCCCCACAGGCGACCTTCAGAGGCGTCGCCGCGCTACCGAATCCCGCCGAGATCACGGCGGCATTATTCCGATCTAATCAAGCCAAATCACCTGACACTTGGTACATTGCAGGTAAGTGAAATACATGTATGCAAAGTCCCAAACGACACTGACTAAATAGTGGAACAAAATTAAATATAATAATAAGAAATAAAATACAGTGGAAATTACAGACTGATAAATACAATCATGTAGTGAATAGCCATATAAATGAGTATGGATGAGTATGTGTCAATCCCACACACTTTGTTTAGTCCGGAAGAACTGCTCAGAACGACAGAGTGAAATTCCACAGGCGCTGTGCTCAGATCTCCCAGTTCTTGGCCTGACATCCAAAAAATACTCTCCGGCAGCATTTTCTTAATGTCAGAAGATATTTAAATGTTACTGTTGTACGACTCGGGGGCGGTATGGTGGTGCAGTGGTTAGCACTGTTGCCTCACACCTCTGGGTTCCAGGTTCGAGTCTCCGCCTGGGTCACATGTGTGTGGAGTTTGCATGTTCTCCCCATGTCGTCGTGGGGTTTCCTCCGGGTACTCCGGTTTCCCCCCCCACAGTCCAAAGACATACTGAGGCTAATTGGCGTTACTAAATTGCACGTAGAAGTGCATGTGTGAGTGAATGGTGTGTGAGTGTGCCCTGTGATGGGCTGGCCCCCCATCCTGGGTTGTTCCCTGCCTCATGCCCGTTGCTTCCGGGATAGGCTCCGGACCCCCCGCGACCCAGTAGGATAAGCTTTTTGGAAAATGGATGGATGGATGTTGTACGACTACGCAGGATTTCTTCACTGAGAGGAAGACAGGACGAGACTGCATGAGGCAGGATTGTCCCCAAGTGTGCGAAATGTCTTTGATTCTCTGTTGAAATAAAATAACATGCAGCCCAGAAAATCCCTGTGTATTTTCCAGCAGTATAATCTGTTGATATGTATTCCTGCGTATTGCTTTGGCAAGTTTTATTACTAGGCTTCTGTAATAGCGGTACAGTTGTGGAAAAGGATTTCGTAGGTCAGTGTTTCTCAGTCCTCGGGGGGGGGGGGGGGGGGGCAGATAGACCACATTTTTCTTCCTCCCAGCTCCCAGCGCCAAACAATCAAGAATAAACTGAAATGATCAAGAGCAACTCAAACAACCAACGACATCGAATACCTGGTATGGGTTGTGTGGGGAACCAGGAGGGAGCAAAAATGTGGACTGACCTGGGAGCCCCTGTGGATTGGGCAGAGAAAAAAACTCCCTTAGATAATATGGGCCTGAGGTGGGTGACAGATCTTCACATTCCAACACAGCAGAACATGGGCCACTCTGTCACCCTATGCAGTGCAATTAAATATCAAACACTGCACATTTAGACTAGGTCCTTAGGTTTGAAGTGGTGCTTTCATGTCGGATATGCAAACAGGAATGAGGCAGGCTTTTAAAAGAAAAAAAAATAAGCTCTGACAGGATTCAGTGTGCAGTGGTCCCGGTTTAAGTCAGACTTCTGCGGCTTTTAGATAGGCCTGCATTCTCTGATCCCATTAATGATAAGGCTGTCGGGCTGCCAGCTCGACCACATTAGTGCAGCATGTTTCAGAGCCTGTGGCGTTGCCCATAGCTCCGCCTGTTTTTAAAGATATGACATCACTCCCTGTTCTGTAATCCATTCACAGCAGCATCGGGGATATCCATCTGGCCATGAAAAATCACATTAGACACATGGGCTCCTCCCCCCCCAGTCCCCACATGTTGCAGTTGAAGACCAAAATGGAGGGAGCAGAGGCAGTGCCCCGCAAGATGCGTCCCATACCTGGCAGCACCAGCAGAGGGCAGGGGGCAGCTTGAGAAGTTAGGGGTAGGCTGGTATTTCTGTCTGCTCAAAGCCTACTTGGCATCTTGGCTTCAGACTGATTGGTGTCTACAGCTCGGGGGGGTATAAAGAGCATGAGAAGCCCCATCCCTGAGGAAGAGGCATGGCATAGTACTCAATAAATAGACAACAGGGGGTAATAAGGTGGCAGAGCACACCCAGATTTATCAGCCATTGTCCACTGGTTCCCTGTCAAGCCTTCTCTTCCTCCCTTTAATGGTTTTGCATGAGTGCAAGCAAATGGCTGCACCCCCGACCCCCATCCCCGTAAAGGTTGCCACGCTCTTAGCCCCGGTGGGGCGCCAACTCAAATCAGCACCTTCTCGGCATCCCTCTGGCCTCCAGAAGGCCTTCTGTTATGAAGGAGCTGCTCGACCATCAGCCCTGCCACCTGTCCACAGGAAACAACACTGCTCGCACGAGCTGTGACCCGCGAACTCCGCTCTGTGTTAACCAGGTCCGCGTCACATTTTTTTTAAGTTTAGGCAGGCTGGTCGTCTCCGATTTCAATTGTTTTCTGATAGATTAGAGAATCGGATGTATATCTAAATGATGCAGCGGACGTATAAAGAGGCTGGGCTACAGGAGCACGGACCCAGCCTAAAAGCCGATTGGTCCTCACCCATGTCACTCACCAGCTCCAAACATATCATTGGCTAATGGTAAGGTTGGGACCTCTGTATGAATTATGGCCCCTCTTGTGCCCCCTGCCCTTAAAAAAATCCCAAAATCACCTTTAAAATGATGCCACAGTCAGATAACAGCTCCCACTGAATGACTCTGGATTTGACTCAGGACCATGAGCCCTGTTCTATCACGTTCATTTGCCTGCAGACAATTAAATGTCAAATTCATTGCTTAAGTGATGGTTTCATCTAAAGCAGCTTATGCTTTTGCACAGATTGATGTTTTACTGGAACCATTCAGGTTAAACACTTTGTTCAAGGGCTCTGCAGAAAGGCTCCTAAACATACCGACGTTCAGCCAGTGTTCTTAATTTCATTTCTGCTTGTCCCGGCAGATATTTCAGCATCCTGTACATTTTTCATATCCGACGGCCTGTTTTCACATCAAACGCGCCTCTAATAGGTACCGACTTCCGCATTGTTCTGATTCAGCCTGCTTTTCGAATCCTCCAAATCTGAAACTTACAGGCACCCATATAACCTATTTAATTATGTAACACCTAGTATTTCTCACATGAAATGCTGTTTCTTAAAGGCACACAGATCCAAAAAAGTGCAATAATGAATGCAGGCACGATTCTGAATGTTCCGAACAACGTTGTGATTTCTGCCTCAGAAGAAAGCTAAACTTTAATTTTTATCCAGTACACAAAGTATGTTGTAGAGCTCACAGAGTTTTCCTTGTTGTATCTGGGACCCCAACAAGGATGCTTCCTGCCTCATACTCTATTCTCTTTGGGATTGGCTCCAGGCTCACTGTGACCTACTATAGTGTTTCCCCACCCGGTCCTTGGGGACCCACAAACAGTCCACATTTTTGCTCCCTCCCAGTTCCCTGCCAGACAGTCCACATTTTTGCTCCTTACCAGTTCCTTGCCAGACAGTCCACATTTTTGCCCCCCTCCAGTTCCCTTCCAGACAGTGCACATTTTTGCCCCCCTCCAGTTCCCTGCCAGACAGTCCACATTTTTGCTCCTTACTAGTTCCTTGCCAGACAGTCTACATTTTTGCTCCTTACTAGTTCCTTGCCAGACAGTCCACATTTTTTCTCCCTCCCAGCTCCCTACCATGGACTGTCTGTGGGTCCGCGAGGACCGGATTCGAAAACACTGACCCACTGGATAAGCGATGATGGACTGCATAGATCAATTGTCCAATTAGACATTTTTAACAAAACGGCTTCTAACACGAGCAATAGCTTGATTCAGCGCACTTCTGAGAGGGTTCCGCCGCTAGAACTGGTCTGAGATGAAGTGAACAGCCCACCTGCAAACACAGGACGCCACACAATGCAGCCTGACATATTAACGGTTGCCCACTGTGATGCGGGATAATCCGTTAAGCACAGTTTGTTTTCTGCGTAATTAAGCACAGCAACCATATGATATCAAGTTTTAACAATCAGAGCGGCACTCTTCGGCAGTCTGGCTGGGCTTCTCTCCCTCTCTCTCCCTCTCTCTCCCTCTCTCTCTCTTTCTCTCTACATGATGCAGTGGATTGAATTCCTTTCCTGGAAACTGAGTTACTTTACCCCTATCTGCCTGTGACCCTTTTGCGCTCAATTATTGGCAGGTGTGTTGGGTTGCACTGCTAGAATGGTTGTCTTTTTCTTGAGCTTTTTGTCCCTCAGTTATTATACATTCGCGAACATAAAACCAGGCTGCATCTGTTGTCAAACATTTAATTCATGTTGCTCAGATTGTATATGATCATTCCCTGCCGTGATCATTCAAGGCCTCAGTGCCCTTGATCACAAGGTTGTTGGTTTATATCCCTTGGTCTCCCTTGAGTCATGCCACTACTGGAACCTTGAACAAGGCTCTTAACCTTAATTGCTCCAGGGACAAGCTGACCCTGCTTTCCCAATTGCATGCCGCTCTGGATAAAACCCACCTGCCAAATAAATAAATGTAATTTTCTCAGAAAATTGATTTTTTGGCTGCAGTAGGTCTGGCGCCCTTAGCTGAGCTATGCTTTATTTAAGGATTTTATGCACTCTGAAGAATAACACGCTAATTAACAGCACCGTTTTTTTGTTACCACTACTGCAACAACTTTTCCGTTGAATATTTGTCTAATCACCTTGCAGACTGCAAATTAGTTGCTACCCAGTGACTCACTCTCTCGTCTCAGTTCTTTTGATCGTTCATGTGAATGAGAGATGGGTGAATCTCTTGGATGAACCTCTCTGCTTTCCATTTTGTTAGAAGCTACACAGGTAACAGGTTTGCTACCTAGCGATAGCTATGTGGTTTTTAACACGCAGCCAGCAGTCTCCTAGGAGGCCTTCCAGGAAGCAGGTTTAACAACGTAAAACTTCCGTTCCAGAGACTGAGTCAGTTATCATAACAACTCGTGATCTGAACCAAACCTGGTTTTTGACAGAGACCCAGATTTAAATGGCCTTTGCTGAAACTATGCAAGTAGGTGAGCTTAATTTACAGCCCTGGTCAACAGGATCAAAGAGTTTGTGATCTTGTTTCATTGTCTGATGAATCAGTTGCCACGCAAGCCCAAATTCTTCCAAATTCAGGGGCTGCGTCCTTCTCAGGCTTCAATCGAGACTGAATGCATTGCAGCGATGTGACAAGGCCGGCCTATTTCAAAGGCTCCATCAAATGCGATCTAGAAATGCATTCTTTTCCCAAGTTCGGGTGGATCCTTCGCAGCCCAACATATCCCAAAATTAATATCGCCATGGTAAAGTGGGTGCGTCCCGGCTAGGTGGTAGGAGCGGCGCCAGGCCATCCCTTTTGACAATGCTTTCTGTTAGACCTTTCTCTAGGATGTAGCCCCTGAATTCAGAGCAAGCCAATGTCTGTCCCATCTTGGCGAATATTCAAAAATTTGGTGGCTCTTCTGATTGGTGGCAAAGAGACACCTCATCTGAAGAGTACTGGAGAAATAACTGATGCCTACAAGGGATGGATGCCTTACACACCAGAAATATCAGTGACCATTAAAATTCAGTGCTGATTTGAATGAATTAATTGATGCAAACTACAACAAGAATGTCCAAAACTTTGATATGTTTCAAGCTTTATTCAGGTCAGTCAAACCAAACAACACACAACAGGTGGTATGTATGACAGTCTGTATCATGTTAATAAAGTGTTAGTGTTCTAATTACAATGTAGGCTGTGAAAGTTCTACCCCAGGACCACCTACCTGTGCTAAGACGGCAAAAACAAGGAATCGCGGAATTTCATGGGATAAGTAGGACCAGAATCAGATCTAACTGTCTCTTTAAATTGGAAATAGAAGTTGGTCTGGAATAGCACTGTGACCCAAATGTAAATGTGTATGCTGTTCAGGAATTAGCACTTTTTCTTGTATGACTACTGTATGTATAGGGTTAAATATAATAAGGCTTTTACATGTTTATTGGATTTATGCACTGATTTAGAACAGAGGTCCCAACATAATGGTTGATTATGAAACTTGCGGAAACTGCTTGTGAAAGCTGACAGAAATGTTCGTTCAGCAGGGGTGATTGTTCGTGTTTCTTTTAAAGTCAGTTTTATTTTCATGTTTGTTTTTTATTTGGAATATTTCATACAACTAGTGTGATGTACAGTTTACAGAACTTCTTGGGAAGGAGGGTGTATTCCTAGAAATCTCCCTTACAAGAACTGAGCAGATTTTAACAACGAATATATTTACTTGGGAAATATTTCTAAAAATGCATCAGTGGTACATAGTCCTGTCACTGCGTCCAGTTCTACAGGGTATCCTATTTAAAGCAAGTCAGTTTGTTCACATAATTTGAGAGACTAACAATGGGAATCGTCAGTATATACGGGAGAAGGCCACCAAAACCTAGACTCATATCTTTTTTAACTGTTATGACTGTATCTGTTGTTAGACATGGATAACAGTTATGCAGAAGCATTATTTAAATATTTCAGGGCAAAATGGTGAATTTAGGCTTTTTTTTGTTAGTTTTTACCATCAGCAATTGAAAACAAAGAGGGAGTGAATAGAATTTAAAAGCGACTGCTTAGTACCTGGGTATAACGCTAGCTAAACAATTTCAGCTTGGAATGCAAGACCGCAGTACAGTAATTTCAATTTCTATAATGTTCTGTAGGATGTGTGTAATAGCATTTCATAATTATGATGATGCCATTGCTTTACCACTGTAATCTCCTGACAATACAGTTTGAGTATTTTTTTATTGTCAAACTTTTAAGTAACTGTTTTCAGTATTAAGTGTCGGGTTACAGACCTGGTGGTGACAAACTGATATTGGCTAGAAGCATCGTGACTATTTTCCCGTCACTGAAAATCATGATGGCACAACGGAATGAAGAGTTTGTAAGTAGTTCACTCATACAACGCAACATGGTACCTGCGCCCATGCAATTTTAGTAAACGAGGGTCTAGGTTTTGACCCCACAACCTTATGGTTCATAGGCCACTACCAACCAACAAGCATGACCAGAGGCGTGTAGCACAAAGTGAGGTTTGGTGTTTAGGTACAGTAGATAACTTGTCAGATTTAAGGTAGTTTGCGTTAAATGTAAGTGAACAGAGATAACGTCAATTCAAACTGGGGTATTCACACGTTATCTAACTTACAAACCCCATTTCATGTTACAGGCCCCGGGGTATATTGTTCTCATGTAGCCAGATAACTAAAGCCAAATGTCAGAACTGTCCTATGGTGACTTTTCAGTAATCTTAACTACACTCACGAAGAGATTCATCAGGTATGATAGAAAAACTGCTGGATACATAAACTCCATGGGCAATGGTGGCCCTTAAAAAATAACAAATGTCTGTTTTTTTTTTATGATCTTGATTCATTGAGATCAAGAGGCGTCTTTATGATTATCAGTGACGCTGTTAGTGTAAACAAGACAGGACCAGCGATTCCGCACGAGTTTGCATTACACTGGAAACGCCCATAGAAGCAGAAAAGGACTCGATCGCGGAGTGGGAGTCTGGGGTCAGAAGGAAGAAACCCATGTAGTAGTACTGTGGGACTATCAAATCAGGCATGGCGAAAACCTACAGCAGTCATAGGTTATGCATTGCAAGCATGTGGCCCACGGTCGAAGATATTTTTGTGTAGTAACCTTGCTTTTTAGAATGCCATGCTAGTTATGTATGCATGTTGTACACAACCATCTGAATCCTAGATAATTCATTGTGTTTTGGGGGGGGGGGGTAGCTTGGTGGTTTGGGATGCTGTGCCTATGATCGGAAAGTCACCGGTTCAAATTTCAGGGTCAGCAGAGTGATTTCACTGTTGTGCCCTTGAGCGAGGTTATTAACCCTCCTTCAAGGATTATCGGACTCGGCTTTCTCAGTTGTATGTTTATAAAAATGCATAAATTATTCAGAGTGAAGCACTGAAGTGTTGTATTGAACATGCATGGCCTGTGGTCACTATAGATTTTATGAGTTCCACAGCCATGTATAGGTGATGACATGTATAGGTGATGACATTCAGTTCTGTCTATTCACTATGTATATAGTTCTGTTAAATCGTCTTAGCTGCAAGTATAAATTTTGGATTTATTACTTTGGGTTTTAGTGGCAGAGAAACTTTTAATCAAATCCAAAGGCTTTGCCATTACAAACTACAATCTCTTGGCCCTCAACATTGCCGAGAGAACCTCCTTTAAATCTCCTGAGTTTCGCAGTGACTGTTGCATTTTGTCCTGTTTATCGGTTTGACACAGAGTTTGGGAAAATGTTTCCAGGAAAGTCTGACCTCTTCCTTCGAAAATGGGAAGGAAATATCGTCCTTAAAATACTGAAAATGACTCCATCACAGGAGAATCCCCTCGTCTTGCCATCTGAAGATGTGAGATTGGCTGGTTCACAGCTGATCGGAGGATCAGCCTCAAGAACCATGGACCCAGAGATGTTCAGCGACCTACCTGGAGTATCAGCTTTTAACAACTGCTCAAAGTAGTCGGTCCAGTGGGTCACAACTGTTGTGCCATCCGTAAGGACCGTTCCATCATCCGCCCTCACAGCATTTCTCCGAGGAACAGATTCAGATGTGCGTAATGCTTCGATTCCTCCGTAAGCAAGACGTAGGACACATCAGGGTCTTATCATGAAAGGTCTCCCAAGTCACATTGGAGTCGGAAGTCGCACCCAAGTCAGAATTTTTTGAATTTTTCTAGAATTTTTAGCTACACCCCAGTTTGGTGGTAATCTAACTTCATAATGACATCACACCTAATATCATACCTAAATCATCGTAATAATGTTTTGTGGGGTAGTGTTTCTTCACCCAGTCCTCGGAGACCCCCCAGCCAGTCCACATTTTTTTCTCCCTTCCCGCTTAAAATACACCTGTACCAGTTATTTGGTGTCTTAATTGGCTGGGAGTTGGGAGGCAGCAAAATTGTGGACCGTCTACGGCTCCCCAAGGAACAGGTGGAGAAACACTGCTCAAAAAATTAGTAAATTCTGTTTTGTGTTTCTTCTTCAGAGTCCTGCTTCAGAGCTCTTCAGATGCTCACAGATCTTTTGCTTCCTGCAGTATTGGTAAGGAACCATGAATGTAGTAAATGAAGTGTTATAGCAGCTCAGCCTTACGTGTTGCACATTAAACCGATAGTAGAGCTGCTAATTTCTTTGAAAGTCTTTATAGGGGCAGGGCCATACTACCCTGGCAGAAAGCTGATTGGCCCCCATTGTGCCTCCTTCCCTGTCACTTACTGATTTAAAATATATCATTGGCTCTATGAATTATGTTCCTTCTCATGCCTCCCACCTTCAAACTCCTAGAATTACCCCAGGTCAGATCTTGTTTCGCGGCTGACTTTGCTATAAGCACACATAAAGTTTTTCCTGCATATGTAATGTAAACCTGAATTTTTCCAGATCAGAATCCAGCCGAGACATGGAATGTCACAGTCCCATCCTCGTGTGTTTTGGACAGCCCTGCGCCATTGCCTGATACCTCATCCTGAGCCTGATACCTCATCCTGAGCCTGATACCTCATCCTGAGCCTGATACCTCATCCTGGCCCGGAATGACCAGGTTGTCATTCCACTTCAGGATTGCAGTTTGACATGTGCCACTGATAAACTTCAGGATATATTGGGTTTGCAACCTGCCATATTCTGCCTGACTTGCATCAGTCTTTAATTTCCTTGAGTATGTTTATGACTGGCGTCTCTCTCTTGGGTGGAGATCAAAGGCCGAGGAGCTCAGTCCAAAGCTTCATTTAGTGGTGTAAGGTGAGGGGTTCCCAACATCCAGTACCGATCCATGGTCGGCATCCTACTGGACATTCTGTTTGCATCTAAAAAAAAAGGAAATTGTAAAACTTATGACATCGCCTTTTTACTGTGGACATCAAAAGGTTGGGAGCCCCCAGTTTAAGACACTAGCATGTACATCTGTCCTATGGGCACAAACTCATTTTCCAAAGGGACATTGTTCATGGAATTTTCTGCTCATAAATGACAGTAGTCACTGACAAATCCACAGCTGCTTCCTGAAGAGTGTTTCTGATCTGTCAGACAGGTCTGTGCTGATTTTTTCCCCCTATAGTTCCTGAATGTGAAAATGAAGATGTTGTAATAATTTCATGGATTTTACACCAGAAATATTTTGATGGTCCCATGTGTGCTTATGTGATGGAATGAACAAACGAAATAAACTGATTAATGTAAAAGATACAGCAGACAGACGTAAGACCACCAGACTTGGCATCTTTTACAGACCTATTGTATGTTTATGCAAGATACAAGATTTTTTTTAAGTCATGCTAGAGGTTGGAAACAGTGACTGTTCTTGCATTATACTGTGACTTGAGAAGTGATTGCCTGACTAGTTTTTTAATGTCAGAAAGTTCAATTTATTTTCATGGAGTGGTATATGAATTAATTAAATAACGTAATGTTAAAAAGCCCAATAATTTATTTGGAATAAAAACATTTGGAGTGAGAATACACAGTAAAAACAATATGTCAGAGATTTGTTGTTACAATACTGCCGGTTTTAAATGGATTAGCACACTGGCTTTAGTAAAACAAATCATGGATAAGAATGACTGTAAAAGACATTAAACTCATTTGTATTCCCTTACTAATTAGAAACATCATAAAAGATTTAATATAAAGTGGCAAAATGATTCCCAGTTTGCAAATTTCAGAACAACAATTGTTCCAGAATATGTTTATTTACACAATAGAGAAATATTAAGGAATTGCATATAATATAAACTTGCATACTGTAAAATCTCCACAGATTTTCATACATTATTTGATAGACATTTAATTGCATGCGATTTCTGTTTTGCTTTCTTTTTGAAGAATCTTGCCTCTTGTTAAGACAAATTACATCCATTCATGGTTTCTGATGTGAAACATACTTTGTACTGCATATTGTTTAGCATTTTAGTTTCACTTTCGTCTCTGACCTCAAATACTTAATTGCGTACGCCAGTTAAGCTCTTGGGAAATTAAATGTCCAGCGCTATAATCCATATCCCTGGCAGTCGGGGCTGCTCTTTACAGCGGAAGTCACATGATTCAGTGTCTAAACAGGTGGCTAGAGTTTTGGACAGCTGGAAACTCGCAAGCAGCCAACAAATCCCTAGAGGGCGCTTTGCAGCATTCTGCCGTAAAAAATAAGCATTGGCTATGAAAGGACAGTCCTACTGCCTGAGCCTCTCGAGAGCCTCGTCCTGCATCTCAGTGCTAATTGCACCTAAAAGTCAGCAGTGAACTTCAGAGGAGGTTCTGCACCAAAGCAAACGTGGTGCCACTTCTCGCAAACAAGGACGCTAATTGTCTGCAACATCTGTCCTCTGCGTGATGGTAGATTTAGCATCTCGTTCGCAGCGAAAGCGATTTGCTTACAGTCAGCGCACCCGGGGGAGTCCTTTTTATGCAGAACATCTTTGGGGTTCCTGTGTGAACAACTGTTCTCCCAGCAGGCTGCGTGGAGCTAAAATGTGGGAGCTAAAGTCAGGGACACAACCAAAGCAGCGGTATGACTGCACTCAGGCGGCACCTCAAGTGGCAGGTGTCAGCCACAGGAAGTCAGAGCACCTGAGAGGGCAACGGAGCAGAAGTTACCAAGATTTTTTTCCATTTTTTGGGAATCGTAGAGAAAGACAGACAATTCAGTGGAGGTCTGCATGTATATGTATGTGTTTCCATGCTCTGTGGGATGTTTATTGCTTATATATGGAGACATGCCTTACAAACACACATCTGTGACCCTAAAAGTCGTGTTCATGTTTTCGTTTGTTCACAGAGCTCCAGACAACTAAACTCATCAGCCAAGGAACTGCATGTCCAAGTCTTGAAAAGAGAAGTATGTAAATGTACTTTTGCTTTAGGGATCCTGCGCACTAATACATTCAGGTCGGACTCATTTGGGTTGCGGCGGTGAGTGCTGAAAACGCTGACCCTTTAGTGTTTGGATGGAAGGGTCAGTCATTACTGAGGATGTCCTGCTTTCATCTCGAGCATGTTGTGTCTACTTAAACTACAGCATGGCTGTATATAGACCCCAGCTAAAAGCTGATTGGCTACCTGAAGTGAGTCCTCTCCTGTCACTCACTGATCCAAAAATATAATTGGTTAATGATAAGGTTGGCCTCTATGTATGAATAATGCCCCCTCTTATGCCACCCCACCTTAAGAAAATCTTTGAATTGCCCTTAAACTACAGACAGTGAAAGCCTACTGGCTTGTATTTTTTATTTTTTGCATTAGATATTTCCTTTCGGAGTCGTTTTTAATGAACACTCCTGCAGCTCGACCTGCTGAAAATGTCGTTTTACATCTAAGTGTTTCAGCGGTGATATAACAAGTAACACCTTGCAGTACATTCCAATGCATGAGACTTCTAGCTGAAAAGCAAACAGCGGCGAGATGCATCATTTGAAAATCTTATTTGAAACAGTTGATTTTTAATGACAGGTTTATACTTTCCATTTCAGTCCATGCCACATCAGACTGGTTTATCTTTCCAATGTAGGTTGGTGCTTCTATTCCAAAGTCAAGCATCCCTTTAAAACCCTCTTCTTTATTTCCCAGTGTATATTACAGCAGTGGCTTTGAGCCTGACAGTTCTTGTGACCCCAAGTCTTCTTGCATTTCTGTTTTCCACTCGCATGCAGCCGTCGTACCATTGACTCTGTGTCAAGAATGACATTTGTGCTATTTTAAATTATACCCAAGAGTTGGAAGGTTCACACTTCCAAAGTCTGTCTCCTATGGCGATTTAATATAATATCTCTTGAGCTGCGGGGTTAATGTGGTTGCTAAGAGACAGAGCACACACATGCCAGTGATGGCTGCTCGTGTGCCATGCTATGTAAATACACAGTGACCTCAGGCTCAGACCTGTGATTTGCACAAAGTGTTGGTTCAGTAGTTACCGGAGTAGCTGGTGCTCAGAAAGCAAGCGACATGAATGGAAATGGAACGTTCCGGCTTATATTTCATCCATCCATTTTTGCAAATTTATGCTCAGTCAATGTTACGGTGATGAAGGAAAATGAGGTTCGCCCTGGACAGGGATGCTCATTTATGTTTTTGTCTCTGCACATGTTTTAAAATTCGGTCCCCAAAATAAATATATTCTCACGATTTCCATAATAAATTGCAGGCTATTTCAGTTTTGAGGAAGCAACATGATCTACTTAAAATCTGTCCTGAAGATTATCATTTCGAAAGACATCAATGTTCATGTATTGTTTGTGTTTCGTCGACTGTGTCACAATGCAAAAATGGAACCCACAGGAGCGCTGGTGAGCCTCAGTCTGGTGGTTATTCCTGCTGGCATTCCCTCCTGCCTCCGTGTGACAGGTTGACTTGACAAATTTGACAGTGACGGTTATTGGATGCCGGGAATTTTGACAAAAGTCTCGAAAGTGGGTTTTAAGGACTCGCACCCAGGAATGATAAGCAAGATGCCAGAACGCAAAATAGGAAATCGAGGTCAACACAAGCTGGAGTCAGAATTAAGAGCCAGAACCACATGTATATACACACATGTATACGAAACCGAAATGACATTCAGCAAAAAAGAGTCAGAAAATAGGTGAGAATTCAAAAGCCAATAGATTTAGAAGCACGGACAGTAAACAGTTTAGCCACGAGGAGAAGAACGAAGAAGCAAAATCACAGAAAGTCCTCACATCTCCCTTATCATTACAGTATCTTGGCATAATGTAGGAACGTGCAGCAATGCAGAAGTTGGTCTGCTAGGCCGCGACTTCAGAATCACTGCTAAACATTCTTTAAATCAAAAAATGTCGTTCAGAAAATTGAAAAAAAAACTGACGTTTTATTTGAGTGGCACATTGGGCTCGTCAGTGCTGCTGGTGGCCGACCTTGAGGGTTGCGGTTTTCAAATGCGACTCGGCTCCGAGTTGCTGCCCTTGCTTGGCTGTGCTTTCTGCACAGTTCGGGCCGGTCGGCAACCTTGCAGTGCCGCCGGCGAAGTGCGTCGTGATGGACTGACAGAGGCTCTAGCCCATGGCAGGAGTATGAGGATGTATCCCTGTCTGAGAGGTATCCGGAGTAGATAAATGATAGATGACACCCTGGTGACCTTAGCCTGGTTGGATACATTCAGGAATTCCCGGAACCCACTGGGGGAGGAATAACCCACTGGGGCAATCACAGTAGTGGTTCCCTAAAGATTTGACAGAATGAACGCTGCATTTGAAAACAATTGCACTTATCTGCATTTTCATAATATCTCTTGGGCATTGAGATCAATACAGTTGACTAAGGAGGAGTTGGAATGCTGAAAACGGCAGGAGCGGAAGACTGTAGCAGACAAGGATCGTTTAGCCTTTCTTCCTAGCTATTCGATATTCACTCTGCTGCACCTGCCACGATGCTGAGACATTTTGTAATGAAAGAGTTCCGAATTCCTGAGTGCAGAGCAAGCAGTTTCAAGGATTCACACCCAAGGGATGACAAGCCCCAAAACCAGGTACAAAAATCAGGGTGAAAAGTCAAGTTACAGTCAGGGGCAACGCAGAGAACAAGCAAACAAACAAGGTCAGAAAAACAAGGAAGAGTTTCACAGACTAACTGCATACGAACAGAACCACAGCAAATGAACAGCTCAATAAGGTGTCAACTCAATGCCTCATCAAAGGGCTTCAGTCGCAGAAGGGCCGTATATCTCCTGTTTGTTGATTAAGAAATTGGGGGACAGCTGTTTATAGAATCGAGTGTGACTGTAGGGACTGCTGACTGAGACAGGTGATATAAACAAATTTTATTTTCCATTTTTGAAAAAAAATTATAGTAAATACATGAGCAAAAGAATTAAACACAAAACGAAGCACTGAAAACAATAAAAATGCAAATATATGTATATATGTGCCTATTTGTGCCTGTATATGTGCTGCATATGAAGATATGAAACATCAGGAATATGATATTGTTCACCAGTTTCTTTAAAAAGCTTTTCAGAGTGGGTTTGTACAGCAGAGTCCCATTAATGCCATTATGGCCCGAGTGAAACCTACAGCACCATTTATTGTGAATTTTGAAAACAGTTCATTGGATATTACATTTTAGCAGCAACACCGCTAACCTACTTATAGGAGGGAACTTTCTCGAGATGATCATCGATCATCCAGCCGGCAGAAATCTTTTTCCTGAGAAATCTCTCTAAACCTGTCCCATTTAGAGCAGAAACCCTCTTTCCTGTTGCGGAGTGACACAATGCAGGTGGGGAAAAGGTGACGACCCACTTAAAAGCTCCAAGACAAAAGGATTTTTTTGGGGACAATTGAACACACTGGATAAACTGCATAACAAAAGGACCATACGGGGTTAAAATGGGGAAAAACAAGAACTAACTACAAAAAGTATCAGAAGGTAACAGGGAGGGAAAAGAGCAACACAGGGAACAGAAGAGGTAACTTGAACACTGACATACAACTACAACAAACGGTCAAGGAACGGAAGCAGAACAGGTACTTAATAGCACAGCTAACAAGACACGATGCAGTACAGGTTAGAATTATAAGCGAATTAACCAAGGAATAGGTGTGGCATATCACACAGCACTGGATACTAGGGAAAATTTACGAACATAAATGGTTAACTAAAGGAACACTAAGAAATGGAGCAAGAAGCGAAAGACAAGGAACCAAATGAAATACAAAAACACCAAAAACAGGAAAGCACTGATAACCAATAACACTAGGGAAACCCCCCCCCCCCCCAAAAAAAAAAAAAAAAACTAACAAAGCACATGAGGCTGGTTATTAGCCAGCTTTAAAGCCACAACGCTTCAATCTGAGCCACACGCTCAGCCCACTGAGCTACGCAGCAGGCCAGGGACCAGGGAAGGCACATCAGGGCTGAAAGGCGAGAGCCAGGGGCCCAGCAAAACCTGCTGGCCAAATGGGGCGGAGACGTGAGAGGCGGGATCAGACGAGTGCAGACCCTGACATTTTCCATCCTGAAATGTACATTCACCACAGTGTGGCACGATTGCATCTTATCACCAAATATCCCAAACAGTAGCTCCCCGACTGTCAATCCCCCGGACTGAATGGTTGTCAGACGAATGACTATCATCCTCCATAAATTAATTAAGTTTGTTACTATGCGCTGCATTTCTCTCCACCCACTGCCAGCTGTCGCTCTTAGTTACCTGCTGCGGTTGGCGCGTGTTTGTGTCATGTGTCACATTAGCGTATGCTAATACGCCTGGCTTCATATTTCAAATGTCACCCGTGCTAAAGGCTTTCCCTGCCTGAAATTCCCTGTGCGGTTCTTTAGAAACAAGCCCGTATGAATGTTTTTCAGATGTTAAAACCTAAACGTTATTCTTTCCCTTCTGAATAGACAGATGTCGATTTTAATCCCTTCTAGGGTTAAATATCACATTCTGGTGAAAATGGCTTCAGTTACCTACCAGCCAGATTCTCCTTCTCCTTTTGCATGTGTGTATGTAGAGCGTTGTCTAAAGTGGTAATATTTAATTATTCGTTTACTGTCATTTATTGCTATCATTTTTAGATTTCCAGGTTCAGGGTTCACCTATCAGAATATAGTCCTCGAGATTTCTACAATCCTCTCGTAGCCATAAATACATACGTGGCATTTGAATCTGTGGAGATCTTTTTAAAGGAGATATTTAACACTGAGTAAACCTCTGAGACTATGAGGCTATGCAGCTTTTAACGCCTCCGCATTGAACCTGATAGAATTTTCTGAAGCATACGCTCAAATTTACAGTCACCATAACCTCGGAATGCAACGTACAGGATTACCTGTTAGCAGACTGTCCTGCGGCCATTTTCCCTCGGAGCCGACCCTTGTCAAAGCAGATCTCATCTCTGCTGAGCATCGCGGGCAGTTGACCCTGTGGCTGCTCTGATGTCTGTTATTTTCCCACCGACCCGTTTAAAAGACATTTTTTTTTTGTCCTTGAATAGTGAGCGGGATTTATAAGGAAGATGCCGTGATTCCTCTGCCGTGACTGACCCAGGGGACACGATGAGGCATGGTGCATTGCCTTTTGAAAACTTTATGAAATTAAATAAAAATATGTCTGTAGAACCTTATTAAACTGTGGGGGATGTTCGCAGCTCGAGAATAATGTATTATGGATCATTGCAGAAAATGTTTTTTTTTTTTTTGGCTTTAAATTTTTCAAGTTTCGCAGCATTTTGAAAAATGTATAAGCAGTTACGCCTATTAAATATTACAATATATACTTATCGACAGCTAGTGCCATTTATTCCCGCCTGGGTCATGTCTTTGATTCCATAGTCTGATGTTTCTGCCTTTAACCGGTTCTTGGAATAATTAAAATTGTGCCAGTGTGTGTCTCAGCAGGTTAGGATGCTGTGCTTGCGATTGGAAGAGTTCCAGCTCAAATCCCAGAGTTGGCAGAGTGATTTTCACCTCCAGCACGGCCCTTAACCCCCAACCGCTCCGGGGATTTATCTAACCCTGCTTCCTCCCTAAAAGATCCGTCGCTTCGGATAGAAGCAGCTGCTAAATAGATGAAATGTAATTCCACGTGCAGTTTGGGAGCTTCCGGTGTTAGGGACCTGGGATGTGCACTTGTGGACTGGTGTGGACGTTCAGCCAGTTTCCACCAGTATTCCTGGCCTGTTTTATTCCATATGCCTCTCAGCCAATGGTATGAGCTCGCTTAGAAATTGGATGGTCATTCCCTTGATCATCATTACAGTTAAGCATGATCCATAAATTTTTACCAATGACGGACGAGTGTTCTGTGGGGGGGGGGGGGGGGGGGGGGGGCTGGTTGATTTACTGGTCACTTAACCCAGTAAGACCCAGTAAGATTCTCCAGTGCATATATTTCAATCAATTGGAGCGAAGTTTAATACAACGAGCCAAACCCATTTCATTGATAAAAAAAACACTCCAATTTTTTAAACATTTACATAAACATAATCAATTGAGGATGCATGGTTCATTAATCGGGTATTCATTATTCTGAATAATTGCATCGGCAGGGTAAGTAGATCTGAATGGAATAATTCTTCGCCCCCCGACGTCAAGTCCTGTGATGTCAGAAGGGATGATAAATAGTAATTAATAAAGATTTTACATGGCTCTCAGTTGCCTTGGAAATGGGAGGGAGGTCTTTGCTGCGAGAGGGTCCTAGGAATACTTGTGCAGGTTAGCGTGGAAAAAAAAAAACTGGTAGTCATAGCAACAAACTGAGTTTCTTGAGGGTTGGAACGTGAGTTCACGGTGGCCCCCAGATGTGGAAATGAGATTCATTTCAATATCCACCCATAACAAGAGCGCGTCACGTGACGTTCCCGTGCTCTATTAATGCCAGACGCGCTCGGGTTTCGCAACGGGGCTGCAAAATGAAATTTCTACCCATGACTGAACTTTGCGCCAAGAGAAAGACAATGGCGAACCAGACACTCCGTGTAAAATGTAATTATGTGGCCTGTGTTCGGAGCGAAGGAGCAGCACCCCGGAAGCGGCTGGGAGGTGGCGGCGGCAGCAATGGTGCCGCGACGCTGTTAGCGGGGGCTGCTGCGTTGTGCGGCAAACAAACGCCCAACGGGACTTGACTGTGGAGCGCGACACAGACGGATCTCCTCTGGGGACAGGAGGCTGAAGCAGACGTGGCTCTTCGGGGGAGGAAGGGGGGCCGGATGGGGTAGTCAGCCATGCACCTGAGTCTCTGCACAGCAGCGGGAGCAAGAACAAGGACTGTAACGTGGGAGGGGGTGTAGGGGGGGGACGTCATCGTACACTTATCCCCCTCCCACTCCTGTTCGCCAGCCTGCTCCCCTCCGATACCACGCATGCCTTGTGGCCTGGGGAATGCCGAGCGAACGAGTTTGTGTGTGTGTGTGTGTGTGTGTGTGTGTGTGTGTGTTTGGACTATGTTTATATTACATTGTGGGGACCAAATCTTCCTTAAAATATGATAAAAACAAGCTATTTTTAAGTTTTTTTCAGGTCCCCACAATGATCTATGAATGCAATCAAAAAACTAAAAATGCCAAAATTTGCCAATTTTGTTTGGTTACTTACTGCGTGTGCGTGTGTGTGTGTGTGTTGGTGTGTGTGTGTGTAAATCCCATAGTTTTGTTAGCTTAACAATGCCAGTCTTTAGACTCAGCACATCTTGCCCCTCACCTCCCCCCTCCCCTAGAGCATCAGCCCCTGTAAAGCACCCTTATCAATACGCATCTCAAATCACAAACTGCCATCCTCTGAAACATGATCAGTTGCATTTTTAAAATTATCGATTTAAATCATGTGACTCTGGTTTGAGTCTCACCCCCCACTGTGGAGTTTGCATATTGTTGTGGCGGCTTGTGGCTGTGCAGGTTAGACACTGTGACTGTGACTTTAAGGTTGCCAGTTCAAATTCCTGGGTTCGACAGGTTTCACCACTGAGTCCTTAAGCAAGGCCCTTAACCCCCAATTACTCCAGCGACACTGACCCTGCCTGCTCAATATAAGTGAGTCCGCTCTGTTAAATAATGTAAATACTGTATGTTACACAAGTTTTATTCAGGTTCTCCTGTTTCCTCTCGCAATCCAAAGACAAGCAGTTAGTTTACAGTGCGTGTCTAAATTGCCCATAGTGTATGAATGTGTGCAGGCCATGTGAAGAACATGCTGCGCAGGGTGTGCCCCGCTTTGTGCCCCCGCTTTGTGACCCCGCTTTGTGCCCCGCTTTGTGCCCCCGCTTTGTGCCCCCGCTTTGTGCCCCGCTTTGTGACCCCGCTTTGTGCCCCGCTTTGTGCCCCCGCTTTGTGACCCCGCTTTGTGCCCCGCTTTGTGCCCCCGCTTTGTGCCCCGCTTTGTGACCCCGCTTTGTGCCCCGCTTTGTGCCCCCGCTTTGTGACCCCGCTTTGTGCCCCGCTTTGTGCCCCGCTTTGTGCCCCCGCTTTGTGCCCCGTTTGTGCCCCGCTTTGTGCCCCGCTTTGTGCCCCGCTTTGTGCCCCGTTTGTGCCCCGCTTTGTGCCCCCGCTTTCTGACCCCGTTTGTGCCCCGCTTTGTGCCCCGCTTTGTGCCCCCGCTTTGTGCCCCGCTTTGTGCCCCCGCTTTGTGACCCCGCTTTGTGCCCCGCTTTGTGCCCCCGCTTTGTGCCCCGTTTGTGCCCCCGCTTTGTGCCCCCGTTTGTGCCCCCGCTTTGTTCCCCCGCTTTGTGCCCCCGCTTTGTGCCCCCGTTTGTGCCCCCGCTTTGTTCCCCCGCTTTGTGCCCCGTTTGTGCCCCGCTTTGTGCCCCCGCTTTCTGACCCCGTTTGTGCCCCGCTTTGTGCCCCGCTTTGTGCCCCCGCTTTGTGCCCCGCTTTGTGCCCCCGCTTTGTGACCCCGCTTTGTGCCCCGCTTTGTGCCCCCGCTTTGTGCCCCGTTTGTGCCCCCGCTTTGTGCCCCCGTTTGTGCCCCCGCTTTGTTCCCCCGCTTTGTGCCCCCGCTTTGTGCCCCCGCTTTGTGCCCCGTTTGTGCCCCCGCTTTGTTCCCCCGCTTTGTGCCCCGTTTGTGCCCCGCTTTGTGCCCCGCTTTGTGCCCCCGCTTTGTGCCCCGCTTTGTGCCCCCGCTTTGTGACCCCGCTTTGTGCCCCGCTTTGTGCCCCCGCTTTGTGCCCCGTTTGTGCCCCCGCTTTGTGCCCCCGTTTGTGCCCCCGCTTTGTTCCCCCGCTTTGTGCCCCCGCTTTGTGCCCCGCTTTGTGCCCCCGCTTTGTGCCCCGCTTTGTGCCCCCGCTTTGTGCCCCGCTTTGTGCCCCCGCTTTGTGCCCCCGCTTTGTTCCCCGCTTTGTGCCCCGCTTTGTGCCCCCGCTTTGTGCCCCGCTTTGTGCCCCCGTTTGTGCCCCCGCTTTGTGCCCCGTTTGTGCCCCACTTTGTGAATTGTAGAATATTTGATTTAAAAACTGCAGACAATGTACTTCAGTACACACAGGGTGGATGTGATTTATATGCAGGCTGTAGTTTGTCTATACAGCAGATCTCATGTCCATTATATCAGGTTAATGACCGTGTGTTCAATTTTAAAAAAGCATTTAAATGCTTTCCCTGGCGCAGTATATAGTTAAAATGTTAGCTGAATGAATGTTTCCTCATTAGATCAAAGCTTGCATGTGAATGAGGCAGAGGAACTGGCAGCAATGGTGCTTAAAGTGTGCTTCTGATATCCGTCCAGACCTGCCGTCTATAATGTGAGCGCTGAATAGGATGAGAAAGGTCTCCGGTCTGCCCCCACGCCATGCTCAGCTAACATGCCGCAGCACGACAACGGCCAAATACGGGAAAACCCACCAAGGGGATAGGCAGGGTGGCTCTGCTTGGAATTCCCATCGCACCTCCCCATTTAATATTCCTGATACGCTCCCCCATCAGAGTGACCTCAACTTATTCCTTTGGGTAAACGTTTGGAGACATGTTCCTCTGTTCTTTGACAGGATACTAGTGTTTTGAGTGATACAATCTCAGCAGAAGTGAAAAATTGCTCTTTGGCTGCAAATACCAAGCAGTATAATATATTTGTAAATAAACGTTTAATGGTAATGGCTTATCTTCGCAGAGTGCATTGTAACCTAGTATGTCCGGGGTTGGGGAATTATGTCCCATCCCCCACTTATGCTGACAGGCAATTAGTCAGATCGTATCCCTAAATCATCCATCACGGTGTGTGTTCTGTGATGAAGTCGCATGTTATCCAGGACTTCTTATGTCGGGTGCTTCTCGAGGTCTCAGCACACGCAAACACACGCTGTGATGCTGTACTAGCTGAATTGTTACGAAAATTGGATGGAAGGCTTCAATGGTAATGCGTTTCTTTGAGTCTTCGTGTGACTAAGAGGGTTAGGATTCTGTGTCTGTGATTGGAAGATCACCGGTTCAAATCCCAGAACTGGCCAAATGATTTTGCCACTGGGAATAGGAGTGAGGCCCTTAACCCTTCCATGGACTGACTGACCCCTGCTTTCTCTCAAAAAGAGAGATAACGGCTCTGGATAAACGTGTTTCTCAAACATACAGGCGCATTTTTTCTGGTGTTAAATTATGGTTGCCGTTTTGACCCTGTCTTGTAGTGTATAATTCCCTGTATTTGTTTGTATTTATTAGCTTTCTGTAGCGTCACATTAGACTCTGAAGCATATAAAGCCATGTTCCTGCTTGGGTTTTTTTGCCATTTTCCTGCCATTTTCTGTTATTTAGTTTAGCTGCGAGCCGCACTCACTGTCCGGGAATATGAGGATATGCTTTTACCACTCTGAAGGCTGCTGATTTTACACAGCTAGCTGGGATGTACTCAGTTAAAAGTCTGTCAGCCATTTTGGCTCGAAATTAGACACCATCTCACTCTCCTTACCCATTACTGCAGATATTTTTTTATTCAGAACATGGTTTTCCCTGTGACTCCAGATGTAGAATAAGGGCGTATACAGGGGCGGGGCCACAGGGGCAATGGCCCCAGCCAAAAGCTGATTGGCCATCGGAGTGTACCCTCCCCTGTCACTCACAGATTCAAAGTATATCATTGGCTAAAGATGAGGTTGGGCCCTCTATATGAATTATGGCCCTTCTTACGTCCCCCGCTTCTTAAAAGCCTAGAATTACCTCAGATGTGTAAATGAAGAAGCAAGACGGTAAGAGAACTGAAGCATTTGAGCTTTGGAGCTGGAAAATAAGTGGGTTCTAGATCAATCCAAGCTACATTAGTGTCTTGAAATAGAAATGACCGAGCTAAATTGTGTTTCGTGCGTGTTGTGAGAGGACTCAATGCCTCAGGGAAGACCGCAATGTTTGGGGACGTTGAGGAAAAGACAAGCAGCAATCAACATTCCATTGGGAAGTCAGAGGGACCAGTGAGAAAACAGAACATTCCGGAGTACCAGGAGATGACTTCAATATAATAACATATAATACTACTACTACTACTAATAATAATAATAATGGATTTTAAAATTAATTTATTTATCACTATTAAAAGAGAGTCAACATGAATAAATTAATATCTATATAAAATTTTATATAAACAGACATGCTGCATATTATATAATGTGTTTATGTATATATTTATCACAAATTAGTCATTTTTCCAAAAAGATTTCGCTGTGATTCAGTATGAAAACCGCAGGGTAGAATTAAGTGAACTTGTGGGCTTTGTTCCACACCAGAGTCTCAGTCCTCGCTTTAGTGTTCTGCCTGCTCACTAACGTCTAATCACATGACCAGACCTATAATCCGCAGTCATGCACTGTGGCAGAAAGAAACAGATATGATCAGTGCTTGTATAACAGGAAAACTCCACTTATCTCTCTTTATTACACCTTATTTTCCATCTCTCTCCCCTTTTGACATCTGAATCAGGGCAGGCCGGCACTTTCGCAGTTTAATCACTGTGTATCGTTCAGACTATAAAGTACAATCACCAGATTTAAAAACCAGAGGAGATCGTTCTGACAGGGCAGCAGGCCAAGCTTCTCAGATAATTTAAAGTGCCTTACATTCACCAAATAAATCTACATTCACTTTTACCGGTGGGCCGAGTCTAAAAAAAAAATTTGGCTTGAACTTAAAGAAAATTGATCCTACTCCATTTCACATGAACATCACGACTGGGACATCTGGAAATCTTCTCCCTGCAGAGGTGTTTCGGGCATACCCCCCAGGAGGAGATGCCGGGGCAGACCCAGGACACACTGGAGAGGTAATATCTCTTAGCTGGCCTGGGAACACCGTGGTATCCCCCCCCCAGAGGGGCTGGAGGAGGTGGCTGGAGAGAGGAAGGTCTTGGGCATCTCTGCTTAGATTGTTGTTCTCCCTGACCCAGAAGCAGTGGAGAATTCATGGAAAGGGTGACCACTTGTCTGGATTTCGTCTGGACAGATCGGTTTTCAAGCCCTCATGACTGCTTTTCAGTGTCTTCCTTTTAGCCCCCTCATCCTCCTTTTTCCCTCCCCCCTACCCGCCTCCCCGCCAACAATTAGCGCTGCTCTCCCCCACCCCTGTTCGCACAAAAAAAAATGCGAAACACCCGCACACACATACTACGGAAGCCTCCTTTTTGAGCCGTAGTCCTCTGTTTCAAACGCAGGTGTCCTCCTTAGAGTCATGGCGGTCCTCACCCTAATGGATACAGTTTGGGGGATTGATGGATCTTGAAGTCTTGTTTGGCAATAACCTGAGCAGTGTTGCCGTCACCGTGATCTGTCTCACTCAAGACTCAATCGAGAATTAGCGAGACTCAATTGGCCCCGTCTATGTAAACAGCTGGTATGGAGGTGGAAGCTCTTTCATGGACTACTCATACTTCTCCCGTAGGCTCAAGTTATCGTGGGAATGAGTAAGAAATGGGCAGGAGCTCCTTTGTCGTCGGTGTCGCTCTCAGTGGCCGGCATTTATCGCTAACCGCCTTCCGATGTCCGTCGCGGGCGTCAGCATTTGGCGTCAATGGAATCAATGAATAAACGTTAAATAAATAAAGCCCTCGCAACAAACGGCTCACTGAGATGGCTCCCATATTCCTGTCATACCACAATCTGTTTCTATTTTCAGTTTACACGACAAGTTACTTTAACAATTATTTAGCTAACAGGCTTTCCGATAAAAAAAAAAAAAAAACAGTGACCCTGTAAGCAATCAGCAGTTCAGCAAACAGGCAAGTTCCTAGACACAGGTGTATGATAATGTCGAAAATATACAGATAGTAAAAGAATGTCGAGAGTCACTAAAAACCAAAACAATTTGCTAAAGCAATTGTCCTTTCTGTGGAATCATAGGAGCACGTCAATATCCCAGTGGTCATGTGCCTTGAAAAAGAAAACTCAACATCTTTAGCTACTATCTGATTCCCGAGCTCTCTTGAGATGACCTGGGTCAAAACCAAGCTATCTGAGATCACAAACATCCATCTGCTGTTCATTCAAAGACAGGTTGAAACACAGAGGTTTGCAGTGTTCAGTGAGTGAACAAAGGATTGCCTCCAAAATAATGCAAACACACAATTTATTTCCAATTAATTGTTGATCAGAAATACTACATACAAAAAAAATGAATATTCATACCACACTTTGAGGGAAAGTAATATATTCCAACAGTGATTTCTTTGTACTGTCGTGGATAATATAAAAACTTTATCATTCAACTTTTCTCTTACATTAGAGAGTGTCAGACAAGTATTCAATTCAAATAACTTTACTTGTCCCCGAGGGGCAATTAAAGGAGGAGAACTCGATGGGGATGGGATTCAAACCCACATGTGCAGAGCACAATGGATTAGTAGTCCATCGCTTTAATCACTCAGCCACCACATCATTTTAGTGCTGCCTGCTTTCACTTGAAGGTATAAATAACTTGCAGGTGAGCTGCCCAGGACACTCTTTAAAATTTAAGTTTCATCTCTAAGATGAGCAGCGAGGATTTTTACTCAGAAAGTTGAAAGATTCTTTCCCCCAGTTCTGCTGGGCAGGGGAGTCTTGTGTGATACAGGTTTCATCACAAGCTTCTGGCTGTCCTGCCTCACCAGCACTTAGCACAGCAATACCAAGCAGGGATAATTGGGACATTTGTACCCGCTAAAGGTCAGTCGAGATGCCAGTAGGAGGATCTCTGGCCTGGGTGGGGAGCCCATCTGTCTTGAATCATGACTAACGAAAAACGAGGCTGGGACAACTCATGTAAGCACGAAACACCATGTGGCAGAATGAAGGCCACTGGCTCAAGCATGGGATTCACCCAGTAAGAAGACGTCTCTATGTCATGCTTCCGCAGTCATGGTTACTCTTAATTATCCCACTCTCCCGAAGACCATTATTAGTGGTCTTGATATAATTGCTCTCTTTGTGGAGTTCGCATGTTCTCCCCTCATTGTGTGGGTTTAGTCCCACAATACAAAGACAAGCAGTTTTGAGAATTAGCATTTCCCATTGTGTGTGTGTGGTCTGTGGGGTAGTGTGTGTGTGTGTGTGTGTGTGTATGTCCCAAGAGGAGATACCCTTGCTCTGTGGCCTATGCTGTCTGGGATAGGCTGCAAGCCCCCGTCCCGCCCACGGCCCAAACAGAGACACACACACACACACACACACACACACACACACACACTAGCTTATCCTGGGTAAGTGAATGGAAGATGGATGGATATGTTCTTTGATGGGCTTAATGATGGATCTCAAATAGGGTGCAAAAAGCCCTGGTTATTTTTAAATACTTATGTAAACCATGTCACTGATATTTGATGCAACATCACAACGATAATGAAACATAAATCGATCCAGCAACTGTAATTATTTAGCTTCTCAACACACCTTAGTGCAGAAAGACACTTTGTCAATCAAGTGTGTCTAATGATCTACACCAGGTTACGGATTGGTTGTTAATAGGCTTAGTTTAGGAGTGCTAGTTTTCTTGTCATGATCAAAATGGCGGACCTCATTGGGCATGCATCCTCGTGCTTGGCGGTTTCCCTCCCTCCCCTTGGTGGCTGGTGGACCATGATATTGGAAATAGATGAACTGAGGTAATGCCCTTGCACCTTCACCTTCATGGCGAGCCTTTCTTGTATGATAAGGATTTGGACCGTCGCCATTTTATTGCCTTTAAGTATAGCCGAGTGTCCCATTTACGTTTGTCTCAAGTACTTCCAGGATGCTTCCTTAGTACAGAAGCATGGAATCACAGAATATAAATTCTGACCCAGTCGTGGCAAGATACAAATGATCGGATAAAGAGTTCCGCTTCAAATGAAGTGCCCTGGAGAATAATGATAAACACATGGTTGCAACATTCACAAAATGACAAAGACATTCGCTCTTTTTTTTTCCCACCTAAATAATGCCAAGATTAGTGGGCAGCTCTTCTGCCATAATAATTCTGGAGGGACACGGTAGCTTTCAGCTTGGCAGGAGCTGCCAAGTTTTGACTGCATAAGTGTATTTTGAACCGTTGACTCCTGGGAGTTCCGGCAAAACAGAACAAGATTTACTGGCCTTGTTTTGTGGCACAGACTATTCAAAGATCATACAGAAATTCATCTGCATTTGAACAGGGTTAAATAGATTGCACAATAATCTGAACACTAGTGTAGGAGTTGAGAATCGGAACATGACTGGTATGGACTGAAGTCACATATCGAATTAAGGCTCAAATAAATGTATCACAGGTTAGCTCGATATAGATCCTCATGCATAGAATGCCTCGTTAATAGATCTGCTAATTGGCTAGCCACCAAAACATGCTTCTTTATTCTGTTTCAAGGGCTTAACCACCCCAAGGGTAGAAGGGCCGCTGAGGGTGACAGCAGCATTACACACAATTAGACCAAAAGAGCTCTCTGTAAAACACAGAGGCCATTAAGCAGAAGTGGAGCCTTCGGATACACCTCAGTCATTCCTGCTTCACTTGCTATACTCGGCTGAAGTGGTTGGGTCAAGGTCATCGTGTTCTGGCAGAAAGTGCCGGAGTGCGACTGAATGTCATGGGTCATCCTATCCACTCCTAGTATCACTGTTTAGAAAGGAAAGTGTCCCCATTTCACAAAGGAAATGGTAAAGGCATACTTTACTTGGTTATTCCATAAAATCTCGAGCTCCGGGACATGTAGTCCAGTAGAACGCTTCGAAGAAGGTCAAGAAGGAGATGATTTCCTCAAACAGGTTTCAGGAAACAGTATCGGTGACGTTTTTCTGGCGTGTGTGACTCTGTTGGCTTTGTGTCTGTGGTAGGAAGGTGACCGGTTCACATACTTTCGTTGACTGGATGATTTCTCTCTTGGAACTGACTGATCCTGCTTTCCCAACTGTACATCTCTTGGCACAAAACAAAGCCAGGTAAAAACAGTGCACAGTGTGCATATTTACACGTAAGAATATGCTGGTTTATTAATGAATTTATAGGTGGTATACAGTCTCAGTGGATAGTAGTCTTACCTCATGCCTTCCGGGGGTGGGGGTTTGAAAGTGTCTGAAGTTTGCATGTTCTCCCCCATGGTTTCCTTCAGGTATTATTTTACAATATGCTGTACTGGATTTTAATACTGGCCTGCCAGTTGTGTATAGACCACAAAGGGAGGTAGCTGGCAAGGCTACTTTACTCCAGCGACTGGATGACGGATAAAACCTGAGACTGGCAGGAGGCTGCTACGTAGCCCAAGGCTCTTTCAGAGAAAAGTACGGCAAAATCAACATGGAAGGACCAAAAGTTATGCAGATGTATTATGCAAGAGCAGATCGATTTTTTGGCCACATTGCCTGGAGGTATGGATTTCGGTGGTCGGTTAACAGAAACCTTGATTAACTAAGAACATATTTTGAAAACCATACAGGCATGGATGTAATTAAAATTTTCAATAGATTTTCCGATAACTTCACTTGAGGGTACATGAATAATGTAGTAGTCCACACTTACTTAATACATTAATTAACCAGTAACTAAGTGTTTGTTACATAGTGATCCCAAGTTCATTCATCATTTAACAACCATTACAGTTCATGCATTTCATGGAGAACCCTCTATTAGTTCATGATTTGTTCTTGAGTAGTAGATAAATAGTTACTTGAGGAATTCATTTCTGCCCCCTCAAGTGGTCTTACTATTATTAACTAATTAGTTAAATGTCAACTAATAAAGTACCTGAATGGAGTACATGAACTGTCATGATTGATTAATGATGAACGAGCATGGGATCAGTATGTAACTAGCACTTAGTTACTGGTTAATTAACGCATTATGTAAGCATGTACTGCAGCATTATTCATGTGCGCTACGACTGACTAGGCAAAGGGTGCCAATTGCACCCCTTGGAAATGGTGGTCGCTAAATAGGCAAGGGGGGCGCACCAACTCAGCAATGGGGTGCAAAGTTAGCGATGGGGGGCTCCGACTTAACTGCGTCGGGGGGGAGACTGACTGGATGCAAACTGATCATGTCAGTGCAATCTAGTACATCTTGGGCAATATGAGGATTAAAATTCATGAAACTATTACATTGTCATTACAGTGTCAGCTGCAATAACGCTGGCTTCAGAAAACAATGTGCACCACTGGCTGGTCGTTCGTCAATCTGCATCTTTCCTGATTTGCGCTTTGCATGTAGCTCGCATGCTCAGCATTTTCGGGCATTTACACCACATCGCATATTCTGGCACAGTACAAACCACGCCCACCTCTGACAGCCCTGATCTCATTGGCTAACAGTATGACAAAGCTGATCCAAACTCTGCCCCTAATGTATTCTCCACATTGTTGGCAATTTAGCAACTTTTTGACCTTCCATAGCAACTAAAAATCTTACCTAACTACAAATCTGGCGACTTCTTGAAATTTTAGCGATTTCCTTTCTCGTTGTTGAGCAATAGTAAAAACAACCGATTTATGAATGACATCGTGTCTACGTTTCTCTGTGTTCTAGTGTCGCGCTCGATTATAAAAGTATTTTGTTTTGAAAAAAAGAGGAAACTGGGGTCAGGACGCAAAGAGAAATGTCAAAACAACTCAAAAATACACACAGAAAGTATTCTGGAGGGCAGGTGCCTACCGCTGTCCTGTGTAACTACATATACCGACATGTCAGCATTTTACACTCAGTATTGTACCACAGCAATGCGGACACTCATAAATTCAAGCAGTCTGGTATGCGCACTGTGTACAATGTGTGGGAAAATAGTGCAGAGAGACCGCAGCCTCCCTGCCTGTCCTAGATCTCGCTTTTATCTTTGAAGTGAGGGAAAGTTGGGGTTCTGTCCGACGATGAAAGCTGCTCTGATCAAGAATAACTCAGTTTAATTAACAGCAAATATTAAATCTTTAACAGAGCCCTAATTTTAATGCACAATAAAGTTATAGGAAAGGTATGCTCTCATTCTGTATATCATTTTAAAAATCAATATACTGTAAACGTTCGATATACCACTCAGCCCTAATGCTCCATCTTATTTCATTGTTCCTTTGTGGCTCGCTTCCACTGCTGTGAGTGCATTTGCAGTGCTCTTTGTTTTGCGTGTGTTTCCAGATTTTGTGTTTTCCGAATTTGCAGCATATTGACAGTCATCGGCCATCATGTTCTCCTTTGTTTTATATAAGAAAAAAAAAATCCCAAGGAGTTTCAAAGATTTTTGGATGCAATATGGGGAATATTTAAAGTGAGTCATGCTGCAAGGATAAATATTTGCCTTCACTGCTGTTCGTAAGTAGTCATCCTTGCACATTAAGCCATCTTTGTCTCGCCACACACCAACTGTTTCCCAACTATTTTCATTCGCATGTGTTTGTCCATCCTACTGTCCTGTCAACAAATTCCTAATGGAACCAAGTCCCTGGAAAAAGGACCTTGTCACTGTTAATGTCCCATAATGTCAGTCACTGGAACAGATCTTCCCTCGTTTAAGGCTATCGCAGGTTAAGGGACGTGTACGGCCTCTAACAGTGACCAATAGCATCCCCAGGAGTGTCCAACCCTAGAACCCCCCCCCCCCCCAAAGAAATTCACTGGCATTAAACAAATGCCTTGATGGCTAAAGTATGACACAGACAGCTTTCTGAGGACAGCCCATGGAACAGCTAGTAATTTAGATTAGATTAGATTAGATTAGATTAGATTAGATTAGATTAGATTAGATTAGATTAGATTAGATTAGATTAGATTAGATAAACTTTATTGATCCCAAGGGGAAATTCTTGTGCATACAGCAGCAAAAGTACGCAGATGACAGACATTATAGAACAAAACAGACAAGGAGCAAGAACGGTAAATATTGTGCAAACAAGTAAACGCAGGGGCCCTTGGAATTGTCCTAACTATCCCTCCATTTCTGGCGCCTCTGAGCAAACGTAGTGCGACACTTTAAATAGTTCATAGTACAGAAATGGAATCCTGAAAAACAGAATATCATGGAATATTAAGGAAATAGCTATTAAGGAAATATCTAATAAAACAACAATAACAACTATATCAACAGAAACAACAATAAAAGCAACATCAATAATAATAATAATAAATTAGATTTGTGGTGAATTTATGCGGAATTTATTTGTTTGTTTGCTCATTTGTCTTTTTGTTTGTTCGTTTATTATTTTAAATGTAATAATCTGCCAACAGCAAGGTTACAATATACACCAGCAACAACAATATACTCTAAAAGCCATTGTTTTAATATGCGTGCCGGATCATCCAGTCATGTTACATAACTTACCCAGCACAGGGTCACATACCCGTCTATTCTGAGAAATATAAGGCAGGGGAAACCTGGGACAGGATGCCAGGCAACGTGTTCACACACTAATGGTAGATTAGAGGCATCAGTTTACCTAACTGTAGGAGGAAACCCACACAAACTGTGAGACAGCATGCAAACTGTGCAGCAGCAGTGCTAATCTCTGAGCCATTTCTGGGATACAGGGTAATAATGACTATAATACAATATACACTAAATAGACAAAGGTATAGGGACACCTGGCCATTACACCTACAGGAACTTTTATGACGTCCCATTATAAATGTACAGGCATCAATATGGAGTTGGTCCCCCCCTGCAGCTATAATTTGTTTAAGGACTTTGCTTTGTGACCTGCTGTAACAGTTAAGGACCTTCCTTCCCCAAACTGTTCCCACGGAGTTGGAAGCATAGCATTGTCCAAAATGTCTTGGTATGTTGAAGCATTAAGAGTTTCCTTCACTGGAACTAAGGCCCCACCCCTGAAAAACATCCACATACCATTATCCCTCTTCCACCAAATTTTACAGTTTGCACCATGCAGTCAGGCAGGTAACCTTCTCCTGGCATACGCCAAACGTCGTCCATCAGACTGCCAGACACACACAGACGATTTATCACTCCACAGAACATGTTTCCACTGCTCCAGAGTCCAGTGGCAGCCTGTTTTTACACGTCTCCATCCGACGCTTGGCATTGCGCTGGTGATGTGAGGTTTGGATGCAGCTGCTCGGCCATGGAAGCCCATTCCACGAAGCTCCCAGTGCACAGTCTTTGTGCTGGAGCTAAAGTCAGAGGACGTTTGACACTCTACATTCAGCAATCCCACAGTTTACATGGTTTCCCACTTCGTGGCTGGGGTTTTGTTGTTCCTGAACAGTAATAATCCCTCTTAGAGATGACTGTGGAATGTCTTGCAGGGAAGAAATTTCATAAACGTATCGCAAAGGTGGCTTCCTGTGACAGTACCAGGCTTGAATTCACTGAGCTCTTCAGAATGACCCATCATTCACACGTTTGTAAACCTGACTGCATGGCTAGAAGCTTGATTTTATACAGTGGTGGAAATGGGTCTGAATGAAACACCTAAATTCAATGATAAAGATGTGTGTCCCAAACCTTTGTTCATATATTTAATATTGTGCAAGGAAATTCTTTTCAAAAATATACAAATATTCTTCATTAGTTTTTACTAATTAATCAAGATCAGGGCCCACCATAGGATTTTTTAAAGGTCTAACGATGATAGTTTTGAATCAGTGAGTGACAGGGGAGGGGTCACTCCAGGGGCCAATCATCTATCAGCTCGGGCCCTGTATACACCGCTAGCTAAAGTTCTTAAGTTCAGCTTCTTAGCTACTTTTCCTTGTTATCATCTTACATAGAGAAGATCTCCATCATCCAGGAAACAGTTTGGAGACTTCTAATCAACTGGGCAGAAGTGCAGAGATCCATGTGCAAAGTCTGATTAAAGATGTCCCTGCATGCCAGGAGTGACTGATGAACAAAGTCACATCTGAAGAGAATGGAATCACCAGCCTGTTTCACGAAGGGTGCGTTCCATCCGGCTGAGTCCTGCGAGGGTTTAACGGGCCTGATCCCTCTGCAGAACATCTCTGCTCTGGGGCCAGTGTCGTTAATTTATTTATTGTCACCTCGGCACCGTGACACAGAGGCAGGAACACGCCACACGATGTCTGTCACTGGCACGTCAGCCCCGCGTGTCCAGCTCAGCGTTCCGCTGACCTCCGCTTGTCGCGCACCTGCGTTCTGAGTAAGTCAGCCACGTGCAGCCGCCCGACAAAGTTGACGATATCGTTAAATGTTGCTGACATCACCAGACGCTGGAATGCCGGGAGCCAGCTGCCTGTCACCACTGAAGCTGATGGATTCTATTGGCCTCAGAGTCATCTGATGCACTGTTATGCAATAAACATGAATTCTGTCGAAGTTTCTAAAGTATAAACATGTGATTTTCCACACAAACAATGGCTTTGATTCATCAGTTGAATACTGAGGCACAAAGAAAAATCTGCAGGGCTGTGGGACACTGGATACCTTTGGTGAGGGGAAATGTTGGTGGGGGGACATGGGGGTATTCAGGGGCGGAGCCACAGCGGCTCTGGCCCCAGCTGATTGGCTCCCAGAGTGTCTCCACCCCTGCCACTTACCAGATCAAAACATATCATTGGTTGGCCCCTCTGTATGAATTATGGCCCCTCTTATGCTCCACCTTAAAAAAATCCTAGAATCACCTCTAGGAGGGCTGAGGTCATTGAGGAAGCTTTGAAATGTCCTACAGACAGAGAACAGTTTCCCAATTTGAACAAATTTAAGCAATGATTGTTTTTATCAGCTAACAGCTCTGGATTAGCAAAACAAGCTTTATGGTATATATGTTTGCTGACTAAAGAAGGCTCATGTCGTAAATGCTGAATAAAACCGTCACTAACCGAGGCTATAACTTGGTCTCAAGTAATCAAATACGAATAGGAATGAAAAGATCATTTTAAATCTTGTCGCAGCAGTTAGAATGCAGTCACAGCAAATTCTCCTGAAGTGAAATTAATACATAATGTTTATCGAGTCTTCAAAATGAAAATGCTGTTCAGCTCTTCAAAAATGTACAAGTCATTACAGAACACAGGGCTTTACCACTGATGAAGCATTTTGTAAAATTAAAATACTGATAATTAATCCAGTTGCAGGTAATTACTGCAGGTATATGTTTGATTTTTGAATTGCGTCAGGGAAATTGTAATTCCGAAGGTTTCTTTGCCAAACTGAAAAACATTTTGTTGCCTCGACAAAAGTTGGGTTCTTTGAAAGAAAATTCCACCAAAAACAAAAGCTTTTTATCTGTAATAGGAACCAATGGTCAAAAAATAAAATACTTATATTATTTTTGGAAGTAGTATTTTGACATAAATATAATGATATTGGAATATTTCTTTTAATAGACAGTCGACAGTTATGGTGGATGTTGACATTGAAGTGAAGATTTTAAATTCTAATGATTTACAGAAACCCTAACCTGTTTCTTTCCCTTGATTCAATATACATCACAATAGAACAGGGGTCTCCAACTCCGGTCCTGGAGGGCTACAGTCCAGTAGGTTTTCTATCCTACCTGGCTTCTGATGAGCCACACCTGCTCTCAGGTAAATACCAGGGTGATATTTTCCTGGTCGTGATACATATAATCTAATTTTTATTTATTTCATATAATAAAGCCCCACTGTTCACTACAGCAACACTGCAGAACTTGGATCTTCAGCGTTGGCTCTGTCCATGTCTGCCTGGAACCTGGAGTAATGATGGATGACTGGATATCTGTTGCTGACCACCTAGCCCCGGTTTCCCGGTCTTGTAGATTCACATCAAGAAGATCGGGTCTTATTTGTCAGAATACGGAACTCTACTTCTAGGCCAAGCACCTGTCATCTCGGAACTAGGAGACTGCAACTCCTTGCTGACAGGCTACCAGCTTGTGATGTCAAACCGCTTCCGACGATTCAAGACGTGGCAGCATGTCTGGTATTTAATCTGCCAGAATACTTTCATGTTAGACCCCCTCCTTGTCTCTCTTCATTGGCTACCTCTTGGATCTCACATCAACTTCAATTCCTTGGTGCTGGATTTCAGGGTGGAGACAGAACAGCACCTAATCCCATGGACCCGCTTATCTAGACCGACGTCGTGTCTCGCCCTCTTTGCTCAGCTAACCAATGCTGCCTTAAGATCCCTCCACCACTTGAAAGTAAATTTGACTCCAGCATTATTCATACGTGGTTCTTTGATGGTGAATCAAGTTGCCCAGTCACAGCAGATCGCACCCTTCCAACCTTCAAGAGACATTTCGAGACCCAGCTGCTCCAAGGACACCTCAACTAGTCCTCCAACCACTGACCTGCTATATCTTCATCTTTGATGACCTTCATCGCCGATATCTTGCGTATCCTAGACGCTCATACTGTCTCTTTCGATCCTGCTGTCTCTCTTATTGGGTTCTTGCTATGTTAGTAATATACTCTGAATCACTTTTATTATCCTTGGGGAAATTGTTTGTGAAAGTGTCAATAATGTTCCTCTTCTCCCCTAGAACTGTTTTGTTGCTCCGTGTATCGCATCGTAGACTTATTACTGGTCACTGGAAGCTCAGCCTAGCTATACTTTTGCCTAGTCTGCTCCTTGACACCTATATGTTGCGATGGACTATCTGCCTTGTTTGTTTGTCGCTTTGGACAAAAGCACATGTTAGTTATATAAATGCCAATGTAAATGTAAAGGAAAGGAAGAGATATGCTCATGATCTGGAAGGGGCTCTTTGGTAAATCATGCATTGTGTCTGACAGGCTGAAAGACTCAGACACATGAATAACCTGTATGCCGAAAAAAGAAAGAATTGTCAGAAATATTCTCTGGTGCATCATCTGACTTAACAGGTAATTGCAGCTGCAACACTTCAGCGATTTTTACCGATAAAGTTCCTATGGAGGCACCTGGAACAGCATATCAGATAGTCATTTTCAAAATGAGGCTTCCGAACCTGCGGAGGGCGCTATTACCAAGAGCTGTCAGTCACTGAGTGATCTAATACGCTTATTATTTATGTGTTAGTCCCCCATTAAAGTCAAAGCTGGCAGCTATTGATATTGCATGACAATTCCGGAATGTTTCGGAAATGCATCTGCCATCAGTAACAGACACTGCTGGTAATGGAACCCCCATACCCCCCCCACCCCCCCCCAAGATCGTCGTAGTTACACCAGTGGCCAAAATTGTGGGAACACCTAGCATTTTAGGCATTACGCTTTAAAAATTACTACATGAATATTGTCGGTAAAGTTTACAAACAATCAAAGAACAGCAGCAACAATTGAATGAAGCTCTGCAGTCTCTTAAAACTGGAAGCGTTTCCACAATTTTGGCCATTTATGTATTGAGCTTCTCTTAACACAGAATCGCCTCCTCTCGTTTGTAAAGTTCTTATGTTCTTATTATTTTGTGCAGGTTTGGTCACCATGCCTTAAAAAGGACATTGCTGCCTTGGAAAGGCCTCGATGTAGGGTTACGAGAATGATTCCTAGTCTTAGAGGAATGTCTTATGAGGAGAGGTTAGCTGAGCTGAATCTGTTTAGCCTCGAGCAAAGGAGAAAAGGTCTTTATGGCCATTTCAATATTAGTTTAAATGCTAGAACTCGTGGCCATAAGTGGAAATTAGCGGGAGAGCATTTTAAAATGAATTTGAGGAAGCACTTCTTTACACAGCGTGTAGTTAGAGTATGGAATAGTCTTCCTGCTAGTGTAGCGCAAGCTAAAACCCTGGGTTCCTTTAAATCAGAGCTAGATAAGATTTTAACAGGGGGGGGGGGCGGAGAGGTCATCGCCACCATCGAATCTCATCAGACGGCCGAGAGCACCTTTGTGGGAAACGCCATGTAATTTTCTCCCACCTGACACTGTTGAACTACTCCCTCTCGAAAGGGAGAGCAGAAAATCAAACTTCCCTCTTATCTGCCGCGACACAGACGCCCTTCTTCAGCCGAGGGGGAACGGGAAAGGGGGGCTGAGATTGTGTAATTGATTATTTAATAGTTCTAAATCCACGGGCAAGGTGATGTTAGTGTAATCAGCTCCGTGGCTTTGCATTTGTGTCGTTCTTGTGAGGTGTTGTTCCGTTAATGGAGTATTGGTAATAGTTATTGAATAACTTAAAATGGTGGCCAGTCTTTATAATAATATAAATGCAACGTTGCCACTGTGACTGTGATGTTAGCATGAATGCACCGGACAACCGTTAACACATAAGATCAATCTAGAACCATATGTAGCTCACAGCTTAGCTATGTGAGCAGTGAAAGTGTTTGCAAAATATGAATGACCTCGAAGGTCTGTTTGCTACTTTATAGTACATGGGCAGTATCTCACAAAGAAGCAAATTTAGCAATTTAGTCAAATTTTAATAAGTTAGCCGCAAAGATGATCAGTACTAATTTATTAATATTCCTTTTTATGCAACTTTTCAGTTCACTGAAGTAGTGGTTAATAATTATCCATTACTGATGCTATGATCATGTCTCATTTGCGCAAGACCTGACGAGAATAGCTACGGCTGCAGGGTACCTGGCCAAGGACATCGACAGAAACTAATTATTTATAATAATGTAGAATTTGAGTGCTCCCTCTTCTGGTGACAGGTTGCTATTACATTACCTGACACAGATGGACGCAAGTGGGCAAGTAGGAAAATGATTTTTTTTTGCCCTACAATTGAGAGGAGGCCAGAATTTATGGGCAGTCAAATCCCACTCATCTGTAGCCCTGCGTCAGAGACCCTTTCGACGCTATTTGTCATGAACAAGGAATGAATTGTTCTGTGCTTTGCAGCGCTCTCATCCACGGGATTTTGACATTCATTCGTGCCTATTGGCTGCTGTCCATTAATTCTGAGAGAGACAGGTGATGTGAACTGCTGCAGACACCTATCAATATATATATATTTTGTACAAATTAGAAAACATCCTCATTTAACAGCCATAGTGCTTGTATAAGATGCGTTTTCATCTTAGAGATGCGCGTGACGGAAAACCTTCAGCGTAAAGAATCAGACGAGTCCAATGTAAACAGGCATAAACAAGATAAAACAAAGCAATGTTTACAGGATAGAATTATTACTGACATAATTCTGATCTATATCCTATAGAAAAGTACATCCCAATTCTATAATATGTAGATCTTCTTTGTATCTTTTCTTGAAGAATTAGTAAAGACTTTGACAGGATTAGGGTTGTTGTATTAGTTGAGGAAACTCTAATTCTCTTTCAGATAAAATACTGAATGGGGAGAAAGTTAGGATGATTCTAAGGGCCCTTGACTCACAGGGGCCCATTAAAAAACTGGAGCATGATTGAATTGGTTTAGGTTGGGGGCCCAGTATGATATGCTTTTATGGGCCCAAAATCTCTAGCGGCGGCCCCTGGTACTACATATAAATAATCTACGAGAGAAAGTGGGGCCAGTGGATTTGGGTCGTTTTGGATTTTTCGACATAGGTTCACACTATATGGCATTAAGGTGTGAATGAATGCATGAAGCTACTGTGACAAAACAAACAAACAAACAAACAAACAAACATAAACATCACAGTGAGCATGCAAATGAAAACTCCTGTCTCCGTTCTAAGATGCGTCTATAAAACAGTTTGCTGCCCCCAATATGTTTCTAGTAAGGACTTTATTTAATCTATTCAGTGTAATTTATTTATATATTTTTTTCTTTGTTTCGGGAAGCATCCGAGTTAAGATAACGACCTCCCCAAGGATCATAGTGGGGGGGAGGGGGACTAACTTAAACATGCATTAAGACAATGATGCAGGAAGTCATTGGCTGTTGGTTTTCCTTTTATGTTTCATTGCATTTATTTAGCTACTGCGTTTCGCTGATTTTCCAATAACGATTTTCCATGGGAGTCGGGAGCGATAGCCGCTCAGTATAACGTCCACGCAGTCTTTTTGTTCCAGCGAGTTGTAATCGTATTTTGTTCCAGTTTCCCCGCATTTGACTGTCGTTTGGTAATCCCTCTATTTTCTAGCATCCCTGTCTCTGTCACCCCCCCCCCCCCCCTTCCCCACTTTTCATTGGCTCAGCACTTTCTCCCTATAAGTGCCCCTCCCCACCCGCTCCCCGCCCCCAGCCTCTCAGATAAAATCTAATTAGTGTCTGCTTCTGCAGTAAATATAGGCCAGGGATCTGGGAATCACCGATTCATCTTCGAGTGACGGCAGCTGTCTGCAGCCCGCCTCAGCGGCCGCTGCGCCCCTACGGGGTGGGGGGGCGAGGGCCACAGCAGGGAATCCCCCAACACAGTGCTGAACTGGAGCTTCTGCCTGGAAATTGCCCTGGGCTTATGTGTTTAATGTCCACCCTCTGTCTGGTAAGCATTACACTTCAGGATGTTAATAATTCACCCTGCTTAACTGCAAATGGGAAACGTACCTTTCTCTCAGAATTTCATCACAGAAAAATTCCAATTTTGGCTGCTGTATCCTACTACATCTACCTGCTGCAGTCACTATCTGTTATATGGATAGAGGAAGCTTGAGGTTCCAGTTTAAAAGCTTCTAAAGTGTTAGGTGATGTGTGGATCAGTGGGTTAGGGTGCTGTGTCTCTAGTCAGAAGGATCTTGGTTCAAATCCCAATATCAGCAGCATGACCTGTGATAAGGCCCTTAACTTCTGAGTGAAAATGCATTGCCAAAACTAAGTCTACTGGTTACGTAGTGTAGATTTCTGTGGGCCTGTGAATTTAATGAAAGTTTATCACTCATTTACATGAGGAATCTGTCTTGGTTCGCGATATTGTTAAAATTGATGAGGAAGCCTGACTTTAGGTCATTGGTGGTCTCATCCCAAATACCATAAAATATGGGCCAAGTGAGTTTTGGAAATTTGCTCTTCAATCACTGGAGGGACAGTCAGATCCTGCTTTCTCAAAAATGTATGTTGCTTTGGGTTTCACATTTGCTAAATAAACCAGTTCCATCTGGCCCCATATCAGATCGTGTTTAAATACAAACCAGACCCCCTGCAAAATCTCTGCGTAGTTTGGGCTATTTTCTTTTCACAGTTAGGACAGGAAGAGACAGGCTGTCCCACAGAAAGTGTTCCTGCGAGCCGGCCCCCCTTCGCAGCCTCCCACGCGCTCTCCCGCATATGCGGCGGCTCGCCTGGTCCCGTGACTGGGCTGCGCACGCACAGACGCGCTCCATTACGCTTTATTGACCCATGAGAGTGACATCCGGCTCGTGCTTGGCTTCTTCGGGAACCGAGGTAGCCATCTGCAAGATCTGCTATGCCTGCATCCTATTTCATTGACCAGTTTTACTTATTTATGCAACTGAATATAACTGGTGTAGTTTAGCTTAAGTATGGTTTTCAAGCGACGCCTCTCACTGATCCGGGTACCTTCTCCCCCCGAACTCAATCACAAGAGTGCACTTACTCCATGGCTGTAAGATTATATGAGATGATGCCGTATTCACCATTTTCACAAGTATAGATACGCTGGATTGCTCCTTATCACAAATCCCATCATGCTCTGCTTTGAGACACACACAGACGTACGTAAGGGTCCGACAGACACATGACTGTCAACGTTTCGACCAAGGGCACAGAGTCCTAACCCACTGAGCCACACGGCACAGACCGGGCTGAAGAGTGTCCACGACCAGACCAGGATTAGCGAAAACCTTCATTATGTATAATGTGGCACCCACTGCCTTTAACTTGCAAAGGAGCTCTGAAAATGTAAGATAGAGAAATAGGGTGTGGCATACAAAGGGAAGTCCCTCTGTTACCGTGTCATCAGGGAGCCCTATCTGTTCATCCACTTAATAACAGTCATATGTCCGACCACCCAAGGTGTTTCCATGCATGGCAAGAACATGGCCACGTACGCATGGACAAGCATTCCTGAGAAACCACACCCCCCCCATAAGCTGTGGACCACTCCAATTCACACCACCCCCAAGTCCTTTTCCCTCCCAATATATAACCAGTGGATAGAGCTATTTTGGGACTTGCCCCCCGGCATAATTCACTATCGTTATCTGTCCTTTGTCAAAAACTGGTCTGAAAGCTTATAGGACTTGACAGAATGTTTTGAGAATCATCAGCAAAAATAAAAATCTGTCTAACACCCACCCTACATTTACGACCGCCTGTCTGACCCGATGGGTGGTCTCCACTGGCCTATACTGCATAATTATTCCAGTCGTTACTTGCTAATTGATGTTTATCACTGTTTTGTATGGTAAACATTATTTAAGGTGATAACCAGCAAATCCCACCGAGGGATGTCACTGCCGAGTTGTGCCAGTTGAAACGACGAGAACAGTTTATACACTCTGGAAATTAATACTTAACACTTAACACTGTGGACCCCCCCTCCCACCTGCTCTGTGATTGGCAGCCCAGACCTGCCTCATGCTGCCACATAAGTTCTGCCATTTTCATGACCGCTGCTTGCATCGGGTTAACAGATGTCCCTGAAATCTCAGCGTAAACAATTGGAAAAGGCTCTTCACAGTGACTCTACGCTCAAGCTGCCCTCAACAGAGCTACTGCTGGTGGGGAGAAGCCTGCACAACATAACCATAGTGCTTAGGTCAAGGTAGGCAGAGGCAAATACAGGGGCGGGGCCACAAGGTCACTGGCCCCAGCTGATTGGCCGGCAGAGTGCCCCTCCCCTGTCATTCACCGATTTAAAACATATCATTGGCTAATGATTAGGTTGGCCCCTCTATATGATATATATTATGATTCCCTCCTATACCTCCAATGACAATCCCATTCATTCATTTCATCCCAACCATTGTACCAGTACAGGATCAGTGTCTGATTGTTTTTGTTCTGTTTCATCCCAGGCCTGAAAGAAAACTAACCGTTTCCAGAACTGAACGCCCATTTTACTTTGCAGTGCGTGTCCCTCGCACTCCTGCTGAAATCGTCTACATTCCTGCACCATCCCATCCCCCCATCCCCCTGTCACATCATCCTCTTCATTATATCTTTATGCATTTGTTGGATTATCACTTAATGGATTTCACATTACAGTTGACCCGTCCACCTGACAGAGGTATTTATACCATTTCGCTTCCTGCGCAGTTCGAGAAACACTGGGTAGAGAAATACTGCCCTACACAAAGGGGGCATCACACAGACCAAGGGCCCTTTGGGGCCAAATAATGGGTAAATGCAGTAGCTTGGACAGACTAACTAGTTATAAGTTCACAGTTTGTCAAAGTGGATTACACATGTTATAAAGAGTAAGAAACATAGGGTAGGGAGGAGGCGGCGGTGCCCAGCGCGGAGGCGGCCAAGGTGGCAGAGGCGGCGGAGGCAGTGGTGCCCAGCGCGGAAGCGGCTGAGGCGGCAGAGGCAGCAGAGGCGGCGGAGGCGGTGGTGCCCAGCGCGGAAGTGGCAGAAGCGGTGGAGGCGGCGGAGGCAGCCGAGGCGGTGGTGCCCAGTGCGGAAGCGGCCAAGGTGGCAGAGGCGGTGGTGCCCAGCGCCGAAGTGGCAGAAGCGGTGGAGGCGGCGGAGGCGGTGGTGCCCAGCGCGGAAGTGGCAGAAGCGGTGGAGGCGGCGGAGGCAGCCGAGGCGGCGGTGCCCAGCGCGGAAGCAGCGGCCCTCAGTGGCCCCTGGCGGCCCTCGCTGCCTGACCTACTTTCCTCCCTGTAAAAAGCGGACTGCCACAGTGACATTTCATGCCAGGCTGTCCCCAAGCATGGCAGCGGAACAGCGCCAGGGAGGGGGGCAGCCAGCCACTCAGCTTGCCCATTATTTGTTCAGGCTGGCTGGAATGAAGGGATTACTTCGGCTTCCCTCATTCACTGGGACAGTTTTGAAAAACATGCACTTTGTTTCGATTGCAGCCTGAACCCCAGCAACTTACCGACGGCGTGAGGAAAGCTGAGGCAGAATTCAGGGTCTCCAGCTCAAAGCTGAGGCAGAATTCAGGGTCTCCAGCTCAAAGCTGAGGCAGAATTCAGGGTCTCCAGCTCAAAGCTGAGGCAGAATTCAGGGTCTCCAGCTCAAAGCTGAGGCAGAATTCAGGGTCTCCAGCTCAAAGCTGAGGCAGAATTCAGGGTCTCCAGCTCTCACGCGTCGGGCGTAACACTCACTCAAGACATCTTACAGCAAATCTATATTATTCCATTATAAACCAAAAATTAGCTACATCCAAAGCATTGAGGTAGTTTGCAAACTTTAAAGACTATTTACAAGGTAGTTAAATTGCTACATACATGCAAATTCATGTGAATGCGTGTGCAGACTTGTCTTGAATTGAAAATCTCACGCCAGCCAGCTGACCAAAGTTGGCGACCCCTGAGAATTACACGTTTTGGTCGAAGTCAAAGGGTTAATGTTACTGACATCCCGTTGTATGGGACAATACAGCTTCGGTTCACAAACTTCTTCTGGGTGGGGCAGCCAAATTACATCAACAGCTCAGTTAATTAATCAACTTAACCAGTATGTTTTTGTTGTTCGGTATCGATTTCCCAAACAAGGTGTGTTAATGGGTGAGTTAAAAAAATGCATATTAAATATAAAATGTTAACTCCAGATTTTGAACCTTGACACTAACTCTTCAGTTTATCACATAACCTGCATTTACTCCGCTCTGTCATGTAACTTGTCTTGTATTTTTTTGTATTTATGTTTATTGTCTGTCTACATAATGCCCTAATCATTAGTTGCCTGTTGACATAGTGTCACGCCCTGCTCATACCGATCCTCCTGTGTGTCACGCCCCCCTCGCTACCTCGTGTGGAATCCCTGTGTCATCAGCTGATTCTCATTGCGTTTCATTAGTTCTGTGTTTTTAAGTCCGCGTTAGAGTATGTTTCCAAGTCCGGTCATTGACGTTGTTGTGTGTTTCTGAGTGTGTTACCCCTTAATAAAGTGTTTACCTGATTCCACAATTCCCTTTGCCTGCTTCCCTGCTCCGAGCCTCTTCCGAACATGACACATAGTGTCCCCAGCAGCGTGGCAATAAAAATTCTGATTCTGATACATTTTACAGACATAAAATGAAAGTTTTACACCAACATAGTTGTAATTTGAACATAATTTCCTTTCCTATACCTTTTGCGGGGAGTTGATTTCTGTAGATTGTTGATCTCTGCCGTATGTATTCCTATTGAGGAGCTGGCATCCTGTCCGGGAAGGTCTCCCGCCTTGTGCCCTGAGTTTCCTCGGATTGGCTCCAGGCTCCCCTGTGACCCTCTACCAGATAAGCAGTCGTACGATGGATGCCGACAGGAAGTAAGCTTTTCCCATTTGTTTCAGTGCTTAACCATTAAATCACAACTGTGATTTAGCACGATTTGCTGATGTCCACTTTAAATATTAAATAAAGTAATACTGTAGGTTAGTGTCCTTGCAGAGACCCAAAGTGTTCTCACACATATGAGGGGAAGGTTTCAGGCTAGAACTTTTACTGAATTGACACCATACTTTCTACTCCCACAAAGGCAAAAGCTAATCTATTATCCCCTATGGAGCACCAACACGTCACTGTGAGAGTCAAACACTTCGCCACAAATGGACTTGGATTGAATGCCCTTTCATATCCACAGTACAGAATAATTTCTAATCTAGAAAAGCTTAAAATTAACCTGAAATAACTACCATGAAGAGTTTCATCGGGTTATTCTCTGGGAGCATTTGTTCTTTTATATGGCTGAGTGGTTTACGGACAGGCCTAACCGTGTTTCGGGGGGTGGAGAACGTCAAAAAGCCAATTGGAACTTTCGAACCCCAGCAGCTCGCTGTGGTTGATTAATGGCCAACTTTCCGGCAAGTCATTGTTGGCTTTGATATCAGGGATTGATTTGTTCGCCTTGATGGTTTTGCTAAAAGGGCGTCCCGGAGTGTATGACGAAGGTTTAACACGTGATCCCGCACAGTACAGGGAGGGATGACTCCCAACTTGTAGCATGTGCATGACAGGCAAACAGCAACACAACTGGGAAAACCTAACTTTTTGTGACCATCCATCATGCTGCTCCATCTTATACACCAAAGGCCGTTAAGTCGGTTACTAGTACACCTTCACGGCTCATCTTCAGGCTGTGGGACACCAATCAGAGAACGCAGAGGAGCCCGAATGCCAGGCCACAAGCCTTAGCTGAAAGCCGATTGGCTCACGGGTGCCCCTTCCCCTGTCACTCACCAATTCAAAACAAATCATTGGCTATCAATAAAAAAAATCCTAGAATCGCCCCTGCTGACATGGATAAGAGAGGCACAGGAAAAGTCTGCTGATGGCCATGCCCACAGAAATCATCCTGTTGGGAGCAGATTGCTCTGTGTGGTTCTTACACAAAAATGTTTTGAGGGCAGAAGAAAAGAGATTGGTTCAGAGAAATGACCAATTGGATTGTAGAGGAGGCGAGTGTAAGCAACCAGAGGAGGCAGGACCAAGCAGTCAGGTGTCTTGATCCTAGAACTCCCGCGAGCTTCGGACTCCCTGGCAGTGATCAGAAAGTTGCTGGTTCAAACCCATAGTTAGTGGAGTGGTTTCACCATTGGGCCCTTGAGTAAGGCCCTTAATCCCTGTTACTCCAGATATTGGCTGACTCTACTTTCTCAATCGTATGTTGCTTTGGTTCAAAAAAAAAGCATCCGCTAAATAAAAATAATCAACTTTACCGTAAGAATGTGGTGAACACCAATGGCCTCTTCTTCATTGCGCTCTTTTCTCGCTTATTGTATTGTTTGTTAGTCAGCTAGCTGACAGTATGTCAAGTTCAACTCAATTCAACTTGTCTCTGAGTGACTAACAGAGAGAGACGCTGCGGAATGAAGCGGAATCCAAGTACCTCCCCTACACCCCCCACGGGAAGGAATTCTGTGCCATCATCATATCTTTTGCAGAGGAACATTGCGTGATATTTCTGTAGAACTCACAATAAGTAGCGTCTGACTAAGCGTTAGTCACACACTGGGCCACGAGACATGACTAAGGTAGCTGGGGAACTGAACGTCTGGGGTATCGCATTCCGAGATCAATGTGTTCTCCTCGCATCCAAATGCTTGGTACTTCCCACCGATACACTCATATGTCAGTATGTGCAGGTGGAAAAGCAGCTATCTGCTGTGACGTTATTCTGTCGTGTTTCTAGTGAAAGTTACTTCTGAGGATGCCCTTTACAGCATCGAATAGCAGTAGAATACTAATATGTTTAAGCAGGGCTAGGAATTAACCTTGTACATTCGTATGATGTGAGTAATGGTAACAAAAAAACTGACTGTTAACCTGCTATCTAGTAAAACAAGTTGTATGTTGGCAACTTGTCTGGTATTGTTGGACGATATCAAATAGCCAAAATATTGTATTTATTGACATCCCAACACAGTATGCAGATCACTGCGTGTATAAAAATTTTCTTGGGTGATGCCGTGTGCAGGGTCTTCTTGGCCAACCTCAATTTTGGACTTCTCTCAGTTAGCCAATCAACTTGAAGGGCCTGATGAATCAATATTCAGCATTGGATTGCCCATTTTCCAGAGGAAAAAATCACTAGAGATGTTGGTAAGCTAGACTGGAAAGAAACTGAGACAACTAACTAGATGTTATGCATTAACTTCTTGTGGCAATTTATTGTTTTAAGACATGATGGCTTTTGGCTGCTCTTCACGCTTTAATATCACAAATATCACTTTGTGGGCTAGTGAAAAATATTCTCAGCCTGTACACTTTTTACTGAACTAGCACAGTTGGTTAGTTGTTGTTCCACAGATCAAACAAGTAAGAATTCCAACACATTTGTTACATATGGCGGGTAGAACATCTTGAAATTTGAATCGTGAATTACATGGATCGTGTCTCTGTGGTTGGCAGCGTCTTCAGTCAGTTGTCTGGCTGCTACTGCATCTGTGACGGAGAGAGTGGGTTCCTCTTTTTTCTGAAGACAATAAGTGTAAAGTCATTCATGTTCCAGCCCCACTGAAACCCACAGGACCTGGACTACCTTTATCGTGTGTCAAGGAGAGTTTTCGAAGCCCACACATGATACTGAAATAGCCCTTTGTCTGCTGGAACTAAACACATGTTCAATGTGACATTAAAGTGCGTTGACTGAAGTCACTTACAATAGGGCAACGCTTTACATTAACTGCACCTTCATAATGCATTCATTATGCATTTATAGAACATTCATAAGCAGCATGCAAGTGCACCTTAACATCCTAACATCCCTTAACAGCTTTAATATACATTAATAGCAAACATTACATGATTATACAATTATAATGTTTGCTATTATTATTAATGTATATTACAGCTGTTAAGGGATGTTAGGATGTTATGGTGTACATACATGATGTTTATGAATGTTTTATGAATACTTAATGAATACATTATGAAGGTGTAATGAACGTTTTATAAATTCAAAATAAAAGCATTATAAAAGTTTTAATTTAAACCGTTACCCGATATAGATATAAAATGTAAATGAAATGTAGACCTTGCAGTCAGTCACTGCAGGAGTAGAGTAGTCCAATCAGTAAATCATTTGTGTCTGCAAATCCAGGTGGCTTTTTTTTATTCAGCGCATCTATTGAGCTTTCAGACTTAAGGAAGACCTGACTTCCTGGCTTCCTCATGGGGTCTGATTGGTCTTCCCGGCTGTACGCCATGTACCATTAAAGTGAAGCAGCGCTTCGGTTACAAATGTTGCTGGAGAGTATTACATTTGTTAAAAAAGAGATTCAAATAAAGTCAAACAACAACCATAATTTTTAAGTGGATATTCTATGGTCCTACGAAGCATACAAAAAACAAGAACTGGCATTATCATCCATCCATCCATCCATCCATCCATCCATCCACCAATCCATCCAAACCGCTTATCCTACTGGGTCGCGGGGGATCCGGAGCCTATCCCGGAAGCAATGGGCACGAGGCAGGGAACAACCCAGGATGGGGGGCCAGCCCATCGCAGGACACACTCACATACCATTCACTCACACATGCACACCTACGGGCAATTTAGCAACTCCAATTAGCTCAGCATGTTTTTAGACTGTGGGGGGAAACCGGAGTACCTGGAGGAAACCCCACGACGACATGGGGAGGACATGCAAACTCCACACACATGTGACCCAGGCGGAGACTCAAACCCGGGTCCTGGCATTATCATAGCTACCACAAATGTTTCATTGATACATAGTAGCATATTGTCATTTCATTTTTTTTTATTTTAAAAGGATTCAGGGACGTCTGCTGTCAGGCAAATATTATAAAATATATAAGTCCATTCTGAATGAGAAGGGCGTGATGTCACTGGTCGGCAGCAGGCAGGATTGACCATGTGACTTATGGTGAAAAGGTGAGGATGTGAACATTTTCACTTTATTTAGGGAGGTGTTTATCTAAAGAGATGCTTAACTGTATATATACATTTTTTTATCTGCAGATCCCTGCAGTGCTGCTAAAACATGACCTTTCTGTTAAAACAGATGGTGGCGGTAATTACTACAGTACATTCCACCACAAACATTGGATAGTTCCAACAAAAATACACAAACTGGTTTTTTTCTTAGGCCTGTAGAATTTGTTTGGCATAGAATAACACTTCATAAAATTCACACAGCGCCGAAAGGTGGATTCTGCTTATCCATTTAGGAATCAATGGCATGAACTACACAGACATCATCCGATCGATTGTAATGCGTTCTCCCGAAGGCCACTGGAGTGAAAAAAAGAAGTAATTAGAACAATTTGGGAAGAAGATATAATCAAGAGTTCAAATGAGCTGAAGATCTCTGAAAGAGCTATTTGTGCTACAACGGTCTGCAGTTATACCCTTTTGATGGTCCATGTTTTTTTTAATTTTTTGGACATTTTTTTAAATTTTATAGGACATTGGATATTCAACATTTTTAAAATCAACGATTCCAAATTTAGATTGTGTTGGGTGTTGTAGTATCTCAGTGGGTAACACTAAGTCCACACATGTCCATAGTCATCTACATTTATATTTATTTAGCAGATACTATAGAAAAATAAACATGCAAGGTCAAACAGTCTCTGGAGGTCAGAGGCCCCGGCTCAAGGGCCCAACACTGAAATTACTCAGTAAGCCCCTAGGATTTGAACCAGCGACCTTACGACCACCAGCAAAGCACCCGATTTTATTGAGCCACACGACAGCTCGAAGTCATGTGTTTGAAAACAACCAGATTCTGTGTGTTCTTCCACAATCTGAAAACCAGCAGCTGGTGTGAATTAGTGTCTCCAGATAATCCATATTGTGTGTGATCTAGTGTTTCCTATGATAGGGTCAAGGCTCACCGATTAAGTGCTAATGGCAAAGGGCGGATGAGTGGTGTTGTAGTCAAAAGAGAAGGTGTCTTAATAGTGCGCAACTGCCAATATCGTCTATCCTTATATATCACTTAAAATACAAGCTGTTAACAGATTGTGGCTTTTTTTAATGTCTTGGAGAACATTAAAGTAGCATGTGCTACGGTAATGTCCCAGAATCCCGTACGTATGACAAACCGCGACTGTATTGAAGTGAGAGACCCTTCTGATGACGCATTAGAAGGAAGAACGTCCTACTTAACATTATCCGGGGGCACATGGGGGGGGATGGCGAGCACTTTGCAAACCACTTTCTTGACCGCCAGAGGCCTGGCGAATCTTAATGAGCAGAGCATGAAGACATCAGACACCCTGATTGCGCAAAATGTCGCTGACACAGAGATCAGCGTATTGGATTCCTGTTGTAGCCATATTTTTTCAATGGGGGGGGGAATGAGACTCGCATAACTCATCTTTTATGTTTTAATAACATTCGCTGACCTCTCTGTGGCAACGCATGAACTCGGGGTTATGTTTCAGTGGACCACAAATGAGTTCATCACAGACGGCCTCCTGATGTGATCTTCAGACCCTACATGTTGGATGGGACTCTCTATTTATATCAGGAGGTCAGGTCATCTAACATCTGGTCATGTTCTTCGTTGTGCTTCACGCCACCACTGATAGGAGGTTACAAAAAAGAAACTTCAGCAGTTATTTTGCACCTTCAGGTTAAGAGTCATTGAACCTCCCACCCCCAGAATGAGACAATCTGCATTCCCCCCATACCGATGCAATGTAAACACAAGAGTGGGGGTCGTGAGAGCACAAGGTGGCACGTCATTCCTGCATTCACTGTATTTAAAATCTAACCTTCTATTACAGCTATCGGATTGTTTCATAAATATTTCGCTCCGCCATCCTGAACCTTGGCTCTTAAAAGCCTGAGGTTTATTGGCCGACACATACGTGTAAGTTAAGCACAAGAAGCCGATGGCAGAATCCTCTCACCACACCGTCAATGCAAAGTGCCCCAGAACTACAGGCAACTTGGTCAATGCAACAACTGTGAGAAGGTCAAGCCAACTTTGGGGCATCCTCCAGAAGAGCACTGCACTTTCCTCAGCAGGTAAAGGGTCCCACTACCTGTCCCTCACACCTGAATCTGTCACTAATGCGCTTAATTTGGGCCTAAAGTAAGGCTTCTACAGTCCTGGGCACTCAGTTCAGCCACAAAGAGTCTGGGCTGAATGATCCATCCAGGCCTCCTTTATCTGCAGGCTAACAGGAAGTTGTAGGTGCTTTGTTTCACTTACAGCTCATTTCTCCCAGGAGTTGCTCCTCACTACGCTCTGCATCTGACCCGCCAGCGAACATAACAGTTTAATCATAACCAGTTTAATCTCACACACACAGCCCTAATCCCAAATACGACAACCTTAACCCCCACCCAGTCCTAACCTTAACCATAAGTAACCAAACAAAGTACAAGACTTTTGGCATTTTTACTTTTTTGATCACAAACATTTTTTATAAAACTGAGCTTCCCCTTGTGGGGACCAAAAAGGTGGTCCCCACAATGTCACAGTCACAGACTTTTACCACATTGTGAGGACCAAAGGTTTTGACATCGGATCTTGCATTTTTGCAATATACTGTAGTTCTCCTTAAGCTTGATCTTGTACTCGCTATTAAGTAATCAGTAATTAATGATAAATTGCTGTTCAGAAGGGCTTCCCCGGTTGACTTCCACCACTGAGTATGCAACAACACTTCATTGATATGCGAAAAGCAGAGAGTCCCAATCACAGACACATTAGTCAGGGAGAGCGAGATCAAACAAGAGGCCGAGTGCCGGTCAGACAAAGAGAGAGAGAAACAGACAGACACGCGAGGATTTCTTTGTCTTCCTTTCAAAACCTCCTCACTCTAAGGCTACAGCGATCCCACAGTAAGCTGTAGGTGTCTTTTTCCCCCCACCCAGTTAAATATCAAGGACGAGGCAGGATACTCATGGTTTTACACGTACTGGTGAGCTGACACATTTGTATCTGATGCACAGTCAAGCATCAGTGGGTTGCTTTAATCTGACTCATCACAGACAGAAAAGAAATGCCTGGACGCTTAACTTAAAATAATTGTATTTATTTTTATGAAATACATGGCCAAGTATCAAGCAAATGCTTATGTACAGTTGATTGATGGAATGATACAAAATACGCATCTCTTCTGTAAATGGAGCTGCAGTCCAGCGGCTTTAATAACTTTAATAACCGATTATTGCAGTTATTGGAATTATTATTAGCGTTTTCATTGCAGAGTATGCAACCTTAAACCTGGCACTTCAAACTCATTATCCTAAAGAGATGAGGTCATAAATGATGTGACCTACACCGTTTTTTAAAAAAAATTGCAGGTTCAGCTTTAAAGCCTTTAATGCTCGTATTAGTGACGAAATGGGTCTGACCTTTCAGGATCCGAACGCTACGAGCTGATCGTTCAGCCAGGCGTCCCCCAAGAAGGAAAAAAAAAATCGACCACCAGCTTCCGCTTCCGACTATCTTGAGCAACGCTTTTCTCGACTCTGGGGGGAAAGTTGTCACTCGTTACCATGGTGAGGAGACAAATAGCTTGCCTTGTTGGTCTGAGAGGAATCTCACTGTATTAGGTCAATCAGTTTTGCTGTGTCTGATTATTAACAATACAACTGAGGTAACATTACTGTTAGTTCAAGCAGTATAGCCTCAGTACAGGGCAGATGGCATGTATATAAATAATCTTGTTCGCACATAAACTGTTTGGTTGGTATTGCTTTCATCCTCCCAGTCCAATTACATATACAACATGGGCTTCATTAAGTGTGATTGCTCATTGGGTCTTACTTGCAATGTCGCATATCGAGTAATATGTCAGCCCAAAACACGTCTTTTAGCTCTTGCAATTGATTGATGCTATTGAGCCCGAGTGGCAGGTTCTAAAGAAAAAATAATGCGTTTTTTTTGTCTGGAGAGTGATGCGAGACTATAATGCACGTGCCACAAAATGTGGTGCGAAAAAGGAGTGTCTAAGTAATAAAAGAGCCTAAAGATATAAAAGTTCCAAATGCATAAACCAAATATATGCCATAATTACTGTCAGACAAGTACACACCATCCCCCCCCCCCCCCCCCCCCCCCCCAATACGCCTTACGCGTAAACGTCAATGAGCCCACTCAGCTTTGTTAGGTGATCAGTTGAAATTACAATATGTAAACCTGACGTGATTATGTGATCGCGCTTTTTTGACGTCTTGACTCCGGTGTTAAGTGGGGGCACGATTTACAGCACGTTTCGGCATCGCACCGCATTAAATTTTATGCGCAGAACTCGTCAAGAATCTCAAGTACAGAGCGAAAGCCCACAACAGCCAGTTAAAGTGCTCCCTGGATATTTTAACTGGGACTATAAAGGGGGGGGGGTTACTTACCGCAGCTGTTTGACCCGTTTACCTGGACAAAAGGTAAATGCAAAAATGCATTACTTAATGCAAAAGCTTGTAGTCAAACAAAGCGCGGAATAATATTGTTCTTTGTGGCTGTAAACGTGAAAATAAATATTTATTTTAATGATTTTATCATTTTAGAAAAGGCATTCAACATATATGTGCTGTGCATATTGGCGTAAGTAACATTACATGGCTGTTGTAGGATGCAGAGTCGGCTTTGGTCCAATCTTTGTTAACCGCCCAGTTATATGAGTTGTGTCAAATGGGAATCCTGTAATAAAACTTGCATCGAATATTGCGAATTTAAAGACAGAAGATTTATTTGGCAGGCCACCAAGGTTTCCGTTAAAATCTTTGGCTGAGATTCGCGGAGCAGCAAACAATGCTGTTTCACGATGGCCTTATAGATGCAGATGGTGGCCGAGTCCATAACTGGATTCAATGTAAATAGCCACCGAGGAGCTGAAACGGTGGTTTTGACGGACTTAAGCAAAAATAATTTTAATTATAAGATGTTTGACTACTGAAATAATATAGAAAGCGTATATGTATGAAGAAAACCCAAATGAACCGGTGTTTAAAATGATAAGTAATGTGAACCGTTGTCTATCTTATTAAAAATATTTTTTTTATTATAACTAATACTAGGGACTGTAGTTTTTCGATTTCATGCAGCTGTTTCCTTACTGTTTCGGCGGAAACCGCAAATTGTAAGACTTTTTGCATGTTTTAACAATATACATTTTACTCAACTTAATTCCCTGCTGGTGCTAAGGTCGTCTGGCAGGCACGGTTTTTTGCCGTTTTAATTCCACACTCAGGACGAAAAAAAAATATATATCGCTGAGCAAGACGTGATAAGTAATAATAAACATTTTATGGTGGCTGGCATTCTGCAGCTAAATTAGGAAATGACATTTGCGGCGGTGTGGGGGGGCAGTGTTCCCATTATTTATATACATATATTCTCACGCAGCGCTTAAGTGCGATGCGTGTCCCGTCTACACAGCATTAACATTAAGGCAAATGCGCACTGATTACTAACGCGACACGAAATGCGTCTGTAAAGGCACATCGAGCTGGCAGGTAGCCTAACCAAATGGATATCTGACAGACAGCTCCTAAGTAAGATTACAATACTGCCAAATGCGCGGAAAATTTGAATAAATCACTGCAATAATTCAGCATTTTTTTCCTCCAGTGTGCCATGTTATACAGAGGCAGTCAAAAAATTAAACGTGGGAAAAAAAGGACTCAATGCGCGCACCGTATACTCGCCGTATTGACCTCACTGATTCTTTAAAAGTCAAGTTTACGGTCATTCCCAGCCTGAGATCAGCCTGGGAAGGACGCAGCCGACGGTTCGTCTAACGCGTCTCTTGCAAGGAAAGCATCAATCGAGCCGCTAAATCTATTTTAAATAGCCTGGAAATGATACCTACAATATATCTCTCCAGTGCGGCGTATATATTAAAGAAACGGCCCCGACGAATTGAAGAGAAGATGCTAACTCGGCTCTCCCTCATTGCGCATGATACTGCGGCTCCTGTGCAACTTCACGCTCCAACTCACCTTGAAACAGGGCTCGCCTGGCCCTGTCTGCGGAGCGACGGACGACAAGACCAATCCACGCCCATATTCCTCCCACTACAGCCAATAGAAAGGCAGCGGAGGCGGGCGCAGAAGCTAAAAACGTCATGCTTGGTTTCACCTTGCCCCTCGCCAGCTCGCTCCGTCTGCTTTCGTCTCACTGGTGCAGGTGCTCCGTCTCAACGAGAGAGGATGCAAAAGGCGTGAAGGGGAGGGAAGGAATGAGGGGAAGCGTTGAAGAAAAAGTGTGCAGGGCATGAATAAAAGGGTATCAGCAGCAGACTGAGCGTTCACCGTCCGGGGGGCTCGGCTATGAAAGATTTATTGAAAGGGGCACTTTGAGATATGATGAGGTTTCCTTCTGGTTGGCAATAGTACTATGATTTGGTATGTGGCCACTTTGATAGCAAGTGTATTCAGCACCCGAGGAACGGCTGCTCAAGGTGAGTTGAAGTGCAATATTAGATGATGCTCAGTACTAAAGTTTTACGGTTACTCCTGTATTTATCTCGCGCTTACTTTCCAGATGGCTCCCCATTTAGTAATTGCTGCTGCGTGCATGCAGATGTCTTACATTTAATTTTTATTTAATATGCATACGGATTCGAATAATATTCCAAAGTGATTGAATGGGGTTTATCAGGTTTCCGTTATTTATCAGATATTTCCAATTTTCCAGAGTATTGATGTTTTGCAATTTTTTTTTAGCAAAAATTATAATCGATTCACGCCAAGTATGCTGGAATAGTTGTAGAAAACCACATGCGCACGAAATTATGATGAAATCTTATAAATTGTTGTCTCGTGGCAGGAACTTTAGCTTATAGATCCTGCCGCTTTGTAGCCAATTTGAAACCATTTAGTAAATAGTAAGCTATTTAAATCACGGCGGTTTATATCATATAGTGGATCAGTAATGTATTTTCCTTAGTCATGCATTAAAGGTAAATGTAAGACAATCAGGAATACACCTTATACCGCACTGGCTTTCCTGCGGGCAATTAAAATCGGCTTGTTTTATTTTCCTTGGGTAGGTACTGCATGTCTTCTGGTCTGTGGATGAATTTGAATACGGTTCTGTTTAAGCGGCTGGCGCTGCAAAGGGGTGTGCTGAGCACTGGCATGGTGTCTCACCATGATGTTAGTGTAACGAGCTGCCTTCACAAAAAACGTTGCAACTCTTGCCCGTCCTCTTTGTTGCTCTTTGTAGGTGAAGTGATTTCAGTCCAGTTCTTTTTCTCCTTAATTCAGAAACAGATGTTAGAGCGCTCGCAGATATTGCAATAATTATGGGCAGAATTGTGTGGTTAAAAACACAATTGATTTTTAAATGCGATTGATGGGTACTTTTAATTTGCATAGCTGATTATAAAATGCGATTTCTTGTGTGGCCTCCGCCTTGACAGTAACGCAGATGCATTCTTATTTCGGGTAATTTGCCTCGTCCTGGTGGACTTATTTGGCCTTGCGTTTCCATTTGCCGCCACAGGAGGGTGCGCTTCTTTTCTGAAATTACTGCATCATAGCTGAAATAGTTCATATCCTGCAGGCATCCCTTTAATTTTTAGACGATATTTTAATTTATACAATTTATGCATGACTCCTATATTTAGCCCCCAATCTGTACTGTCGATTTTGTCATCCTTGTTATCCTGTAACCTTTCTCCTTCTTACTTTTTGTTTTTGAAAACCGAACTGAGTGTGAAATCTATTCATCATTAAACTTTGCTGCTTATAAATTTTACTGATATTTGTTGTCTTTTCGTGTCTTAATTTTAAGTGCAGTGTATTTTCTGTTACCAGAGATGGGTATGGTGCACGATCTTTGATTGAAGATTTATATAGCGCCAAGTCTGTCTGTGGTGAGAAAGAGAGTTGGAACCGGCAGCTATAGATGAAGTTGACGTGGGTGAGGAGGGTGCCGGATGCTTCTGATCACAGGCCGTACAGGCAGGTCTTGGCTGCAGCCTGTGCGTGCGGAAGCTGGTGCGCGTCACGCCGCCTAGAAGCAGAGCGTCGTGGCGATGTCCTCCCCGTGCCGGTCACCTGCATATGCTACGTCTAACCCACCAGCACCAACCCCCAGTGCCGACCTCACCAGACGCCGTCGCCCCTCCCCCACCCCCTTCGCAGCCAACCGCAGTGGAGACACAGGCCACTAGGGGCTCTGTCCTTTTTCCTTGATGCTGCGGTCTCAAGCTGTTAGCCGGCAGGAGCTTCCACTTTCGCCAGCTCCTCCCTGGACGTGGGCCATCATGCCAGCCCCCCTGATCTTTCTTTGTCACTTTCTCTCTCTCTCTCTCTCTCTCTGCCCTCACACACTCCCTTGCTCCCCTCTGTAAACGCAGACCAAAATAGAAATCGCTCCCGTTAAGAGTGCCTTGGGCTTGGTAGGACAGTTAGGGCAAGCACAGTTAATGGGAGCCTCTGGGGGGGGTTATGGCTGCAGTCTGGCTCGCACTTGTTGAGCCCTCGCTCCCCCCCATCTTCAGCACCCCCCCCCCCCCCCGCACCCGCCCTCGGGAGGCTGCATCTCTAAACACAGAAGCATATGCCCACCAGCGTCTGTCTCCCTTAAAATGATTATGACTAATCTGTGTGCTTGACTAAGTGCCATGTGGGTGCCGTTCACACACACCAACTCGTGTGGGTTTGGTTTGGTGGGGGGGGGGGCGGTATCGGGACACGGAGTCAGCATCATCACTCGGGGACCTCCGCTCTGGTGGGGGAACTCCTCTTCGGTGCCGGTCCAACACTGACGCCGGTGCAAGCTGAGGGTGGTTCTGTTTGAGAACCGTTCCCTCTACCAGATCGTTTGCTGCTAGTGAATTGGACTTTTCTGGGTCAATATGGCGAACTTGAGTTGCAAATGTGATTACATTTGTGATAGGGCTCCTGGAAATAAAAGAGCTAGCATGAAAAGAAGAGGATTGTTTTTATTTTTTTTGGGCACTTGGTAAAATAGTTTGAAAGCATTTTATGTAGGGGAAGGTTTTAATATGGGGAGAGATTCAAATTCTGTGGAGGATTTCTGTAAATCTGGCCTCCTGTGCTTGCTGACAGTATATCAGTCGCTCCTTCTCATCCTATTGAAATGACCCTTTTTGGTATAAAGAATGGGATTGGTGTTCTGACACGGATAACACTCTGCGTTCCAGACCTCCGTAACTCCGTAACTCCGGCTCCGCTGAGCCTTGCGTTAAATTACCATGGAAGTGGTTCGTGGAGCCGGTGAGTTTGTGCTTTCCGGTGACCTCGCGGTAACCTGCCCGGGGCCAACCGGCTCTCCATAACCCAGACTCGGTCACGATTACGATTCCGATCGATTCCCATTGCCGTGTAGCGGGGCGACCGATCACAGCAGATGCACCTCGGAAGCCGACGGCTACGTGTGACGTGTCGCTCGGCATAGACAGCGCACGACGGAACGTGCCCTCTTCTTTCCGGCCTCTCGTAACATCAGGAATCAGATTTTACTCCCATCTTTCCTTTTTTTTGTTGTTTGCCTCGAGACAGCGTTGCAGAGCAGGAGCTTTCAGTTAGAGACCTCGCACAGGCTTGGTTAAATTAGTTCTTTTTTTTAAAATGTCATTGTAGCTTGGCAACGGAACAATCCAGCCGCGAGAAAGACGTTCCCCAGAGCGTCCGTGTCTTAGTAACTGCGGGTCTCGGCTGTAAGGTGCCGTCAGATCCTCTCTGCCTGCCCGGATTCCATTTCCCTGAACTCAGCAACTTCAAAAGAACCTGCTAGCACTGTCCCGTCTGCACCCCCCTCACATCCCCCCCATCCACAGTCCTGCCTCAGAATCAACTGGGTCTATCTCCACACGGCGGGGGGGTGGAGGTGGCATGTTTATAGACCTCAGATGAGGCTGCACTCCAGCTTTAACCCAGGGCCCCTGGCTCAGGCTTCCTTGTGATTTGAGTTTCTTGTAGATGGTTGGAAATTTTGGGTTTTTTTTTTTAGGAGTCACTGGAGCATCAGCGTTTAACCCGGGAGCTGGGAGAGGAGGAGTGGATGCATGAGGGGCCATCAAGCCCTTAGTTGGCGTTTTCTTTTCTTTTCTTACTGCTGTGCTTATGTTGTCGATGACTTTCATTTAATTTTTAATTTTGTAAATTCGCCGGGGTCGTAATCTCCCCCCGTGACGCCTCGCCTGAAATTACACCAGGTAGCTAGAAACTCCCCCCGGGTTGAGTTGCCTCGGCTTCTCCGTCGCGGTTTTCCGACCTTCGTGTTCTGGATGGAGGAATACGGAAGGCCAAGGCTGATGCCCCCCTGCATGCCGTCTCCGGAAAACCATGTCTTTTGAGTTTTCCGAGGCGACCCCCGAGAGGGATCGTCGGCCGCAGATATCCGTCGGACAGCAGCACTTTGGAAGGGCGTCCTCATAAATTATGCAGGAATTACTCCTGTTAGCTCTGGTCCAGTTAAGGTCAGGAAGTAGCTATTTTAGATTTATGGAAACATGCATGCACTCCCTCATAATCTGAATTGTATGGCCAATTATGCTGATTTATTTTTGCCCTCCCCAGGCAATGTGTAAGCCTATATCTGGTCTTCATGCTGCTCTCACGGTAGGGTAATTATCAGGACTCTGTGTGTTTGTGTGTGTGTGTGTGTATGTGTGTGTGTGTGTGTGGAGCAAATGGTCCCCACAATGTAATAAAAAACTGTTTTTCGATGTTGTGGGGACCCTTTTTAAGGTCCCCAGAAAGATCTGTGAATACAATTAAAAAAGTAAAAATCGCATGTCTCATATTTTGTTTGGTTACTTATGGTTAAGGTTAGGGCTGGGTGGGGGTTAAGGTCGTCATGTTGGCATTAGAGTTTTCCCCATAGAAATGAATGGAGAGTCCCAACAAAGATATAATTGCATACCTGTGTGTGTGTGTGTGTGCAGGTAGTGTATCATCGCCACATGGGGGGTGCCAAGTTGGAGCTGGAGGATGATGCTTTATATCAGTGGTTGTCATCTGGCCTCAGGGCACACATTATTATCAGGATAAAATTGTCTCCTGGGGGGGTGTGGGGGGCTGGTGATGGTAAAAAAAATTGTTGGCAAAATTTGTGTGCTCATTTTTATTTTTTGCAGCCCACGGCAGAGAAGCACTGCTGTAGTCGGCGTTCTGAGGAAACGTCAGGTGCAGCGGTAATAATTATGGACCAGAGAGTGGAGACTTATGCGAGTTGAGTCTGCGGTTTGTTTCCAGCGGTGGGCTGACAGCCCTGGGGGGTGGGTCGGGGGGGGGGGGGGGGGGGAGAGCTTCTGTGAGGCATATTGTACGGAGGCGTGGTATCAAAACAGAACTGAAGGGTGATGTGCGGCGCGGGCTGCCTGGACAGTATGCGCCCGTGCGCATGCAGCCGCGCGCATGCAGCGCAACTTCCTGTCTGTCATAAATAATGCATCAGCCTGGGGCTGGCACGTGTGAGACGGTGGGCCGGTGTGTGTGCCTCCGAGTGGGGGAGCTGGGGGTTATTTTGACCCCAGATCAGGGGTGTCCGTTTGCTCGCGGTGATGTCACTGGAACCGAAGGCCATCCAGACAGAGGTGGTCAGTGGAAGTAAGGTGACCACACCCTCTCTCTCAGACAGTCGGGAACACTGGCCAGACTTCGAGTCCCATAGCGCCCCCTACTGCTGGGGGTGAGGCGCCATCGCTGTTGCAATGTATTGAGGCCTGCAGGGGTGTGTATACAGGGGCGGGGCCACAGGGGCAGTGGCCCCAGCTGAAAGCCGATTGGCCTCCCAAATGCCCCCTCCGCTGGTACCGATTCAAAACATATCATTGGCTAATGAGTGGCCCATTTGTATCAATCATAGCTGTTAAAAGACGTAGAATCAGGGTGGCTTGTGAGAGTCATAGGTAAACCTGTGAAAGAGAGGCGGTGGATTATTTTTGTTGCTGGAGCTTCTCAAGACTTTAACGCAAGATGTTCAGGAGCCAAAGGCACTTCCTCATTTTGTTCTGAGCGCTGGTGCTGAGGACAGAATTCGGGCCAGCTTGCATGCGAGCGAGCACCCCTGTCCCCTGGCACAGACTGCCTCGCCTGGGCCCTAGTGGTGGTCCAGACCGGTCCAGACCACATGGTCACAGCGCTGGCTTCCTCCTCCTGTTGCTCAGCCAGCTCTCCGGGCCGACAGACCGGTCACGTGACTTCATGCGTCATTAGCTTGAACTCGCTTCACTTTTCCGAACGGACGGGGTTGGGGGAGGGGGGTTTATAACGGGAAGGACATTCTAGTTTTTTGGGTCTGATGCAGTGGTTAAGGACAGTGGAGATCAGTCATTGGTAGCCTGCGAAATTAATGAAATTAATTAAATGAATGCGAGATTTTATTCAGAATCAATGCACTAAAATCATTTTACCATATTATGTTGTATCATGCCTGTATAAACCCTACTGATTTTTACATTTAGATATAGCCATCTTCCATAACTGCTTATCCAGTACTGGATCACAGTGTTCTCTGCATGTTATTTACAGTGTGCAGTGTGGGCAGACTGTTAGTGTCTGCTACCTGCTTTGACTCTTACTGTTCAATTAATATTTATATATTTTGTTCCTTGGGAAAAAAATCTCCACTTCTGCAGTTGAACTTGTTCATCCAACCTTTCTTGTAGTCAGGAGTTAGTGGAATGCTGGGTTCTCCAGTGAGTGTGTCTGTGAAGATTTGGGCTCGTTAGTGCTCTGTGAACATTTTTGCACCAGGACTGATGGAAAGCCAGTTTATTTATTTATTTTTTAATTGATGCGTCTAAATTTCAGCTTAGCACTCTAGCAACAGAGCAGCAGTAACTTTTTTTTTGTATCATCAACAAAACACGGCGTGTTTTTTTAACCAGCATAAGCTCCCCTGTGAGAAATCACCGTAGACCGCAAGCTTGGAGCAGGGGTTCAAGGGTGGTGTGGAATTTCACACAGAATACATCAGAATTAAACGGAACGTGTGGCGACGTGACACAGTGACAGGATGATTTAAGTCCCTCTCGTCTAAAAACAACATCTGCTGATTAAAGCTAAATATTTTATGAAACCAAAACAAAGGGACTCCGGCAGTGATGTGAGCGGCAAGGAGCTCTCCACCGACATTGTGGGCTCGGGGGTATGCGTGGGGCTGTTGATGTAGGTGGGCTTGCCTAGGCAGGTATAGGACCGTGTACGGGGGCAGGGCCATAGGGGCTGAAAACTGATTGGCTTCCTCCTCAGTCACTCACTGATTGGTCGTATCATTGGCTAGTGATAAGGTTGGCTCGTCTATATAAATTGTAGGCCTTGTTAGAAATCCTAGAATTGCACCTGGGGAGGTGACAGGCTGAAGATGGAGGCAGACCCTCCCATTGTGGGTGTCACCGAGAGAACGTGGTTCAAGTTCAAAAAGAAAAGGGAGAGGAACTGAACTTTATGGCGGGTCCCATAAGCAGGAAGGAGAAATGATTCAGAACATCTTCTGTGGTTTGATTAGAAATGCCTGGGGAGGTCGGGGCACAGAGGGTTAATCGTCACATGACAGAAAAAATACAAAAACAAACACCTGCATAATTTTAGCATTTCAGCATCCAAAATCGCTGCGGAATATAATGGTTGATGGCAGTTTATCTGTGTAATTGCCAAGTAACACAGAGAAACTCAATGGTTGCCCTTCTACTGTAATGGTAATTTCAGCTTTTCAAATATGGCTGGCTGTCTGCTTGTTTTTGTTGTCATTCTAGAAAATAATCCTGAAAAAAAGCTCAAAACTCTGCGTGCTGATGGCGTGCTAAGTGTCTTTGGGGGATTTACAGTGGTGTTTGCCGTTTTTCTGTCGTTGTGGTGGCTGAGTGACAGAGTCGGGGATCAATCCTGTTTTTAGCTGGTGTTTTGTTTTATGTATGTTTTGAGCAGTTCAGAAAAAATCAATGGGTGGTTTTGTGGGAAGAAACTGTCAAATATTGCGCTTGCAAAGTGAGAGATGAAATGGTCTCTTTGTGACAGGCTGCATTATGCAGCTTTAATGTCAGCTGCTGGGGAGAGTGAATGTTTACAGTCATTCACGCTTTGACAGCACTGGGGACCATTATTTGGGGAAACCAGAGGATGGAAAAAAAAGACGGAGTGCGATCACTGGTTTTTCTTCCGGATAATTTCCAGTAGATAAAAGCAAGATCAGTGAAAGACGGAAACGGAGATGTGCTTTGGAAAAAAAAAAACTCCCCTTAGCAGCCTCAAAGATGTCTTACTTTGCCTCTGAGTTTCGGCAGCTCAGAATGTCTTGAAATGAGATTACAGTGAGATCTCAGCTGCTCCCTGTCTTCGACCGGTCATGTATCTCTAGAAATTTCCGGCCATTTTTCCTGCGACTTACAAATATCTCATTTGAAACCCTTTCTGTGCTGCTTAATTTTCTGTCGTGGCCTTAAATTTCTTTTAATTTATGTCAAGTAATTCATGCGATTCTTGAAGGATATCTTGGCCGAAACAAAAGCAAGATAATTAGTTTTTTTTTTTCTCCAAAATATGCAGCTGTATGATAGGGAATTTTTTGTTTCCCAGCGTGAGGTATGCATGTAGGGTGTGGGGGATGGTGTGTGGCTCGATGGGTTAGGAAGCTGTGCTTGAGATCGGAAGGTCATTGGTTCAAATCCTAGGGCCGACAGAGTGCTTTCACTGTCGGGTTCCTGGGTAACTCCTGTAACCCCAACTACGCCCCGGAATCCCCTGAGTCTGTTTTGCTCGAAAAAAAGCACGTCGGCTTGGATAAAAGCTTCTAGTGAGATATTCCAGCACACGGTAACGGTCTGACTCAAAGAGTACAAGTAGATCCCGGTATTCCGCTTGAGTCATCCGTGTCTGCGGAGTGGGACGGCGCCACGTGAATCCCACCCTGCTGACAAATCGGAGCGCCGATGGCTTTCGTCTGCGCCTCACGTCTTGAGCGCTGTGGCGGCGGTGAGACCGGCGCTGAGAACGAGCTGTGTCGCCACGTACCCCCCCCAGCCCCCCCCCACGGTGGCCCCACTTCCTATCCAGTCCCGTATCACCGTTACCCATTGATGGCGAGCTGCTGGCTCCCCTCATCTCATCTCCTCCTCCGCTGCCATTAAACATTCATGGCCAGGCCATTAGACACCACGGGCCAAAACCGGCCCAGGAAATAATCCTCATCGCACTGTATCCGCTCGACCCCCCCCCAGCACGTTAATTCAGCATTGCATCTCTGTGTCAGAAGGCTTTCAGGAGGTTCCCCACCCCCCACTTATACGGCTGGTTGTGACGTGCCACACCCAAGCACTGATAGCCATTCAGCAAAAGCATCCCACTACCAATTCATCTGCTCCTCCATGCTGGCTGACATCGTCATGGAGACAGACTCCAATGGGCAACCCCCCCCCCCCCCCCCATGCACTAACCTGCCTCCACACCTGGTCTGCCTCACCATGGCTCTGACGCCTGCTAATCTCTCACCGTCCTGGTGGGAAGCGAAGTGACACATCATTGTGGGGGGTGGGGGATTTGTAAAAGCCTGCTCTGAGGGGCAGGATTACTCACCTGAGCTACAGCTATCCTCAGATTGCTACTGACACAGACATTTTTTTTCTTTCATTTCTTTTTCCTTCACCCACATCAGGGCAGTTTGTAGTTAGATGACAGGAGTGTGTTTTTATGCTGACGCGCTTTGCACGTGGGGTGTGGGGTGTGTGGCAGCTGGCATGCACAGGAAGCATTGGGCTGTGTGTCACAGCCAGTGCGCTCGGAGCAAAGCCCTGACGACGGTTCCGCTAACCCCTTAAGGTGGAGACGGAGGATGTGTTATCCTCTTAAGGTGGAGACGGAGGATGTGCTAACCCCTAAAGATGGAGACGGAGGATACGCTAAACCCTTAAGGTGGAGACGGAGGACGTGTTATCCTCTTAAGGTGGAGACAGAGGACGTGCTATCCTCTTAAGGTGGAGATGGAGGATGTGCTATCCTCTTAAGGTGGAGACGGAGGATGCGCTAATCCCTTAAGATGGAGACGGAAGATACACTAAGCCCTTAAGGTGGAGACGGAGGACGTGTTATCCTCTTAAGGTGGAGACGGAGGACATGCTATCCTCTTAAGGTGGAGACGGAGGACATGTTATCCTCTTAAGGTGGAGACGGAGGACATGTTATCCTCTTAAGGTGGAGACGGAGGATACGCTAACTCCTTAAGGTGGAGACAGAGGATGTGCTTACCCATTAAAGTGGAGACGGTGGATCCGGTTTGTAGAAGCAAAACTCTGAACTAATCAGCTGTGGAAATCCATCACTACATCATTTCCCCACAATTGTGCATAGAACAGGAAAAAAGGAAGAGGGAGAGAAAGAGGAGAGAAAGAGTGCCAGAAGAGAGCGGAGGCTGTGATGTCATCCTGCAAGTTAAATCATAAATTTATCACCGTTTTTATTATGGGTTTGAATTATGGGTTTGCGCTCTCCTAGCACCACGGCAACCATTTGTAACAGGCGTGTGACAGAGACACCTAAAGAACCTGAAAGGCCAGGTCCCCCAGGGGTGTTCCTGTTTGTCTAGGTCTGCAGGCGCCATGCTCCTGTCACCATGGCCACAGATCGCTGGAGCAGCAGACTGGTGCCCCCCCCCCCTCACATTGTTGTACTTGCTGCCACATTCGACAGCCATAACTCCTCGAATGGTTGCCCCTTCAAAACATTTATCATGTCTGAATAGTGGTCATGACTCTTGGGATAAGAGGCAATGAGAGGGAAAACGGTGACTGTGTGACGTTATTGTAGAGGTGGTGCTCCAAGTCTCTCCACTCGAGCGGTTTTGGGCGGGACGGGACGTGTCAGCTTAGTGCCGTCTCCACGAGAGGCGGAGAGAGCCTTTTGAAGCTCAGCTGTCGGGAAATTATGAAAGAGCCTCCATATATGCGTCCTACGTCGAGTGGTATACCGGAGGCATGCTTATGTAACGTTTCAGGCTCATGCAACCCCTGTATCAAGAGTGCCTTTCCCAGAATGCTCAGATGGGAGCCAGGAGCCGGACACACAACCTCACATTTTAAGTGGATCTCTGTACGTCTTATGCCCTGTTAGTGAATAAGTGGTTTCTTTCACAATTAATCAATTGAAAAATACCCAAGTGTAGCTACATAATAAATAGGATTATATTATGTAAGAATACATCATGAATGAATAAACTGTAAACTTCAAAAATCTGAAATCTGGAGTCTGCCTTCACTGTTATTTACAGACAGACACGGTGCCATCCATGCAACTGGGAATCGCTTTTTTGTTTAGTATTTTTTTTGTTGTTGTTGTTGTTTTAGCACCATATGCTAAGCTAACAAACTAGGCATGTGTTGTTTCCGTCAGCGCTCCCACCGGCGAGCCGCTTCTCCCTCCTCGTCGCCGGCCTGGCCTGCCGGTCTTGGCAGGCGGTGGCACACACATGCTGCACCAGCAGTGGAAGCGAGATGGTTTCGGGCACGAGGCGATCGGGGACGCGGGCCAGCGCCGAGTCGCACGGCGCTAAGCTACACAGGCCACGGTGGGGGGGGGGCGCAGATCTCCCCGGTAATTTCGTTCTGTTTACAGGGACTTTAAACGAGCTGTTGGGCCAGAACGTCCGCAGGGGGGTTTTGAGGCCGGTGGGCGGAGATGAGCGAAGGCAGGGAACAGACACTTAGCTTTGTGCTGGCATGCCAACTGCAACATACGGGTAAGACAGGAAGCATGGGCCCTGCGTCATTATGACGTTAGCTTTCATTTAGGGAGTCAGTTTCTCTCGTACGATGACTCTATATCTTTATTCATTCATCAGCTCCGTTTTGGCGGGGGGGATGTAAGGGGGTGGGGCTCGCTTGTATAAAGGACCATATGGTGAAAGCATGGAATAGCGTGAGTTGAGTAGCAGTAAAATACTGCATGTTCAGTTGGCATCCTGTCGCTAGTTAAGCATTTGATCAAATTTTGCCAGAAGCCAAGCGCTAAATGCAGAAGACATATGGACCCATTGTTTGTTTTCTCCACTGGTTTGTCCACATTTGGGCTAAACCGCTGTGATAGGGACACAAAGCTGTGTTGGGTTTGTTCCGGTCTTCACCTCCGCTTCCGAGTAATGATTCCGTAAGCAGTGTGGTCCCGAGCGTGACATGGTTCCCGAGTGGTCGGAGATCACGACTGCGACAATCAGTGGCTTCGTGACAGTGACTCACGCTGCCTCAGGTAATCTCTGTTCTGCTTACACCGAATGTACAGGGTTAATTTTAACCCCAGGTCTGTTCTTCAGCTGCCGTTCATGGGTCGTCATGTGAGGCACGCTCTCTGAGGGGCGGGGTGCGAAAAGGTGCACTCCTTTGCTTTCGTCGTGTCTGTTTTTACTCATTTTTGGCTCAGATCTCCTGCCTCTTCTCCGGGAGATGCTGCGGAGGAGATGGAAAACGTTCTGTTCCCGTTATGTCCTGTACGCGTTGCTTACGTTGGTATCACGCTGCTATCCGTGACAGTTGGCATCCTTGAGGCTTACTGTTGATACGTTTGTCTGTAGCCAATGGGATAAAGAAACATTTTTTTTTGGGGGGGGGGGGGGGGGGGGGTAATGCTGTCACCTGAGCTTTTAAATCCGGTGAAATAGTTTTGAATTTGCCCCTCATCAAATGCACAGCGAGACGGTGGTTATGAAACAGAATGAATCCGTTTTCACCCTCGACGCTTCGTCACCCTTCTCGGCACGTCAACTCAGACTATTTTTGGCCCGTCTCGTGGCGAGCGTAAAAAAATGTTAATTTTGGACCTAGAGGCAGAATAGGAGGAATCGATGAATAACCAGGGAACAAGGAGCCAGATGTTTATCCTGATCTTATGCAGGAATGCGTCACGTACACAAGAGGAATGGGATTCAGCTGGGCACATCTTCCTCGCTCCTGCGTTAGAGACAGCAACCCGGGATGGGCTGGGGGTGTATCGGCGGGATTCGGAAAAGGAAACGCGAATCTGGCCCGGCTGTGCACTAAAAAGCCGACTCACGTTTTCAAAGCGGAGCTGCTGGAAAAAAGCAGGATTTTGATAGTGGGTAGCCTGAGAAAATGTCAAGCTCAGTGGCAGGGAATAACTATTGGTTATAAACAGAGAGACAGAATGGAAATAAAGAGCCTGTCTGTCTAAATAAAGTTTTTTTTTGTCAGATACAAGGAGCTCTCATACTGAGCATGGCGTTGCCATTATATTAAACACCTTGAGGTTATGTTTATTTGTATTGCATTTTTTTCTAATCGCGTTGCCATTATATTAAACACCTTGAGGTTATATTTATTTGTATTGCATTTCTTTCTAATCGCGTCCGGTGGGGACCTGTGGTCTCTATCACTGCTGAAGCACAAAACTGTTTAAAACTACCAATCACAATGGGTGAAAAAGCTGTCGATAAGACGCGGGCCAAGCAAGGGAGATGTAGCCTGGGCCCCTGAGAGTTCCTACAAAGGGTGCCCACCGGCGTGCATGAGCAGATCTGGCTGTCGTGACGTGGAGAGCATCTCGGTGTCCCGGTCTAATGTGGATTACCGGGAGACGGCAGCCTCACTCTGTGAACACTTATGGGGGACAGGCTGTTTGGGGTGGCAGCTGGCCTGTGGCCTGGTAGGCCGTGTAGCTGTAAACACAGAGTAAACAGCGGGCTTCGGTGCTCAGAGGTTTAGGGCTTCACTGTTTTGCAGGCTGGTGGATTTATGCAGTGGCATGCGTGTGTGTTTGTGTGTGTAACCGTGTTATCTGCCTCTTGGCTGTGAACGACACTTTTGGCGGCATATAGCACTTACTGTCATGCGATTTTCACGAGGCGTTGAAGACCGTGTGCCACGGAGAAGAACAAATTAATTCAAGGTTCACTCTTGTGTAAAGAACAGAGTGTACTGTACCTGGCATAAAGAGCATGGAGAAGGAGTACTGTACCCACTGTAAAGAACATAAAGAACAGGGTTTACTGTACCTGGAGTGAAGAGTGTGTTGATCAGGGTGTACTGTATCCAGTGTAAATAGCATGAGGAACAGAGTGTACTGTACCTGGTGTGAGGAGCATGATGAACAGGGTGTACTGTATCCAGTGTAAACAGCATGAATAACAGGCTGTACTGTACCTGGTGTGAGGAGCAGGATGAACAGGGTGTACTGTATCCAGTGTAAATAGCATGAATAACAGGGTGTACTGTACCTGGTGTGAGGAGCAGGATGAACAGGGTGTACTGTACCTGGTGTGAGGAGCGTGATGAACAGGGTGTACTGTATCCAGTGTAAACAGCATGAATAACAGGGTGTACTGTACCTGGTGTGAGGAGCATGATGAACAGGGTGTACTGTATCCAGTGTAAATAGCATGAAGAACAGGGTGTACTGTACCTGGTGTGAGGAGCGTGATGAACAGGGTGTACTGTATCCAGTATAAATAGCATGAAGAATAGAGTGTACTGTACCTGGTATGTGGAGCATGATGAACAGGGTGTACTGTATCCAGTGTAAACAGCATGAAGAACAGAGTGTACTGTACCTGGTGTGAGGAGCGTGATGAACAGGGTGTATTGTACCTGGTGTGAAGAGCGTCATGAACAGGGTGTACTGTATCCAGTATAATTAGCATGAAGAATAGAGTGTGCTGTACCTGGTATGAGGAGCATGATGAACAGGGTGTACTGTATCCAGTGTAAACAGCATGAAGAACACGGTGTACTGTACCTGGTGTGAAGAGCATGATGAACAGGGTGTACTGTATCCAGTGTAAACAGCATGAAGAACAGAGTGTACTGTACCTGGTGTGAGGAGCGTGATGAACAGGGTGTACTGTATCCAGTGTAAATAGCATGAAGAACACAGTGTACTGTACCTGGTGTGAAGAGCATGATGAACAGGGTGTACTGTATCCAGTGTAAACAGCATGAAGAACAGAGTGTACTGTACCTGGTGTGAGGAGCGTGATGAACAGGGTGTACTGTATCCAGTGTAAATAGCATGAAGAACAGGGTGTACTGTACCTGGTGTGAGGAGCATGATGAACAGGGTGTACTGTATCCAGTGTAATTAGCACAAAGAACGGGGTGTACTGTATCCATTGTAAGCAGCATGAAGAACAGGGTGTACTGTACCTGGTGTGAGGAGCGTGATGAACAGGGTGTACTGTATCCAGTGTAAACAGCATGAATAACAGGCTGTACTGTACCTGGTGTGAGGAGCAGGATGAACAGGGTGTACTGTATCCAGTGTAAATAGCATGAATAACAGGGTGTACTGTACCTGGTGTGAGGAGCGTGATGAACAGGGTGTACTGTATCCAGTATAAATAGCATGAAGAATAGAGTGTACTGTACCTGGTATGTGGAGCATGATGAACAGGGTGTACTGTATCCAGTGTAAACAGCATGAAGAACAGAGTGTACTGTACCTGGTGTGAGGAGCGTGATGAACAGGGTGTACTGTACCTGGTGTGAAGAGCGTCATGAACAGGGTGTACTGTATCCAGTATAATTAGCATGAAGAATAGAGTGTGCTGTACCTGGTATGAGGAGCATGATGAACAGGGTGTACTGTATCCAGTGTAAACAGCATGAAGAACACGGTGTACTGTACCTGGTGTGAAGAGCATGATGAACAGGGTGTACTGTATCCAGTGTAAACAGCATGAAGAACAGAGTGTACTGTACCTGGTGTGACGAGCGTGATGAACAGGGTGTACTGTATCCAGTGTAAATAGCATGAAGAACAGGGTGTACTGTACCTGGTGTGAGGAGCATGATGAACAGGGTGTACTGTATCCAGTGTAATTAGCACAAAGAACGGGGTGTACTGTATCCATTGTAAGCAGCATGAAGAACAGGGTGTACTGTACCTGGTGTGAGGAGCGTGATGAACCGGGTGTACTGTATCCAGTGTAAATAGCATGAAGAACAGGGTGTACTGTACCTGGTGTGAGGAGCATGATGAACAGGGTGTACTGTACCTGGTGTGAAGAGCGTCATGAACAGGGTGTACTGTATCCAGTGTAATTAGCATAAAGAACGGGGTGTACTGTACCTGGTGTGAAGAGCGTCATGAACAGGGTGTACTGTATGCAGTGTAATTAGCACAAAGAACGGGGTGTACTGTACCTGGTGTGAGGAGCATGATGAACAGGGTGTACTGTACCTGGTGTGAAGAGCGTCATGAACAGGGTGTACTGTATCTAGTGTAATTAGCATAAAGAACGGGGTGTACTGTACCTGGTGTGAAGAGCGTCATGAACAGGGTGTACTGTATGCAGTGTAATTAGCACAAAGAACGGGGTGTACTGTACCTGATGTGAGGAGCATGATGAACAGGGTGTACTGTATGCAGTACAAACAGCATGAAGAACATGGCGTACAGTAAAGCTTTAAGGTGTGCGAGAAAATGACGCCTTCACAGGCTTTTCCTGAGGTACCATGTGCCGGTTGCTGTTGTGTTTCTGGGTCACGTGTCCCTATCACGTCCTTCCTGCTGAATCGTCACTATTTTACTCTGAATTGTGTCTCTCAGCTTCATTGTCACAAAGTCCCAAGGGAAATCCCTCGCACTGCCTGACTGACATAATGTCTGTCTGACTGGCAGTTGTCAGATGAGAGATGCAGAGAGAAAACCGTCACATAATAATGCTCTTGGTCAGTGTCGGAAGATTAGCATCAAGCTTAACGGCTTTTTTTTTCAGTAAACGTGGAGTGATATATTTAATCACTTAACTGCCTGCCAGTTTTGTGTAAACTTAATACTTAAAAGCCACTGAAATATATTATTACCGTATGACATGGATATTTGCTGGTAATTAGCCAATGGCTTAACTTATCTAACCCACAAATGTAGTGATTTCTGGTTTGTTAGACTTGGAAGAAGAAAACTTAAAACAAAAGAGGGTAAATTAATCTTCAAATATAACTGGAAGATAGACGACAGCCATGACTATATCTCAGCTTTTTTTTCAGTATCACCAACAGTTGATCGACATAGCTTTTATGTTTCCAACAATGCAGTTACTGAATAGAGCTGCTGCTTAGGTGTCAGAAGACCAGCCACATAAAGTATGAGAAGGAGGTTTTATTAGTTGGTTAGTTATGATTTTTTTACCAGCTTTTGGAGAAAGATGCGATAGTTAGTGAAGCCCAGCATGCTGACGGCTGAATAGTCAAACTGTACAGTTAGAAATGCTAAATCCAGTGTCATGTCATTTATGTCCCACCATTCCTAAATGTTAATATTCTCTGTTTTTAAAGACTTGCAGGCGACACTGAATTCTTTATATCTTTGATAGGTGTTGGTTTTCTTACTTCTTCCGTTTGGTTTATCACATTTTATTTATTTAGCAGACACATTTATCCAAAGTGACATTTGGTTTTGAGAAAGCAGGGTCAGCTGGTCCCCAGAGTAATTGGGGGGGTAAGAGCCTTGCTCAAGGGCCCAATGGTGAAATCACTGTCCTGACCCTGGGATTTGAACCAACAACATTCTAAGCCTCTGACTCACGCATTACGCCTGTAGAAGTGATGCCAGCCAGTCAGTTACCCCGTTTACATGCCTCATGTGCCTTGCTGTGTCCAATCCACTCTTCCGAATGAAAGAGTCTTCAAGTCCTAGTATGATTGGTAAATATGGAATTCAGTCGATCTACTCCAATCTGTTTTCATGGGTGTTTCCGATATAAAATGCACTCAGGACAGTGGACAGACCCATCGTTTTTGACTGGTGGCAGTGCCCACTGGTCACAGACATACTAATATCTGTGAGTTGAACCCTTGAGATGTTCACTTGTATTCATTCTTGGCGGTGGTGGTGGTGGTGGGGGGGGGGGTGTCTCACAGGAAACACTATGCAGAGTTCGGACAGAGTAACTTTGTTCCAGAAATGTCGATGTCTCTAGACCATAGATCATTGAGATTGAAATGTGGCTTTGTACCAGGCTAGAAAGTGGTATATTGGATAGAGAGTTTGATGTACCAGTCTGCCTGTGAAGAACATGAAACATTTAAACCAAATAGCTGCAGTAAAAATACCCATTAGTACCTAATAGCAGTGAAATTGTGGCACTGTGAGCTAAGTAAATCTTTCTGGGTCTGTTAAGTGACTTAATAACCTGCCGAAAGGAGATGCTTTAGTCCTCCATCCGAGCCTGTCGAGTTCCCCCACCTGACACTTTGTCAGAGTCTGAAGCGATGAGCGATGAGCATCCGTCTCGCCGGATTCTGGGAGGGTCGCGGTGGAGAAAAGTAAAAGAGACAGGGAACTGATGAAGTGTTGGGAGGTATCAGCGGGAAGGAGTAGCATGGAGGACAGAGGATGCCTGCCAAGGCTAAGTGAAGAGGAACATGAAAGGTGACTAGCTGTGAAAGGGGCAGCGCTCCAACACGAAGGTGCGGGGCTGGTTGAATGCGAAGGCATTTCAAGCACATCAGACTATCGGGCTGTCGGTCAAGGGCCGGTTATGCCTAACGTCTCCAGTATGTAGCCCGGTAGGTTGGGTGCCAGTGTCCAGAAGGTGCGGATTCCTATTTCTATGGCCAGCATGGTAACCATATCACCACTGAGCCTGGGCTAAAGCATCTGCTAAATAAATTACGCCTGGTAGAGGCTTGACCTTAGCTTCCAGGTCTGTTCATTCAGGGGCCTCTGCTGTATCGCTGATGAACAATGGCGGACTTGAAGAAGACTGGTACATTAACCTTTATAGGGGTCCAAGCAGAGTTGCTACTGGGGCCCAATTGTTTTTACTATTGTGCTTCTAAAAAGTAGTAACGGAATCCCCAAGGTGATAGTATGGAATCATGCTTTACATTCTCCAGTGCTGTAACTTGTAACTGGAAAATTATAATTTTTTTTTTTTTTTTGCTGTTAAGAAAATTATAAAGAAAACTATACAGCAGCCCTGCATTAAAGTCTTTGTTACGTGTGAAGATTTAAACATGTTGTATGCGTATGATTCAGGTCGTGCTTTCGGTGTCTCGCTCGTACATGTTGTTAAGCACATGGAGTGTATCATAGTTGGAAATAGAACTAGTATCAAAATCAGATTTGTGCCATCTAGAGTGGAGATGGTGTGGACGTACCGGGACAAAGGTGACGAGTACTGAGGTCCTTGGGTGGTGTGCGCCTCAGCGGGTCTGGCCCTTGCGTCTGTGATCCTTTGAACCAACCGGTTATTCTTTCAACCAACCACCCCCAGCCGGAAATGGCCCATCAGCCATATGACTAGAGCAGTGTCCTTAGCTCCATGAAATACTGCAGGGCCGCCGAATAAATGGCTGATACTGGACTGCAAGCTTCACTCTACTGTACATATATGTCACCAGTCAAAAGTTTGGACACGCCTAACCGTGGAAAGGTTTATTTGTATTATGCTGTACATTTAAGAAAAATGAAAAGGACATCAAAACTAAAACAAAAAAAAAAACTGGGACCATTTCGGGATGGTCTTGGAGGGCCAGTCTGCAGCACAGTCTGCAGCACAGACAGCAGCTCAGTCAGCAGCACAGTCAGCAGCACAGTCAGCAGCACAGTCTGCAGCACAGTCTGCAGCACAGTCTGCAGCACAGTCAGCAGCTCAGTCTGCAGCACAGTCAGCAGCACAGTCTGCAGCACAGTCTGCAGATTCCCCTGCTGTAACATACCCACTGTACCTGGCAATTGGCTGATCAGCTGAATATGGTGTGTTTGAGCAGGGAAATTTGCAAGCTGTTTGCAATGCTCTAAAATAACATATATGGAATTATTCACTGACCAAAAAAGTATTAAACACAAAAATTAATTTGTTGGGGGGGTTCGGCTCTGTTGGTTGGGATTCAGAAGGTTGCCTGCTCAAATAATGTGGCCGTCAGAGTGACGCCCTCGAGCACATTGGGCCCTCGAGCGCGGCCCTTCACCACAGTAGCTCCAGGGACTGGCTGATCCTACTGTCTCCTCTATGCGGGTATCATGAGATGGTGTCCAGGGATGCTTTGTAAGCCATCCCGAAGGTGGCCCCACACATGCTGAGCGCTCATTGGCTGCTTTTTCTGGTCAGACTCCTCCGAAACCGTCTCTGCCGTGTTTAAGGTCAGATGGCCAGGTCATGAGATGCGACACTATCACTCTCCTTTGTAGGCGGCTTGGTGTGTCCGAACGTTTGTATGTGTGTATGTCCTAAAGGAGAGCGGATAGGATTTTTGAAAAGAAGCAGTCTAATGTACTTATGCAAATAAAGGTTTATTTCATTATTAATCTATTTATAGTAAACAGAGCTTTATTGGTCATGGCATTTTAATTAAAAAATGACAGAACTGGCATTGATGCGTTACACATTCAGATCGGTCCCTTCTCTTTATTCCACAGATGCATATAAGTTTGTTATATTACAAAACAATTGGCCAGACTCCATAAGATATTTTCCCAGCATGCCTCGGTCTCTCTGGATCGTCACTGCGTCTAGCTCAGGCAGGGCTCTCTGAAGATGTGATCTTGAAGGCAATGTCTTGGAGCTGTCAGATGCACTTTGTCAGATGCAGTTCACCTCTGGGGCATCCTTGGCCAAGTGCTGTGGGGCCTCAAAGGGGGCAACATCAAAATTGCCTGATTTATTCTGAAATGAAGCCCTTGGGCTATAATATCTACCCTGAGATCTGCCAGCTTAGAATAGGGCGTAATGGACATCGAGAAAACATGCTACTTTAATATTGGGAGATTGTTGTTTGGACCTAAGAGACTGGTTTGTACACATCACAGTGAAATTTTTGTTTGTGGTTCACTGGACGTTTGACCTGAAGGACGCCCCCAATGGGCCATCAGTGTTGTGCCCCTGGGCTAAGCACTATGTTTGGGTAGTATCAAGGTAACAAGGCTTTCTGTGGTATTTTCAAATATCCGATTCAGTTCTATTTTATTTGTATAGCACATTTTCACAATACATTGTCTCAAAGCACATTATTCCCACCCCCAGTGAGCAACCCAGAGGTGACAGTGGCGAGGAAAACCTCCCTAGAAGGAAGAAACTTTGACTAACCAGACTCCAGTCGAGAGCTACTTGATGTTCTCAGTGTTTGGCACCATGAGCTTTCTGACACAGAACAGCTCTTCCTGTCCATAGGGGCCGATCTTTCTCTTCAAAGAGTTAATCAGCAATTATGGCATATTAACTTTAAAAGCACAATCAGCGCACTCCGATATTTTTTTCCGGGTGACAGATTATGAAGCTGGACAAAATGACCTACTTGGCCAAATAGAATTGTTATAGCATTCATGAGAGCAACAACAACGTGGTATGATAAGGAACAAGATGGGTCTCTCAGTGGAGGCGATGAATCATGATCTTTATCGTAAATTCTCCATCTGGAAGATAAATTAGCCACAATACATTCGGATATAAAAAGAGGCATGTAACACATGCCGTAGAGTATAAATAAGAAGAATTACAATCACAATGAAACGTCAATAACTGGTAGTTAAAATACACATCCTGTTTACTCATCATGAATCACGGACGACCTTTTTTGTTCAGTGTAATAAACAACTACTGTAAGTTTTTATTTTTTTGGTCCAATATCATTTCCAGAAACCAAAAAGTTTGGTTTCCATCTACATGAAATGATGCTTTATTTGCCATTTGTACAAATACAGGCATTTTTTTGTTAGTTTTCACATATCCCATCATGCTCTCCTTTGAGACGCGCACACGGTCCAGAGTGATATGTCACTCTGCTAGCCACAGAACTCAAACCAATGACCTTCTGGTCATTTGCACGGATGCGTAACCTCCTGAGCCGCTCAGCGCCCCCCCGTCTTCCATAACCACTTTTCCAGTGTGATTGGATAACGGTGAGCCTGGGATCTAGCCCACAAAGCGCAGGGCAAAGGGCAGGGCTCACTGTGAAATCTGTGCTCACTGCTTGCAACTTTCACTTACAGACAAATCGTTGGCCGTCTAAGTGCTTTTGCTTCTCTTTCTGGTGGCCCATTACTTTGATTTAATGCTGAACTCACTGAGAAAGAACTTTAATTTAATCTGCAGTTTAATTTAATTATCCAGACAGGTGCAGCCAGTGTTACCTCTTTGATGGTACTCAGGGAACGTGTGCAAAGTAATAGAGTAACAGGAATTGTGGGCATACAGTGGAATTTCCACCATATATCACTGCGCAGATGATTGCTGGTCAGATTGTGGAATGCAGAGAGGGTGAGATGGTCTACGCAGATCAATCCTCTTCCTTCTAATAGATTCAGTGAGCAAACGCAGTGCGATGCACTGAATGTCTTTCAGCACACAGACGCAGGCGGGACGACGAATTCTCTGGCGAAGGGCAGCAGGCGATGGAGTCTGTGGAAGACTGGGCACGCAGCCATGAGGTCACAAAGGGGGGGGGGGGGGAGCTCTCGACCCAGGGGCTAGACCTGAATAGCTTCAGTAAACATCAGGTTTCCGCCACTGCATGAATGGATTAAAAGGTGCGTTTTCAAAAGCAGTGGATGGTGGGGGTGAGGCCATATGTCAGAAACCTTCGCACGTCCAGTCCATTCCTCAGCAGGAAGCACAGAACACGTCTGCATAAAAATTTCCGTAAGCATCCCAGTGAGTTTAATCGAATCAAAGGAGAATGGATTGGAAATGCCAGGGTTTGTTTGCTTAATCCACACAAATAAGCTTATATATGTGAGCGGTGTGTGGCTCTGTGGTTTGGGACGCTGTGTCTGTGATCCGACGGTCACTTGGTCAAGGCCTGGGATCAGCAGTATGATGTCACCGTCGGCTCCCTGATCAAGACCCTTAACTCCCCAGTTGCTCCAGGGACTGGGAGACCCTGTTTTCTCGAAAAGCATTATGTCGTTTTGGATAAAAATAAACAGCGTGAAATAGTATCTCAGCAGCCTTCTTGCCCTGTGTATACTTCAGTGATCTTGTTTGTTTGTATTTTGTGTTCTCCAGAACTGCTCGGCTACAGTATGAAAGTGTTTCGTTTTTTTCCTGTGTGAATATTCCCAGTAGATGGTGATGTGTGATGCTGTTTCTCACGCAGGCGGATGTATTTATTCATTTATCAAAATGGAACGCAAAGAATCCATATTGGTTGGATCACCTGAAGTTCCATTGTTTTGATATCTTTGGGACAGGGCCGGGATTTTTTAAGGATTTCTTGAGGTTGGGCAGGCCATAAGACGGGCCGTAATTCATATAGAGGGGCGAACCTTATAAGCCAATGAGAAATTTCGATTTGATGAGTGACAGGAGTGGACACTCCATGGGCCAATCAGCCTTCCCAGGTGCCCCTGTGGCCCCGCCCCTGTATATACCTCTATATCCATGCCAGTTACCAGGCCTGCTCCAGAACTGAGCCTTCTGTCCTCTTAAGTCTCTTTCTCTCATTTACTGACATGCAGGTTTCTTTGATGTTCGCATTAGGCAGTTAACGAAGTTGCAGACTAGGTGTTCGGTGATTTGTAAAATAAAAAATAAAACACCTGAGCTCTGGCCTGGCCATGAGACCCAGTGGCACCTTAACTCCGTAATTAGTGCTCCAGACCCCGTAGTACGTGCGCCGGATTGTACTGGTTCTAGTCCCGTCGCCCGATTCGCAGGGCTTTGCGGACGCTGGCAATAAAATAGTCAATTTTTAAAATAGTACTTTAATCCAAATGCTCTTAGTAGTGGCCTACACTGGTGCCCACTGTGTCGTGTTTAATGTCGGACGGACAGCCAGCCGCAGACTGGTCACATGACATTCACAGCCCTTAATGGACAGGAGGCTGCGTGGTCGCGGACGGCAGGCGTGAGGCGCGAGGTGGGGCTACGTCCACCGTGACGAGAGGAAGTCATTCTCATTAACAGAACCGTCATGTGATTAAACCTGCACTTTTCAGCCCCTAAAAAACTGTGCAAGCTTAATCTAATAAAGTGGATTAACTCTGAATAAAGAGGATTAGGTGGGTGGACACTGTCACAGAAGGATGCGGGCCGGGGGGCCGGGGGTGGGGGGGGGGGGTCCCTGAGTCCTAAGCCTTTTGTGGAAAAAAAACGATTATGGGAAATAAGGGAATTCTTTACAAGAATGCTAGCCAGCCTTTGTCAAGTGTATCACAATGTCTGTCCTTGTCTGTAAGTGAATTCAAATGAACACTTAATTATGTAGTTGGTAACATCAGATTGCTGTATTTTGTACGGGATGAATTACTAGCTAACTTTCCCATTAACTTTACTGCATTTTGACTAGTTCATTATAAACAGTTATGCACTTAACATTACTTGTCAAAATATCTTCAATTAAACATTTATTTTTCAGATATTCATTTCAGTTCATTACTTTAGTTAGTGTTTAATGTAAACTTTTTGTTTATATCTTAAATACTTTCTTAAACAGAAGATCGTGCATATAAATTAGAAAACTGTATTACTGATAAACATGTATAGGCATATTACAGGTAGTGCAGTGAACATTTAAAAGGTGCAGCTTCAAACACCTACAAAAATGACCTGAGGAGTTTCACCAGGAACATCAATTAATATTTTCTCATGCAGTGGAATTACTATTGAATAAGACGTCTTCTTGAAAACAGAGAGTTACTAGCGTGATTTGCTAAAAGATCAATTAAAATCCATGCATTCATCCATCTATCCGTCTTCCATACCTGCTTGTCCTATGCAGCAGGAGGCTATCCCAAAAGCTAGGGAATAACCCGGGGGGCCAATGCATCGCAGGATCAGTTAAAATCACAATATCTTTAATTAATAAATTAAACGAAAACCTGAGTGTTAGTGCATTTTAAATATAACTTTAAAATAAATACAGTATTCACAAAAGTTGTGTGTTTCTAACTAAAAGAATGCGCGGGTATTTTAAACTGACACGTGCCCAAGTCATTTATTACTGTCGTGCACTTATGCGGAAGTAGCCCAGTTAGTATCCTCTGATGACTGGTGGCATCCCGATCCATTTTCCAGCATCTGCGGTCTGTCCCTAGCGGACCGGGCCCATGCGGGATAAGAGGCTCAAATCTAGACCCAGTTTCACTGTTGTCGCTGAAGACAATCAGCAGTGTGACTTAAATACTTTTGCTGAATTTCTGTTTTGGTGTCATTTACTTGCGCACGTCTGCCTGTGTCTTTAGCTAACAGTGTCTAAATGTTTCAATCAAGAGAGGAGTTGACAACTTCGCATGTTTTCTTTCCATCATTTGGACATTTGCCTTAAGAAAATGGCCTGGACTCAAATTATCTGTGTGGCTTTGTTCCCATAAATTCATTATATGCTATAAGCCACACCACTAGCATCAGCAAAAAGTAAAAACACAGCACTCAGCACACTGTATATATCCATGTAGCCTGGAGGAGAAGATACTCTGTGCAGGCAAGACATACGTTCTGGTGAATGGAAGAGTATGCAAAACAAGATCTCCTTTACTGAGCTAAGTGCTCGTTGAAATCAAAAGAGACGGACACCTCGACCTGGCACTAGCATAACCAGTGCTGATTTACATTAATGAAAAAATGGAAACATTGTAAGTCACGAGGCTGAACTATCATATCATAGTTAGCAAGATCTGCCTTTCATTGGTCATTGAAATCTAGCAGGGGGTAATTCTGGGATTTGGTTTTAAGGTAGGTGTTGCAAAAGGGGCCATAATTCATGCAGGAGAACCGCAAGCTTCACTCTCAGCTGTGTCTCGAAAGAGGGCAGGACAGGATATGTGAAACGAAGCACTGGAACATGCTTGCACTTGTGCAAATGGCAAATATTCCATCCATCCATCCATTTTCCAAACCGCTTATCCTACTGGGTCGCGGGGGGTGCGGAGCCTATCCCGGAAGCAATGGGCACGAGGCTGGGAACAACCCAGGATGGGGGGCCAGCCCATGGCAAATATTCATCATTTTGATTCTCATCTTTAGTCCATGATACGTTTTGAATCGTCACAGGGCACAAGAGGAGCCAATCATCTTTCGGCTGGGACCATTGTCCCTGTATAAACCCCAGAAGCCTTAGATGCTGTGGTTAGTTTTTTCTTTTTTTATGTTCTGCCTCTTGATGATTAATAGGGATGTTTATGCTATTGATAGCTGCACCATTAAGTTTTAATAGTTTATAGTTGATGTGATGTGTATGTGTCCCACTTTTTTCATGGAAATATCTTCCTGGTAAGATTCCTGCTGCTGTTGTCAGCATCATCATCAATGTGTCGTTTGCTGGCCAAAGCGGTTGCTTACTGGACAAAAACTCTGCATGAACAGTCGGCTTCCTGGAACTATTTTTTTGTTTCCTGAATGGCTGAGGGTTCCTGCTAAAGTCAGTGGTCTGGGAGGTACTCCACTGTGATGGACGGAGCGCATGTAGCGAGGGGTAACACCATGCACTGTGAGCCGGTCAACTGCTCAGGGAAGGTTGAAGTCATGCTCCTTTGAAACCAACCGCCCTTTGGGTCCTGCTGCTGTAAATAGACTAGGGAGGGATCTAGAGCTTCCAACTGGTCCTCCGGAGAAGATGCAGAAGGAACAGTGCACTCCACTTGGCTGCTAGCCTGAGGAAAGCAGGTTGGGAATGGCTGGGGTCTTGAGTAATTGCAGCAATTCCCCATTGAAGAGACCCATGTTTACTAATGGGAGGAGGGATTTGTTGTAGTCGACTGGTTTGGGCTGCTAATTTATTAGGCTTTTGTTTGGAAATTAGCAGCTCAAGCTTTCAATGAAGCCAGGAATCTTTTGTAAAGGGGGACTAAGGTAGAAGATGGGAATGTCTGAACGGATCCTTGTGATAGATAAAGACTGTATTTAGTGAAAACAAAGAATCACCTTAATAAAACAAAGTAACAGCTAATAAAGTACTAGCATTGTCAAAGAGCTTTTACATATATCCAAAGAACAATAACTCTCCATTTTGAATTGTTTGGAGTTCCAAGGTTGAGCAAGAGGAACTGGAGGAACACACTGGTGTGATCTTAGCCCAAGTAGGCCAACCCCTTCCTGTTAGAGTCCCGTTAGGTCCTTAATCCATCATGCTGTTTTCAGTATTGACAGTTCAGATATGGAACAAAATTACAGCCGTCGTCTAGCTCAACTAACTACATTTCATTGTTCACGAGACAAAATTTAGTTTCATTGTTTCGTCACGACACTTTCCCTTTTTCCATGCTGTTTGGTTTCTCTCCGGTGGGTTTAAATTTGACAGATATCCTAAAGATGCCCAGCCGTAGACCTAGTATGTTTCTCACAAGCTAATTCGTGTTACAGCCTTAGAGGAGTTTGTTGAATTTGATTCAGAGATGCAGCCTACCTCGTGAAATGCTGCTAGTTACTTTTTTGCTTTTTTACTTATCGTTCATTGAAGTGTTAGATAAGACATTGGATTTTTTGATTGGATGATGTCATTGATATTTACATTTTAAGGTTTCCTTCTGTGTACAGCATTATGGTATCGAATGTCTAACAATCTAATGCCATTCTGTCTGCCAATCGAATGCTGTCTAATACCATTTCTGTTTTTAGCAGTGGGGAAGTGCGTTACCAGCGAGATGACAAGGTTATTTTCGTATTATAATCAATGAAGGGTTTTTGAAAAGAAGTTGTTTTGGGGCAATAATTTTAGATCAGATGAATTATGCAAAAGTATAAGGAACAGACTGAACTGTGAATTTACTCTCTGTTTTAATAAGCATCATGATAATATGTAACAATATAACCCATCACAATCTGTTACAAATAGCACATAATTTTTGAAACGCATTTAAAATAAATCAAATCGGGGTATTTGTTGGATCTTTAAGGATTTATGTAACTGTTACGGTTGTTACGTGCTACAATGTTTCATGACTTACAATGTTTCCATTTTTTTATTAATGTAAATTAGCACTGGTTATGTTAGTGCCAGGTCAAGGTGTCCGTCACCTTTGATTTCAATGAGCACTGAGCTCAATAAGCAGAAAAAGAAGCACATCCTGCTCATAATTCAATGTAGCATTACAGAGTAGCAGTATAGGAATTTGATTTATGGCCTGATATGTGCAGTAGTGTTTGGTTTCTCTGTGGATTTTGGGGCAATAGTATTATTCCGAAGCAATATCCATGGCAATTGCCTTTGGCCTTGGGTAATCCCCAGTGACAGGCATAGCTGCCCTCGTGAGGACACTAAATTCATTTTTGATCGCAATCATTCGGAATCACCAACATGACACTGGGAGGGTTCATAGCATGTTACGGAATCTCTGGCAGTATTCTTGTATTATCTGATCCCTTGCAGCAGTGCCCGGAACACTAGCAAAGATGTTCTACTTTGTCCCACATGAGTGTACCTGAACTATGATGTAGTGTGCTTGAAAAGTGAGACCTACGGGTGGTAGCAGAAGTTAAGAAGACCGAGAAGCAGAACAGCTGAGGAAGGTAGCAGAATGGCATGAGTGCATGATGTGTTTTATTTAAATGTAGGTAAATTAGATGCATTCGTAGGCCTTCATCACAAAAAGACCTTCTTCTGAATTTCTGATGGTTATGCTTGACTAAAAACGCTATAGTACATTTAGAGAAACGCTGCAAATATATGCACACTCACTGACCACTTCATTAGGAGCACCTGGCTTGTACCGGGTTGGATCCCCTTTTGTCTTCAGAACTGCCTTAATTCTTTTTGGCATAGATTCAACAAGGTGCTTGAAACATTTGTTGGCTGCACCTTCATGATGTGAATCTCCTGTTCCACCACATCCCACTGGTGCTTTAGTGAATTGAGATTTGGTGGCTGTGGAGCCCATTTGAGTACAGTGAACACATTGTCGTGTTCTGTAAGCTAGTCTGAGATGATTCGAGCTTTGTGACGTGGCACATTATCCTGCTGGAAGTAGCCATTAGATGCTGGGTACACTGTCGTCGTAAAGGGACAGACGTGGACAGCATCGATACTTTGGTAGGCTCTGACAGTTAAATGATGCTCAGTTGGTACTAAGGTACAAAGTGTGCCAAAGAACATATCCCCACGACATTAAGCCACTACTGTATGACTGGCCTGAATTGCTGTTTTCATGTTGTTTATGTCAATTTCTGACCGATACCATCTGAATGTAGCAGCAGAAATCAAGACTCTTCTGACCAGGCAACGTTTTTTTCCCGGCTTCCATTGTTCAGTTTTGACGAGCTCGTTCCCATTGTAGACTCAGTTTCCTGTTCTTGGCTGACAGGAGTGGCACCCAGTGTGCTTTTCTGCTGCTGAAGCCCATCTGCTTTGAGGATCGACGTTCAGAGACGCTCTTCCTCATACCTTGCTAGGAGCGGTCATTTGAGTTTGCTGTTGTGTCAGCTCGAACCAGTCTGGCTGTTCTTCTTTGACCTCTACCATTGCAGAGGCATTTTCGCCCAGAGAAACACAACTTACTGGACGTGTTTTCTATTTCAGCCCATTCTCTAAATCATAGAGATGGTTGTGAGTGAAAATCCCAGTAGATCAGCAGTTTCTAAAATAAAAATACCAGCCTATCTGGCACCAACAACTAAGCCACGTTCAAAGAAATGAAAATCAATTTTGGCCCCATGCTAATGTATGATTTGAACCTTAAATAAAGCTCCAGACATGTATCTGCCTGATTTTATACGCTGTGCTGCTGACATATGATTGGCTGATTAGATATTTGCTTTGAGCAGCTGAACTGGGGTGCACTCACTGGTCAGTGAGTGTATGTCACCCTCGAGGATGTTGTTATTCACACTGTAGATTAATTGTTTTCCTTGTAATCTGTAAGACAACAAGGTCTCGGAATCCTGGCTAATTTTACACTCACAAATCTAAACGGTTGACCTGGAGCTTGTGTTTGGGACTTACTAATGAGATGCTTCAGATAAGTCTTGTACCTCATACCCCTCAAGAACATGGATTTGATTTTAGGCCTGGGACCATCTCTGGTTCTCCATTCATGTTCACACTTGAACTGATCCCAGAACAGTTCGTTTAGACAAGATCCTTCTCAAGAACACAGATTCAATTTTAGGGCTAAGACTATCTCTTTCTCTCCATTCATGTTCACCTTTTGACTGTTCCCAGAACAGATCATACAGACAAGAAACTTCTCTAAGCAGACTTAGTCTGCTAACTGTTTTCCGTATTTTGGCCATCTCTTTAGCATGTGTGACTTTCAGGAACTTATTATTTTCCTCATATTTCATGAAATATTTGTTTTTCTAATCATTTGTTGTTATATTTCTTCTCAAACAGTTTATACAGTTGTACCATACAGCTAGTTCTGGCCAATCACAAGGTCTGGTTAGCTCACCGTTTGTGATATAGCACATAACCTGTTAAAACTGACTACTGACTGACAAGTAAATCAGGACTGGTTGGGCTTTAAAGGTTCTCTGCCCTAGGTGACCAACTTCAATTTATTGTCGAAACCTGTGTTCCTCTAACCAGTCCTTGGAGACTCACGGCCCACATTTTTGCACCCTTTTGGCTCCCAGGACACCTGAACCAAACAATCAAAAACATTGAATACTTCATACAGGTGCATTGGGAGCTGGGAGGGAGCAAAAATATGGGCTGTGTGGGGGTCCCTGAGGACTGGGCTGGGAAACACTAGTGTAAAGGCTACATGCAAAAATAAATGTCATGCATGAGTGAACTACGCTTATTTTTATCTCACGTTTTTTTCAGTGAATAAAGAGGAAAAAAAACGATACAGTATAACGTTGTAAAAATTGCTGGGCTTCGTTAGTGTAATGATGTTGTTATGTACGTGAATCCTGCAGATTTGCACTCATTCATTAGCACTGAGCTTCAAATACAGTCGTTACCCGCTAATTTTAAACTGCAGTGATCGTACGTCGCACTGATGATGTAAGAGAGAGGACAGGGTTACGTACTCGAAGAGGGTCACGCAACTGTGGGGCCGCTTACAGGGCTAATCTTCCTTCGGCCAGCCTCTCGGAGCTCTGCTGTGCGCTGTGACAGAAGGGAACATGGAAGCTGGCTGGGAAAAAAAAAAGATGTTTGAGCCCCCTCTATGGGACGCCGGCGACACATCTGAGGAACACCTGCAGAAAAAAGGCTCCCCGTTTTCCGTCCGCATCATTTTACTTCAACCTGTGTGACCCCTGTTCTCCCTTGAGTCTTTCACCGTGAACTGCCGGATCCCTCGGAGGAGGCAAAGGGCTGCTTGTTGCTGCTTGTTGCTCCATTCAATATAAACAATGAAGTCATCCCTTCCATCGCTTGTTTTGCTAGCTGATGATGTCACCGGCAGCCAATCAACACGTTATACTGCAATAGGTAGCAGGGAAAGGGGAGTGTCAAATAGAAGCTTACAAGAAGTCACCAGTATCATTACTTACAGCAACAAATAAACTTGTATTGTTGCAATTAGCAGTGATATAGTGACTGACTGTGGTATTTTCGGTTGTAGCGTTAATAAAATAATATTAAATACTTTGCTGTGACTCTTTAAAATTCACATTACACATCTCGCATAGATGTGGCTGGAATATTTTGAGTGAAGCTGAAAAAGACATAGGTTAATCGGCAGTCTCAAGCCCCAGATTGACAACTGACATTCGGGACTCACTGCATACAGTATAATTAAACCCATTTCAGGCCATTTAGGATTGAGTCATTAAGCAGGATTACAATTACCTCTCTGCCTGTTACTGGAAAAATCAGTGATTTGAAACACATCACACAGCCTGACAGGAGACAGGTGAAAAATGCTTGTTAGCACCTGAATTTTTAAGGAAGGATCCCCCAGTTTTGGAGCTGGGGGCCCAGTTTGCAGGCTCAAACACACCTTCTGCAGCTCACCAGCTGATCACAAGGTGCTTCGTAGGTGTGTTCGACCTCGGAAATCTACAAACTGTGTTGCAAACTGAGGAACACCATCCAAAATAAAATGTAAATAGAAATTGCCCGAAATATTAGCTAATCATTATGAATGTAAATACTCTGAGATATTGGATGAAAAACACTTGTCATTACTTGTCGGGTGCCGTGCCTGTGATTGGAAGATCGCGGCAGCGAGTGATGTCATCGTTGGGCCTTTGAGCAAGGCCCTTAATCTCAAAATACTTTCAGTTGTACGTTGCTTTGGATAAATGCACGAGCTTAATAAATGAATTGAAAGATTGTTTGAGAACCTGATCAGACCTGGCCAATATGACCAATATTTCCAGAATGTTCTGAAAATGAAAAGAAAAGCATATTGAGTTATGTCTTATAGAATCTGGTCACAGGTGGATACTGTCATTTGTGTTTTTTTCCCCTTCTCCACTTCAAAGTTTCCTAAGGACACCAAGAGCTGGACTTCAACCCTGGTGTGTCTGTAGAACGGGGCGGAAATAGAGCAGAAAATGATTAATGTTGAGGTTGCATGAATGTTGAGGTGCATGAGGCAAATTTGGCACAAAAGTTCTCAGAGGGTACTAGTTCAAATTAACCGCCCCCCCCCCTTCACTGCCGAAAATTACCATCAGTACTCTATAGGGTCTTGTCATGTTCTAAAAGAGATATGTATTTATTTAGTATCAGTGTGTAATTACCTAGAAATGAGAAGGTCATTTAAGTCCTTGGGGTATGAGTAGGACTTCTGCTCAGGCAAATTTGGTGCGATGTGGAGGGTTTTCCCCATGTATAAGGAGTCGCTGTGCTCACTAGCATAGGATAATTAGTTATGCTAATGAAATAGTGGTCTGTGTAAGTGTGTGCATATGTGTGTGTTCAGTCGCAGACCGTCGACTGAGTAGCTTTCATTTCGCGGGTGATAGCGACTCTCCAGCCTCTGTGGCTTGCGGTGGACGCAGCTCAAGTTGCCACAAGAGCAATGAAAGCACGTTGAGGACAAAAGCGAGATCCGAACCCAATCTGGGCGGCCCGGGTGGATACCGAGCAGGTTGACTGAGAGCTGCCCTGTTATAAGCAGTGATGTTTGCAATGTGTTCCTTTTCGGTTGCTGGTTATAAGGCTATAAATTTCAATGCCGCAAAACTCGGTTTCGCCAATAATTGTTTCATTATTACTGATATAAATGGTGAACGGTAAGGTGTGTAAATAAGATAAAGGCCTCTTCTGGGACGATGTGTAAATAAGCAATTATTTTCTACATGCACTAAGGAACACTGCTCTAGTCATGGCAGAACGTGGCTTGTTTTTAATCTTGGGTAAAGGGGCTTTGTTGGCCCATCCTGGTTTCAAAGAGGACTGCATACAGATGTTGTCACTAAGGAACGCGTGGAAGGATGTGTCAATCAGCCTCTTGCTAGCTGTTATTTTTACCTTGACTCCCTTAGTCAGCAGTAGTGTTTTTCATCCTGGCAACCTTGACTATTCAGATTTGCAGTGCACGGCTCTGTGGCAGTTATATTCACTGCACTTTTTTCCTCCGACAGTTTTCAGCTAAATGGTGGTGCATGTTTTGTTAGGTTGGAGTGGGTGTACAAGGGTTAAAAACTACAGTGATAGTAAAACTGTTTTATTGCACCCCCCGGTTGATGATTGACTAATAGGAAATTGTCTTTGAAACCCCTTTGCTGTATGATTGTCTGTGGCTGTAGGGATCCCCTGAGTTTTGTACGGCAACATTGGCGTGATGGGTATGGGATCGCGAATCGGTTAGCATGGCGAGCATATAAGTCACGTATCTTTGAGTCATGCTAGCATCCCAGATGTCGAATGCTCACATTGTCTAATTGGTTGTCCCCCCTGACCCGACCCACCCTTCCCTCACAGGTGCCCACGGAGTGCGAGAGGAGCCCCAGTTTGTGACAGCGCGCGCTGGAGAGAGCGTCATCCTGAACTGTGACGTGGCCCATCCCCTGAACGGCCAGCCCTATGTGGTAGAGTGGTTCAAGTTTGGAGTTCCCATCCCATTCTTCATCAACTTTCGCTTCTACCCCCCACATGTGGATCCTGAGTATGCCGGTAAGCAGGATAGCATGACCCCTTTTAAACCACCCTCTGGCCCCCACACATCCCTAATCTAATGGTTTGGGGCACCTTTCGAGAAGTAGCCTATTGGACACTAAGCGAAGTCTATAGGTATCTCTTTTGACCAAGTGTGACCCTTTGAGGCTCAATTACTGGATTAGTTTACCAGACTACCAGATTAGCATTACAATATACAATGAAAAAACATACTGATAGATATTCCTGTTTGGGATTGTAAAGATTAAGACACACAGGAGTCAAACATAAATCCGTCAGTGTAGATAAGCTGTCTGTTTGGTTTTTGCAATTCATTTCTGTGGGAGCCTATTCTACAGATTCCTTGGAACTCTTAGGGTATTAGACATCTTGCAAAAATATATTATGAAAAGGTAACCCTTCCATCTCCCATACCTAGTTAAAAAATTGAATCTCAGACCTTCTGGTCTTGCATTTGGAACATTGGAGTTCTTTTCTTCTCCAATGGTCTAAAATAATAGTGGTTTAAAGACCTTCAGATGGAAGTACATTTGCATTATGTAGCGTTGGATAAATAATGTAAATCAGGTTGCAGGTTTCTAGCATTGACTTGATGTAATATGATTCTAAGTGCCATGTAAGAACCCTTAATTTCATTTTTAGTAATCAGATATATCACAAAATTTGTTGGATTTGTAGATGTGTTTATTGCATGCCAGCCTTAGGCTTTCAACATGCTGAGACGAAGATAATTTCTGTTTGACTGTGGCTACTTCACACAAATGGAACAATATTTTGTATGCGAATGGATTGGTTCCGTTAAATCATTTTGTAGCATGGGGCTCTACGACTGTCACGCACAGCTTCAGTGCTCGCTCTCTGTGTGAGTAATAGCCATTGAGTAATTCAGAGGTACTTATGGAATTTACAGATCGAAAGTTGTTTCTCAGTGACAAAGGAACAGTGGATGGCCCAGATGAGATGGTCGGTGATGACATCATTCTGCTTTGAGAATCGCAGGCTAATGATAGCGGGTCGGAGGGTTGTCCTATTTTATTACTGTATTTTTTTGAAGACAGATGCACGTGAAAAGTGCCAGACACATAAAGGGCACGATTTAAAACCGTGTCAGCTTTCTAAAAGCAAGGCCGGCTTTACATTTTTCACCGGCAAATCCCCTCAAATGGATGCAAAGATATCAGATTTATGAACTTCATTTCGGACCCCTTATGAAGTGACTTGGGGAGGGTGTACAGCTGTTGTCAGATTGAGAAAACCAGTATAATTCCTCACCAAACCATCTTCCATTAAATAAGAGTTTTATATGCTGGGAGCTCCCTTTGGTCTCTCTCGGCAATAGGACCGATTCACCCTCCTGCCCACCATCTTAGCCCCTGTGTTAGTGCGACTCTTACAGGACCTGTAAGTGTCCTTGTTTTCTACGTTGCAGTTTCATTACAGTTTTTAATCGATTGTATGTTGTTTGCAAGCTTTAAAAGAAAAGTGAGGAAGAACTGGTATTAACGCACTAACAAGTGAGTCTGAGGGATCTGTCTAGCTCGCAGAGGATTCCCTGGCACCCCTCCATGGCATTCACACACCGTCTCACAGACTCCGCACAGTCGTGGACTTGTGAAGATGGCTATCGTGGTTGCCACATCCTCCCTACAAAAGGGCGCCCTGTGTCGGGCCACAAGGGCTCTTTGTTGGCTCATCCGGTGGAGCTTCATCTGGCCACGCCGGGGTCTTAATCTCCCAGCCGGTCCTGGGACTGAGCCAGGCCAGCCGCCCACCTGCCTGCACACTCGCCACAAAGCGCCGCTTGTTGGGCCACACTCTCAGATGTCTAGTGCGAGAGACCGAATGTATCAATGCAGGCGGCCTGACAGCGTTGACAGTACGGGTCTTATGTCTCACGGGAACTCCGTCTGGCCTGGGAGGGGTCGACGTGCTGAGCTGGGTATCTCTTATCGTCAGTGTCATTATTATATCGTTTCCGGCGAGTGCCGTGCCCTTAGCAGAGATTCCATTTGCCGCTAAGATTCCAAACCGTGTCCTGCTTCTGCAGCAGGTATCAGCATCGTAGAGACATATACCTCTAATCCAACGCCCCCACCCCTCTACCTGGACCTCCCCACCGCATGGTAATATCATCTGCTACTGCAGCTGTGGAACATGCTCAGGCACCATCATCAGTATCTTCTATCTGAGGGTTGGGGAACAAATCTTAATCTTAACCCAAGTGCTAACCCTGTAAGGATGAGAATGAAGTATTGGTATCAAAGAGAAGGTGAGCTCTCAAAAATGAAATAGAGGGATCCTATGTAGCATGAGGCTGCACTGACACCTTCCACGGGACTCAGGCTGTATACTACGGTATCCCTCAACCTCATGTGAGAGCCCCCCCCCCCCCCCCCCAACCGCCACCCACCTCATTCCCATCATCGGTTTGTCATGGGTGTAAAAATAAACCAGACTCTTGGCAAGCTCCCTTTTGCCAACATAAAGTGGCAGACTTTTGTCGAAATCTGCTGCTCCCCTTTTACTCGTTCTGATAGGGGGAACACTCGGTACGCAGAGCTCTGGTACAATGTCAGGCTGAGTCATCTGAAAAGCAGTAAAGTATGGGATGAAGTCTGGGGTCCCAGCTGGGGACATTTAAAAATCTGGTTTGCCTGTTAGTTATCACTGATGCCTTTGTAAACATTGGTTGAATTCATTACCGACATCTCTCTTTGAGTATCGTGCAACTCTAAACATTCTCTTCAAAGAGTCATAGGGGAAAATATATCTTTAAGCAACTCTGCAAGCTTTAAAAAGAAACTATTCTCCAGGATGGAATTCACTCTCGTCTGTTTTGTCTCTACTGAAGGCCAAACTATTTATCTGCTACAACTGCCACTCTTCTGTTGTGTATTTCCAGGCTGTTGGAGGAAAGTCATTTTTTTTCTCGCATCTTGACCCTTGAAAACCAAATGTCAGGCTGAAGTTGTATCTCTATGCTTTTTCTGTCTAGAATGGCTCACAGATGCAGCTATGGATTGAAAGGTCATATCTGTAAATTTTAGTCCCTTTCTTAAGTTTGACTTTGTCAGAGAGACGTGACAGCAGCCTCCTATCTGCCAGCTTGCTAATACAAACGTCTTCTGCTGTTACGCGGGAGCGGCGAACATTTGACAATTTTGTGGAAATGGACGTCATATCGGTTTTGTGCATTTTGGTTGCTATTCTGCCCTCATTAGCCTAATCACGTGAGGGCCCAACGTAGCGTATTTATTAATGTGAGTGGTTACTGGCTTCACCACTAAAAGATGTAAATGTGTCCCGCATTCTGCAGGTCGGGCCAGCCTGCATGGCAAGTCCTCGTTGCGGATTGAGCAGGTGCGCTCGGACGACCAGGGCTGGTACGAGTGCAAGGTCCTGATGCTGGAGCAGCAGTACGACACCTTCCACAACGGCAGCTGGGTGCACCTCACAGTAAACGGTAGGTCGGAGTCCCTGGCGCTTTCTGGGAATTGAGTGAGTAAAGTACAGAAGCGCTACCAAAACCTATTAGAAAACGGTACACAAAAACCCCAGAGGTGTCAAACACCTGGAGAGAGTTTCGACTTCCGCAATCGATGATTTGAACCACATTCACTCCGTTATACATGTGCAGTTGCAAAATGGATCATTGAGGGTTTCTGTCAGCCTGTTAAAGGGATGGGAAACCCATTAAGAATGGGCCCCCAAAGAGTTCTACCTTAATGGGCAGGACCACTCTGACTGGCCTGGTGCTGCCCACTGAGCTGGAGCTGGGAATTCCGTATAGGGGAAGATAATAAGGGGTTCTCCTGTCAAAAAAATATAAAGAACTCACTCATAACTGGCTAACACCCACATACTTACTTTCCCTGCTTTTTTGGGTGCCAGCAGGCAGCCATCATCACTATTTTATGATGTTCGATTTGAATCTGCCACCCTAATCCCAGATAGCATACTTTCCTTTGTCTAATTGCCCATTTTGCCCTACAAATGCTGCAAATGCTGAGGGCCGACCATTATTCTACAGAATTATGGCATTGCAGTAAGTTACCACATAGGTAATATGAGTACAAAAAGTGCAGTCCATTGGATGCCGTAAAATGGCTGGCGCCCCATGCAACCCGAATGGAATATTGCAAAACTGGTAGAATCCGAATGGAGTAGAGAAGGCTAATTTCTTAGACTGCTGTTGAGGGACTCTATAAGCTGCACTGGTTCACATTCTGAGTTGAATAAGCTCGAGCTATGATTTACATACCCAGCAACTCATTCATTTGGCGCATGGGATATATATTGCATTTTGGAGCCCTGATGAAACCTGTGTAAAACTGAATCAGGTTTCAGAGCTTATACTATGGAACTGCTGCAGTTATTATAAGATTTCTTGATTGTTTAACTTTTTAATCAATGCTACCCAAACTACCTTTTCATGGGCACAGGCAAATAGGATGGGCGGGACTGCAGGACGGAGGGGGCTGATTGGATTTATTTGAGCTATCTGCACCGGAATAAGCCGGGCACCACATGGGACTAAATCGGGATTAGCTGCTTTCGAAGGTTGCAGCCCTTGAGCCATACTTTTGGTTTATGGTGCAGCCAAGTGCACAGGTGCAATTCCCTTCCATGCTGTCAGGATGTTGACATCATACCTGAACCTTTTCTTACTCATTTTGTCAGGCCCGGCATCTTAAGTGACCCAAGGAGCTGTTGCCGCTTGGCAGATAATTTAGAAAGGTGGAGGTGACACAGGCAGTTTACTTTCTATTGTCAACTCGCTATTTTCAATGCCGTCATTGAAGCTTTTAGTTGTCTTAGCACAAATGTGCTCGCAGAACCAGCCTTTGTGAAGGGTCTTCTGTTCTCTATGTACCTCATCCTTAGACTGCCTTGCGCTCTCATCTCTGGCTTGTTTAATAAGGCGCAAGGTGCCCCGTGGCTTCTAGCTCCATAATAATTCAGCAATATGCTGTTGGAAGGCCAGCGAACCTTTTGAATAAGGAACAATAATGGGCTGATTAATCTTTCCTGATTTTTAAAATCAGGCAATATCAAGTTCAATGTGTGATGAAAAATAAAAGATGTGCCTTAATCTATCAGAACTTTTACATGGTATAAAAAATGTAACAGTGCCTATAGTTTTAAATATTGCATAAAGGCCCTGCTGCCGGGTTCCCCTGCAGCTCATACACTGCATATATATCACTATGCAAATGCTAATTGAATCGGGCTGTTAACCTTTAAAGTGTTGTCACCTCCGCCAGTTGCCTAGCTGCCGGGTTATGATGAGGCATCTGAAACAACGTTTCCTAATAGCTTTGTGGTGCCGGCAATTGCACGGTTTTTATGCCTGTATCCCATATGACCTGTCCTTAATTAGCGCAATTTTAATAACGTGGTGAGTCATGAATTGAAGGGTACTGTTCCGTGACTGCCCAAAGGCAATATCTCCAATAGATGCGAGATGACGTGTCCTGATCATGGTGCCCGATTCTTCCCTTCTCAAGAGCTAACGAAAGGCTCCGGGGTTTGAGCCTGAGGGCCCTCTTAAGGATTACGACTCCTTTCTTTGTTCAGTGCTTACGACAAAGAGTGACGGATTAATGAGTTCAGGGGCCCCTAGGCTACACTTTCCATAGACCCCCTCTTCTGCCCCACAACAACACAACTATTAACTGTAAAACTATTAAATATTAGTAGCTGTAAATTAATGTCTATGAAGTGAAAGAGAATGTGACGCTGTATCATACGAGAACAGTCGGATCAGAAGAACAATCCGGTAAGCTTACACGTTCACGTCAGTCAAATGCAGCAACCAGAAAGAGGGCAACAGAGATTGTATTGAATAAACGTTTCTCAATAGCTGTAATCTTAAAACATCACACATCCAGTGTCCACTGCAACCATTGCACTTTGGATACATTTACCATAGATAGCATATACCAGGGGTGGCCAATCTTATCCACAAAGAGCCAGTGTGTATGCATATTTTTGGGATAACCTTTAGGTCAGCTGTTCAAACCTAGATGTGATTGGCTCTTCAGCCAATCAGTTCCCTAATTAGTAATCTAGGGAATTGCAGTGAAAAGCCACATATACAATGGCCCTTTTTGGATAAGATTGTCCACCCCTGGCATAGACCATAGATAACGCTACAGAGAGTAGTAAATTCCATCCATCCACCCATCCATCACTGTAACCACTTAATCCCAACCAGGGTCACAGAACCCATCCCAGGAACAATGGGTGCAGGCAGGAACCAACCCTGGGTGGTCACCAACACACTGCAGTGCACACACATTCACAGGGCCAACTTAGAGTCACCAATTAACCTACCACGCACACTATTGGACCGTGGGGGGAATGCCCCAGCAGAAACGCACACCAACAGCATGCGAACTCCACACAATGGTTCTACGCCTGACCTGGGAACCAAACCCAGGCCTTCCTTCATGTGAGGCAGTAGTGCTAACCACTGCGCCACCGCATTATAAAATAAGTTCTTACTATTAGGATGTTTCCTCCATGATTTCTCAGCATAAAACTCATCAATCAGTCTTGTAAAATACACTTTACGTAGGAAACACACTACGCAATATGCATACCAGAAAATCCACAGCGGTATAAAAAGTGATGAATTTAGAAACGAATGAAATCCGATCCCTAAGTCTTTAAGTTGAATTTGTAGGTAAGTCGGAAAAATTATAATACAGTACATAATATTGATAGTACGGTAAAAAGTAGCTAATTTATATGGTACTGTACCGTACCTTGAGCTGACGAGCCCCTGAAGCTGTGCAAAGTTTTCACTAGCGTCACAAAGCAGCGTGCGTTCGTTATTACGTACCATTGTATTTAACCTGGATTTTTTTATACAATAAGCTTTATGGCAGTCCATTCGTAAGTATCTGTTGTCTGTAAATTGGACGTTCTTAACCTGGGGACTGCCTGATTCAAAATTAATTCATGGTTGCCTTAAGTAGACTCAAGATGAACTGCTTTAGTGCAGCCTGCTCCACTTTGTCCTCTGAGGTACCTTTGTAGCTGCAACTGTCGCCTGCAAGCTTTCGGAAAATGCTGAGGAAAGGGAGCCCTAGTATCTGAGAAGAGAGTTCCTGCAGACTTTTCAAGTATCCTTTCTCCGACATACCCATCCTTTCTAGTACCCGCCTTCCCATGGATGTCATATTGTGTCTGAGCGTCAAAGAGCACCTAAGCCCGGACATTGTGTTGATTGGTACTGGTGTCATCGTGAGGTTTGTGGCTTTTGGCAGTGGAACCTACAACCCAATAGATCAATGTACACACCAAGGTTAGGTGCATGTAATTGATACAAAAGGATCCAACAGCCAGACTATCAAATCTCATAGGTCATTACACCTCGTATTGGCACAGAGGACAGAAGTTGTGGTACAAAGTCAGTCCATTTCAAGACATTTTCTACTGCCTTCTCTGTGAGTCATTTCCATGCAGAATGATGAATAGAACCATTCCTTTCGTAATACAGAACTATATGACTTCCTCCTTGCTCCACAACTGCACTATGCCTAATGCCCCCGTGATGGTGTGCTTGTAAACATAACAGAGTGCACTTCTTTAGGTGTTGGTATCTGTCATTACACTCATGGGTTTTACTTACACAAAACTGTTTTGAAGGCAGAATAAAAAATGACTGGTTTGGAGAGACCAGTATGTAGAGGAGATGGGTCCAAGCAACTATAGGAGGTGGGGCCAACCAATCAAATGTTTCAGTCCCTCCTCCTCTGGTTGCTTGAACCCACCTCCTCTACAATCTGATTGGTTATCTCTGTGAACCAAACATTTTTTTTTGTTCTGCCCTCAGAATATTTTTTTGTGTTAGTAAAACTCCCATGAGTTGTCATTACATGGATGTTGAAGGTCATTTTATGGTTATAGTTACTGTTAGATGCTTTCAAGTGCCTAATTGTCTCGCAGTAATCATTCCTACTGCAAAGCAGGAAGACTAACAAACAAGTTTTTGAATAAAATTTTCGGTACCTACACAAAGTCACATCGTGTCTGAAAATTTATAGCAGGTCTGTCACATAATTCACAGAGATGACGCATGAATTTCTAGACCCAATATGATACGTGCCACATTCAGATTAAAATATGCCGCATTCAGATCAAAACTAAGAGCTGTCTTATCAGAGGAGTCCCCCACACCTGAGTGTGCTTGGAAAGACATGCAGTTCTGCATTATAAATAGCCGGAATAATCTAACACAGAACATGTGAGGCTAAAAAAAGATCTGCAAACAGGCGGAGAGACAAAAATATAAAGGCACAAGTGATAAAAATCTAAGCTTCAGCAAGAGGTTGCAGTCCTGCAGTTGCCAGACCTAGTTCTGAAAGGTAAGCTTGTCCCCCCCCCCCACTCCACCCAGTGCACCCTGCCTCCCCCTCTTTGCTGGTTGCAGTACATTAACCCCCGATCAACTGCAGGATCTCATCTTGGAAAGAAGCCACGCATTCAGCGTGAGGGCTGTTGCCTTTCCCCGGTAAACGATGCGAGATTTATGTCTGCCACAGGCGAGGCGCCGTTTGAGCCACTGCACCTGATATTTGTTCTTCTGTCCATTTAATAGTGGAATGAGGCAAAGATTTGGGAACTCTAAGAGCAGGGAAGATTTTAGAGGGGGGGAGTAATTAATATAGAAGGGCCACCTAATGATATGTTTTTAACCACTGACTGACAGAGAAGAAGGCACTCCGAGGGCCAATCAGCTTTCAGCCAGTGCCTCTATGGCCATGTCCGTCTGACAGTCTTCTTGGTTTCTTAGTCGATTACTTATGGGAAGGGGGCTACATGGAAATGACCCCCGTGAAACAGAAGGAAGATCCATAGTTCTTTGCTCTACAGGTAATCCAATTTGAGCTAGGTCCTGGATTTCACTTCAGCACTGAGTTTTTCCTGTGTGCTGATTGGTCACTCTCCTATAATCATGCACGTGTCACTAATGTTAATATGAAGCAGCTGGGTGAGTCTTGCAGTCAAGGAAACAAACCAGTCGAAGCACAAGACAAACAGAACTATTCTGCCAAGTATGGGAGCTTTTTGGTTTTAAAGTAATTTATAAACCTGAAGTAGCTCAAACTGTCCCCCTTGACATGATCCAGGGTCACCCTATATAGGGAGTTTTGAGTCTGAGGTTAGATGAACCCACAGATACCTCACCATGTCCCGCCTACAAATCGATCACATGCAAAACATGACCTGTGAATCTCTTATGGCTGCATTACTGTATGTAGCAGCAGGAAAATTGGGGTGCTTTATTTCAATACTTGCTACTTATAAAGCACCCAATGAGAAGTGGGTGGGCGGAGCACTTTGGTCATACCCGCTGCGGCCTGAGATGCATCATGCCTCTGGCCATTAACTGCCTTTGGCACTTCTCACCCGCAGTGACGAGAGTCCAGGGCCAGTCCTGTGCGTCGTCTGAAAAGTCTCGGGTGACGAATGCGCACATCTTTGGGTTTCTGTAGCGGGAGGCCGTCTGACGCAGTCTAGATGAAGTGCTAAAGTGATGCTTTGATCAGAGACGTCAAGCGAGCACAATTTACAGAATCTCATAATGACTGGCTCATTCACATTGATGACTAGTCTGGGGTTACGTCCTCATAGTTTCGCTTTGATAAATTACATCCGATTGAGTTTATTTTCTAAAAGTACACTTCACTCGGTAATTTGGCTATGGAAACCAAATGAGAGCCTTTTAGTTTTAGTTTTTTTTTTTTTTTTATGTGCAGAATGACACTGAAGCGTCGCATTTCCTGCAGCCGCGGTTTAAATGCGTCATTTAAGCCAGCCTCATTGTGTGAAGGTTATCCGGAAATGAGGCACATAAATCAGAAGTGAGATATTTAACACTGGCCGTCTGATTAGCTGATTACAGAAGGTGCCAGAACAGGACACGGCCAGGACTCTCGGAGTCAGCTTCTGCGTCCACGTCGCCGCTCAGTGACGCTTCCGCTGGTAATTATGGGTAATTATGATGGATAATGTTGCTGGGCGCAGTACGTGCTGCAGCCCGTCGTCGGTGGGCGATTTGCAGGCCATTTGCGATCGCCCGGTGTGAAGATCACCGAGCAGCGCTGCGCTGGTGCCGTCAGCAGGTTGATGTAATGCCTCACCCCCCCTCGCTCCCCCCACCCGCCGCACTGGCTGTCCATGTCGCCCTCCATCACGCTCACTAGTGCAGCGTTCCTGTGATATTCCTCACCCTCGCACACCGGTAATCCTCCCGGGAGACGTGAGCTACTTGCGAAGTGGGTTGGGCACGCCGCGCAGTAAGGGAGTCATGCAGTGGAGATGGTATAGGCAGCATACCTGTCTGTGCGGGGGTCCCTGCAAATGACCTTCCAGAATGACTTTAATGGGGTCCCGCCTGCAAGCATTTCCTCACAAACATTTTTTTTCAACGCCAGAAGTAAGTTGAGGAATTAAACCTAAAATGTGAACATTTCAGCAGTTAAGTATAAGACATTGACGTTAAATTCATAAATATAATACATGGCCGCACATGAGCCACACAGCGTGTGGCTCAAAGCTCTGTGCCGTTGATCAGATGGTCACTAGTTCAAATCCCAGGGTTTGTGCTTAGACCCCACGTTTCACTCTGAACTGAACTGAACTGAAATGGCAGATAAAGCACAATGTCATTTAATTTCATTTCTTATCTATGGCCAATGATGTGTTTTTAAATCGGTGAGTGACAGGGGAGGAGGGCACTGCAGTAGCCAATCAGCTTTCAGCTAGGACCAGTGCCCCTGTATTCGCCCCTGAAGCCTAAGATCCTATGGCTAGGTGTTTTTTTTTTACATGCTGCCTCAAGAGGATTAGTGGGGATGTTTATGCTCTTGATAGCTATGCCATTAAGCTGTGCAAATGACGCTTTGATACTAGGTGAATTCACATCTCTAAGTTGCTAAATGCTTTCGTGTATGTGCCCTGCAGTCATCTGTCCAAGGTGTCACCCTGCCTTATGCTGCCTGGAATATTCCCTTGCACCCCTCCCGAACCAAACCATTCTTCTGACCGTTCCTTAAGTGTCGCTCTCTCACTTTGGAGACCCGCTGTGGGTCACCACAGACTTATGCACATGAGGGATTATCAAAAATGTTTGCAGAGACGTTTGTGATTTAGCTGGACCATTCGAGGCCCAGTGCAGGTGACATTCCCAGACTTGCTCAATACACAGGCATCTATCACTCTTCCGGAATTCCAAAGGCTTCTTCCCCCTGGTCTGTAATCCTCACTGGTATCACTGCATTGCTCCTCAGGGACAATCCCATGGAGATGCTTCCATCTAGAGTGGGGCTTGGGTTTAATGTTAACGATGTTTCCTTAAAAAGCAGCAAAAGAAGGGGAATCTTTGGTGATTTTTCTTTTATTTTTGTTACACGGATCAGTGATTCAGAGCAATCTGCTGATCCCTTTAGGATTCAAACACCATCTGGAGAGATGGAGGAAAGGCAGAGTGACATGGATCCAGAGCATATCAAGGACAGGAATGCAGGCGGATTCCCGCAGAACCGACGCAGCGTGCGGAGAGGGGTGGCAGCCTTCAGCTCTCTCACGCGGCGCTAAAATAGCGTACTACTACTCGCGCTAATTTGACACCGCCGATATTTTTGGATGTGCTTTCACAGTTTGACGCAGCCGTAAACGGCTCATTTGCAAGTAGACACGTTCTCCTAGGTGTCAGAGCGAAATTGGGAATGACGTCATGATCAGAGCTCCAAGGAGACCCAATCCCAAATCCGATTTCACCTGATCAGCTTCACTTGTGGTACTCTGGACTCTAACGCCTTGCACTTCCTGTAAGCTGCAAACATCAGAATCATCGTTTATTTACCGGCAAGTACTTTTACATGCAAGGTATTTACTTTAGCTGTCGAGCATAACAATCAAGGACAATGAAGACAATACAAAAATAATAATACAAAATAATACAACAAAGTACCTTCAAGTACAGAATTAACTCTGGCTTGTTCAGTTCTTCTGAATCTTTCTTAATACTGAAATATTATTTTTTTTGGCTCTTTAACAAATCCCCCCCGTACCTTTAAAATGGGGGCTGAAGGACAAGCAGTAAGATCATTATATTATAGAATTTTAGAAATTTCGCTCCCCAAAATAATGTTTGATTCAAAACCCAAATTTTTCGTCGGTGCGCGAATTCTCTAAGGCGGGCTTCGAAAATAAAGGCGAGCTGTTCCTTGTTCCGCAGTTATTTTTCTAATAGTTGTAAATGTCACCTGTCCTGACAAGGTGACACATTTCATTGTCAAGAGCATTTCTTACATGCTCTCTTTCTTGAAGTGTGAAAAAAAAACGAATCCTTGTAAAACGATTTCAGTATCCCTTGGGGTTTAGTGTGATATTGGCAGAAAGGAGGGCACGGACATCTTGGATGTTTATGGTTTCTGAACACGTTTAAGAGATGCGTAGGTTTAGATACTGTAGATCCATGCAAACTGCACTAAACAGTAAATATTTACGTGAGTCACTGAATAGTGTCTTTCATTGCATCTTGTCACAAAGCAGACTCATGTTTCTCCTGGTTTTATTGTTGTAAGATCAGATACAACACTGATGCAGAGCATCCCAACCTGGACTGTCCTCACCATACTGCCTGGTTCTCACGAGTCCACTGCACAGGAAACAAGTATCAGTCAGGATGGGAGGTTGCAGAACGAGGTTTACAGGGTGGGTGGGGCTAAATGCCGATTGGCCCTCGGAGTGCGCCGTTCCCCTGTCACTCACCATTCAAAACATATCATTGGCTACCATAATAAGGTTGGTCCCACTGTGTGAATTATAGCCTCTCTTATGCCCCCCCCCTTAAAATATTATAGGATCACCTGCTACAGGAGAAGGACTCAAGGTTGAACGATGTGGTGGAAGCAAAACCAGGAACAGTGCCAAAAAATATGGAAACAAATTTCCATATTTTTGGGAAAAAAGTGCTGTGTAAAGTTTGCTTTTCAGTATTTTGCAGGGGTGGACAATCTTATCCAGAAAGAGCCACTGTGTATACAGGTTTTCACTGCAACTCCCTAATTAGATCACTAATTAGAGGACTGATTGGCTGAAGAATCCTTGCACCTGTGTTCGAACAGCCGACCTAAAGGTCATCCCTAAAATAAACACACACACTGGCCCTTTGCGGATAACATTGGGCACCCCTAGTACAGTATGTAGCGATTCCCAGGATTTCCAGAATTAAACCCTGAAGGACCACTGCTATTCCTCCCAGGTTACTCAGGTTTTGCGTCTCCCATCAAGCTAGCGTGGTCGAGTTGTGTACGGTGCTGGGTTAAGGCTTCAGTCTCTTTGGGGACCTTGGTCCAAATCCCACGGCTGCCTGCAGTTTTGAACATGTCTGTGGCTCGGTGGGTTAGGACGCTGTGCCCGTGGTTGCAGCATCGCGAGTTTGGCTTCCAGAATTGGCAGAGTGATGTCACCATTGGGCGCTTGAACAAGGCCTGTGACCTCTGTTCACTCCAGCGACCGTTTGACCTCGTTTTCTCAAGAAATGAACGTCAGTTTGACTAAAAGCATCTACCAAATAAATTAAATCTATATGGTCAACTTCAGGGGGTGGCATGGTGGTGCAGTGGTTAGCACTGTTGCCTCACACCTCTGGGACCCGGGTTCAAGTCTCCGCCTGGGTCGCATGTGTGTGGAGTTTGCATGTTCTCCCCATGTTGTCGTGGGGTTTCCTCCGGGTACTCTGGTTTCCCCCCACAGTCCAAAAACATGCTGAGGCTAATTGGAGTTGCTAAATTGCCCGTAGGAATGCGTGTGTGAGTGAATGGTGGGTGAGTGTGCCCTGCGATGGGCTGGCCCCCCATCCTGGATTGTTCCCTGCCTCGTGCCCATTGCTTCCGGGATAGGCTCTGGACCCCCCGCGACCCAGTAGGATAAGCGGTTTGGAAAATGGATGGGTGGATGGATGGTCAATTTCACTTACTGTACCTTAGGGGAGATTTTAAATAGAATCACCTATTGTCACATATAATATTAGTGTTTATTGTGTGAATAAGGCATATGCAGTTTCGTTGTAGGTGGTTCAGAAGCGGATATTTGTGAAGGACCTATAATAGCTACATAAACCGGCAAAGACGGAAACTAAACAACGGGAATTAATCGATATAATTTTCCAAACATGAAGCTTTTAAAAGATCCCGGAGGGCTGTACTTTTTTTTTAATAGCATTATGTAAGAAGCCCGAGTTACATTTTTGAGATTATCCAACGAGTGAGTCAGCCTTCCGGAATCCGCGACCCACTTCTGGAGGCGAGAGTACCGCTGGGGCGATAAACGTTAAACGACCTGGGCGAGGCACCTCCGCAAGCCTCCTCTGGAACCGGGAGCGAGTGAAGCAAATCAGATACAGCGGCCATGTCGCCGAGGGAATAAACAAGGCCCAGAGGGGCTCAGCCCTTGGTGGAAAGCTGACCGGCCATCTTAAAAAAATCCAAGAATGTCCCCACGTATGCTCTTCTGGTCTCCCGCGTGATGAATGCCGTCATCGTCAGGTCAGCTGGGTGCTAATTAGATAGCAGCTCGCTCGAGTTTAATTAAGGAACAGCGTCGCAGAATAGGGGCCCGTGACAGGGTGCGTTGGTTCCTTTCACGGGAACGATAATGATGACAATTACATTTTTTTTTTTCCGAAGAAATTTTCCAGTCTGCGACTCACTGCGGGATAATGAGTATTACTCTCTCTGCATGATTACATCATTTTCTGTTCTAGTCTGATCCTTAATTGTAAGTTAGCATTAGACGAATGTAATGTTGTCATACGGTATTGTGTCCTGCGTCATTCAGCATGGGTTTGAGGCCTCAGTATCGGTGTGGATGTTTATAAAAGGTTTAATGTATCACGCTGAGAACCACCTACTGAGAGCTTCTCCACCTACCTTTTTTTCCGTTTCCAAACTGGAAAATGACTCTCGACTGCCATCAAAACCATCTGGATCCCTCCCTGACCATTATTGGCTGGGGGGGGGGGGTGTTTACAGGAAGTGGGTTAGGTAGACAGGAAGCGGCGGTTATTGTAGGTAATTCGCTCGAGCACCGGCAATGATCTGTGTCGCTTGAGGGAGTTCATGGTTGGATGCCTCAATGTGCGAAAGCACTCTCAGGCCAATCCGGAGCATGACTCATGTGTCAGGTGTAGTTGACCAGTCTTTAAACCGGATTCCCGCTGCTGCTGTCCCTACAGACACAGTTGGCTTACTTGGTCAAACCCCAAGCGTCTGTTTAGTGTAACTGATAGAGTTACTGAGAAAATTTGCATGACAGATAAACTAAACTTTCGCCAACTTGTTAAACGGTTGAAAATGCATATGACCTGGGCTCTTCATCCAGAGATGTCTACAGAGGTATATCTTGATTAGCATTTTGATGCTGCAGGGGGTTTGCCACCTAAAGCAGGGGTTCCCAACCACCGGTGCCGATTTGTAGCTACTAATCTGTGGATTGTTGGGGGTTTGGCGGAGGTTTTGGTTAATTTCTAAAAATAAACAATATATAAACAAGCCATGCCTTTTTTATTGATCAATTCACAGCCAACCCTCCTCCCTGCAAAATGTACCATCTGTCCGTACAATTTTTTCACAACATAATCCAGCCCACAGTCAACAAAAGATTGGGAATCCCTAACCTATAGGTCCATGAAGCTGCGATCAGGTCTCCTGCACAGGGTCCGCTGGCCAGAGACATACCCTGGATTGAAGGCAGTACAGTTAGGGAGTCAGTTCAGGGGAGGAGAGGAAATAGGAAAATGCTATCCTAGTGTAGCATGCTAATTTAGCAGGATTTTCCTTTTAGGCTTGTTAGCATTTCTCATCATGATTTCTACCGGTGTCCAAGCTGACGTTGCTCCAGACCTTACCCTCTAAGTAGAAGGAAAGACTCTGTTGACCTCCTCTTGGTTCAATGGGTATGGTGGAACTGTCCCGCCGAGCGGAGCAGGCTAGCGATGGGGCTGCCGTGCCCGTTTTGGCAGTTCAGAAAGCCGGACTCTTGGCAAATCTTCCCAGCTGTCTTCCCTTCCTCTATGCGGAACCAAAGAGCACACATAGAGTGATAGTGCCGCCTTTGATTCGCACAGAGTGCCTTTATTTCAGGGCCATAGATGAGTGTATGCCCTCTTTTTTCATGGTCACCGAGGGAATGGCTTGAGAGGGTGCTCAGTTTCCTCTCGCCGTTGATGCTGTCAGGCAGGCGCTGAGGTGACTGAGAGCCCAGTGTGTGGAAAGCGATGCTTTCTGTTTTTATGTTTTTCTTTTAATGGTTCCTTTGAATATGGATTTTAAGACCCATCCTGTGAAGATCCGCTGTTTAGCAAAAACCGTCCATAGCAACAGAAAATAGTCAAAGCTTAAGGTATTGGGGTCTTAGTGAGTCTATGTGCATATGTCCATGAAGGCCAATGGGAGGTACGATTTTAATAATCTCGATTTGTTTAAGAACGTGGCGACGATGCCTCGTCTGCCTGTCGGCTGGTGCATTGAAGCTCAAATCACATTGACGGGCCACTCGAATCGGAAATGCAAGTTCAGCTTCGGAACTTAAAAACGCTTTTCAAGGAAGGGGGGGAGGTTTTGGGGGCTGGTACTGAGGCCACGGAGAGAGATCAACGGATGACGACGGGCTTGATGCGGGATGAATTAACGAACGCCGGTAGCTGGTGTGGAGTAACGTGAAAAGGGGACAAAGCTTAAGGATTACCCATGTAAGCAGATCACGTCTTTTAAGGTGATTATATATGTGTATTATGTGAAAGGGGGAATTAACGCATAGAATCCTGCCATCGGACTTGGTGATGACAGCTCTGCCCAGCACCGATCTATGTCTGGTTCTGAGTACAGAGAAATGCCCCCCCCCCCAATTAGTCCACCTACCCGAGCTGTTAATTCCATTTAACCCACTGTGAAAACATCCTGGCTTTCTGAAGAACGCTAACCATGCTGTTAGTAAGATCTCAGAAATCCGGTAAGGGATCCTTACAGCTCCCTGCTTGTGTTTCCTGCTCTCTGTATTTCCCATAGTGAGAATTAGGCTTGAAAGATGTGGGTTTTTTTATGCAAAGTTGCATGGACTGCCAGGGTACTTATTGTCATTTTGTCGGGTTGTAAAAATAATAAGCGGAATTTAATTGTATTCTGAACATGCAGCGTACGGCTACCTGCAAATGAGTTGTTCCCGAAATCTCCGACAAGTTTCCTGGGTCCTTAGAAGGGTCTTAGTTGAGCTATTCAGGTGTTCGAGGAGAATGCCGGTGCAGCTGAACCTCAAGCCCGCCCAACATACAGTATTGGGTCACCTGCTTGGAGGGGAATCGTCGCCTCTCTCCTGCAGAGCTTTCTTAACAGTGGTAGGAGATGTGGGGCCTGGAGTCTGAGATGGCAGCATCTATGCTTCTGGGGAGTGCCGGGCTCTCAGCTCCGGTACCCGCCGTGATGCAGTGGCCCCCGGACCCCTCTCCCCTCTTGCCGTTCTGGGACTGGGCTATTTTTTCCAGCCTCAGTGGGACAGGATAACAAATCACGTCCTGCTGTTTTGCGCTTTGTTACATTTCACCAGATTCCCCCCAAAAGAACGAACAAACAAATAAATAAAGAAACAAATGTTAAAAATAAATATATAACCCAACAAATAATTTAAATTTGCCAGGACCAGGTAAAATTTTCTAGTCACATTTGGTTTTTTGCTTTGCTCTTTCTCTCTGTCTCACTGCTCCCGTTATTTGTTTTATTGTAATCCAAGCGCGGGTCCTGTTTGAGCCTCACGTGGAAATTAGCGGAGCTTTTCTCTTCCGTACAGCTGAAGACTCCCTGTTTTTTTTCCCTTCCCGTTCTCTCAGCACAGGCTGTAAACAGGGACAGTTAATGCATTTGAACAGCATTTGATGGTTCCTCAGTAATACGGTCTGTGTTTTTTCGAGCACGAACAGATGTAGCTGTGTTCAGATGCATTTAATTCTGCTTTCTGCCTCCAAATGAAGACCCATCATCAGACATCTATGTTCTGGCTCTGAAGTGTCATTAAGTCTGAGGCTGAGCTCTGCAAAGAAAGTTGCTATGCTTGGGTAATTTTAATTTTTTTATGTCACGAAATCCTACTCCCACAGTGCTGAATCGGTCACATTTCGCTGCACAAACCCCACACATCGACTCGGATCATAGATTATAGTATGTATAGATCTGCTCCTCTTTGTTCCCAGAACAGAAGGGATTTAATTGCTGGACCAATTAACCCAGTCTCACGATTTTGGTTGAAACTTGAGGCCCAGCTGTGGTCCATCTGCGTGAATGGTTACCGGCTCGGAGTAAATAACAGGAATCTGGTGACAACGCCTTGGAGGGATGTTATAATTAGCAGGGAGGTAGCAGTGTGCCACTAGCGCCACAGTTAGCAGCCATGCTAACATCTGTTCGGAGAGCGACACTCGTGTATGTTTCCGTCAGAATGAGGTCACCACCCCCTTTTGGAGAATCAGGGCTTAAGTGGGTTGATCGAAATGTCCAGACTTCTGTCCGCCTCATCCATTGAGGGAAAGGACCACAACATCATCGCGGTTTTGTTTCGGGACTGAGATCCTACCTGTGCTCGTGGCAGGGGGGCATCTAGGCACAGCTGCAATCCCCACCACCACTGCCACCACGGACCCTTATTTTAGCTCACCTCTTTTCATGCCACCCCCGGGCGGTGCAAACCCGCCGACTGTGTCACCGGCTAAAACGAGGATTATGTCACCCGAAACGCCAACCAGGTTTGGCTCCCAAGAAGAGAGAGAGAGCGTGTCTAATCACGTGCAGCTGCGTCTGCGTACGAGAGAATGCTACTGACTGTGCCATAGGCATGATTTGTAAATGTGTGTTGGGGATTTCCCAGATTTATATTTTAGCACATGCTTTTGTCCAAAGTGATGTACATTTACTCTTGAGAAAGCAGGTTGAGTCAATCCCTAGAGCAACTGCGGGTTAAAGGCCTTGCTCTGGGGCCCTACGATGATCACAAGTACAGTGTCTTAATCCATAGAGAAACACTCTGCCCCAAAACTGCTGGCAGTGGTGGGAGTCAAACCCACACCCCCCCCCCCCCCGAAAGAGACTGGATCCTTAATCCAACACCTTAGACAACTTGGCCACACTACCTTGAGCATGTGACTTATGTCCATGTGACGAATGGGAGAGCTCCTTAGGGACTGGTAATTCCAGCACTAATATACCCTAATCTGCTAGCTTTATATGACTTGTAGTTTTTGTTTTGTAACATGTTGGTTTTGTTAGTTAAGTCACTGGGATTTGAACCAGTAACCTTAAGGTCACAAACGCAGCCTCCTAACTCACCAAGCCCCACATAACCACATGGGCTGGCTGTGGAAGGAGACAAGTATTGAGTTACAGCCTGTCTTTAAGCGGGTTTTTCGGAGGAATGACGATGAAAGGAGGAAAGGAAGAGAGATTGAGAGAACAGGACGGCTGCAGAAGCGATGGGATGTGGATGAATATCAGCATTCAGACCCGAGAAAGACCCCTTTAGGCACAGGTGCAGCTTGGACCCCAGAACCTACCGGTGGTCCAGTATCCCGCTTGTCCCTGAATTGGATCATGATCACTCACCCTTTTATCCACCAACCACCGCTGTTGGTGTGGGGATGGGAGGCCGGTACAGGTGTGAGGGGCATCGCAGCTGGCCGGCCTGTGGTGGTAAAGGATCCTCTGTTCAGGACCAAGCAGTCTTCATGGGGCGGGAGGGGGGGGGGGGATAGTATTCTCCGGCTCCGCCTTCAAAAGCCTGTCAGGCAGACTCTTTGTATTCAGTCAGATTACCACACATCATCCGTTTCTTGGACGACTTCATCCAAAGAGATTAGTGCATCTTCGCGGTCCTGCACGTGCCGCATTTAGACAGACCGCTGGGTGCTGAGATTTGCAGGCGCCCCCCCCCCCCCAGGGCTCCGACGGCACCATCCCACCTGCAATTGAAGTGGGTACCCTTTTCTTTGCGGAGTGTGATTTATTGTTTTTACTCGACCACACCCACCTCTTGCATTCACATAAAGGGCATTTTGTACTGTTGGAAAGCAAACCTCTGAAAACATTTCACGAGGCACATAAAATCACAGGCTTTTTGCTTTAAAAAGAAAAAAGGCCTTTTATGCATGATTGTCTTATTCGTTTCCTTCAACATGCTAAACAGCTTCGAAGTAGTTTCAGATTACAAATTACAGTTTAAACATCGAAATGATCCATTACAGAAATATATGCGGTTTATCGTCTCCCTTAACGAACCCCCTTCGTTCTTTTATCTCTTTTTGTCTGCCGTTCATTAGCGGTAATCTTTCTTTGACGCAGCCAGCCATACAGAAAGGAAGACGGGCAGAGCGATGAAGGCAGGCTTTCATTTGCATGCCGCATTGATCTGTAAGTGTTTGTGAGAGGCGGGGAGGGAGCTGAGATACGGTGGATATATTTAGTTTTAGTCTTTAAAAGCAGGGGGTGCGGTTGGAGTTGGCGACGGATATGTACAGTATTGAGCTGGGAATTGCTGATACATTTCCATTCATTCACATTCCATTCATTAAAAGCAGTATAGTATGATACATAATTTTTATTGAATGCTACTGCACTAAGTTCCGGCGTGGCACGGTAGTGAAGTTATTATCACTGTTAGGGTTCGAGTCTCTGCCCTGCGTCTACACATGTGCAGTATACATGTCCCCCCCCCTTCCCCGTGTCATCTTGACGTTTCCTCTGGTTACCCCCCCCCCCCCCCCCCCCCCACAGTCCAAAAACATGCTGAGATTACGTGGAGTTGCCCGGTTGCTTGTAGGTGTGAGCGTTCCCTGTAATTTCCCTGTAATGGGTTGGCGCCCCATCCTGGGTTATTCCCAGCCTCGTGAATCAGTTTGAAGCAGGAGACACTGGGAACGACCAGAAACCAGTCAGATAAAGGGTGGAAGCAACATTCTAATGCCAGAGATGACCGTCAACTTACTAGACAGTTTCTTATAAAATGGAGGATGACCTCAAGCGACCTTCAAAAGGAAGGGGAAACATTAAGCGTTGTGAAGTGCACTGCTAGGACAGTGCATGATATTACACGGATTCATAAACTGAGAAATGAGTGAAATTGAAAATTTTTCTGTGGTCTCTTAATTTTTTTAAGACCTGCCTATGTGATATGTGAAAAGACGTATTCCAATGTACCTGTGGTCATACTTATACAAATGGCAAATAAAGCATCGTTTCATTTCAGTCTCTGGCAACTATCTATGGCAAGACCCCACAACCCCCCACAAAAGCCCTCGTCACAGCGGCCAGTGATGCCCACGTGTGCTCATTCCCAGTCTAATCACACTGCTCTTTTGCAGATTAACATCCATTAACGTTTGCTTCCCCATTCAATCCAGGTAGCACCGACAGCCTTTTAGACGTTGGTCCGTTAAATTTTTTCCCCCCGCTCCCCAGTCTTATATATCATTTTCGGCGCTGTGGTTTCTCGCATGGATATAAGTCAAACAAAGTGACACCTCTGTGGGTGACGGATTTGAAAACTCGGAATGAAAAATGGACGCACGGAGCCAGATTGAAAAACGAGCAAACGAGCTTGACAGTTGTGGTTTTCACTCGCTGCGCACTTACAGCCCGTCGGCCGACTTAAATGTTACTGGGGTCAGATGTTGATGCTATGATGACCCCCGACTATTGACATCTTTGAGTTATGGATGTCTGGCACAAGCAAAATCATTTCTGTCATGCTATCTGAGATATCTGGAAATATTTCCCAAGTGCAACCTGAGAGCTGCTGTCTGTTGCCATGGGATTTTTTGGTATGAGTAATGAACATTAGGAATGGTTATGGGGTATTTCATTTCAGGTGAGTTTAGGATGATATACAAAGGCACAAGTCCCATTAAGACAAAAAGCCATTAATTTAATAACACCTTGCTCCCAACCTAAAATGGTAAAACTGCAGGGTCCACTTGATTCTGATGGACTCCAACCAAGAGCACAGTTTACACCTCACCCCATGTTTGTCTGTTAGCTATAATATTAACATGCCAGAGGGGGTTAAGCCAATCAGCTGAGTTTGAACCCTGGAGGTTTTTTTTTCTCCCTACTTGGGAGTTTTTCGTTCCTCTCCTCCACTGTCTTCTGGCACTCCTTCTTTCCTTCTCACCTTTTTCCCTGTTCCATGCATCATTGCGTACAAACGATGTAATAATGGATTGCCACACACTCCTGTCAAGTGCATTGAGGCAACTCTGTTGTGAGAGGTGCTATATAAAAGTACATTGAATTGAATTGAGTCAATACGAATCTCTATCGCCGTTTTGGCCACTCGGCTTTACCAAGGATATGCAAACGGTCGCACCACTTTACCATGGAACAGAATTCCCTTCCTTCATAGGTGACCCCTTAAAATTGGGGGCTGAAACTCTAGTTTCTTAGACTTAAGCACGCAGGGTAGGAGTCGGTTGCCTCGGGGACAAACAGAAGAGGAGCAAAAGACGAGTGGAGGACGAAACAGTGCAGCAAGAATGAGTAATAAATGTGTACAATGGGGACAAGGAAGCAAATGGACACCAGAGTAATGGAGTATTAGTGTGGTATTAACAGTGTACAATACAATGCGATTGGGCGAATATGAAATCAGTTCACAGTTAGCTTTCTAGGACACGAATTTGCAATGGTGGCCATTAATGTCCCCACAAACCACCTGAAGAGGTTCCAAATACAGTATTGAGTGCTATTTGTCTATTTGCATGCTTTTGGATGTCCCTCTTTATTACTGCTAGACAGGGGTGTCCTCAGGGGTTTGATTAAAGCCCATGTTGGGGCAAACTCGTGTTACAAAGTCACCAACCCCCCTCCCCCACGCTCACGCGCATCTTTAACGCGGGGCAGCTCGGAGAATATGCAGTCAGGCGCCGTCATGCGTGACTTCATTAATGGCTCCATCACTTTCTGTTTATTTAATTTAGATGTGGAATATAAACGAGCGTTGGCGTGGAAACGAGAGCGCGAGCGATGATTATGCTAATGGCGGCCTTCAGCGAGATGGGGGGACGTGCCCTTTGGTGAGCTGCTAAAGACAAATCTTAATTGGGGGGGCAGGTAATAACTTCTCTCCAAGCACAGCTGTAAATCCTCCCCGCTCGCGTTTTTACGGTTTGCCGCGGAAAGCTGTCGTAATTAAACAGCTCTGTGACCATTTTTTTTCTGTTAACCTGGAGTGACAAATCATGCCGTTTTTGATGAGGAAACCGTTTCTCCCTCTTAAAACTCAGGGGAAATTGAAAAATTGAAATGTGCTTAAGTGCTTATTTACCATACATTACACAGCGCAGACATCGCCAGTGCTACTGCATGACGACACTGGACTAATTCTAAGCTGGGTGGAATCAACAGCAGAATCATACCATCTTATATTGATGATGTAATTAATATTCGATTCAGCTAATTTCAGTTTGTTTATATACAGGATTCTTCCGGTCATAATTGCCTCAGAGCGAATAACAAAAACTCTGACTGACTGTCAAACAACAGTAACGGAAAACAATAATAAAGCTGAAAAGCGAATAAAAGCCACAAGACAATGGAGGAGGAGATACAAAACCGCAGAGTTTGATGTTCGGTAAAAGCTCTCGTCTCCAGCATTCAAGTAACCAGTACAATGCCAGCATAAAAAATTTACATTGATATTAATAAGTAATATCACTTCTGTGAGAATGTCCACTAAACTAGCTAAAAATATGAGGAAATAAAGAAATGCATTGCGGAATAATAATATCCCTTTCTTCGCGTGACTACAGAGCTGCACGCTTTCGTAGCCTTTCCACTTATTCTGCTGTTGTTACCTCATTTTCTCTTGTGTTGTATAATATATTGATCATTGCAGCATGTTAAAACAACGGTACAATAATCATTTGTGTGCATTTGTATAACGGATTAAAATACGTAAGAAATGTTACAATACAGTGGTTTTCAACGGTGCCTCGGTCCTAACATTGCCAGGTACTTTTGCTGTAGGAGAACTGTAGCAGGCTAATGTCAACCGGATTCCTCACCAACTTCTGGCATGCTGACATTAAACAGGTCAAGGTGCAATGTTTGTGTGTGTGTGTGTGTGTGTGTGTGTGTGTGTGTGTGTGTGTGCAGATTAGGTTTATATTACTTTGTGGAGACCAAATGTCCCCCACAATGTAATAACCTGATTTTTTTTTGACGTTGTGGGTACCATTTTTTGGGTCCTCAGAAAGATCTGTGACTGCAATCAAATACAGTAGGAACAGAATGCCAAGTCTCGTGTTGTCTTTGGGTTAAGGTCATGATTAGATTTTTCCCCATAGAAATGAATGGAGAGTCCCCACAAAGATATAATTACAAACCTGTATGTGTATGTGTGTGTGGTGCTGTCTTCTGTCATGACATCTGTCGGTTCTAAACATAATATATCAAGACAAAGATGGGATGCTCTATTCTTTTTCCCTCCACGAGTTCTCTGACTGCAGCATTACAGACACAACATCATGCTGATATTTCTGCCAGTAATCCGGCGAGTTCTCCAACTGTTTAGCCACAGAGCGGAGACGACAGCGGGGTACCATGGGAAATTCCAGATGGTGGTATTTTCTCTCAGTTACGAAGCATGGATACTGTAGAGACCCTAATAAGGAAATGATTGGTCTGTTTTTTTTTTTTTAACCTTCATTGGCGTGACACGTGTTACAGTTCAGGGAACAGCTACTGTGAACCCCTGTGGGGTCAAGCGTCACTGACCATGGGATGAACACCGACCTTTAGCCTTTTATGAGACAGAATCAGATAGAAAAGATGTGCTTCTCAGCTAAAACAGAAACCTTGAATGTAAGCAACCAAACAAACTGCAGGAGTGTCTGCTTTTGCGTGTTCGGAATTCCTGCCATGTATCGGCACGGCTGAGCTATTTAGAGCGCAGTTCCCAAATATCTGAAATTATGACCAGCTTCGGCAGTTGGTGGAGAGGAGGGCTTTTTGCCAGGTCATGAACACATCGCTACAGCAGGCTGGCTCGTCCAGGGGGCGTGGCCTTAGGCGTACTGGCCCCAGCTGAAAGCTGATTGGCCCTCAGAATGCCCCCTGCCCTGTCACTCGCTAATTTGAAACATATCATTAGATATTAATAAGGTTAGCCCTTTTACTTCAGTTACAGGTATCCTTTTGCTCCCCACCATATAAAATATTAGAATTGGTTCTGCCGCAATTCCATGTATTATGAAAGTGGACACAAGGTTTTTGTGTGTTGGGGGGGGGGGGAGTAATGGGAGTGTTCCTGGTACAGATATTAAACCATGAGCTGGGAGATGGAAAACTCCCTGCCGGAAATGCTCTGGTGGGGGGTTGGGGGGGGGGGGGGGGGTGATCACCTGCTGCAAGCTCATAAGATGTGATGAAGTCACTAGCAGACAGTGCTCATGTACTGAGTGGTCATAAATGTTGGTACCTGTATACTATACAGGCAGGATTAATGACAGAGGGTTGGTATTGAGCTTGGGGGGGTGGGGGGGGGGTGGATTGCAGATGGATGCCATGGGGTAAGAAGCTAGAAATCTGGTATTTGCTGGCATGGCAGAATAATTATCTACATACATTTGTGTATAGTTGATAATTAGCTAAATATGTGGTGTTTTCAAGCGTTCATCTTGGCGTGTATACAGGGGCGGGGTCAAAGGTGCATTTGCTTCAGCTGAATGGTGATTGGCCCCCAAAGTGACTGCTCCCCTGTCACTCACCGATTCAGAACATCGTTGGCTAATGATAAAGTTGGTGCACCTTTACAACCTATGGCTTGTCTGATGCCACCCCCCAACCCCCCCTTCAGAAAATAAATCATAGAATCGGCCCAGCACTCATCTCAAGCTGGTACAGCCCTTCATTCTGCACGCTGATCTGGCCACACGAGTGTGCGAGTGGACAAATGGATGATTGGGGAAAAACCAGCCGCGGCTGTGGAGAGCAGCGTCAGATATATGGCACTTTGTGCCAAGCAGTCGTTGACCAAATTTTATGGGGAGGGAGATACATGCCTGAACTGTTTTCCCTTTCTCTTGATTTCTACAGCTCCGCCCACTTTCACAGACACGCCCCCGCAATATGTGGAGGCCAAGGAAGGGGGCAGCATCACCCTAACCTGCACTGCCTTCGGGAACCCCAAGCCTGTGGTCAGCTGGCTGAGAGAGGGCGAGCTCCTCGCTGAGAGTAGGAAATACAAGGTAGGTCTGCCCTCACTGATCAGTACATCACCCTGTAAATATTGCCTAGCATTAAATCCAGCCCCATGTGACTAAACGTTCACCGATCCTGAGTTTCACCCACTGTGTTCCCCGGACACTCTTAGCCTTACAGTCGTGTAGAGGCACTCAATCGGGAACAGGATGCATTAAAGGTCACTTGCTAATTAACTGTAATGCATAGATTAGATGTGTTGCACACACATTAGCAAGTGTGTGTGTTTTTAATGCTTGGGGGATATCCCTGAGTGCACATCGCCGCAGTGTAGCGTCATTCACTTAATTGCGCGTGTTGGTTGACAGGGAACAACGGAACCGGGTGTCGGAGAGGTGAGTGGGGCTGCGTGAGGTGTTAATCCACTCATTTGCGGATCCTTGGGGTTCTGGGGGGGTGGGGGGGGGGGAATGCAAACACACCCGTAGGTAGCGCCGCAAGAGGCGGCAGGCAGCTGGGACGGTCCTCCGGAAGACTCCGGGGGGAATTGTCAGAGAAGAGCGGGGTGTTTAAGTCGGGTTCTCTGTTTCTCATGTCTTGTCTGAGGTGTAGACACTTTGTGGATCTGAGGCTCCTTTGAACTGAGTAGCTTTAGAGGAGACACCCCCCCACCCAACACGCAAGCACACACACACCACGGCTGCATGACGGCGAGCACACAACTGACGCATGCAGGAAAGGAGACGTGCGTGTCCCCCTCCCCCCACCTGACCGTACTTAGATACAGCTGCCGCTCCTGCTGTGCCAGTCTGTGAGACCCCTGATTCTCTGTGTTGCTGCGGTGTACTTGCACCCCCCCCCCTTCACAAGGTCACCATGAGTCAACACCAAGATGTTCATCAATATCCTTTTTGTTATTGTCTGAGATGTATAATCTACTCACATTCTACAAAACAAAACTATTATTATTACTAATCTTCTAACCCCCCCCCCAAACCCTAACCCTAACCCCCCCCTTGGCAGCAATAACCTCAACCAGGCACTTTCTGCAGCTGTGGATCAGGCCTGCACATTGTTTAGGAGGAATTCTGGCCCTTTCTTCCTAGCAGACCTGCTTTAGCTCTGTCATATTCTTCGTGTGTGTGACTCTCTTCAAGCCACTCCTTAGCATCTCTGCTGGGTTGAGGTCTGGGCTCTGACTTGGCCACTGCAAAAGGGGGAGTGGAAGATCAGAATTTGTTTGCGTTATTATTATACCCACGTTATGTTTGTCAATACCTTTGATTTAGATGATCAGATCACATTTTATGACAAATTAATGCAGAACACCATGGTTCACATACTTTTTCTTGCCACTGTATATATATATGCATCCATCCATCCATCCATTTTCCAAACCGCCTATCCTACTGAGTCGCGGGGGGTCCGGAGCCTATCCCGGAAGCAATGGGCACGAGGAACAACCCAGGATCGGGGGCCAGCCCATCACAGGGCACACTCACACACCATTCACTCACACACGCATTCCTACGAGCAATTTAGGTACTCCAATTAGCCTCAGCATGTTTTTGGACTGTGGGGGGAAACCGGAGTACCCAGAGAAAACCCCACGATGACATGGGGAGAACATGCAAACTCACACACATGTGACCCAGGCGGAGACTCTACCCGGGTCCCATAGGTGTGAGGCAACAGTGCTAACCACTGTACCACCATGCTGCCCCTGTATATGTATGTATATGTGTGTGTGTGTGTGTGTGTGTGTGTGTATTATATATATATATATATAAAATTATTATTATTATGTCAGTCTAAAGTGATTAGCATAGAAAAGTGATTTGCATAACTGAAAAGACTGCAGTTGTGAATGACATCACTGCTAACCACATAGATCGCCAGTCCAACAGCAATCTTTAGCCCGCAAAAGCTTGGAAATTACATCAGACAACTAAGATAATAAGACAGAAACTTTTATCGCAATACCATGATTCTGTCTGCGAATCGCCCGATGCTTTGGGCAGGCTGCAGATTAGCAGGTTTGCATGAGTAAATATTGTAACTGTGTTGACTTATATGTATCCACTTGACTTTATCCAGTAATTTGCCTGGTTAGTGTAATCAATCCTCGCACTGCAGTTACTGTCTTCCAGTTTGGGGGCTTTGTCTGTGATGGAATGTAGAGATGATTCAGCCATTTCTAGCTCCGCTGGCTTAATCTGAAAACTTTCACATGTATTGATTAAATTAACATCTCTGGCGCACATCTAAATAATTGCTGGACTGTGGTGATCTGCCCATCTCTTTGATTGATCTTTTCCCAGTGCTGAACCAGTAAAAAATTTGTATTTTTTTTGCAAGGCGTCTTTAAGATCGACTCTGCAGCGAATCATTTATCACTTGTTAATTAGACGTGGGCGGGATGTGCTCGTCGTTGTGGTTCTTCGGTAGAAATTGGACACGGGGGTAAAGCGCCGGGTCAGAACCACTGCAATTAAAGGCGGGAAGTGGCCTGTGTGGAAGTTTTGGAGCGGGGGGCTCGTTAGTGAGCCACGGGAAAGCAGGCTTGTTACCCCACCCCTCAACCCCTTCCCGGTAAACGAGGTCAAAGGATGAGCGAGGAAGGCCACGGACTTCACCAGGAAGGATGGGGCAGCCCTTTAGGAGGGGAGGTTGGGGGGTTGCAGAAGGACACAGTGTCAAAACGTCGGTGTGCTCTTCGCAAACGGACCACACCCATCAGTAATGTGGGTGTGCTCTTCGTAAACGGGTCACGCCCATCAGGAATGCCGGTGAGCTCTTCGTAAATGGGCCACACCCATCAATAATGTGGGTATGCTCTTCGTAAATGGGCCACGCCCATCAGTAATTCCAGTGAGCACTTCGTAAACGGGCTACGCCCATCAGTAATGCCAGTGAGCTCTTCGTGAACGGGCCACGCCCATCAGTAATGCCGGTGTGCTCTTCGTAAATGGGCCGCACCCATCAGTAATGCCAGTGGGCTCTTCGTAAACAGGCCACACCTATTAGTAATGACAGTGTGCTCTTTGTAAACGGGCCACGCCCATCAGTAATGCCGGTGTGCTCTTCGTAAAGGGGCCGCACCCATCAGTAATGCCAGTGGGCTCTTCGTAAACAGGCCACACCCATTAGTAATGACAGTGTGCTCTTTGTAAACGGGCCACGCCCATCAGTAATGCCGGTGTGCTCTTCGTAAACGGGCCACGCCCATCAGTAATCGCCAGATGATGCGCTCTGTTTCCAGAGAGTGACAGCTCAATTATCCATTGCACGCTATCGATTCAACAACTCATGTGCTCTTTCCGCCTTGGTTATTTTTTTCTTTCTCTTTCTCATGTGTCTGTTTTCTACCCCACCGTGCTTGCGGCAGCTAGTCCCGGCACGGGTTCCCGAGCAGGTCGTACGCGCGGGTGGGGGGCGGGGGGGATATTGACGAGGCTGCGTTGCTGGCTATTTACAAGGCCCGATAAAGTCCAGCGGCCCGGCAAAGCTGAAAGGTTTACGGTGTTTTTTTTCCCTTTATGCCGTTAAACTCCCCTGCTGCCCGACAGCCGCCTTGCCCTCACGTGCAGCACCAGTGTTTTATGGAATCTGTGATAATCTGCTGTCACCACACCGGATAAATGCTTCCCACCCTGGCATTCAGGAACTGAGCTCATGCTACAGCCCATTTTACTGTTGTCTATTCTGGGAGCTTCAACGCCAAATTGCCTGCTTCATTAGATTGTTACCACTCATATGTCACTGGACCACACACATGTATGGGAGAGGGGCACAGAGAGGTGGGGGGACACAGTAGTGCTGGGTCTGTGGGTGGGAGTGTCAGAGGGATGGGGAGTCTCGAAAATTCTGCGTGGGCCGCTCTAAGGGGATGTGTCAATCGGCCAATCAGTCGGAGGACCAATTGGTGCAAATGAGGGGTGATTCTAGTATTTGTTTCTTAAGGTGAGGGGCATTAGATGACCAATGATTTATAGAGAAGCACTAACCTTATCACTAACCAATGATATGTTTTGTAATTGAAGAGGCTGGGAGTACCCTGGGGCCCAATCAGCTTCCAGGGGGGATCTGGCCCCACCCCATGTATACACCCCTGGTGCTAATGTGCCATTTTGATAGGCAGAAAGCTTTCTGGGATCTTCCTTACTGGCCGGTATCCACCTCATCGTGCTGGGACATTCGTTTGCCTGTGAGTAACCCACCCCCTGCTCCAAGTAAGGCTGAATTATTTAAACAACGAAAGCCTCCCCCTGTCATGGTCACACCTTTGGAAAATACCACACAGCCCTCAGTCGGTTTGGCTGAATTTCTAGATCGCTGTCGTCCCAAAACCATCGTCATGCTTCTTTTCATAACGAGCAGTTTACTTTTGCGGCAGCTCAGAAAGCAAAACACCATTGGTTAGTTTTTTGGAAGCACAGTTTGAGGTAAGAATACTCTTCCTGCCAGTTAAGGAGGTATAACACAGTGATGATACAAACAGGGTCCTGCAGGACAGGAAAGCCAGACAGCCATGGATCATGGTTCCTGCGCTGTTACACACACCTGGCTCGCCGTAACTGGAAAGACGAGCTGCGGAAACGGAATCAATTATTTAAATGGATGTCAGCCGCCCGTCAGCTTAAAATGCAGTGCTGGCAAGCAGCTGCCCTGTGTTCTCCCCAGGCCGATTACCACCTGTCTACCAGCGCCACCTTCCCTGACGGCGTGAAATGAGCTTCTCGGGAACAACCTCGACCCCTGCCGCCCCGTGCCTATCAGACACTTAGCCAGTTACTAAAGTCATAAATTTGAACCTCCCCCTCGAAATTTGCTTCGGGCCCCTGTCTGGCGAAAAGCACCAAGGGGGACATCCCTCTCCAGAATAAAATTTTGACTACGGTCCTGTGGAGTGCGACGCTGTTCTCAGCTTTTGATCGTCGTGACTTGGGACGCTGTCATTTCACTTTCCAAGATGACCAACCTGTTACAGATCTGATGTTTGGGGCACATGGTTATCAGGGCGAATGACCCTGGAGGGGAGACTCAGTTGGGCACTTGGGCAAACATCCAGCTGAATTGCTTTGGGGTATAAAACACCTGCTAAAGTAAATAGGTGAAAAACACAAAGTAAACAATCGCCCTTTTGCCCCAAGGGTGTCTTTGTTCCTTACGTTTAAACACGCAGAGCAGCATGTGGCAAAAAGGCCGGTTGAATCGCTGTTGGCTGTCCTCTTAAATTTTTCACCATCACCTGTCTCTGAGGTCATCCTTAGTGATTCTTGAGAGCTGGAACGCTTAGTGGCTGGGATAATCGTATAAAGTCATCAATGAAGGGATTGTTATGCGGGAAGGTGGTGGACAGCCCTTTGATGGATGCTGCTGTTCGATAACGCTTCATTCTGTCCAGCACAGACAGACAATGGTCTGTTGTTCCTGCCGTCAAACTCCTAGCCCCTGAAATCTGATAATACTGGCTGACAGGCTTAAAATCGGCACCCAGCTCCAATCACGATTGGCCATCTCTGGCCGTTACATGTATCCGGTTTGCTGTGATGTCAGCTGGACACTTGCAACACCCAGAGACCCTCGGTTGTCCCATATTGATGTAGCCACAAACAGGCACTACACTAAATATAAATTAGACATGTTCCTTATTAGGAGATGCTGAAGCAGCATGTTCTACTAACCAGCTACTAACCCCCCCCGCTCATGCACTCAAAAGGGTTAACAATTCAAAAGCTTTGTTGTCCTTTGTACAAGTGCAAGTACAATGAAATGTTTGCCTGCTTGCGACGTATCAGAGCTTTGACCAGCCAGGGTTTAATCTGGAAGGATATGATGCCATGAATGACTTTGACTGCACATCTGTCTGTGGGACGATAGTCATTTGCAAGCCTTTCTCCTGCTACATGAAGGTTATTTCAGTTTCACAATGTTAGTATTTAAAGTAGGGTAAGTCTAATTCTACTGAAGAATGTGTGAATATTCATGCACACCTGCTTCAACGTACATACGTACGTTAAACTCACGTCAACATTGTAAAGGCATAAGGATGTCTTAGTGGCCTTGACTGACATTTACGTTTTTCATAGTTTTATTTTGTATCATTTGGTCCACAGGTGAGCGATGGGAGCCTGACGGTGCTGTCGGTCAACCGGGAGGACCGAGGAGCCTACACGTGCCGGGCTTACAGTGTGCAGGGAGAGGCCGTCCACACCACACGTCTGCTTGTCCAAGGTGACTCGCCCCGGCAGTCTCTACACGCTTGTTCGGTTATTGTTTATGGGTTGATGCTAACTGACTGGCCCGCTGGAGCCTGGGGATAGTGTAGCGGTTTGGAGAGTGAGATGGGCCGAGTCACCAGTCAGGATATCCCCTTGGGGTGGGGGGTGGAGGATGCGGACCTTCCCCAGCAGCTGTGGGTATGGAAGTCGGTGGTCGCTCGTGATGGAGGGAGATGACACATGTTGAGAGGTCTGCCTGGGGGGGCCATGTCCATCTGCAGAGCCAGAGGTTACCACCACTTACACCATACACTTGCAGGGGCCCCCAGTTGGCCACAAATAGGCACTACACTAAATATTAATTAGACACACTCCTTATTTAGAAGATCCTGAAGCAGCATTTTCTGCTACCCAGCTAGCTAACTATGATCTTCTGACTCTACTTGCTAGCAATTGATTTAATTTTTACAACATTTGGGGTGGGCGAGTGGCTTTTTGAGTGCGGCCCCAGAAACAATAAACCAGCCCCCGTCTTTCCTCTTGGTTGACCCCCCCATGCATTCAAACGGGTTAAAAGATTCAACAGTTGAAAAACTTTGTTGTCATTTGTACAAGTGCAAGAAAGAATGTAATTTTTTGCTTGCTTACCACCCTACAGACGTAAGCAACATATACGAATGAATAACAAGAAACAGAATGGTGAATAATGACATTCATGCAATATACATGCAATATATACAATATACATATACAAAAAGTTGACTATAAATGCTGAGAAGAAGTTGCTCTTGCGTCTGAGCATCTGTGCTATATATACTATACTATAATATTATATACAATGCTGTCCCTAAACATCTCAGGACGATGGCGGAAGAAAGGATGAATGCAAAGCTCACTCCAGTTATAAACAGCTGTGCCCATCCGTTCCTGGAGCACTACTGTTTTAGCTCACAGAGAAGCATTTTTGGGTCTCCTTCCTCTTCCATGCTTCCTGCCCCTGGTGGCTTGACTCCGGATTGAAGAAGAAATTTCCAAAACTCTCTCTGTCCGTTTTATGTTATATTTGAGATTTCCAGACTTCCTCGTCTTATGCTGCAGTATTGCAAATCAAAACCCTCTATGTCCTCATGTAATCCAATGAAGAGCTTTCATTAAATTTCCGAGCCCACAGACATTTTTTTAAAACCAAATACAGCTTACTGGTCATTGTTCTGTTTGTACCATTATATACGGTATATTTTTTGTGTTATCTTTGTTACATTGTGTTGGATTTATTATGTGCTGTATTTGTGTTTGATTGGTGCATGTTTGTTAAACCTGGTGCATTTACATGGGCTTGTTGCACCAGAGTAGTACCTTCCTAGCAGCCAATATATTACGCTGACTTACCTACCTACACATTCGCCTACGTACACTATTAATCCTTCTTTTAAACGCGGTCTGACTCTTTGGGAATTGATCATGCCGCTATACAGATAACAAGCTCAGTTGCGAGGCTCCAGCTAATGGCCACCTTGCACAGTTCATGGCTGTTTTTCAAAAAAAATGGGCGATTAACTCACCTCAGGGTACATAACACTCACAGAAGAGGGAAATACTGCCCTTGCATTGGCTACAGCGGGTCCACAGTGAGGCATCTCTCCCCATCGCCCTCCCTCTTCTGATTTCTCCCCCTGCTTCCTTGTTTCTAGAAGCTTCTTCCTCTGAACCCGTTCTCCCTGTGCACCCTTCACTCCCAGACTGCCTGTCGAAATGGCATTTCATGCTTAATTAGTCCGAGGCGGTGTAAGGGGTGGGGTTTGGAATCAGCCACCTGATTAGTGCCCATTACAGTGAACTCCATCCCGCCTCTCCATCATAGACTTACATGCCCCCCTTCCCTGCTGGGTTCCCACTTGGAGCTCCATCTGGCTAAAGTTACACAGCGGTCAGCGGAGGTAGTCACCCGCTCACCACCCTGTGATTTGCACAGAACTCCGGACACGGCACCCGGGTTTTAACCTGTACCCACCTGTGCTGTGTTACCTGAGTAAGAGCTGAGGGTTTGGGGACTACTGGACAAGCAGTGACGGACCTGAGCAAGCCTGCCTTCACAGGATCCTAAGACTTCCGGGGCTTAAGCCCAGAGACCTAATTTCTCCGTGGATCCACCCGAGGCATGTAGCCACATAGTCAAATCACGGGTTTGAACCCAGTTCGAAATTTGTTAGATCCTGACTAGGCATAACCAGGTAGTAAAATTACGCGTCTGATCCCTCCTCCCCCAACTTAAGTTTGCTTCCCCTGTTCAACGAAATGCACCACTAGCCTCGTTTGACTGCCCTGCCCTCTCTGAAGTAACGAGGATCGTAGCACTACGAAGGTTTTGGGAAATGCAGTCCCGGACCAGGACTGCCGCAATATAAAGAACTCTCGATCTGACAGAGACCTCATTAAGACATCCGAGTGAAACAAATCATTCGGGGGCCTGTTCACATTTGTTGGGGGCTCCAGCCCCTGTTGGCCCAGGCTCGTGCAAGCACCCAGTGAATGGTCTGTTAACTGTGTTTATGAGTATGTTTATAGATCCCCTTACTAATGATTCCCCTGAAGTCTGAATTCATTCACACTATGAGCGGAATTCCTGTCCTGTTTCAACAGAGGTTAATGTCACCAGGAGGCTAAACCTGGACAGCTTGAGCCGTGCTTCCTGTGGACAAAACGCAGAATAAACTCCCAGCTTGCAGATCCAATTCAGCGCCAAATAAGCACTCGCTTTTCTCCCACTCGTCAAGAGCCCTTCGGAGTCTCCTTATCTTGCACTTGTGGCTGCTGTGGACCTCTGAATGACAGGAATTTTTTTGTTCCTTTTTTTCCCCCTGAATTTGTGTTATTAAGTTGTAGCTTCTTAGCAGACAGCCACATGCTCCAGCAGGTGAAGGAGACTCCAGGCCTGGTAAACTTTCTATGTATACCTCTCGAGGCAGCGCCGCAGCTAACTCGTTGTGACATCATTAGGTGGGAGGTAAAGTGGTGCCCGTGGGAAGCCTGCCATGGACAGCACTGCCCCCGGTGGTGTAGAAAGTGTACTGCAACTTAATATTTTTACAATTCATTATTGTTGGTGTGCTTTTCCCGTTTATGAAGCGTTAATGTTCTATGTGATCTTTTAATAATCATGTCGAAACTCATAATAGGAGGAGATATTTTTTCACTTACGTTAGAAGATAAGCAGTACGTAAATTTCCTAGCTATAAGTTAGAAAACACTTCAGTCCTCTTTAGGTCATTTATTCACTCACATATCTGTTAACGCTTGCTTTTTGTCTGTTTTACAGGGCCACCATTTATTGTATCCCCACCAGAAAACATAACAGTCAACATATCCCAGGATGCATTCTTCACCTGCCAAGCAGAAGCGTATCCAGGCAACCTGACCTACACCTGGTTTTGGGAGAAAGATAACGTCTTCTTCAAGAAGTAAAGTTATGATCGGGTTCATTATCGTGCCATTCCTCACTGTCATCCTCAGACCATCCATCGTTTTTTTGCTCGTTAATCCTAAGCTATCGAGCGTCGTGTGGTTTAAGAGTCTCTTGCATGTTAATGTGGATGCTTGTATTTATCCGTGTTCTCTCTTGGCTTTTATGCGGTGTGTATCGTGAAAATGATTTGTCGGATTTTTATTAATCCAAACCCGATTGGATTAACGATTCTTTGGTGTAAAAAGCGTACATATCTGTGTGGTATATTTTTGACCTTGTCTGGCCTTCAAGGGGGAGTGGAGCTGCTCAAATTACACCTCCCTTCACATGAAGAGATGACGTCACTTGTTAGAGTGGAACTAAACCGGCAAGGCCAGGCTAGCACTGTCCCTGAGCGCGTCCTTGGTTTGTGGGCCAAGGTCACGTCCAAGAGCACATCGTCTGGCTGCTGTTCAGCCAGCCGTGGATTATTCTATTTTTTTTGTTTTGTTTTTTTTTTTTTTGTCCCAACGCTGGTCAGGGGCAGACTGAACAAACCCAGGCTTCTGCAGAGTCGGGCGGCGACTCTGTGCTCCCCGCGATTAATTCGATTCCCGCTGCATGTGCCCGCTAGCTGGCCTGCCGTAGCATGCTTTTACCAGCGGGGGGGGGGGCTCTAGCCTTTTATTTTTTAAATCACAATTTACCACAGGGAATGAATTTCGGCAGCCTTGCAGTGAGGAATCGGGGCCGTCCTTTCTGCTCGTCCCCGGATTTCTGCGTCCCCCCCCCACCCCCACCCCCGCACAGCGACGACATATAACTCGATACATAATGTACTTCTGTTACGGAAGTGATGTGGAGACTCCTCTAAAACTGTGGCTGCTCTCAGCAGCCCTGGCACGTGTCACAATACGATCACTTTCTGGAGTCCACCACATCCAAGCAAAGATTCCTAGTTTGTTTTCCTTCGGCGAGATGCGCGGGTCACGGGACTGGGCAGAGTAAAGCCCCCACGCTGAGAGGCATGCGGAATCCCCCTCATTGCTGGGTGGTGGAGGTGACTTTTTATTTATAAACAAGTGGCACAGATTCATGTGCGTGCAGACTCTGACCCAGAGAACATGCGAAAAGCAAGGCACTCGGGTCCTGTGTGAGGTTGCCTCATATTAAAAACGGCCTCATTTTTTTATTTTTTTTTTTTTACATTTTTGCACATCATCACCTCCCCCCAACCACCAGCACCGCCGCCAATTAAATGTACAAAAAAACTTGGCTGGTCACCCCAACTGCCTCCTGGGATGATGAAACCATCACAGAACAAAGCCGCTTCCTCTTTACTTTCTCTTTGACATGTACTTTCGAATTTTTTATTTATTTATTTATTTATTTTTAACTTAGACCCAATTTAAAACCCTCTGGGTTTCGTTCCACCCAGAACCCGGAAGCACTTAATTGGATGAGCTGAATCAATGAGGAGTGTCGTGACTTGCGCGATTGCCCACTCTCAGCGTGATGAGGAACTCCGAGGAGGTTTTCCGAGGTGGAACGTCGCAGTAGACGCTCCCCAAGTTTGTCCTGCACGCCTCCTTGTCATGATCAAAAGACGACCTTCAGAAGCATTTGTTTAATCAAAACGTCGAACCTCCCCACTCCCGTAGCTCGATTCGCTGCAGGCCTACCCGGCATTCAATATTCCGCACACTTGTAACGAATTCTTTTCTCTCGTGACGAGAATATCTTATGGCATGGCTCTTGTGTCATCACACGCCTCGTCGGCGCTGATTACGCGCCTCCATTGCCCTCGGCGGCCGCGCGATCCCTCATGCGTGTCCGGCAGATTCAAGCGGAGAAAGGTCCCTGTATGTGCCCTCCCCACCCCATCCCCAGCACCACACGCCAACCCCCCCCCCCCCCGCCCTCTCCCCGGTGCCGTCTTACAGCGTAGAAACATTTCAGGATGCAATCGCTCGGGGTCTGGGGCAGCCGTGTCTGGCTCAGTGGCTGTAATGCCGAATGAGCCGTTTCTGCGGACCTGCAGATGTCCGATGTTCTCGCTGACCCGCTTTCAGATAGTCCGGCCACAAAGCGGCGGAGGTGCTCGCTCCACAGAGGAAGGGGGTTCGCTATTAGCCTCATGGATGCAGGAATGCTGCGAATGTGGTTTTAAGCTGAACCAGCATTCCTGTTACCCCAGCCCGGAGTATTACTCAGACTAGAAATCCTTCTTCTTAAGAAGATGGAGCAATTGCAAATGTTAATAAGCTCCGGTTAATGTATACAATGTTTTTGTTCATTTATTTCTGTCCTTTCTCAATGTCACGGAGTGGGTCTTAGTCAAAACCTTGTATGAACCTGTAGCGTTTAAGCAGCCTAGACATTCTTTCCTATGAATGGCTATGGGCCCCGTATTATATGGGTTGTTTTTTTTAACTCAATACTGCCCTCTAGTGGTATTCCTGAAGAACAACATGCACCAGCCCCTAAAACCTTGGGGGGGAAAAAAGTCATTGCACCCACACCCCTGTCATTGTCATGAGGCTGCATAATCCCAGAGGAGTATTTTTGCATCCACTGTTCTTTCTTTAGTGCAGTGAAGTATTCTGCAGCTGCAGTTTTCCGTCTAGCTCAGGACCTGCTCCCATTCTTCTCTAGGGCCGTCAGTGCTTAGAAGGAGTCACCTGAACTGTTCTCACCTCCTCGATTAAACCCCAGTGTGCATCCAACCATCTCAAGCTTTCAGAGTTCCCCCCACCCCCCCCCCCCCCCCCCCCCCCCCTTGTCAGATGCTCGGAGAAGCAGCGGAGATGAGGAAGGTTCATGAAATCGGGGACCTTGGCTGAGGAGTCAGTGTATTCAACACGGCAAAAAAAAAGGAAACTAGCACAATTTCTCGCTGCCGTCGATGGGCGCCTCGCTTACAAAGGGCCCTTTGTTGTAGCTGAACACAAGAAAGATGAGCTCAGCCTTAGAACGCGTCTCTGTCAGATTGTGAAAATGATTGTATTTGAATTGCCGCCTTTTAGTTGGTGCCCTTGTAATGACCTTTGGCAGGATGGCACTTACGATGCCTGTGCGTTTCTCCAAGCTGTGCTCACACCTTACAGTTCTCTGTGGCACCGTGCATCTTGCTAACCTTTTGCTCTGTCTCTCTACTGCCCACTACTGCCCCCTCTCCCAAACAACACCGCCACCACCCCACTCCAGTGATCTGAAGCGCAGGTTAGGATTCTGATCGACGGCTCCCTCATCATCTCCCAAGTGAAACCGGAGGATGCTGGGAAATACACCTGCAGTCCCAGCAACAGCCTTGGCCGCCCGCCCTCTGCGTCTGCGCACCTGACGGTGCAGTGTGAGTGTGCCCGCCGTGAGGAGGACCTGCACACCCGCAAACACCCGCAGACAACCCGCACACACCTGCAGACACCCGCAGACACCCGCTGCTCCGCCACTTCCGCTACGCCGGCTTACCCTACCTGCACCTCCGCCCCCGAAGCAGAAATAATACCGCAGAACTCAAAGTGACATTTCTGTGGATAATCTCTTATCATTTTTAAGCCTTTAAAACTCTGGTGGTCGGTGTGTCATTCTACCGCAGAGGTGACACCAGGATATTTTGAAGGTGGTGGCATAAAAGGGGCTGAAAGTCATACAGAGGGACCAATCTAATTATTAGCCAATTATATGTTTTGAATCGGCGAGTGACAGCTGAGGAGATGCTTTTGGGCCAATCAGCTTTCAGCTAGGACCAGTGCCCGTATGACCACGCCCCTGGCTAGCGCATGTTCATTCTGTCTGGATTAGGGCGGCCTTAGTGACTGCGTAGAGTGCGCGATTTGGCAGTGAGAGTCTGCGAGCAGGAACGCAAGTGAGAGTAATGGATCTTGCACCCAATTTCCTGCTGTAATTGCCGGGAGACTCCGGTCGCGAGCTCCAACCTCCCTGGGCGCCGGAGCGAAGCCCATGCATCCATGGTGACTCCCCCTCACAGCCAGCAGGAGGATGTATCCTCATCGCCAGCCCCCCCACCACCCCCCCCCCCATCCCAGGAGGAGCGCAGTGGACTCGCTGACCTTGAGCCAAGCAGTCTGGCCTCAGCTGAGTCTTCCAGGAATGGAAAACGCGTATATTTTTACCAGCAACCATTTGTACAAGTATCATGAATATTTAAAGACAGGTTTTCATTAAGATTTTTTTTTTTTTTTTTTGACGTGACCTTTGAAATGTCAGGTGCGACTATCTCAATTAAAACGGGCTCTCGTCTTCCGAAGATGCAACGTTCCGAGGGTTGCGGGATGGCCTCCCATGCTTCCCAAATGTGCCTGCAGCCCCCCTCCCTTCCACTGCCCCCTCCAAACTTCAGCACCCGCTCCTTGATGCTTTTGAGAAGCAGCATGTGTAAAAGCTGACTGACTTGAAGAGGGGCTCCCTCCAGGGACCGCGTATGGGATGATGTCATTCCTCTCTGCAGAAACCCCCCTCTGCCACCCCCCCACCCCAGGCCCGCTTGGCAGAAGCGCATCAGCTATGCAGCACGGAGCCTATGCCAAGCCTTCCAGCTCCACCCCAAAGCCCTCCTTCCTTATGTCAAACCCACAAATTAAGCCCTAGATGGGTGTCCCTAGCCCCCCCCCCCCCCCCCCCCCCCCGGTTAACAGTAAACCCCAGTTGCCACCCCAGTCTGTCTAGACAAGGTTACCTTCTTCCAGGGATCGTGTGGTCCCCACCATAAAAGAGCCCGAACTGCACGCAGCGGGGTCGGCCATATAAGAAAATTTCCGGGAGTGAGCCCCCCCCCCCCCCCCCCCCCCGGATGTACCTGTCAAACAGGACTCTTCGCTGCCAAAGATTTTGAGTTCTCCTCTGTGGTACCGTGCTACCTACTGCGGCCCACTTGTGGTTGATTTCGGAACTCGACAGGCTGCTTACATGGAGGCCTCTCCCCCCCCCACTGCCAATTCAAAAGATATCATTGGTAAATTAATTAAATATGGCCCCTCATATGCCTGCCACCTAACAAAATCCTAGAATCGCCTCTTTTTGCTCACAGTTTTACCTGCCATATTTAAAGTCTCTGAATGGTTTCTGACGCAAGGAAGTTGGAACCAGCAAATGAACATTTGCTGGTTCCTTGTTCCAACGTGTGTTTTTTGTTTAACCAAAGGTTAATAAATAAACATGTACAGCGGGACGTTCGGATGACCCTGCTTCTCTTGGCTGGTTGTCTGGAACCAGGATCTCAGTCAAAATCAGGGTGGCATAAGTGGCTACTTAGGGGCTAGAGGACCTCCCCCCCCCCAGTCTTATCAGAATTTTAGAATGGGGGGAGGACAAAGGAGAATTAGATTAATCACATGTGACTTAGGGCCCTAAAAGATGTTGGGCCAGCATTTGGTGATAATGACACTCGGAGTTGTGCCCCCAGACCCTGCCCGAGTTGTGAACATGCCATCGGTCATCTACGTTGCGATTGGACTGCCAGGATACATCCGCTGCCCGGTGGACGCCAACCCACCCGTGACGTCGGTCAAGTGGAAGAAAGATGGGCTTCCTCTGAGGGTGGAGAAGGTGAGTCAGGTGGGGGGGTTGTCAAAAATGACTCGGCATAGCAGGTCATGGATGATCATAGGGAGTCTTGACAGAAGTGTGTCAAACGACGAACAAATGTAAATATCCCTAGACCCAGATGGTGTGGGATTTTTGGCTCGACGCAGAACGTGGGCCTGTTCCCAGAGGCCTGCATTACGTGGTGTCTCCTTTCAAAAGAAGAAGATTAAGCTTAAAAGAGAAGCATCTGGGAAGCACTACTCTGTTTATCCATTAGTTTCCTTGGATACGTATTCTCTAAACCAGGGGTCCAAACTTATATGCAATGGGCCGGTGTGTATGTAGGTTTTGGGGATAACCTTTAGGTCAGCTGCTAAAACCCAGGTGCGAGGACTCTTAAGCCAGTCAGACCTCTAATTAGTAATATAATTAGGGAGTTGCAACGAAAACCCGCACACACAGAGGCCCTTTGTGGATAAGGTTGGACTCTCCTGCTCTAAATCCATGAATTTCTGTCAGCAGAGTGCCAATAAGGTTGTCAGTGCTTTAGTGGTTGAATGACTCCACTTGCATTAACTGGGTGTGGTGTGAAGCTCCCTGGGTTAGGATGCTGTGATCAGAAGGTTTCTGGTTCAAATCCTGTGGTCCCAGAGTGATTTCGCCATTATGCCCTTGAGCAGAGCCCTCTTTTCTCAAAAAAAAAAAGTGCATCGCTTTGGATGAAAGTGTCTGCTAAATAAATTAACATAAATATTTATCAGACACCTTCATCCAAAGTGACATTCAAGCGAGGATCAGAGAACAAGGCCAGTCGGTGTCCCCAGAGCAATTGAGGTAAGACACTGCCCGGCGATTTGCCAGACTGGTAGGGGAGAAATCCTCTGATTGGCTGCCGGTATGTCACTGCCCGCCTCTCTCTCCAACAGTACCCCGGCTGGAGCCAAATGGACGATGGGAGCATTCGCGTGGCGGAGGTGACAGAGGATTCTCTCGGCACCTACACCTGTGTGCCTTACAACGTCCTGGGTACCATGGGACAGTCCCCCCCAGCCCCCCTGGTGCTAAAGGTACCTGCACTACCTCCCATTCGCGCCCGTGTCGCACCCTCTGCTGTCGTCATGACGCCGCTGACCCTCGCGCCACTGACCCATAGGACCCCCCCAAATTCTCGGTGGTCCCTGGAGGGGAATATAGGCAGGAGGCTGGGAGAGAGCTGGTCATCCCATGTGAGGCTGAGGGAGACCCCTTTCCAAATATCACATGGAGGAAGGTATGCCCCCCCGACCTAAATTCATTAAGGCCTTAAAGAAGCTGTCCTTTTGACAATTAAGTGCACCGTTTGTATCGCCAACATGTCATCAAAGGTCCCCATAATGATGTTAACGATGCAGCGATTATGGACATGCATGCTGCATGACACTGAATCATATATAATAATATTTTACTGACTTCCCTGAGACGATAAAGGTGTTCCTGAGGACCTTGAAGGTTCTCATTAGCACGTTGCTGACTTTAGATAGATTGAAGAGGGACTCGCCTCTCTCTCACACACCAACACACACACACAGGTCGGTAATTATATCTTATATCTTTGTGGGGACTCACAACGTCAAAATGACTGGTTTTTAATCACATCGTGGCGGACATTTAGTCCCCATAATGTAATATATGCATAATCCACACACACACACATACACACAAGCCCTGCCAGGGTGTCAAAGACCTTTGCCTGCATACAAACATGTGGCAACTAAAGAGGCTTCTCTCTGGCGAAGGTAGGGAAGCCCAGCCGGAGCAAGCACAACGTCCTACCGAGAGGCAGCTTACAGTTCAAATCCCTCAGCAAGGAGGACCACGGGGAGTGGGAGTGTGTCGCCACCAACGTCGCCACGAGCATCACTGCCAGCACGCACCTCCTAGTGATCGGTAGGGGCGCCTGCTGGCAGCCGGCATCGTCGTTTTGTTTTCCGTGTTTCCGGAAGGTGGCTCCGGTCCAATGTTCAGACGGATGCATGCGGTCGGCGGAAGGATGAATCGTATAGCTCCTCACTTTAGGTGTCTCCGGTCAAAACAAGTGAAATTAAGAGCAGAATGAGACGCGGGAGCGTCGGTCGTCATGGAAACAAAACGGAAAGCGGCGGCGGTGAGCTGTAATTGCTCGGCGCCGTTGACGTCCGACAGATGGGAAGGTGGTGTTTGGAGAGCGGTTTCTCAGGTTGGCCGAGTGATGTTGACATTTGGGAACCACAGACGGGCAAACATCTGCCTCGTGCCCAAACCCGGCCCGAGAGGGTGGGCCAAGTGATTTCAACCGGGCGAGGAAGAGTTTAACTGGACAAACGTGAACGTGAACACATTTAGGGATGCCGGTCCAGCAAATGAGGGCACCATCTTAGATTAGATTAGTTTCAACTTTATTACCATTGCACAGTATAAGTACGCAGCCAAACAAATGCAGTTTGGTAGCTGCCAAAAGTACAGAATTGCTACAAACAGTACAATATATTCATGTCTATAAATAAATAGAAAATGTACATTTATACCAAGGCTGCTCCTTCCTGCTCCTGGAGATCTACCACCCTGCAAAGCTTAGCTTCAGTGTAGCTGGCTCTGATACTGAGATTCTACTGAAGGACCTGATCATCTATCAGGTGTGTCAGGCTGCACCTAAGCTCCTCAGGGTGGTAAATCTCTAGGAGTAGGAATGAGCAGCCACTGACCTGTACAGTGGTATATATGGTATAGATGGTGTGGTATAAATAATTGGTATATATGACATCTATGATCTATGATTGCGGTTAAGAAGAATGACAGTTTCTATCCTGTATATGTAAACACATGCACACACAAATTAGTATGTTTAAATACGTATGAAGTGGGGGTGGTGTGCAGTTCATGTTATTGGGGGGTGTGGGTGAATATTATTGGTGGGTGTTCTGAGTTCAGCAGGGACATGGCTGTGTGGATGAAGATGTCCCTCAGCCTCTTGTACCACCTTCCAGACAGCAGGGTAATGGCTGATTTGTACTTGACGAGCTCCTGTTTCTCTCCTTTCTGGCCATCCATAAGGTCAGATATTTCACAGGACCAAATTCGCCAGGCCGGACTCCTCGAAGGCCTTCACGGTGTGCCAGGTTCATCGATCTGCTCTTTCGCTAACATCTGGTTCACTAACCGTGATTCGGCTGCTTGCTGTTTAGACACTATTCCATCTGCGCTCACCTTGGGTATCTTTCCATGACCTCAGTAGTTCTAACCCCTCCCCTCGAATCCCGCTCTGCCTTAATAGAGCGTCAATTTACAAATGAAACAGCCTCGAAATTTCTGCCGGTGAGCGGGAACAAAAAAATGGCGTGATTAGTGGATCGTCTGAAAAATAAGCGCTTGCACTGCAGAACACTCATGGAAGGAGTTGAGTTTTTTTGGCCTCTTCCCCCAAACTGTTTCAGAAAAACGATACTTCCCCAAACGTTTGTAGCCGTCAGTACAGCAAGATTTTATATCAATGAATTACAGTCCGGCTGATTTTTTTTTTTGTCGTGACCTGGGATAGAGTGACAAGGTCACCTCCTGAAACGGATGTTGGAGTGAAGCTATTCCTTTCCTGCTGTATCAGGCCGTCTGCGTCTAACTCTCACGGGCCTCTCTGTAGTGGTGCCTGAGCATTGCGTGTCAGTAATTAATGCATCTCCGCGTCCAGATGGTTTCAGGGGAAAAAAAAAAAAACCTAGTTGTGAGATGGCAGAGGTGATTTCGTGACCTGATGGTATCACGCGATCTTCTCCTCTGGGTTCCGTTTAATCCGGCTCCCTGTCAAAGATCCACAGCTCCTGGCTGGAAAAAAACTTCACACGGTAACCAAAAGGTGCCATTATCCCTGACTTCCAGTGATGCGGAGGCTGGTGAAATTGGGCCTCTTGGGTCTTTAAGAGCATGGGGGGGGGGGGGGGGGGGCTTGGCGATCAGATTGCAAAATTTGCAGAAGCTTTACGATGCCCCCCCTGCACCACACCAGCACGCTAATTATGAGTGAGTGCAAGTAGTCTGGTCTAGGGAGATAAATTTAACAATGTGAGATGTTGATCTTATGACAGTGTTGGCTCTCTGGAAGCCACCGATTATAAACATCTAATTATATCTGTTATTCTTTTAACAATAGCAGAGTCCTCCCGTTTTCGGGGGAAAAAAAATCAAAGCCTTGAAGAAACCAATTTAAGTATACGGCTACTGACACTCAATATCATACAAATCGCAAGTGATTCCTTGGGACATAAATTTTTACTTCTCTGTGTACACTTACTGGAATTTAATAGAACCGTAATTTTGCAGGTCCCTAAGGTTTCACTGAAATGGTTATATTTATTTATTGGAGTTCTGGGTAAATTGTCATAGTAGTCATAGCAACACATATTCTTATATCAACGTGAAGGTTTATTACTAAATCTAACAGCGCTGTAAGTAAGTATCAAGAGATTTGGCAATTGTTTGCCTGAGCTGTAATTAGTACTGTGAAACATGTCTCTGCTCTTTAAGGTACTTGACATATAAGTACTCTATGTATAATCTCTGGCTTTTCTAGGGCTAAATCCAGTAACATTTATATTACGTGTCCGGTTCGCACGACTATGTATCATCTTTTATGTGGAATGCTTTGTTGGTTCTGGTTGATGTGGTCCGTGTTGTGCACCTGCCCTGCCAGGCACAAGTCCTCACGCCCCAGCCAACGTCCATGTCTCAGCCTCGACGACCTCAGCCAACGTCTCCTGGGAACCCGGATATGATGGCGGATACGAGCAGACATTCTCAGTCTGGTACGGCCATGTGTGAGTCATCCCAGCATGCTTTGCTTTCCGCTTCTTTTCTAACCGTTTTGATTTCCTCCTGAGCTTTGTCCTGCTGTTGTGAGGCTGTGGTGACCCAGGAGGGGATGGCGGGGTTAGATAGGGGTAACAATCCTGGCTGGGGTAGGAAGCCGGGGGGAGAGTTGGATGCATACAGAGGTTCCTGGTATCTGTGTTGATTTGAAATGGGGGGGGGGGGTGTCTCCATGTCATAATTAGCATATCTAAATATTGAGGCCGCTAATCTATTATGCCTTGTTCCATTTACCTCAGAAGTGGGAGGTTGGTGCTGCAAATCATGCTTTACCCGAGTTAACCGCTGTCCATTACAACGTCGGAAAGCCATTTAGCAATACCAGTTCTAGCCAGGTTCATTGTTAGCGATACCAGTTGATAACAACGCATTACATGGTATTTAGTGCTCATGGGAGTTTTACTTACACAAAAATGCTCTGAGGGTGGAAGGAAGAATGATTGGTTGAGAGAGATAACCAATCAGATTGTAGAAGAGGTTCTGCCCTCAGAACATTTTTGTGTAAGGAAAACTCCCACAAGCATATTTTGTGCATACAAGCATCGTAGCAACATGTCCAGAGACAGAGGTCGGACAGTCCTGTGTGTGTACAAAATCAGGCATAAGTACAAATAAACAGTACACAACTACAGCTTTCAAATCTGTTGATGAAGGGTGCAGCCATCTTGAATTCTGAGGTTGGAATCGTACGGCATTCTCGTTGAAATTTCCGACTCCCCGGCACAAATGGAAGGGACCATTAAAACCCCTTGTTCATTAATCTGTATTGACTATTGGTTTCACTAGTTCTAATGCAATCAGTTATGTCTGTGTCCAGCACACAGACATTTTGGTGGCCTTCTCTGGGACAGAGATTAGCAAGAAGCTAACTAGCAAAATGGTGGATGCTGGCATTCCTGTCTCATGGTGGTCCAGTACCAGCCAGTGCTTTTGGGAGTCCGGGTTTTCCCAAGCGCACTGTGGTCTGCCAGGATCTCAGCAGATGAATGTGGTAGGAATAGTTAGATATGGCACGCATATATAATCTGGAATTTGTTTAAGGTCTTGCGGGACTGAGCTGTTATGAAACCCTTTGTATATAAAACACCTTATTAAGAGACAGGGACAATTATGGGTTTCTGTTGTAAGCAATTAGCCTGGTCATTAAACGTTTCGCTGAAAAGTAATAACGAGTTTGTGTGATTTAAGGGCAGTGTTGTGTCGTCTCGTCGTATGTTGTGGGAGCAGACACATTACAGCTGCTTTGTGCTAATGTTTTCAGACCTGACTCGATGTGGCCTGTCAGGAAGCAGGAAGGAAACTACGGATATATTTCATATATACCGTTGACATATATATTGTTGACTTTGTTGTGCTTCACGACACTTGTGAGATTTTGTATGCAGTGTAACGGCCATGGTGCCCTTTGGCTCAAAGGCTACCGTGTCATTTTACTTGCACATTGTCATATTCAGTTAGATTATCTTCAACATCATTGTCATCGCACAAAGTAAAGGAGTAAAGGAACTCGGATGACGAAATGCAGACACATATATACATCCATCCATCCATTTTTCAAACCGCTTATTCCTACTGGGTCGCGGGGGGTTCGGAGCCTATCCCGGAAGCAATGGGCACGAGGCAGGGAACAACCCAGGATGGGGGGCCAGCCCATCGCAGGGCACACTCACACACCATTCACTCACACATGCACACCTACGGGCAATTTAGCAAGTCCAATTGGCTTCAGCATGTTTTTGGACTGTGGGGGGAAACCGGAGTACCCGGAGGAAACCCCACGACGACATGGGGAGAACATGCAAACTCCGCACACATGTAACCCAGGCGGAGACTCGAACCCGGGTCCCAGAGGTGTGAGGCAACAGTGCTAACCACTGCACCACCATGCCGCCCCATGCAGTGCTAACCACTGCACCACCATGCCGGCCCTTACAGTGCTAACCACTGCACCACCATGCCGCCCCCACATATATACAGCAGAGAGTAATTATAGGAAAAAGAACAGAGCCTCATTCTGGTGTGGCTTGGTGATAGGGCACGGGCAGTTTCACTGGGGGGGGGGCTTCCTGGTTAACGACTTACGGGAATTAGGGGCACGTGGGCAGGATCAGCAGTGCATAGTATTTTTTGAGAGAATGAACAAGACATTAATCTTGGGAGTGCATGTCAGACAACAGTATAGACCAAAGCAGTACATCAGAGTCACGGCAGGATTAGGGAGGCTAGAGCAGATGTCATTTTGTACCTTCCGTCTTGAATGAGGGACTGGAAGAACCAATCGGCACAAGCCAACTAGTCATCTGACTCTCCTTCCCAGGAAGGCCACGCCCTCTTCCCTTCTGACAATAATAATATGGAATGAAGAACTCAAATGTTTTCTGTGTGTTCTTCTTTAAGGATTCTTATGACAGGTCAGGGGGCACTCTTAGTGGGTGGGACTGGGGAAGATGGGCATGGGGGGGTGTGGTGGGGGGCAGAGAGACGTGGGGGTGGTGGCCGGTCATACCTTCTCCCTTTTCCTCCTTCACTGGCGGCCTCGCTCTCCTCCTTTTGCTCAGCGCAGCTTGGTTTCCCTTGACTACTCCTGTTCTCTTTATATGTCCCACCGAATATCCTCATTCTGTCCCCCCCCGCCCCCCACACCCCTTATTTACATCATTTACTTATTTAAGAACATCCCTTCAAGATGTTTTGCCAAATGATATTTGGGAACATTTTTTTCTGTGGGGGGGGGGGGGGGGGGTTCCAATTTATTCTGACTCTTTCAGAATTGCTGTGACATCCCTTCACACTTTTGAATCACTCTCTATTGCCCATATAGGGAAATCTGTGTAGTTCACAATATAGATGGGAAAGGACAATGATGTCAGACACCATGTTCTGCGACGCTCTGTGTTGGTATCCTAGCAACCACTGACTTTTGCGAATCGCAAATACAGCAGCGATTCAAAGGGAATGAAGAAGGCATAGCGATTATAGGATTGTGAATCTGTATTTTATTTAATTGAATTATTTCATTATTTAAAATTGAATTGTCAGCTTCAGTCTTTGGAAAGATTGCTAGCATCATTATAAAATACTTTTTAAAATAAAAAAATATATACTTTGTAAACAAAATTGCCCTTTGTTGTGTTGGTATTATGAGCTATTATGATTGCACTATAATTGATAACAGCTTTGCAGTGCATTATGGTTAAATGCAGTATCACAGTGTACATCATCTCTATCCACCGTAACTTGCAGGGCATTGTGAGTAATACATAGTGAGTCGGATTTGCCTTAATGAATCTGAGCACTACTGCAAAATGGCAGACATGCCGCATAGTGCACTGTTTCAGTAATAGGGAGTGATATCAAAAACAGCCCTTGCGTCTTCAGACAAGACCACTTTGGAGAAGGGAGCGTAACTATGGTGACCACGCAGCCAGGCAGGGTGTGCATGCGCATGTGTGTGTGGGCACGCCTGCCAGCACCAGTGGGTCTGTTTGTGGGCATGTCCATGCGTGCATGTGCGAGTTGGTCTGGGGGTTGCGAGTGAAACGTGTTTGCTGGGGGTGGGCTGACGTTGAGGGACCCCGTTCCCGTAGGCTGATGGGACGGCTAGCAGGGGTGATCGTTCACGGTTTGGGGCTCTTCAGCACTGGCAGCCTGGTTCATCCCAACACGCCATGCACATCAGTGCTCGATTAATCTGGTCTGAGGTGTAGCCTGCGGTGAGCGGGGCCGGCACTGCCCACACTCCGTCCCGGGGGCTTTGCCTGGCCGAGCGACCGGCTCGACTTTTAAAGGAGGGCAAGCCCGCTTAGAATACTAATGGCGTCCTGGGCTGCCCTTGCTTACTTAAGTGGGGTAACACCCAGGGCGTAGCTGCATAATGATGGGATTGTGGTGGGGGGGGGGGGGATAGGTGGTGGTGGGGCTTTCCCATGGCTCCTCCAGTAATCCCTGTGAGCACAGTGTCCCTCTAGGAATAGACGGTGTCCCCCTCCGCTCCCCAGCCTCCACAGAAACTGGAAAATAGCGCCCCCGTGCATTTAGCTTAGATCCTCCGCACAGTGTGCTTCATGCGGCGCACAGTGGCTTATGCCATATCTGGCCCATGTACGCTGGCCAATTAGACGTCATTGCCTTCCCTCAGCCCAGCCAATAAGGAGCTTGTGGTCTTGGCTGATGGACAGAGATCTCAACCAATCGGGCCGCCCACCTACCATTCGGGAGGCAGGACGTCTGGAGCTTCCTTTAGCTATCAGACATCTGCTTCACTCCCCCTCCCCCCCCCCCCCCATTTGTCAGCCGTGCCGGCTTCTGATGCGCCCTCCGCGGCGTCCTCGTGCCCACCCCTGCCCAGCCCCGCCACTCTGACAGCCTGACGTAAATGCGCTGCCGCCCCCGCGCGTTCTGCCCCCAGTCACGCGCTGCCGTGAGACACGCCGCCGTCTTGGTCCGCCGTGCTTCAGAAGTCGAGTGGAACGGTTCGGCGGAGAACGGCATGTACAAGTACAGCATGTACGAGTCCCGTAAGCTTCACCCTTTAATTTGTCACGATCCCCCATCCGGCTCCTCGTTACCGTTACTCGGGCTGCCTGAACACTGCCAGGCACACTGCTGATACTTAACACTTGTGCTGCAGAAAATATTTGAGATATCCAAAAAAAATAATAAAAAAGCTTTGAGAAGAAAAATCCTCATTCATATCCTGAGCGCGGCATGAAGCCAGTCAGGGGCTAACGTAGATGTTCTGCCCCCCCCCCTGACAAATTGTCACCTTGATTCCCTTTTGTACTCATTTAATGAATTCAAGGCCCCCTGTGAAGTGCCGGGCCCCCAGAATCTGCCAGGGTATCCGTGCCCTTGCTGTGCTCCCTGATGCTAGTACACCTCTTCTCACAGGTAACACACGCATAACACATGAGTAACTAATTGGAATAGAAGGCGGATACGAGTCGAGACGGTCCTAGCATTGCCCGGGGGCACCCGAACATGCCCGGAAGTATTTTCAAAAAGTCAGTAATGTCGGTATAAGCGTGTGATCACAATCAGACGACTGCAGGTACCATAGTAAATAAGTCATTTATGCACGGGAATAAACGCTGCATATGTTGTGCTTCAAAAATATATCAATAAAATGTATTACAGCCGCTGTTACTAATTCTTCTGCTACTAATATTTCTGCACTTAGCTGGAAGATGCAGTACCTCCGAACGAACTGTGGGTGGCAGGATGGCGCCCCTCGCAGCGCAGCCAGCGTGTTTGCATGCGCCCGGCTACCGCCCTTTTAAACGTGCCCGCGAGCATTGCGTGCGCCGCTGCGCCGTACCTGGCGGCATGCTTCGCCCTCCATCCCTCCATGCCTGTTTGTGTTTCGTGCCGCAGAGCATTACGAAAGTGCCCGTGTGCATTATGGGAAATTGTGCTGTGCGTTCAGGTAGTGTGGCTGCTATTGGATCCAGGCTGTTTAGGCATATTGGAGCTTCCCTGGATCTGTCAATCTTTTCTCCCAAACCTTCAGATCTTCAAAAATGCAGTATAGGAGTTTTTTTTTTTTTTTTTTTATCGCCAGGCTTTGCATAACTTGATTTTAATGTTTTGCCTGCATTTTAATCCTCAAAGTTTTTAAAAATTCAAAACTGCTTTGCAAAAGCCACCTGGTATTATAAATCTGAATTAAGCTAATAGATTTTCTTTGACCTGTAGATCATTTATTCTTAATTATCTTGATACTTTTTGGATAACTCATTAAGTCAAACCTAATTTTTAGGTGTTACTGGGGAAATGCTAATATGTGTTTTACTAATGCCGTGAAGTGTCACGTGGAAGGTCACGGCCCTGACCTGAACACGGCTGTCACACCCTTCCTACTTGTCCTTCTTGCTGCAGGGAAGTGGCCATAAAGCAGAGTAGGATTTTGTACATTACAGTTTCCCAACAGAGCTTTAATATGCCAGCAGGGGGCGACAAATGCCGAAAGCGGCCCCCTATTTTGGTACTAGCTGCTGGGGCTCCGGCGCCCTGCTCACCGCGTGACTCTGCCGGCCAGTGACCCCTCTCGCGCTTGTGTCCGACTGTCCCGGATGGCGCAGGGTGAAGAGAGCACAGCTAGGGCCACACGATTGGCTCTCGGTGCCCGTGCCTGTCGCTCAGACCTGGCTGCTGGTGCAGGGCCTGGAACCCGAGACGGCGTACCAGTTCAGCGTCCTGGCGCAGAACAAGCTGGGGACAGGTCCCTTCAGCGAGGTCGTCACTGTGAACACGTTAGGTAGGCGGGGCAGCCTCCACGGCTCTGGGATCGGGAGCATTCAATCACATCCAACATTAATCAATCGGTAATTAAGAAAAGAAGTCATTTAATCAAAACATTCTCACGAGTTAATCGGTCTGCAACATATTCGCAAGTAAGCACCTTATTTTACTCAGTACTTGTACTAGTACTCGCAACAGTAAAGCTTAAACTTCATTAAGCCCAATATCCTTCACTAGGGTAGCTACACAGGTTAGGAACTCATGATCAGTGATCACTGGTTCACCTCCTGGTCCTTGAGTATCCCCAATAATCCCAGTTGTTCCAGGGACTAGCAGACCCTACTCTCACTTGTGCATTGCTTTGTATTTAACTATTCTCCATAACCTCTTATCCAGCACAGTACAAGAGAACAATATACAATGCAGAAGACTTTAAAATAAGATAATTGCACATCAATCATTCATAGCTGCATGCACTTACCTGGGGCTGCTCAGAGATGTGAAGGCTGACTGTTTCTCGGCCTGTCTGCTTACTCTCCAGTATTTCCTATAAGTACCCCTGAACCACTGGTGCTGCTAACCCCACCAAGGTGCCTCACAGCCAATCGGACACAACAGGGAGTCCTATTGACATGGATCCCTCCAGCCAACCATACGTCGCCAATCGATCGGTATGTCATGGAGTTCCGCCTGGGAGAGAGGTGGGACATCCTGGACAGTGAGATCCCACCTGGAGAAACAGAACTTCTGGCAAGAGACCTTGTCCAGGTAAGAACAACATCAGGATTTCTCTTGGCCCCAAGTGCACTCCTTTGATGAACAAGTCAATTTGTATAAGCAGTGTTTCCCAGTGCAATCCTCAGGGGCCCCAGTTGGTCCAGGTTTTTGCTCCCTTCGAGCTCCCTGCCAGACACTCCACATTTTTGCTCCCTCCCAGCTCCCGGTGGGACTGTCTGTGGGTCTTCAAAAATCAGGTTGGGAAACACGGGTATAAGTCTGTTTGATATGAAGCTGACTTCAGTATGATGACACGTTGACACTTAACTGGTTCGTGATTTGTCCAAGTGACCCTCTTCGCGGTAGATTCTTTTCAAGTTTAGTTAATACGCTGGAACCCATGTAGTACAAGGCTAAAGGATGAAGAAGAGCTTCTGCAACTTTCATTCCCAGAATTAAATGTCAGAAATACCATTTTGGGAGAGCTCAGGATCAAAGTGGGATAGAAAGTATTAGTTGGACTTCAAAGTGGTTAGTTTTATGCTTCCTCTGTGACCATGAGGTGCACTACCTGATGAAAAGCTACAGTGCATTTACATAAAATAAGTTCAGATTTCAGTTACTGGCCTGATGTCTCTACTGCTGTCAAATAGGGATATTCGATGTAGGTAGTACAATGATACTCAGACATGATAAAAGACATACATTCATTATAATACACCATCACTGCATAGCACAATATATGTCCCACCACAGCCAAAATATTTGAAGTAATACATAATACATTTCAAAATGTGTTAGGAATAGGTTATCTTGAAATCCCCAAGACCCACATTATCCATAAAGTCAGTCCCATCTCTGAAGGAAACTTTTCATGGGATGTTTTCCTCATGCACCATAAACTCACACACACGGCTTATACAGGTGAACATGAAAACAGATCATCATTTATGTCATTTACGTCTGAGAGAGGCCTTATTGCGGGCCTTGCAGTTCTGCACATGCTGTAACCTATTTATGGCGTACAGCTGGATTTCACTGGAGCGGTTGAAGTAATTGTCCCATTTGGGATTTCGACTGCGGCGCCATCCCTCGAGTTTGACTCAATTCCCCGACTCGCCGGCGTGGTGAGCTGTGTTGTCCTTTTGCCATATTGGCTGTCATGTTCCCGCCATTCTCTCGAGCCCGGTGGACCAGCTGTCCCGCGTCGTTTTGCAGGAAACAACTAGTACGTCAGTATCACAGGATTCGGTGGTGGATGGATCCCGGAAAATGCGTCCCTCTGTTGAAATGGGTGTTTAGCTTCGGGGCAGATGAAGCCTCTTTTCGTCATATCATTTCCTCTGCTAGTATATCCATGAGTGTTCCTTCATTTCTGCTTGTAAGATCACTTCCTCCGGCAGTGCACATCTTGGCCATCCATTTACATTTACTCAAGAGGTCATTTCCCTTGGTGCTACGCTCCTCTGTGTTCCTCTCTGTCTTCTCATGAGGTCATATCCTCTGCCAGTATGCCCCCCCAGCCACCCCCCCCCCCAAGTGTTCCCTTGGCTTCCTGGTCATGTCGCTTCCTGTGCCCTTGGCTTTAAACTGTTTTTCACTGCACATGATGACTGTAACTCCAGTGATCTGCTCTGCGCAGTGCCTCTGTGATGGTGCAGAGCATGGTCCCAGCTGGGGGGCTGTGTGTGGCGAACTGCCTGGCCGTTCTTCCGACTAACGAGAAGGTCCCATTCCGTCCCTTATGGCCTGAACTGATTCTGTAGGATTTTGCCTGATGTCCAGCGTCTGGTTCATGTCCACCGCCTGCCAACACTTTGAATTACTGGTGCAACTTACCCAGGGGTACTGATAAAACGTGACAGCCAGTCTTTGACTGTTTGTTCAGTACAGGGTCACAATTAGCCTGCAGTCCCTCCTAGGAAATGCAGGACCTGAGGCACTCACGTAATGCACAGACAGCTGTCCTCATGAACCGCATGTCTTTGGACTGTAGAAGTGGACTTACACAGAGGGTGCAGTTCTTGCAAACTCCACAAGGGGGCCTGAGAACAGTGCTAGCCATTAACCTAGCATGTAGCGACACAGGAAAATCCTTTATATTATACACATGGACCATGCATTCCAGGTGAGCTGTAGTGGATTCTAGGGGACATAAAAGCGGCTTTAATTCATACAGAGGTCCAACCTTATTATTAACCAATTATATGTTTTGAATCAGTGAGTGATGGGGAGAGGGCACTCCGATGGCCAGTCAGCTTTCAGCTGGAGCCAGTGCCCCCCACCCCCCACATACACCCCTTGCAATCATTTTTAGTAGTTGAAGGGGTTTTTTTGCTTTCGCTGCAGGATTCGTGGTACGAGTTCAGGGTGATGGCCGTTATGGAGGACGTCATCAGCGAGCCCAGTAACGTTGTGGGAGTGTCGAGTACCGGTGAGTCAAGAAGAGAGCATGCAGGTTGAAAGAGATTGCCAGGGATGTTTGAAAGATGCTGCAAGGTTGAACATTTTCAGTACTTTCCTGCCCCCTATTGGAGCCAAGTAAAACCTGCATCTTTGAATGGCAAATTAATTCTGTCATTGATAAAATTTTTGCAATGACAATATAAAAAATTTAAGTGCAGAGTTAAGACATATGCTAATTAAAATGCATTTATCTTAAAGTGACTTCTTTTACCTGCTTTAGCAAATAAACTGTATTTCTAGGCTAATCAAGCACACAGTGTTTGCTTGTTTGGAATACTGGTGGTTGGAAACTGAAGTCTGTCCCCGACGCCACTGAGACGCGTCCTTCCCGCAGCTGTGCGTACTGCTTTCCTGTGTCGTGTGACTCTCGGCACGTATCTCTCTTCCTCAGACTTCTTCCCTCCCCCAGAGATGGCAGACGAGGGCCTGGCTCGGCCCGTGGTGGCCGGCATCGTGGCCACCATCTGCTTCCTAGCGGCAGCCATCTTGTTCAGCACACTCGCGGCCTGTTTCGTCAACAAGCAGCGACGCCGCAAGCTGAAGAGACGGCGAGGTGGGTATTTACAGCGATGCGTCAGCTGGGCTGCTGTGGCTCAGCTGTGATGAAATATAGGCGGAATACACAGGCAGCGAAAATTATTTGTCCTGGTCGGCATGGTGTCATTTTCACTCTTTACCTGTTAACTTTAGCTTCACTTCCTCAGAATGCATTTCAGTTGAACTTTGGCCATGCAACCCCAACAGGATAACTGATTAAATGAACTGTCATAGAAACAGCATGGCTAGGATGAACGTGCCACTAAAATAAACAGTAAAATGCAGTCTAGTACTACAACGTCTATGTCACCAGTGTATTTTTTTATGTATATATGTCTTTATGTTCTTTTTCTTGTTTTTTTTTTCGGATTGAATATTCATTTTTGACCGTATCACTAATGGTGCTGGTGCGCTGTGCCTGTTATTGGAAGGTCACCAGTTCAAATTCCAGTGTCAGCAATGTAATGTCACTGTTGGGCTCTTGCAAAGGCCTTAACCCCCAATTGCTCTAGGTACTGTCTGACCCTGGTCTCTCAAAAAGTAAACTAACAAAACAAAAGTAACATGTAATTGAGAAATTGGTGGCATGGTGGTGCAGTGGTTAGCACTGTTGCCTCACACCTCTGGGTTCCAGCTTCGAGTCTCCACCTGGGTCACATGTGTGTGGAGTTTGCATGTTCTCCCCATGTCGTCGTGGTACTCCGGGTACTCCGGTTTCCCCCCCACAGTCCAAAGAAATGCTGAGGCTAATTGGACTTGCTAAATTGCCCGTAGGAGTGCATGTGCGAGTGAATGGTGTGTGAGTGTGCCCTGCGATAGGCTGGCCCCCCATCCTGGGTTGTTCCCTGCCTCATGCACATTGCTTCTGAGATAGCCTCCGGACCCCCCCGCGACCCAGTAGGATAAGCGGTTTGGAAAATGGATGGATGGATGGATGGATGCTATAAAGCTGTCTGTCTGGTGTCAGTTCAGGGCAATCTGCATACCCTGTTACTTCCGTTCACAAAATCGAGGGCGAGTTGCCACTGAGGCATTTCCTTCTGACCCAGCAGAAATGCAGGCTTTGTAGAATGAAGGTGCATGCTGGGAGATTTCTGTCCTCTTGGCACAATGGCTAGCTGTTCGGGTGGGACTGGGCAGGCAAAAGGGGAGGCCAGCCGGTCTGGCTCCACGGGGCCGTGTGAAGTGATGTCTTACCGCCTCAGTGCTTCCCTGAGCGCCTTTAATCTGACCGCAGGTGTAAGTGTCGCTAAGTGCCGAGATATCAAACCGAGTGTGAACTGTCGTCGGTAATGGGGAACTGCTGTAGCAACTGTGTGACTCTTTTTGGACTGTAAAACATCCTATTGATCGTACATGCACACACACACACACATACACACACACGTACATACACACGCACAGGCTAATGCAAACACAAATTCACACAAAGACCTTTTTTCATTGTTACATTTAGTTAAATACAGAGCTGGTTCTCATTTTATTCTATATTTAAAATAACATTTTCTTTATATTACATCATATGAGTAAAAAATAGCACACAGCACATAGAGAGTGATTTTTTTTTTTAATGCGGCGGGTTGAGCCTCGTTATTGGAAAGACGCCGCTTCAAGTCTCATCGCAGGCAGAGAAACCATGTCACCACTGGGCTCTGCAGGAAAACCCTTAATCCCCAAAATAATGGAAAATAAACAGCTGATCTTGCACTCTCACTCTCCATTCTCACCTCTATATGTCTCATGGAAGAGTAAAGATGGGATTTTCTGCATAAGTTGACAACCCCCAGGGGAAAGCACATTCTGAACAATTGAAAGACGCTCTGACTTAATCGTTTGCTGAATTGCAGTGAGCACATTCTCAGCAGTATTTTGTGCACATGGAAGTTTTACTTGCACAAAAATGTTCTGAGTGCTGAATGAAAAATGATTGGTTCAGAGAGATAACCAATCAGATTGTAGAGGAGGTGGGTCTAAGCAGTGTCTTGGTTCCTCCTCCTCTAGTTTCTTAGACCTACCTCCTCTACAATCTGATTGGTTATCTCTCTGAAGCAATCTTTTTTTTTTTTTTTTGTTCTGCCCTCAGAACGTTTTTCTGTAAGCAAAAGTCCCACTAGCGTATCTTGTGCACCGCCGGTCGAGCCAGCCACTGACAACTCATCGTCCGTATTTTTCTTGTTTTCTTGTGTCTCCTTTCCCAGATCCCCCACTTTCGATAACGCACTGCAGAAAAAGCGTCGAGACGCCGTAAGTAGCCCCGGCTGCAGCAGCTGTTTACTTGTTTGTTTGTTCATTTTAAAATACGCTTCAGTCTATGCCAAGGCATGGGATGGAGCCCTGTGCTCCATGCTGGGCAGCTACATCCGCCAGCCCCCGCTGTGGTCACATCCAACACCGGCTGCCGGTAACCCGGTGCGGGATGGGACGACAGTCAGTCATTCAGCCCCAGTCATGGGTCAAACTGTCAGTATTGATGGAAATGTTTCCTCGCAAGCTTAAAGGTCTGCTAAGGTCTGTTCTTACATAAACATGGCTTTGATTTCCATAACAGGGGGCGTGCACAAATCATTAGCATGTTAGGACGTTTGCCAATGGCTAAACGACGCCATGCTACTTCAGAATGGTTAGTTTATTCAGAGCTTGGAGTCCAGTTGTATCTTATGGATAGTGCATCCTCCACCTTTCGGCCTGCTCCATCCACCGTACTATGCTTTTCTGAGCTTTACTGTTGGTTTCAAGCATTACACTTGGCACCGAAGTACAGTATATGTTAGGAACTATCCCAGAAAACAGGGAATATTCCCAGAGCTTTAGCTAACGTTATTTAAAGGTCTTCACAGAGTTGGCAGAGAACGTTCTTAACGTTAATGGGACTGTATTTTATGGAAGATTATAAGCACAAAAATTCAAATGGCAATTCATTTTGCAATTGTCAATTCAATATTCAACCAGAGCATGCATTTGTCATTTCAATATTTAATCTGTGCATGTAATTTGAAAATATATTTTGCAATCGGCAATTCAATGTGCAAAGTGCCTATGAAATCCTTAAATAATTTCATAATATTTTGAATAACAAATAGAATAACAAATCACTGAATTGCATTTCGTTTTGCCATGGGCTTTTTGCCTCTTTATTCAAATGGCAATGGCGTCCCCGGGAATTGCATTGCATGTTGGGGAGAAAACTCAATTTGCAATTCCCAACTGTCAGACCGCTCATCAAGGTGGACCTTCATTAACGACGTCACTTCCTTGTTTAGGGCCTCGCTACCATTCAACGGATTTGTTCGTTTAGTTAGAATGAGTAAACCCCCTTTATCTTCTTTATTATTATTTTTTTATTATTTATTATTATTTTTATTATTTGTAATAATTATAACTAGTTGCACTTTTCCTTATTTGATTGTGACATGCTGATTATATCATTGCAATAACATGCTTTTGATTTCGATGTAAAACCACAGGAGGTGTGATATATTGTTATGTAGACTTTTATAAGTAACTGTTTGTTTGAGTTTGTAATTGTTTTGCTCTAAATAAAGTTCTTTAAAACGTAAAAAAAAAAAGTTAGAATGAGTAATGGCGGCAGAAGAGCTTGCAGTAAATATTTCTGCCTTAGCAGATGACATGGAAATTAATCGGGTATCAGCAGTAGATGCGTTTGATAGGTTGTTTGTGTTGTCACAGAGGGTAGAGGAACTTACAATCTTAACTGGACTTGATACGAGAAGGGTGCAAACTAATGTAGCTCAGGCGTTACATCGAGTCACGCAGTTGGTTACCCTCTGTGACAACACAAACAACCTATCAAACGCATCTACTGCTGATACCCGATTAATTTCCATGTCATCTGCTAAGGCAGAAATATTTACTGCAAGCTCTTCTGCCGCCATTACTCATTCTAACTAAACGAACAAATCCGTTGAATGGTAGCGAGGCCCTAAACAAGGAAGTGACGTCGTTAATGAAGGTCCACCTTGATGAGCGGTCTGACAGTTGGGAATTGCAAATTGAGTTTTCTCCCCAACATGCAATGCAATTCCCGGGGACGCCATTTCCATTTGAATAAAGAGGCAAAAAGCCCATGGCAAAACGAAATGCAATTCAGTGATTTGTTATTCTATTTGTTATTCAAAATATTTTTAAATGAATTACGGATTTCATAAGCACTTTGCACATTGAAATGCCGATTGCAGAATGTATTTTCAAATTACATGCACAGATTAAATATTGAAATGACAAATGCATGCTCTGATTGAATATTGAATTGACAATTGACAAATGAATTTCCATTTGAATAAAGAGGCAAAAAGCCCATGGCAAAACGAAATGCAATTCAGTGAATTGTCATTCTATTTTTTATTCAAAACATTATGAAATTATTTAAGGATTTCATAGGCACTTTGCACATTGAATTGCCGATTGCAAAATATATTTTCAAATTACATGCACAGATCAAATATTGAAATGACAAATGCATGCTCTGGTTGAATATTGAATTGACAATTGCAAAATGAATTGCCATTTGAATTTTTGTGCTTATAATCTTCCATAGTATTTCCACATTTAACGTTTTAACGAAGGTTCTGTCAATGTCAGCAGAGTAACATTATTACCTGAAATTTGTTCTAAATGTAATTCATATTGAAAAATATTGTTTTATAATAACTATAATTTTATCGAAATGCTATATGTGTATACTGCGAATACACCGTCCAGTCCGGAACCCATGACCTTAGAAGTGTGAAGCAGTGGTGTGACCCACTCTTATGCTCTGCCCTTTGTTTGCCTTTATATTACTGTTCTTAGTTGTAGTAGTGGGACATTCTGGGGACATCTGGAAAACAGAACACTTTCAGACCTTAATCATCATGTTCGGTAAACGTTCCTTGTTAGCTAATTATTAATAATCAAGAATTCTTGAACCACCAGGTGACATAGTGCACACTCAGGTTGCAGGGGCATGTCGACCTCCCTACAGCCATCCAGTAGAACTGTTCTTGTGACTCTGGATGCTGGTTGTAATTGACTTCTTTGCCCCCAAAGAGCAGATATAAAGCCGAGGATTCAGTGGCAGCAAACGTCACTGCTCCTGTAAATAGAAGCAGCTGCACCAGCTGTTTTCATCAGGAAAAAAGGTGCATTGATGTCAGGTGAATGCAGGGACAGGAGTCTGACCAATGAGAGGTCTTTAGATCCATGGGAGATGATGCACTACACTGTGCTGTGTGAAACATCTGCTCAACATAGATAGCTAAACTACATCACGTTTAACACTTGCTTAGTGTAATGCATATTTAGTGAATTTTCCTAATGTTGGATTCAACTGGGTAGCTGGGCACCATGATTTATGTTGGAACAAACCTTAACGTCATAATACCAGCTAGCTGTTATACTTTTTGTTCTTACATTTTTTTTTCTCCAAATTTTGAAGCATTATACAATTGGAGCTGCTTCTGTGGTTTATGCTAAATATTTAGAAAACCATTTCCAAGTTCAGATTTAAGCTTAAAAATATTGTATGTGTGGATATGCCGATTTAGAGAAAATAGTCAGATAGTACACATATGAGTAAAGCAGTTTAATATTTAATATCAGTGTTTCCCAATCAGGTCCTCGGGGACCCTCAACCGGTCCATGGTTTTGCTCCCTCCCAGCTCCCTGCCAGACAGTCCAGATTTTTGCTCCCTCCCAGCTCCCTGCCAGACAGTCCGGATTTTTGCTCCCTCCCAGCTCCCTGCCAGACAGTCCACATTTTTGCTCCCTCCCAGCTCCCTGCCAGACAGTCCACATTTTTGCTCCCTCCCAGCTCCCTGCCAGACAGTCCACATTTTTGCTCCCTCCCAGCTCCCTGCCAGACCGTGTACATTTTTGCTCCCTCCCAGCTCCCTGCCAGACCGTGTACATTTTTGCTACCTCCCAGCTCCCTGCCAGACAGTCCACATTTTTGCTACCTCCCAGCTCCCTGCCAGACAGTCCACATTTTTGCTCCCTCTCAGCTCCCTGCCAGACAGTCCACATTTTTGCTCCCTCCCAGCTCCCTGCCAGACAGTCCACATTTTTGCTCCCTCCCAGCTCCCTGCCAGACAGTCCACATTTTTGCTCCCTCCCAGCTCCCTGCCAGACCGTGTACATTTTTGCTACCTCCCAGCTCCCTGCCAGACAGTCCACATTTTTGCTCCCTCCCAGACAGTCCAGATTTTTGCTCCCTCCCAGCTCCCTGCCAGACAGTCCACATTTTTGCTCCCTCTCAGCTCCTGGTAAAACCTGGACTGTCTGTGGATCCCCGAGGACCAGACTGGGAAACACTGATCTATATTGTAATTTATAAATCCAGCAGGTTTCAGGCAACTTAACAACTTGGCCACAGTAAGTTTGCCATTTCAGCTCACTGGTTGAATACTTGAATGACCCAGAGCTGAATATTTTATCTATATACGGGGACACTGTCCATGAGAAGCTGTGTGGAAAAATGATGAATGCTTTGGTCCAAAATTTATTAGCTAATGCTTCCTTGTGTTATAAAATCACTGATCAGTCTATTTGTGAACAAAAATGAAAGTAATTCATAGATGATGGTTTTCTAAATTACTTTCATCACACCCTTTCTTTTCTTGAGCAGTTGTGTCTGGCAGTAATTTTATGGCGGGGGGGGGGCACGGTTTGTTTATAAAAGAGTTTTAATGATTAAGGTTTAGATTTGTTAAGCACTGGTACATTACACCTTTGGAACCCAGGGTCGAGTCTGCGCCATGGCTCGATGAGTGTGGAGTTTGCAATTTCTCACCCGAGTCTGATGGGGTGTCCTCCGGGTACTCCGGTGTCCCCCCACAGTCCAGAAACATGCTGAGGTGAATTGGAGTTATCAAATTGCCCGTAGGTGCGCTTGTGTGAGTGAATGGTGTGTGAGTGTGCCCTGCGATGGGCTGGTGCCCCAGCCTGGGGTGTTCCCTGCCTTGCCTCTGGGATAGGCCTCGGACTCCCTGCGACCCTGAGCAGGACAAGCGGTTCCAGAAAATGGATGAATGGATGGGTTTAGATTTGCTGAGGTCGTTGCATTAGGCCAGCTTCTTTGAGGCGTTAAATGCTGATTTTAAGTCTCTCCTGAGAATGGATCCCAAGACCGAGATTACACCTACTGTCTCAAAACAAAACACTCAGTCAGACACCATTAACTTCAGAGTCTATACCCTAAACCACCCATAACAAAGGGGAAATGTACAGACCAATGCTGCTTTTATATTCAATTTAGTTTAATTTATTTTTATATAGTGCCTTTCACAACAGTCTCCCCAAGGCACTTGACAAGAGAGTGTGGCAAACGATTAATACATCATTTATACACAGGGGTGCATGAAACAGGGAAATGGGAAGAGGAAGCGAAAGAGTGCCAGAATATTGTATATTCATATATCTATTTTTATATACCTGTATATCTATTTATATATTTTATCTTACATACAGTTTTTTCCGCTGCTTCAACTGTTGTACCGTATAGCCTGGTGTCCGTTGTCTCGGCACCATGTGTTGTCTCACACAGGTAGGTGTGACTTTTTGGGGACTTTTGCTGATTCGTCAGGCTCGCTCACTCACATTCACCAATGCACACGCCATGGCGGCTGGCCACGTTTGCGTGCGGTCCACAGCGATGCTGACAGGTTACATTCATGGCTGCAAAAAGGCTTGAACAAAGAAGTCGCTGGTTGCTGTAGACCCGTATTTCTCGACTCAGTCTTGAGACCCCCCCAGACAGTCCACATTTTTACTCCCTCCTAGCACACCTGTGCCCGACAATGAATAACAAACCAAACAATCAAGAACGAATCAAACAATCAAGAACGCTGAATGCGTGATACAGGTGTGCTGGGAGCTGGGAGGGAGCAAAAATGTGGACTGTCTGCAGGTCCCCGAGGACTGTGCTGAGGACCACTGCTGAAGACCATGTTAAATATTAAAATGCAGATGAGATTAAGGAAATTGTTTACTTTTTACAGTTTTAACTACAGGGAATGCTTGTAGTGTTACTTCATTGCAAATTATTATTTATAAGCCATAACCAAGTAGATATTTAACAGTCGGCTGAGGTTTCTCAGTTCAGCGGAGTACAGTACCTGTAGCATGTGACCGTGGTTTGTAAACACATCGAAGGTGATGCGGTGTAACTTACCTGGATAGACAGCAGAGGGCGATCACATAGATCCGTGAAAACGGAGGAACGCCTGTCCTCCCGACTGAACCCCACCCGATCTCTGATTTGTCCCCCGACTGCGTTCAGGACGGCAGAGGGCCCAACCGAAACCCAGTGGTTGAAAAGCGGCCCGCTAGCAAATCACAGACGGTACACGTGAGTGTCCAGCCCGAGGCCCGACGGGGTCCGCGAAGCCGCGTGGTCTCGCCCGTGGGTACATGCTGTACCCGGGCCGGCGTCTCCATCGGCTTCGTGAAACAGTAACCTACTTCCCTTACCGTCAGCTGGGCTTAACCGGGTTAAGTACAGCACATCCCTCGTTTGTGTCTTCCAGCTCAGAAGGTCACGTATCAGATTACACCAGACCCAATTGCAAGGCCGACGGCCCCGTAATTTTAGGTTGGGTGGGGCGATCCGGTTGCCATCTGACTGCCCACATTGACGTCTGGTAACTCTGTGTGACGGGAGGTACATTCAGCCACAGAGCTGATAGTGAACCTCCTGGACACATACGTGTCGGACATCTGTCCAGTCTCCCACCTCCAACCCCACCAAGTTTACCATGGTAAATATGCATGCTTTACTCAACATGACCCTACCTCCTTGCTTGGCTACGGCTTCTCCCCATTGCTTTGATGGCTCCGTTACGCACCTCGGCTGGTTTTTACCATGGTACACTGACAAAGCTGAAGATGCAGAGTTTAAACAACGATACAATAGTATTTGTTATACAAAGCTTTAAATTGCTAACCAAAGCCAAAAAAGCAATCAATTACAAAAACAAACTGAAGGGATTTATGTATTATATGTTATATATAAATCCCTTCATTTATATATACATATATATATATTTGCCTACTTAACTCCTTTTTATGTGTGTCTTTCCTCTTCCAGTTATAATAACTTCACCCTTTGATGACTTTTGGAGTTGATGTGTCGGTTTATGTAAATCTGTATGCCACTCTGTGATGATCAGCTCTGTAATGCACAGTATTGTGACTTTGTGGAGAACCACTGTCAGTTCTGGAATGATATCTAACGGTGAAACGAATTATCTTGGCATTGTTTTACAAAAGAAAAAAATAGAAACCTGTTTGTCTGTTTTTTCCCACAGTTAGTAGCAATTGCTCTCGTTATGCAAAACTTATTGTCTGAGTGGTGTGACTGTTAGGAAAAAAAAAAAAAGATGTATTACTATATTGGCATATTTTATGATACGAAAGTCAGTTTATTAATACTACATCTCCTTGAAAACGTATTAAATGTGACTTCAGTATGGTGCTGTAAAAAAATACCACTGAAACCAATTCTCGGGTACAAAGCGTAGAGGATTTGAATGTTTGCTTCATAGTTGTGCTATTTATTCCTATGTATGTCAATTCCCTGATGCAGCGCTACCGATTCAGCAGACATATTAACCAGGCATCCATAAAGCCAACAGGCGATCGATAAAATATCCCGCCGAAATCTGAGCGGCACGTTTAACGTCGAGTCCATCGGTGTTCCCTCATTACGGTTACACCAGCAGTGCCGCTCCATACGTTCCATTGTTTTCGTACTGGTGTTTTCCCGAATGCCGAATTGCCGCCTCCAGGGCAGAGCAGTGACGTGCATTTGCATGGCGGACAGTTTTGGTGCAGCGGCTTTGTCTCCCACATCTGCCGTGCTCGTGCTTTTTTTTTTCTTAATTTTTAATTATATGGTCTCCCCAGCAACAAGGTGCAAAGTCTCTTCCAGCAAACTGTAGCATTTCTGCTATGAATATATATATATAATCAAAAAAAAAACTTGTTTAAAAAATGTCTACCAAAAGTCATGTAGCTACAAAGGTAATCTACCATTATACCCGGCAAGTGATATTGCAGTTTTATCCTGACCTAGCTGCATGAAATAATATCCTCCGTGCATGTGTGAAATGTATGATGTATAATGCACTATGACTAATAAACATAATTCAGACATGCACTGGCTATATCTTTCTTGTGTCTCTTGCTCTTCTTCCTCCCTTCCTCCTTCCTTCTCTCTCTCCCTTTCTCTCTCTGTCTACCTGATTTTTGCTGTGTTGATTTCAAGGACGCACAGCCTCATTGACCGTCAACTCTTCCTCCATCTCTATTGTGTTTCTCGCCGCAGGACTCCTCTTACCCCTTTGCCTGGCATTGAGCCCTACTGGGAGGGGCCAGACGGCAGCAGCTACAGGCCCCCGCCCACCAGTCCTCAGTGAGTGCCTGCACCTTGTTCAGCAGTGTGCGCTGGCTTTGGCGGCAATGCTCCATGCGCTGGTGCTGGGCGTGGCCGCCGCACGCTGGGCTAAACGCCCTCGCGGCTCCACTCACAGGCGATGGCAGGCCGCCTATACTTTAAACTACCCCCCATACCCACCCCCCCACCCCCCTGCTCTGCCCACACCTGCCGCTCCCCACAGCCTGAGCTCTTCCCCGTCGCTCAGCTCGGAAAGTTCATCATCTTTATCGCCGGTGGCCCCGCCGTAGACACTTTCCCATTGCCCGTCTTATGACTTAAATGAGCGAAATCACAGCTTTCCGATGTGTGCCCGCTGGCCTTCTGCCACCTTGGTATGGGAAAATAGAGGAGATCGGTTACGGAACAAATTAATCTCTGCCCAAGACTAAATATATCCCTTGTTTTGGCTTTGAATCCCTTTAAAATTTTGCTGCTAATGCTGTTTCTGCAGCTAAGCATCCAGCGACACAAGATATTAATGTTAACTTGGGCTTTGTAGGAATGCCCAGTACACCAAAGTCCATACATTGCCAGCTTCACTGCTGGATGCATAGAACCAGCCTGCTTGACTGCTGAAGCCTGCAGTAGATAGTGAATTTAACTTCCATGTGAAATGTAGGCTGCTCCAGGACAGCCCATTACCTTACAGTAGGAAATTCTGACTCTATATTAGTCGTATATCTGTATCCAAAGATCACCCACATTTTGAGTATCCAGCTGGGGCCTCTCATTCTTCTTGACCATAGCAACATTTCAGCTTCATCCCCGCTGACGTAGGCACACTTAAGCTTTGGATAATGAGCCATGTTGATGACCTTGTCATAGCTACATTGATTAAAAGCAGCTTTTGGTGACAAGTGATTTCAAGGATCATGGAGAAGGAAGACGTAGTTGCTTTGGTGCAGGGGAACCAACCCAACATAGTGTCTTTTTGATGGATCTTTGACCTTTCCAACATGGGGTGTGGCTGAAGGTGCAGACAATTAAGTAGAACCAACTAAACCTCAACATTGGGGTCTAAACCGTCCCATGAGAATTCAATGACTACAGTGAAGACCACAGCCATTGTGACAGGACGTGGTTAGCTTGAAGACAATTTAAAATGTGAATTGTCCATGGATCACCCCAAGGAAGTGTTGGGATACAGATAAGTGACAGCTTCTAGCTGGTTGTGAGTGGACCCTGAAAATTAACAAAATGCATTTTTTCCCTCAGCAGCACACATTTGTGTCCCCTAACACTGATATTTCCAGTTAAAACTGCACTATCCTTTCCCCAGATAGTCTCAATTTTTGCTGCACTTGGGACATTTGGATCCACGAAGTGGGAGAAAGTGAGGAAACCACCATGCGTGCAAAAAAAGCTCAAGCACCTTGTGAATGCCCTCATATGTACCTCGTGCTCTTCCAGATCTTTCGCTGTGAAGCGACCCCAGAATCCCTGCCTCTAAGGGACCAGCACCCCGCTGCGTACCAGTGCTTGACCGTACCCACGCTTGCCATTTGCTGATGCGACCATCCTGCAGACCCTGCTGTTTTTCATTCCCATTTTGGATTTGTTGGTTGGAGAGGATACTGTTTACCCCTTTAGTAGCAGTCACCTTCTGAATTATTCGTTGCCATGGCAATTTTTCATGTTCTTTTTAGACAGCTAATCAGAAGACTTGGAAGTTCAGCATTGTTTACCATATTTAACAGTATATTCGTTGATGCCATAAATTATTCTATTACTTAGTGTTCTGTTCCGGTGTCCAGGACTTATATTGTATACAACTTACTGATGTATTATTATTATTATTATTATATTGCATAAATTTGACATGTCCCTATTTTTTTGTGCATTGGACGTAGTGGTAATAGGCATTTTATTCTTCTGCTAGTGTGCTGCGCGCAGACAATCATGACACTGTCTGAATGTGTTTAATGGTAGAATTGAAAAGCTTGCACAATAGTTTGGAAATAGAGATATCATACCTCCTTGATCAAAAAAGGAAGGAAAATATTTTGGTGTTTTTTAAAAACTGCTTCTATATATTTTGTGTGTATTAGATGCTGTTTTAAAGTATTTCTGATCTAGTTCGACTTTTCTTGATCACTCTGTGGGTTCTACTAACCTGTACTGTGTATTTGAGGTATTATACGGCATTTCGATAGTGTGCTTTACTTGTTCTCTGGTGTGCTCGCGACCTTACGTCCATGGAGGGTAGATGATGTCTGTCCTCAATGCTGTCATGCACTGTACCTCAAACCTTAAGAAGACATTGCAGTGAGAAGGACACTGCGTCCTGCAGCTTGACTTAAATAGCAGAGAGGACATCCTTGCCCATCAACAGCTGGTTGTCTTCGAAACTAAGGCCCATCAAAACAGTCAGGCTACAAACATTGACAAAAAAACCCATAAACGTGCAGCCATAAATTGTATTTTGCTGGTCTCAATAAACTGTTATGGTTTAACATACCATCTGATTGCTCATTTGTTTTCTGGAAGGTAGCTACTACTTGGTCCTTGTCTCTTGGCATAGATACTCTCTTGGCATTATGAGGAACCCATGGTTGCCTCACTTGTATCCATAGAAATATTGGTTGTTTTCTTCATAAAGACTGTGCAACTTGGAATTTAACACATTCTAAGGCTGTATGTTGACATATTCAAAAATACTTACAGTGTTCCATTATTAGTAAATCTATATAAATTTGTCCTTCGCAATTTGCATTAGACTACATGTATAGTTTTTTTTTTCAGGCCCTTGTGTTTTTGGCATTTACAACTGATATGTTCTGATAACATTGCTAGCAAGTAGGACAGCTGGCGATATTGTACGTGTGAAGTCGTTAAATGATCAGGTCTATGTCACAGAGAAAGTCAATTATAAAATTGAGAATATGCAGTATGAATAATCAGTAGTAACAGGAGAGTATGAGATCCAGGGAAGGCTGAGTAGTAACATCTCCAGAAAACGGAGTGAAAACCAGATGCAGTACCACTAAGATGGGTCACAAGACCTGGGAACTCAGGGCCTGTCGTAAGACAAGTGCAATAATCCCCAACTGTTCAATTCAGGAAAGTGTTTAGAGGGAACAAGTTTCCTTATGATTAATAAAATAGCAGTATATAGGATACATTTCAAGGAGGCTTTATGAACTCTGCGATAAGTAGGGTTGTTGTGGCTCATGAGCAATACTGACTCATGGTGAGATCTGATACAAATGATTATCCCCCATTGCCCAAATGCCCACCCGCATGACTCGATTGTGACTCATGTACTTAATGCACAGCAGTCACACGCCTTTGGCAAGCATTTCAGGCAGAGCAGTTGCACAGTAGCATCAGAGGTGACACTCCCACAGAGCAGTGCGGAATTCATTAAGGGTCACGTGATTCTGTGCGTCAATTTTGCAGTCATGTGATATCAGCTTCTTTTTTTTTTTTGCTCTTGACCTTGTCTCTGTCATACTGTGCTGCACCTACCAGTGGCATAAATTTGAGTAGCTGTACCCATAGTAAAATATGCTCACTTGCCCTCCACTGCAGATCTCACAGTCGGTTACATCATTACTGAAAGGTTAAATTGAGTTTCTCCGGTGTCAATTTGCTAATGAGTATTATAGGACAAAGAAGTGATCCACCTCTATAAACGTCCCTCCACATATCCTTTTGAATAATTGAAACAAGGTAAATGTCCCTAAAAATCAGTTTATGTGGGTTCCTGCTATGGCCAACTGTATCTATGTTTCTTAGCTTGGGCCGTGCTGGAGATGACTGGTTTGTTCTGTTCTTCCCATTCCACAGGTCCTCCTCTGGCAAACTAAGTCCCGAGAGTATTCGATCCTTGGGACCCCCCTCCGAATCCTCCGAGGAAGGCCGTGGCCTGCATGTGAAGAAAGCGCTGCCAAGTCCCGCCAAGGAGAAGGAACTGTCCCTCTACAAGAAGACCAAGAGAGCAATAACCAGCAAGAAGTACAGCGTCTCCAAGCACGAGGCAGAGGCCACCACCCCCATCGAACTGATCAGTCGTGGCCCAGATGGCCGCTTTGTAATGGAACCCTCTGAGATGGAGGCCTCTGTCAAGCCCAGACGCATCGAGGGTTTCCCCTTTGTGGAGGAGTCTGACTTGTACCCAGAATTTCGACAGTCAGACGAGGAAAACGATGACCCTGGGCCCATGCCCCCAGTTATGGCTACACTCAGACCCCACCAGATCTCCCCCATGTCCTCCAGCCAGGAGTCATACATGCAGCCCCCAGCCTACAGTCCCCGGTTCCAGAGGCCCATGGAAGGTATGACTATCATGGAGAGCAGCCGGCTTCAGGCCACAGGGCAGATCAGAGCTGCCCATCATCACCGAATCTTTCCGCATGGCCCATACTATGGCTACCTTGGAAGCCCTGGCGAGTCTGAGTCCCTGCCTCCCTTCTACATGCCCGACACCAGCCCACTTAGCTCAGTCATGTCCTCACCCCCTTACCTACCCGAGGGCCCCTTTGGCCATCCCACCATACCAGAGGAGATGGGGGAGGGCGAGATCCAACATTACGCCGCCTCTGGCAGCACCCTCCCGTTGACCCATACCCCATCCACTCGCTCCCCGGAGATCTGGCAGCAGCCAGATTTCCCTTTCGCGAGCCTGGAGGACCCGCGCTTCATCTTCCCACCCCATCACCCCTTGCATCTTCACCGGGAACTTCCCCTGCCTCCTCCTCCTCATGTTCTTCCTCCCAGTAGTCTGCAGCCCTCTGCCCTTCAGGTTCCCCCGTACCCCGGTGTCCTGCAGCTGGAGACTCCAAAGAGCCGCCCAGGCAAGTCTCCCAGCAAGGTCAAGCCTCAGGGCCCTCCAGCCAAGCATTTACCTATGCAAGAGGCACAGAGTCTAGGGCAGCTACAGCTAAGACATACAAGCCACGGTTTGGGTGTACCAGTATTGCCTTACCCTGACCCGGCAGCCCACATGGGCGGCCCAAGCACATTCGGAGGCCTGGACACCCGGTGGTATGAGCCTGGGCCTCAGCTCAGCCCCAGGATGACTCGCAGAATGGAGCCGAGTACACATCAGGTGGTCCTCCAGCCATCCCGACTCTCCCCTCTGACTCAGAGTCCTCTGAGCTCACAGGACGGTTCCCCAGAGATTGTAGTGCGACCCCGGCCCCGTCCAAGCATCATCCAGCCCCCCATACCTCCCGAGATGTCGGAGATCACCCTGCAGCCCCCCTCCGCAGCCAGCTTCTCCCAGAGGTCCTCTCCCTCCTCCTCACCCGCCCAGGGCCAGAGTAGCAGGCGGGCAAGCCCGAGCTACCGCTCCCACATGGCCTTCGCCTCCACTGCAACAAGCTATCCGTCCCAGTCCCCATCACCCCCCATGGAAAGCAGCGACGTTTTTGGGCAGATGCCATCCCAGAGGAGGACAGACGAGGAGATCCTTCCATCTGAACCCTCTCCACCTCAGTTGTCAGCTTCAGGGTAGGTGCAATTGGCTGTCACCCGGAAAACAACTCTTGACCACCAGAGAAGAAGTCTTCTATCTTCTACCACGTTCAAAATTGGTCTAATTAGTGAGTCAGCTTGAGGTTTAAAAGCAACGCTTCTGTGCTATACTTCGGTTCTACAGTAATTGTTTAAACAAATACTGTATATAAATATATATATCTATATTAGTAACTATATTGAAACTCCCATAAAAATTGTCTACTGTCTAGTCAGATTCGCTAAGGTTTGTGCACCGATGTCACACAACGCCATACCATTTAACATAGAGGTCTTCATTTGTTGGACTGTACAAATTCCAGTCCCTGCTGCTTTTTTTTGTCAAACATTCAATTTCCAACATCCATCCATGAAATCTATGAAGCACTGCTACAAGCTCACCTGGGGACTGACATTCGGACAGGTTCGGCCGCCGCCGAATACGCGATCCGAAATACTTCAGAGTTGATTTCTGAGATGAGCGCAGGTCCCCAGGTGAAAGCAGTCCTTTGCTTCACAGATCAAGTGTCGATCATGTGACTCAGGTCGGGGTCTTTTGCTTAAAAACCTGGGTCATGTCAATTCAGAGGATGCACAAACCTGAAGGATGTCCAGATCAACACAGGTCCCTAAAAAGCCTGGAATCCTAAGGGGGTCACCACAGGACCTGTTTTCTCTTCCATTCCTCATCATGCTTTTTCCTTTACTCTTTCACCCAACAGGCGGAAACCTACAAGTGACCCTGAATTGAGCTCTCTCAGGCTAAGGGGCGCTCCTTGTTACAACTGACTCCAGGCTTTTTAGGACACCTACTACATGATGTGATGTGGAGGGTGCTTAAGGAGTGTACACCCTATTAGGCACAGGGAAGGGGGCTTGGGGCTTCCTCTTCTTTGATGATTTGATCATATGACCACATCTCCCCAAAAAAATCCCCCTCTCCCACCTCGTCCCCAGGAAACCCCGGGAGATTATTGGCCAAACTGCGTTGCAGGGACTGTGAACTCTCATCTGTTGCAATGTCTCCATCATCTTAATTAGGGACAAATTGGGCATTCTGATTGCTCGGGGTGTCTTACCTGCTTTGTTTTTGATTGATCTCAGCTATCTGGGCAGCGTTGTTGTGACCAGGTCCTCTACATCGCAATAGGTAAGGGTTGGATCCATGTCTGAAAGGGGGGGGGGGCAGCAGGTGGGGCTTTTAATCACCTTTTCCTTTAAAGGGGAATACGAGTCTTTGGGTCTAGGCTGATGTGGTTTAGCCAGGTTACTTGCAGTGATTGAAGTTTTTTCGTTCCAAGTGCACATTTGGGTTCTGCAGTCTTGAATAAACACAAATCTGTGGCGCTTTAAAAATATATATGTACCCAATTGAAGGGGACACTGTTTTGGATATTGCTTATTACACAAAGTTCTTCATGCTGTGCATATTGTTTACTGTAAACACCAAAATGTTCCCAGGTGCAAATCTTATCTTTTCTGATAAGATTTACATTGATATTGATAACTTCACAGCTTTGAAATACTGGTGTTTGAGCTTCCCTTGACTGTAAGTGGACAACGTGACAGCACTTCCGTCTCAGATATCTGGAAAGTCATTGCGTTTCTAATTCTCCCATCGGACTGCAGAACAGCCGAGCCTTTTAAAAGCAATGCCAGACGAGTGTCCCTCCAAAACTAGCGATGCCATGACTTGAGCAACAACAGGGAGTGCATGACGGCAGCAGGAAGTGCTTGAGAGAGCAGTATTCCCCTTTAAAGTCCTGTTCCATGTGCGAAACGCCATGCATGCCATTGCTAAATATTGCTCTTCAGTTCCAAAAAAATGACAAATCTCAGAATAAATTCTTGTTACATCTGTTGTCCGAGTGCCTTGGTTGCTTTTTTTTATGCGACTGTTCCTGAGTAGCCATCACCCCTCCCGCCATCTCTTCCCCCTGTCAGCATGGTGAAGCCCATTATAGACAGTATCCATGTCTATGGACACATATTGATGATGATTTTGTGGCTCAGCTGTGATTCCCCCCTCCTCCCCCACACTAATGACATTCAGTTTCTCTTTTCACAGCCGCTGCAGAAGGACAGATCCCATATAACAGTTTCCGTTGTTTTCGTGCCTCATGAAAACCTTGTGCGTTTTTATCAGAATTCCGAAGAAACCAATAAAAATGCCCCCAAATCTGGAAAGGAAGACTGCAGATTTAGTTAAATGTGGGTGCAGAAAGACTGACAAATACCCATATGAGGATATCGTTGCAACGCTTATTTACATACTACTTAATGCAGTTCCGTTTTTTCTTTAAAGGAAAAATATAACGCTGGATTTATGGTGTAAGGCTACTTGAAGTAAGGCCATCTGGTAGTTTGCTCACTGTTTCAAATACAGAGATTTCCCAGGTCAAAATCTAAGTAGCAGTCCGATTCAGGAACATCAACCAAACCATGTTAAAATCAGAAAAGTGAATTAGGAACTTGTTACATGAACAAAAATTGCAAGACGTCTCTTTCTCTTCTCAGATTTTTCATCACAACGAAAGTAAAACATTGAAAAAGACAGTGCCTGACTAGTGTTGCGGTTTGAGCAAAGAATGCGATAACTCAGGGTGATTTGGAGGTAACCATAGGCGTGTCTAATGATGTACAGAAACTGCTGATTTTGGGTCCAAAGGATACGATTTTTGGACCCCAAGATATCTATGCAGAGCCTGGTCTTCTGTTGACCTTTTTCTCATCTTTTTTTCCTTGCAGAAAACGTCAAGGTGCATCGAGTGCCCCTGCAGGGTCTGAGAGGTTGGAAGCACTGAGATTCTACCGTGCTAAAAAAGGGAAGAAGGTGACCATCAACAACAACAACTCCAAGTTCAGAAAGAAGGCAGGTAGGTGTGGTGCAGTCTTATCCATCGCAAAACATTATTTATAAATGTGTAGCTCAGTAGGTTAGGACACTGAACCCGTGATTGGAAAGTCAGTAATTCAGATCCCAGGCTCAGCAGAGTAATTTCACTGTTAGACCCTTGAGGAAGATCCTCAACCTTCAGGTGCTCCAGGAACTGCCTGACCCTGCTTTCTCACTTGATGTGCTGTAATGTAAAAAAGCCTGAATGATTACAGCATGTCTGGTACATTCATATTGACTCTGGCAGACTTTCATAGAGGCATCAGTTGAAAGACAGCTGCTCATTCCTCCAGCTAGCATTGATTTAGAACCTCCAATCCAAGCATAGTGTATCATTTTGCGAACTACATGAGGTCAGATTTAACATTTTTGATTTTCAAGCACTGTCGGCTGCTGTAAAACGTTTATGATTTTTGAACATTGTCATCCACAAAATGTGTTTTTTGCCCTTTATTCAGGAGGGGGTAAGAATTGTGCCACATAGCTGCCAGCAGGCATATCTTGTTTGGGATTAATAGGGCACTTCCTGTTTTGCAGGCCCCAATCAGATTGTATATTTGCACCAGGTGATTCTGACTTCCCAGCAGCACCCCACTGTGGTGTGAGAAGGTAGTATTATCTCAGATTGCTTCCCTCCTAGCCGTAGTAGTCCCTGTGGAGCGCTCTACATGGCATCATGTATCCCTCCCTGCCCCCCATCCACCACCAAAAATCTAACTGTGACCCCAGACCTGTCATGATAAACTCTGTATTATCTCCAGCTGTACAGCACTGGAATGGATAACCTAAAAATCCATCCTCATGGATCATGCGATCGAATTCACCTTTCACTCATTGCCAGTTTAACCCTTTCATGAGCATTTATGGCTGAATATACGACTGCACAGATCTCTCTGCTCCTCTAGTGCAAAAGAGTGATCAGACGCTATCTTTCTTTGAGGGATACAAAAGGTTTTCCATATTCGCCAACCATAACTCTCTCCGTGTGGTATGGGCGGCAATAAAATGTGATGACCTGAAGGAAAGGAGCTAGTGTAAGCGGGAGAACAAATCTAATGGCCAGACCCAAGATTTCCACAAGGGGGCACTAATGTTAACCGTTTAAAAGCTGGGCAGTGGGCAGACAATCCATGCCAACCCAGGGCCACACCGCTGTCTAGAAGGCAGATCTTTTGTAGCTACTTTGGGGTGTTTCTTTTTGGGTGGGGCACAGATGGTCGTTCAAGCCCCCACCCAGGCACCGACAATACAGTGTAACCTGCCTCCCTGTAACCTGATGATTCTGAGATATCTGAGGCAGTAGAGTCCAGGTCTAGAGTTGGGCAGTTTCTGGTTGGAATTCTTTTGCATGCTGCAATGACCATCCCGGGGGACGCTGATAGGAAACAGCACTTGTAAAGCTTAATAGTTTAACGTTGAATGTTACACCTGCTTCTCCTCATAAGGACTCTGCTCCTCACTCAACATTTTGAAACTGTTTCTACTCTGATGTGAGTGATGAATGCTGATTTTTGCAAATACTGACTTATTTTTAGATGACTGTGCTGATTTGGACCCAGGGTGACGCTGTGGCACATTGTCGGCATCGGTGCCTTTGGTGCATTTGCTCAGGTGTTTTTTGCTAAAATGGCCCAGGAAAAAGTTTGACTAGCAGCTAACTGGGCTTCAACTCAATGGTGTTGAAGTCAACATCTTTACTCTCTCTAACAGGGCAGGCCCAGCCTTTCTCAGAACTTTGACTAAAATTTTATTAACCTAGTTGTCATTTGCATCTTCCTTCCCATTCTGACAGGCTGATCAGCTGGGCCGAATGACGCTGCTTAGTTCACCTATGCCTTGGGCTCTCTAATCTTATTAATACCCTGTGATTTATATTGTGATTGAACAGCCCGGCTATCAACTCTGTTTTCATGTAATTGTTGGTTTTCTTTTGTCATGTCATTTTAGCAGTGCTTTATAACCTAGCTTAGCACTTCATATGTAAAATGTGTTTAACGCTGACATTTCTCACCTGAGGGGATATCGACGGCACCCTGTCTGGGGTTCAGACTTCCTTGGCACGTTCCTCGTATTTTTGGATGCCTGGCCATCTGCCTCTTATGACCACACTGTCGCTGTCCACCCCCAGGTGTGTCCACTTCCCAGACCCAGCAGCTCCGTGACTCTCAGGTACTCCAGCCCGAAGAAGCTCTCTACCTCCGCAAAAAGAAGAAAAGGCAGGACCCGTACGCTCGCTTCTCCGCTCTGCTGTACCGCCGACCGCCCCGGGAGGACCAGAAAGCCATCCTGGCCAGCATGGATACAGCAGACCCAGACCACGCCACACTACTCTGAGGTCACCAAGCCAAGGCCACGCCCCCCCTCCCAAAGCCACCAATCATACGAGACAGCTCTCTCCCCATGAACACCAATCACATCTGCTCTTCAGCTCAGCAGCTGTCGTCGACTCAATGGTCTAACTTTTATTTCATTTCGATGTTTTCTTTTGTATTTCTTTTGTTTTTTTGGCACTTGAGAGGACATTAGAAATAGCTTCCAAAGTTTTACTCCAGTGCAAATCACAACACAGGGAAAAAAACGAATTTGCGCATGACTGCACAAAGCTTAAATGTTAACTAACCTAATGCCTGGGAAAGGGTTTGTCAGAACAGAACAGTACTAACTCTGCTTTAGAAGCTAGATAAAGGTTCATCCTTCGACACTCATTCTACAGTATTACCACAATATGTCGATAAACTTAGTTCAGTGTTCCTGGAACACCAACACAGGAGTTTTATTTATTCATTTATTTTGGCGCGGTCCTGGTTTACAGCAGTCTCACTCTTGCGTCACATTCCTTCACCCACTTTGCCCTGCCAAACCTCCCTACCACGGGGGACATTTTCAGTGCAACACAGGGTTATCTCTTTTGGAAATATATACCTCAGGTCATTTCGCAGTTTACCACACGGACTGAGCCTGTTTATTTCTTTCGATAATGCTTTTGTTCTATCCGGTTGTAAGCGAGCTTCAGCTACAGTGCTGTAGATGGCGGCTGTACGCTGTTCATACTTGTTTACTGAGTTTTCATCCTGCGAGGGAGCACCTGGGACCTGTAAGGAAATAAGCGACCATAAGTTTAAGGACAGATGGTTTAGCATGGTTAAGATCTCTTTGATACTTTTGAGGGCTTCGGTAATGGTATCTTTAGTTGAGTGTCTGCAGCAATCTTGTTTAATTATCGACACCACTGTGGAATCCAGTATTTTCACTGACTAAGTAGGCCGTTTAAAATGCAAAGCACAATGAGAGGTGTTTCTATATCAGATCACGCAGGGAGGTGAGAAAATATCAGTTGTTTATTTCAAACATTAGTCGCCGAGCTTTGGGCCTGTTTGCCTGTTTGTTTTCCTGTCAGGTCTGATAGCCCTTGCTGGCTTGTTTGCACTGGAGCAAAATCTTGGCTTTCGCTACTCAAACACATTCACCTCGTCTCTGAACACACTCAACCTGTGTCGTTAGTATAGAGGGCTCCTGACCCTATCCAAAAAAAGTACTATAGTAATGCCAAAAATACTACCGCTTCCTTAATCAATAAAACAACAAAAGTACTGTACTGTGAGGAGGATAGGATTTTGTGCCATACTGTACTATAGTATTTTTTTAATTGCTTTGGGAGGGCCGGTGTAAACTTATATGGCTTCCTTGGGCCTTGGTAGGGCTCTGTTGCCTGATCTATTTTCGTTTATTGTGTTGTACTTGTTGGAAAACTCAAATTTAACTGCCTTTGGTGACCAGTTTTGTAGCTTTGACATCCTGTTTTTGTACGTTCTTATTTTAATTAGGTTAGATTTCTTTTTTTAAAATGTGGAGTTGTCTGGTTGCAGCCTGCAGGAAGGTGTAAAATCTCCTGTACGTTAATAATAATAACAATAATTCCCATGTTTGGTGACCAGCAGGAGCAGCTGTTTCACGATTTGGCAGGGCTGCAAATCAAAGTCTGCATTTGTGCGTGTGTGTTTTTATTTTTAACATCCAAGGGTGCTTATTTTGTATAAATCCATATGTATTTCCCAGTCAGATCAGACATATCTGGACTGGGTGAGACTAAGATGCATGTGTTCCGTCTTGGTGCACACTCTGGTGTGCCCTGGATCCATCTTGCTAGTCGATTTGAGCTCTGGAGTTCTGGGGAGAGAATTGTGGACTAAACTCACACCACTGGCCTCAGCATGGACTTGTTAATGCCTGCATCACTAAAGAACGAGGACAGGTCCTATACTTTACTTAGGTTCCTCTCATAGGGCAGTTAACTTTTAAACTGTTAACTTTCATATGCTGATCAGGAAAAAGGAGACAACTTCTGCTAGAGGGAGCTAATTTCAGGACCCATGACGCAATTTAGTGCCATCAAACAGCTGGTGCGACTGATAAAAAGTTGGGAGTGTTTGCCATTGTGATTTAAGATCGGCTTTTTCTGTACTGTGCTGATTTTCCATGGACTTCCCTCTGTCTGCCATTTGGATAAATTCAGTGTTTCATTCACTATGATTATAATTCTTAAGATATTTGTTATATTATGACTTTATAAATATGGGGAAAATGGCTTCTATCCTGTTTTAGGCTTTGACCTATATAAAGACAAAAAAAGCTTACCGTTAGTCAATGCCAAGGCAAATTTATCTTATTAAATGGGTAATAGGAGTGCTGAATGTTGTTTTTGTTTTGTTTTTCTCAAGATTTCACACAGCCCAGTAACACTGGATCGCCTGAGTGGCTAGAAAACCTACATTACCAAAGGGTATGGCATTTCGTGGTGATTATCACAGATTTCACCTTTAGCCCAGCATCACATTCCAAGAAGTAGATAAACCCACCTTACTCCATCTGACATTAGGGTTGGCGGTTCCTGGGATGAGTCAGTAGTCTGTAGATCAGTGTTTGTGCAAGGCTGGGCGTAAAACCTTGGTGAGTAGTTTTGGTCAAAACAGCCAATCAGCCGTGCTCTTTTGTGATGTGAGAAATAGCCGTGGTAAGTGTCATTGGGGTCACATTTGACAGCCGTACAAATCGTGTAGTTGAAATAAGTACTTAATCGCAGCTTAGATCTTAAATGAATTTCATTTGGTATACGGAGTAAAGAAACCCCGTCTCGTGTGAGTGATCTGTTTGACGTAATCCTATTTAATACGTTTATGGGAACAGCGGCGGCTCTGAAGGGCGAAGTGTGAATTTAACGATCTCGGTTGCTTAAATGGGATGACTGTTCACCCCAGCCCTGTGGATTCGCAAACGCGCTTAAGCAAAGTACTACGGTCACAGTGAACCACACAGCTGTCTACACGTGCTGTTTCACACGTGCTTTTCAAACTAAACGCCTGCTCGAGATACCCCTTACCCTTAAATCCGTGTAATAAATCCTGGCGTTTTTTTTTTGTAAATGTAATCTTACCGTGAGGTGCTACAATTTAGGCATTACGACATAGGGGTCTTATAGTCTTATGGTATCAGGAAAGTGCTCTATATTCCCGCCGTCTTTTGTATAAATCTCAGTGTGCGTGGGCACCATTTGACCGTGTTGTAGTGAGATCCTCTTCAGATGCTCTATGCCTGTTCGCCTTCATGCGGACAGTGCAGGATTTTATGTCTAGTGGAGCGCACGTACGTACGTACGAAACACGGCCTTTAAGCCAAAAGGTAGCTTTCCACCGACAAAGGGAAATTAATTTTCCGTTTACCGCTCGCAATGGTCGACGGCAAAGCTGTAGACTCCGCGCTACGAGACCCGCCACGTGCGGACGCCGTTGTTGTTCCGTACCGTTTTGCCAGCGTGAACGATTCGGCCGCATTCGGTCGGATTCGGGCGCAGTTCGGTTTTGACGCGCGATAGCGACTGTGGAGGTGCGTGTCCCGAAGCACAGCTGGGACACACACATACCGGCATTTTCCCGACTGATTTCGTAAGCAGCATCGGTAGGTGGCTTTTTGTTAGCGCACCTTGATCCTTCGCTGCAAAGAGGCTTCCCGATGTCCGACTTAATGTCGTCATGGGAGACTGCTGTCAGCCTGCCATGAAAAATCATGTGAGCAGGTTAACGCTTGCAATAAACTCTTGGGTTGACCAAAAAAAAAAAAAACACTTGGAATGAACATTTCTGTTGCCCAGTGAGCATCCAGAAACAGTCTGCTTAAAATTGTCTCGTGACATTATTTATTGAGTTTGTTACAGATATCTTACTCACTTTCCTTTACACCTTATCACGTGTATTAGGGTGTGTCTGAGTGTCTCTGCAGTAAATCTGCCAGATTTCGCTGTTAAGGTGAATAATCATATGTAAGAATGTTTGGGCTGTGAGTGTAGCTGATTTGCAGTGTGGCAGGTCTCTTGGCTCACAATGTATGCTAAATTTCATGCCATTTCAGCTTTAGTCGTTAATATATATTTTAGTTTACATTTGTGCAACATTTTTTTTATAGGTTTTTCATTTCTGAAATCTTTTTTATTATATTCCGTGAGTGGGACATTTTCTAGAGATCTTCTGTATTAAGATGTTGCAAAGTCAAACATGTCACAGACAAGCTCGTAGTAGCTGTAACTGTGAAACCATTAGTACAGTTAGTTATTTTACAAACTAAACTGATGAGGAATAATAGTCTTTCACTCCCAGAGCTATCTGATGCAGAGTGCAGACTGGGGATAACAGAACAAAAGATTATCAGAGGTAATTACTGGGAGCTTTAATGTATGAGAGTTTTCTCTCAGTAAATTACAAATCTAAAAAGCTAAGGCCTCACCAAAGACGATATTTTATTGGTTTTTGCAGTGACATCTAATAATTGACTTTATTTACTGTAATATGGGGGAGTTATAGCCTGCAGCAGAAAATGGGAAGATCGCTCCTCTTTGACAAACACATTTAAATGGCAGCTAAGCTACCTCTCAGCTTTAGATCCTGCCTAGTTAAACTGTGTTATTAACTGGAACTTAAGAAGCCTGGAGTTGAAATTGCTGCCTAGTCAGACATTATTTTGGCCTCATATACTTAGCTACAGCTGCCTTGATTACACAAATCAGTAATACAGACACACAAATAATTATTCTGTCTTGTGCTTCAAAAGTCAAAGCACCAGAGATTGCTGTAGAGTACAATCCAGCTCAACAGGTCAGAGTTACTTAAAGTCCACCTGGATGAATTCAGGCAAATTGTACAGGTGTGGCTGGTTCAGAGTAAAATATCTGCCTCTTCCACGGTCCAAAATCATGGAGAGGGACACAGGCAGCCCATTCCAAAGAACTCCACCTCTTAACTAGGCCTGGTATTTGTGATCTTATTAAAACATTTTCAGTTACATAGAAACCACCCTTCCTTAGAATACTGCTCTCACAATATTTTAAACATTGTTATTTACAGTCACATTTGGCAAATTTCAGGTGTATTGGCATAATTACAGAACAGTCAGAGATTCTGAGGTGTGTGCGTTTAATGTGGTGTGTGACTCAGTGAGCTAAGCCTCTATGCTTGTGATGGAAAGGGTGGGGGTTCAAGCCTGGCCTTGGCAGTGTAGTCATGTGTTCAGAACGAATAAGCAAGGCCATTAATTACCTCATGCTTCCCCCACCCAGCTCTCTGGGCACTGCAAGGTGACTGTCCCTTTGCTGTGGCCCCCAAATTTGTTCTCACCAGCATGGAAAGCAAGACAGGACAATGAGAATTTCCTCCCAGGGATTAAGTATCTCTGTTCATAAGATAATTTTCCACTATTTTGAACCATTTTTTTTAAATGTACAGAAATATTTTAAGAAGTTTTAAGTTAAAAAAATGCATGTAGGAAGAGATTCATGAAGAGATTCTTTTTTTTTTTGTAGAATGTCCACTAGCTAGCAGTGTATATACTGCTTCTAGTGCCGAGATTTTACTTGCATGGTTAAAGTTCCGAGAGCAGAATGCTTGAATGAGGAGAGGCGTAAGAAGTGAAGGATTTCGAGAAATGGGGGCGTATGACACACATGATAGGAAGGCTAAAAAAAAAAAAAAACGTATTGAAAAGGGTGTAGTGAAAAGTGCCCAGTGTGACCTTTGACCTAACATGAAAAGTTTGTGTTTGGGTGCAGATTGATATTATCTAAGTTCTTATGTTGCTAGGGCATGTACTGACTGATATTTAAAAATGCATACAATAAATGATTTTAATGATATGTAACAGAATACTTTTGACTAGACTTAAGCTTCCATGTGACTAAGACAGTACAGAGGGCATGAAGTCAAGACAAGGCAGAAGGTGGCATAGAGGTTAAATATCCTAGTTCTAAAACTACACTTGGACTGTTTGGGGCTGTTTTCGTGGTCTTTGCCCAATGGACACTATTTTCAATGCCAATGCAATTGGGCGCCAACAGAGCAAAACGCTAACTGTCTAATACTCAATTTCTTTTTTTTTTCACGGTGCTGAACAGTGGTGAGGAGACTGGCAGTGTCACCAGCACTGCCATGTGGTACCAAGAGAGCCCAGTTTGCTGGTGGGTGATACTGGGACTGTGCCCTTTGTGCCCACAAAAAGCGAGGTTGCAGTTTGCTTCACACCACTTTAAGACCGTCTTTCTGGCATCTGAGCATCGATAGTTTGGGATTTTTTTATTCTAACCAGAATCGCTTCTGCTCTACGTTTCCAGTTACAAGTACTGTTCATCCGTACGATCCTTGCTGTTGTGTCAGAATCCGGACACTAGGTGGGGTAATACCTGTGCTGAGCATGTTTTCTGCTGAAGTTTTGTACCCAGGGCAACGCCTCTCAGTGCAGTAGTCAGAGATCGAACTTGAAATATCTTAACAAGAAAAAAAAAAAACACTAGGAATCCTTCCAGGCAGTTAGTCTTTGCCTTGTTTGTTGGTATGTTATCTTTCAAAAGATATTTTTTTAACAAACATTAACTACTGGAGATACTGCTTAATGATGTCTTTATGCCACGGAAAAAAGACGTTCGTCTGCAATAGAATGTGATATTTATTTGGCGTATTGAAATATATATTGTTTAATAATAATAGGTCTTGTTTTGAATGTATATATAATGTCATCGCCTATAACATCAAATTAACGTGTGTGGCTGATTGTGTGCGTGAGTGTGTTTGTATGTGTGCATGTGCATACAATCTATATACAAATATATACAAAATGTCAAAACTTTTTTTCCTTTCCATACCTTCGGTGCGCTGACTTTGAACAGCAACTTAAGCCATTCTTAAGCTGGCGCGTGGAGAAATCCGCCTAGACAGAGCTAATTCAGATTTTTCATATATTGGCGTTCATTTTATATAAAGAACAACATCTCTTCTTGTGCAGTGCGGGTGCAGTCTGTGTTGCTGCAATGTCCAACCTGCTAAACTTAGACTGAGACTGGGTTTAGTTTTTCATAGCGTGAGTCTTGCACCTAATGGAAACGGATCCCCTTTAATGGTGGGCTTTGTTTGTGTGCTATTCTGTGCATTATTGGAATTTTTTTGGAATAAATGTATTCTTAATGAAAGAAACGGTGGCGTCATGCAGTGCGTGGGTATGAAGTTAACCATATTTCTGCAGTGATACGAAGTGATTTCGTCGGTTCACAAATGACGCACGTAAGCTTATAATGAATCCATGGTTACTGGTCACACAAGCTGGAGCTAGAGCGAGTTATTTGACACATTGTTTTAAATATACTTTTCACATGTTGCGCACTGTATTCTTATATCGATTAGTGAGGCCCAACTGTACGTTCTTGTTACATTAAAACACATGATCTGTATGCCAATCAAAAGTCAATTACAGGGCAAAGGCGTGACATTTTAAGGAAATTAAATACAAAAAAAATAATCACTTAAAGGGCGAGGGCTTAGACTGGGTCGTAGGGGTTCAGAAAATAACGTGGTGAATAATCATCTAAACCCTGACCCGCCCCTAGACAAATACACTGCTCTTTTGGTCTGGGACACAGCCACGTACATCTGCATACACATAATGCAGAGCATTTGCGTCACATGTGTAAATAACTAAGATCTGGCAATATATTTTTATGTATAACTGACAAACGATGCAGACAGAAAGAGCTGATGAATAGGAAAAAAAACGATTCAGTATCACGATATAACCATGTACTGTAGCGAATCTCTATTTATAGATCTGTACAATGTGAATAATCAAATTATAACTAAATGCTACGACATACTTTAGTTTTGAGATTTAATCTTATTAATGAAAGTATATTACAAAAGGGTAACATTAATATCTTTCTGTGGAACGTGTTATTGACACGTGGGGAAAGGTCTTTTCTTGAGTAGCGTTTCATTATTTCCAGTTACAAAGGTTATTTTATTTTTATATCCATTGCTGCTTTAAGCAATACTGTATCATAAAATAAATATGAATATCGGTATTTAATACTTATATAGAGTTCTTAGAAGCGAGTCGGTTGAGTTATGTATAAAACAAACTAAAAACGTGGCACGACATGCATTTCGAGATTTGTAAGAGTACGATGCAGATACAGGGTTGTTAGTGAAATTGTTAAACCTAATCAGAAATATTGGTAGTGTTTTAAAAGCTTTGACTTTCAAAATTGGTTTCTTCTCGTGTAACTCGCTTGATTGACGTGGTTATGATTATAGATTATTTGGCTGTTTTATTTGAATGGAGATGCATCGGCATTAAATATTTGATTTATTTTTTTATTACATAAGCATACCGTGTGTGCTCAGGCTATGCCACGGATAAAAAATATTTTACAAGTACTGTAAGTACGGTAATCATAACCAGTCTGAATGGGCTGCCAATTACGCGGTCCTGCTCGATACTACGTGGATCGGTTAGATCCAGTCCTGAAACCCTGTATCTTGTATCTCAGACTCTATAATATATATAGTTTTTCCTGGTGGAATTGTCAACTTCATTGGGGCCCCCGTACAATCTGCTTAGCGGCACAGTACCTGACGTGTAGTCTCTATTGCTGTAGTCAACAGACCGTGCAAGTAGATATATTTTACTGTATATGTGTACGTGACCAATATTTAAATCTGCTTAAAAAAAAAACAAAAAATATTGCCAGAATTGGGGGCCCCGACTTATTTCTGACAACGAGCGACATGTGTGTTTCCAATTTAAGCTCTTTTTTATATATAAATGGGTGTGTGTTACCTGCCTCTTATTGATTTAAGGTTGCAAAAAGTATCATGATTGGAATAACGCACCAGACGTACCCATCGCTCACGCGGGAGGAGGGGGGCCTCCAAGCGCGCGCATTAGCGATGTGTCTGGACGTTTTTGATGCTGTGCCGACTTTGCAACTGCGTTGTACACATAATGACTTGGTGCTATTTCCAAACTGTATTCGTGGTGCTCTTAATCAGAGTCAACACTGCTTCACTCACATTGCAAGCACTGTTTTTTATTAACCAAGGAAGTTATAGTGTAGTACTTTACGCGTGTAAGACACATAGTATCTGTGCAGGCAATAAACCAATCTGTGGCGGTGTTATGCTGAATGTTTGTTGCATTTAAAGCTGATGTCTGATGAGAAAAAAAAACCTTGTTAGTTTTTTTAGGTAACAGACGTTCAATTTTAGATGAGTTTTGACTGCAGTCTGTTACACCAAATAACACCGATGAGAGCAAATCTATAGGAACAGCAAAGACTTAAAAGTGTGCATAAAAACGTAATGGAACTAGAACATCTGAACAAAACTGTCTCCAGAGAAGTTTTAAATATCTGATTATGTAGCATAGATTGGAAACACACTGATTTTAAATAATTTGAGCAACTGTCTGATCTGTTAGTACATAAGTACAAGGCAGAGGTTTGAGCACGTTATACACAAAACACCAGACAAGAGAGATGGCGTTCACTCAAACCCAGAGCTTTGTTGAGGTCCTGTTGGCAAACATACTTTTTTTATTTTTATAAAGCACCGTCTGAAACTTCGTTTACAAGCACACACTGCAGAAATTAAAAACTGTTGGTGGCGTCTGTCTTTAAAACAGGGATTTTTTTACCGGTCCAGTAGACCTACACATCCTTGTCAACCTCCAGTTGCTCTGAAATACTGTTTGGTTGCACGAAATACGTCTCTTACTTCTATACGTTTTAGTCTTCCCGGCTTGTCTCTGTTTTACGACCACAGTCGGTTTAATTCAGCCACACAGACGGGGGAGTGGGGTGGGGGGCGGGGGGGGGGGGGGGGGGGAGGGGTGTGTGTTGCAGTGGGTTCCCTTTCGTGAATTACACGGCTTTGGTGCACACGTGGGAACACATCTGCTGTGTTTGTACGTAAACTCAAAGCGGTCAGGTAGAAGCCGTACTTTAATTGGGGTCAATAGCAGATTCACCAGCCGTTTATTTACAGAAAGACAGGGGTAACTTTTTATGTAATCACTATTAAATATTACATTGTGCATTGTTTTCTGTAAAATTGACATTCTCCATGCTGGACACTTCCGGAGTTTATCAGCACTGAACATAACGGATAGAATGTAATGATACGGTACATAATGAATTTGCCTTTCATTTCATAATCACCATTCACACTTAACTGTTTAATGCCAGAGTACGTTTTTACAGCCTTTTTAAAGGTTTGTTTAAAAAAAATGTTTTACACTCTGAGGATGTATTGTTATTTGTTTATTCACTGAATATCATGCTTAATAGTTCTTGCTAATATGTTATTACTTCAAGATGTTGCTGAAATAAGCACCTGATGTACATTGTTTTACCACATTAAGCTACTGTTTAATATGAATTTTCATACACCTTTCCTAATACATTGTGTAAAATTGGAAAAAAAAGAATATTTAAAATGTCTAGATTTATTTTGAGCTTTGTTATCAATGTATTGTTTTTTTTTCCAAATACTAAAATTTAATAAAAGAGGCAGCCATTGGGTTAATTGTTTACCATTTCGGGTATTGATCTGTTACAGCCTGTTTTCCCCCCAACACATTTTGTTGTTTTAAAAGATGGAAAAACATATATGGTGCTCTACCAAAGCCTTATGTGACATAATACTCTATTGTACTGGTTTTTCTCCCCCACATTTTCAGCCTCTGCTCAGCAGGAAGTTGAATACACTGTCTAGGATTGCATGCGGCACATTCCCAAGGCTTAGGGCCCGTGTGCTTTCTGCCCGGTGCAACAGCGTCACCTATCGGCAGAAAGCCGGGGTCATCGCTGAACCGATTTTACGCTTCCCTATATTAGTTGGTGGCGGTATAACCCCAGCATCCAACAACAGCGGCCATAAAGCACCACATACTGGTCTTAAAAGAAAATTCCTCTTAGGCCTCTCCTCATTCAAGCATTGTATTGAAAATAGGGGCAAAAGCGAGAATTGCAAACCTTTGCCTCTCTAGAATGCTGTTTAGATTAGTAATTTATGTCAGTTCCCGAAAAAGCTAAATAGACTCTGGTTATGAGAATAAACGCACTGAGAACGTTGTGCTTCGAGCTTGAGTCTGTTTTATTAAATTCGTAATTTTATTCTGCTATGTGTAACATAACGTTCCCCCCCCCCCCGTACTTACTTGAACGACCCAGACAGAGTGAGTTTTCCTTGTCTATATAGGCCTGTCGTTTTTGGTAACGATGACAGCGATCATTTAAAAACTGAAATTCATACAGCCGTGAAACTAGCAAATTCTGTGCACACATTCGTGCATTTCTCGGGGCTGGGGTACAGTCAATTATTAGGTTAGTTGAGTGGCATCAGCCAGGCCCCGGTGTGTTCGAGGTCTTGCTGAGCGCTAGAGAGGCTCCCAAAGTAGTAACTGTTGTTGCGTTGAGCGGTTATTACCACGCCAAGCAGTCTGGGCAGATTTTGAGTTGATATTTACAAAATGCTTAAATCACATGTAACATTTACTCTGCTTCAGAAATGTTTTGTATTTTGATATAATAAAAATTTACCAAAAACAACCTTCTTTAACAACAGTTTTATCGGATGGGTGCCAACATTTTCTCTATTTTATTTTATTACATTTTAGTTAAATAAAAATGTTATTATTCTCCGAGCACATTTAACGTTGCGGTAAATTGTTAATGTAATATTTTTAAAATCGCACCAAATGAACCAGCAACTTTGTCTGTGTGTCTTATTTATAAACTTCAGCCATTAGATGGCGGTGTTGTGTGCGAAGTTAAAAAAAGGCCAACCGTAATGTTAACCATTTACTGCGCTCTGTCAGAAAACTTACACGCAATATCATCGCCAATGAAAAATGAGCTGCTCTTTATTCCAGCTGCTTAAGTGTCCTGTTACTTTAAGTGTTTCGTATACACATACATTCCGAGCCCAGTTGATTTATTATCTTTCACACTATCCACGGTACAAATTTTGAACATGGGTGACTCATTTAAGACAAATTTACGTTTCACAGTTTAAATCGCAGCTGCTTAAACAAATCAACAGTCATGCTCGTCAGATGACTATTTGTAGTGGGCACCGTTCACGAGCATATATGCAACGTTTTATATTAACATAAAAACTTACATATGCATTCTCGGGAATATCTACACATGCTATGTTTCATGTACGTATTTAAATGGGAGGCATGTCTTAATATGTAAAAAAGGGCGATGCATGCTGGTAGCATTGGAGGCGCGTCCTCGATCCCGTGCGCGGAGCAGCCGGACGCGCGCTCCCCGTGGCGTACTAGAGAGAGGGGGAAAGCCGCATGGTGGTGGTGGGAAGAATGATTTAACGTAGAAGGAAACCCTAGTAGGCTGGCTGGCTCGTCATCTTCAAGTAAATCCACGAAAAGTCAGAGTTGGTGGCGACGGGTCAACGTGTGCAGTTTTACGGCCAGATTGGAAACGTGCTCGGTCGCAGCCAGGTGCCTAAGATAAGACGCTGCACACACGGGTCTCCTCAACGGGGTTTGTGCTTTTTTTCCAGCACATGCATGGGATTTATTTTTAAAACGCGTTAACAACACAGATGTTAACCGGCGGCGGTTCCTGGAGCGCCTCTCCGCGCCGAGCCCGTTAATGCGGACGCGATCGCGGCGGAGCCCCTTCTGTCCGTTTCCTCCGTGTTTATAATGCGGCTTCCCGGATCTGAAGAACCAAGCGACGAGCAAGGAGGAGGGAGACGCCGTTGACGAGCCATCGGGAAGCCGGCAATCCTTTTTTCCCCCCACCGGTTACAGGTATGGGGGGGGGTAAACGCCGATGAGCTGCTTTTTTGCAGTGCAGTTGAACCCGCATTAACGCTTTCAATACGATTTATTTATTTTTTTATCATGTGGGCGGCGAGCGTCTGTGGTGTGCGCTGTTGGGGGGATAAAAGCCGCCGGGTTATCGTGTGATCTGGAGCGGAAAAAAGTTTGGGTAGATCGGGCACCCCTCCCCCAGGGATCTGCGGGATCAGGGGTCGGTGGCGTGCGCTCCCATCGGCCGGTGCCCCACTGCAAACCCACTTAGGCTACAGTGTGAAGACTAATGGCCACAAGTAATTTAAAGGGAAGTGGGGCAGATGCCGCCAGTTTGGGGGCCGCAGAATTTCTGCGGTTTATTTGTAAGCGATGCATCTGCGCCTTGGGCATGAAGTATTTAGGAGGTTCGCTGAAACATTCATGGCCGGATACCGTTACGGGCACCTGCGTATGAGAATGAAGGCTATCGGTCACCGTGCCCGCTTTAATATTGCATGCTTTACCGTCCCGGGCATGAATAATATACGCATATTGGTCTGTGCCGACACGGACTCGTGATGCGATCTGAATAAGCGGACTTTTGGCGGTGGTACTGAATGTCCGCATGTCCTGCATCTAGAGGCTCCGGGAAAAATGAATGAGCAGAGTCATATGGCGTAGTACGGTCGGGAGCCTGACTGTAGATATTTCAATAATGATAGTGGCCAGGATCATACGTGCTTCTGTCTTCATGTCTCTGGGCTTTATAGTCTCACTTTTGCAGTTCTTATGTGGCCTTTAAGGATAACCGGCCCTGTATTTTGGGGGTTTCGAGTACCTTCACCGCAAGCTGTTGCCTCTTTCTGTTTGCACAGATGTCCCTGTTAGCCTGGCGAGATACTGCATCTGCTTAGGACGACCTCCAAGTCATTAGCGAGGGTGGGGAGGCAGAGAAGGAGGGGGGGGGGCTTTGGCTACAGTTTTGAACCCCCTTCCCCCTCCAAGTGATCATTTTTGTTTTTGGTCTTTGGTGGGTTTAGCATCTGCTGGGTTTCGGTTCGGCATTTGACGAAAGAAAAGGGGGCAAGTAAAGCGAAACCAAAGCGTGGTATTTGCTCAGTTGGCGGGAGTTGATGCCGGTCCGTCACAGGCGGATTTGGCTGTTTCGGATGGTCAGAAATCAAAGCGGTGTGTAAATACTGGTGTATTTTTGTCCTCATCAGTTCAGTCCCTGCTGGCTGTGACCTGGCCCCAGAGAGAAGAGTGTGCCCTCAAGTGATGACAATATGGGTGGCGGTTACTGGGTAAATGTCTGGCTCACCCTGGTTTTCCTGGAGATCAAGCTAAGGCGTAATTCCCTCATTTGTACCACTGGGCCCTAAAAAAATCCTAAACTGAATTTTGCTGCTATAATTTTTAATGCTCTTGTCTGACGTTGTTTTCCAGAGTGACTTGCATTATTTATTTTGATCAGCAGGGCTCCACTTTCAAATTCAAAGCAGTTCTTGCCCGTTAAATGTTATCTTTTTCAGGAAATGGCTGCTTGTGAAAGCTTCCCGGTTTTACTTGTGGGTACGACGCCAGCGTGTCCAACCTTTAACCTGTTTGAAAGTGAATTTCTTCATGGGAGAGACGTCGCGTCACTGTCAGGTGTCACATGATAGTCACATGTGTTTTAATCCTGCAAGCTGACACTTTCGGGACGTGCCAGGAGCTCCTCCGTTTCCCGGGGCTTGAGGGAGGGGTACCGGGGGGGGGCACGGAGAATGGAGAAAGGTGGTCTCCGGTGTTCAAAGTTCTCATTCCCACATAATTGTCAGATGATGCCCTGGACCCATTTAGCAGGATTTGATAGGTGGACTGTAGCAGGTAGCTGAGTTTTATGCAGGGTGGACACTAAATCAAGCCAAAAACTGCAAGTCTCGATTTCAGTTTAATTTTGCTGGGCTAGCTCTGACTCGGTGACACATCAGTGGGTTGGGGAATTCCAGCCCCTGTTTGGGACGGGATCAACCGGACAATCTCTGCATTTTCATATTGAGTTATTCTGCATTTGGTGTGGGGTTGCCGAACTATTACAAGCGGAGCTGCTTGAGAAGCTCTTCTGTGCCGCTGTGGCATCACCAGGCAAATCGAAGTGCGCATTCTCTGAGGGGGTGGGGGGGGTGGGGTTGTGGTTTTCATGGTGTTATATTTCGCCTTCCTGCTGCTTGCCGCTGAAGAGTCGGGCAAAATATCCATAAGGAATTCCTCTGAAACCATTTTGATGCAGTTTTTTTGCGATGGGGGGGGCGAGACGGAAAATCTCAATTCCAGTGACAAAAAGCAGGGTGCGATAACTGAACTACAAATGCCTACATTGTGAGGTTATGAAGCTCACCCACACTGCCCTGTCGAAGTCGATATACAGAGCGACTGGTCGTCCTGAATTCGCATCTCGTCGTTTATGCTCCGCTTTGAAGCCCAAGTGTTTCCTCTTCGAAATGGGAAAACAAGGGAGGCTCACTTTCCCCTTCCTGTCTTCTGGGGGCCGGGGGCCAGCCAGCGTCAGCGGCGCCCCTGGTGCTGAGCAGTAAATCTTTAGCTAGATATTCTCTTAATTGTCTTGCGTTGAACCCCAGAGAACACACACTGTGTGTGTGTGTGTGTGTGTGTGTGTGTGTGTGTGTGTGTTCATCAGCATCCCTATTTCAGCCTCTGCTGAGATTGGAAGCCTCATCGCATCATCCATTGTTTATTTTTCTGCGTTTAATAATTGATATGCGTCCTTTTTTGGATGGACATCAAAACGTATTGTTTCCCGTGTGGTGTTAACCTGTCAGCCCTCGTGGAAAGGGTGGGCTGGTGACTCAGCCCTGGCAGCTGTTGTCCGTGTGCGCACCCCGTAAGCCGGAGGGTAGTATCATCCACTGCTGCTCTCTGCAGTGCTGAGACGGAGCGCCGCGTTTCCCCCGATGCCAATTCCAGCAGATATTCACAAATCCGGTTCTTTATATCGGCAGTATGAAGCCATTTTTAGGGGTTTGTTATGAGTGTGGTTTTGTGAGTGTGATTTTAGGTCAGAGTGAATCCAAAATAGTTGCCCTACTGCTCCTGAAAGGTGTTCCTATCCCTGGGGGCAGGGGGGGGGGCAACAGAACTAGTTTTATAGTGATGGGGGAGGGGGCACCAATGGTGGGGGTGGTGAAACAGAACCTGGACAGCTTTAGGTTGTGTGTGTGTGTGTGTTTGTATGTGGGGAGGGGGGTGGGTGGCATTCACAAAAAGGATGTCGGAGGGCCTGCAATTCCCATGCTAGCCTTGACCTGACCACCTGGTCACTTGCACCGGGACGGGGGCCTGCAGGAGTTTGAGCCCCCTCCCCCCCCCCTCAGTCCGGCGCTTTAGAGTTTCACCCAAGGCTGCCCCCCCCATCTCCCCATTCAGCCTGCCGTCTGCCCCTCGGACTTGGCATTCCCACAGCACCGAGACCGGCCGCGTCCGTGTGTGGTCAGCTATTCAAATGCAAAGGCAATGCAAACAAGCCCCCGCATGACGAATGGAGATGCGGACGGTCCGTGGGCAGCCTCGCGACCCCCCCCGCGGCAGAGAGGGCCTGCTACTCTTACAGAACCCAGGATTTAATTCCCAAGTGGGTCTGTTTTTCTCTTTTGAAAATGATGGGGGGGCTCGGCAGATGAATTAACGTCCTCTCCTGCTACTCAGACCTGACTCTTTAAAATGCCCATCACTTTTATGAGCTAGCCATTGTTTTTTATCTTTTCTTTGTTTTTTATTGTTAAGTAATGCTTGCTGTTAAGCATAGCAGCCTGTCTTGGGAGATACGATGTGGTTTCTCTTGCGCTAATGTGATTTGTAATTGGTCCCTCACGCTAATTGCATTACACATTTCCAGCTAATTGATATATATCTATTATTTTGCTTTTCAGTGCCCACATAAACTAACAGATTGACCCGACAATATCCTTTCCCGCCTTTTCCTTCATTGTCGAGATTTTGGCAGTTTCCTGCTTTATGCTGACCCTGCGGCAGGTGACGCCCAGGATAACTAGCAGGAACCAGGGGGTGACCTGTGCTCCCATCTCACGTCTGATGATCCATATCCGCTCTTTTCCCTCTCTGCCCATAACGCGGCACCGTGTAGAAAAGCTGTGTACCGGTTGGATGGAAAGCGCCGTTCCCTGTATCTGGTTGGATGCCAGCAATTGGCAGTCACCTGACAGGCTAACTAACGTGGGATGTTTGCTCAGGCAAACGAGTTTTGTGTTTAGGTTAAACACTCTTCCTTTAGTGGAAAGGTGCCAGTCTATTTTGCACTGCTGGCCTTCTGGTCATGTTGAATAGCTTGAATATATTTGTTTTTTGGCTTTTTGCCTTGGTTTGTCATCCTGTATACATAAGCTTTTAGCGAACGTTTAGCTCCCCCTCCCACCCTTTTGAAGGCAAAATGTTTTTTTTTTTTTTTTGAGTCGTGGATTTTTTTTTTTTTAGTGGAATTTTCTTGAAACCAAAATTATTCATGAGAGATTATAGATGAATGCTTCCTTGATTTGAATCAGTCAGGAACTGTGGATGGGGAAAATGGAATGGGTGATAATGTGCTCATCTTTAAAATGTCATTTAGCAGATCAGAAAAGTTGAACAAAATGGAAAAATATGGAATAGTAGGGCTTAAATGCAGATAAGGCCTGCAAACGCGATACAGATTTCAGTATGTCTTTGAGGGTTTTCAGGCTTACTTTTTTCAGCTGAATATAAATTTGCAACTCATATGGTACCGTAACGATTGCGTGTGCATGGAGGCCAAGTCAGTGTGTGGTTGCCTATGTCTCAAAAACAGGGATGTTCATGGGAGTTTTATTTACACAGAAATGTTCTGAGGGCAGAATGATACAAGACTGCTTCGGATAGCCAATAAGATTGTGGGACCAAGTAACTAGAGGAGGCGAGGCCAAGACATCTGATTGGTCCTGTGACCTCCGGTTGCTTGGACCGGCCACCTCTACAATCTGGTTATCTCTCTGCACCAGTCATTTTTCATTTTGCCCACAGAACACCGTTTAAGTAAATCTCTCATGAAGAGCAGGCATGCCTGGATGAGATAGAAAACTGAAGCTGTTAATAAATGAGGTTATGCCAGCAAGACATTCTGCTGACCTGTTTCTATCAAGACATTTGTCTTCATCTACTTTTCAGTACAGGTTGTGGTTATGGATCATGTCCAGAAGGTTGTGCGTTCCGTTCCCATGGTTGGTAGAGCAGTCACATCAATTATCAGGTCCTTGAGCAGGGCAGTTACCTCCACCTGTTCCTGGGACATTGTTCTGACTCCAGACATTTTCCTTACTTTGGCCAAAAAGCACATTTTAAATACACAAAGAGAGCTACCTCTGCTGACCCTACCTCTGCTGACCCTACCTCTGCTGACCCTACCTCTGCTGACCCTAACCCTGCGTTTGTGGTCGAAGCTGCTCCTGCAGCATGAGGGTTATGAGTTGCGCGTCCGGCAGCCGTGTGCAGTAATGCGCCTCTCGAGTGCAGCCAGTAGTGGCCTGGTGAGAGGGGGCTTAATTTGACTCGGTTTGGTTACTTTTTTAAATTTGATTTTCTGCTTTTTGATGTTGCTTACTCATTCAGCTGACATTGTGGTATCTTACTGCCCTGGATGCTGAAGGTCAGCTGACTCTGCTGGCCTCTTTGCCATTTTTTTTGTAATAAATGGTTTCGCTGCAGGTGGAATATGGTTAAGTATAAAGTTCAGGTGTGCAGAAGATGTGAAGGACGAAACAAAAATAAAGTAGCTAGAATTGCTATTTTTACATGGGGTTAAGAGGGAACATTGGGAAGACCTGGTGAGGTGGGTTTTTTTTTGCCTGAAAACCAGTTGCCCTCCTTAGGCCTTGAGCCATTTTTCGCCCGTTCTTAGGATCTATGGGCCAGATGATCTCATTGGTGGCGTTTTGGAACGAGAGTTGAGCCCCACCCCAGATATCCAATTGGGTCAGGGAGGTTTTGAGCTAAGAAGTGGCTCCATTGTGTCCCTGTTAAATGATGTGTAACAGAAATAGACTTTAGTGCTGGGTGATATGAATCGAAGTTTGATACAGCGATACTTTCGAATGTAATATTTAGTCGGTGATTTGAGGTGTTAGTATTGACTGCAAGCTGTATAGAGGCAGTTCCTTTCTTGACTGACAGGAAGGATTCGTCCCACGAACGAAGTCATGCTTATCCCCCATGCCATTGAAGACACCTTTGTACAAAATACAAATAAGCTAACAATGTACTAGTAGCGTTCTAGCGTATACACATTAATTTAATTAAAAGATAACATCTAACTATATTTTCAGTGTGTATTGCCTTTTTGTACACCTGCCTGTGACTGGAAAATACATGTTTAAAGTTTTGTGAAATGGTAAGCAAATAAACTTGTACGTTTGCCTGTGAGTCTATCAAGTCTGTTCTTGGGTGTTGGCTGCCATCTTGCCCTGGGTCGTCCTCAGCAATGTGCCCTCATGCTGTCTGGGATGGTCACAGGTTCACTATGGTGGATAGACAAAAATGCTGATGGCTAATCGTTGTACGTTTTGTCTATTTAGCAGATGCTTATATCCGAGGTGGTGAATGTTTTTGCAAAAGCAGGCGCTGCCAGTCCATAGAGTGGGGGGTGACTGGATATGAACCAGTGACCTTCAGATCTCGAACGGCACCGGATCTCGCTGAACGACACAGCCCCCCCCCCGCATTTTGAGTTCTCGTGTTCATGGTATCCTCAGACCATTGTATGTAAGGTTTTCAGTGCTCTGTATTGTCGTATCCGTGCGGCTGCTGTGAAATATGGCCTCGGTTCTTCGTCACCGACATGGACAACGCTGCAGCGAGAGCAGTCTGTATGCGGGCCAGGGATGTTGCATCATGCAAGCGGTCAGGCCCATTCACAGCATATGTGCGCTAATTCTTAAATATGTTGCGGAAATGAGGCGACTGCACTGCAGTTTTTCTAACCGCCTGAGGGGAAAATAATCTCTGCATTTCGGATGAATTTTTTTCCTGCTGTCATGTGAGAACTGGAAGAGAGATGTCAGGCTTCGGGAGCGGGAATCCCTGATCGTTACGGCACTTTTCAGTATCCCGATTTATGGGCACGTTGAGCTTTTCAGGGGTCATGGATGAAGCAAAGCAGAGGTGGTTGAAATGATGAAAGGTTGTGTTTTTTTGTGTTAGATCTCTTCATTTTTCAGGCTTTGAAAATCCCTAGAGTTCCATCTTGTATAATGAATTCCCCTTTGGGTGTAGAATATCTTGCCTCTCCATGTGTGCTGAATTTGGAAGGTAACCGTATCAGGGGATGCTTGTGGAGACGATGGAAAATTAAGTGAACGGTGGGGAATCCGTGGAACGTTTTGATCCGTGGTCTGCAGACAGCAGCTGACAGGAAGTGACCCGCAGATTCATTCGGAGCCGTTCCTCTCACATGTGGCCTCGTTTCCATCAACACAGAGCTGGTGCCGGTTCGCACTCGGTGAAGCTGCCTGTGTTTTACACTGGTTTCAAAAAAGAATGGATCAGTAATGTTACATAGGTGGAAGTGAAAGGAAAATAAAGGTTAATCTATATCTCATTTTTCGGATTTATTTTGCCAAACTGGAAAAAAAAAATGTTTTCAGAGTATGACTTGTTGCACCCTGTCTCCATTGCCTGTATCCACTTTTGTCTCTGTAAAGGCTCCCCTGTCTATGTGTGTAAGTGAGTTGAGTTTATTCTCACTCGCTGTTTTTCTGCTGTCCTTTTAAGGGTTGCAGAGTAATGCTAAAAACTGAACTTTGCTGTCCGCCTCGTGTAACTCGATGTAACATTTTTCCACTCATAAGCTGGCAAGTTGTTTTAGACAAAACTATATCTGTTATGGATTGAATTTTCCAGGTATGCAGAAGGTTTTGATGCGGAAGCCGGTTCCACTTTACCTGACGTTACAGTGGCAAGTTCCGAGCCCAGGCTTTCTTTGGTGCCATACTGGAGCCCAGGGCTGTTTTTTGCGGTGGAAACGCGTGGAACCAGTGCCGGATTGGGAAAAAGTCTGATGAAGTCTGACCGCATTGGTGGAAAAGAGGCACATGAAGAAGCATTTTGCATCTTCTGCTCTGGTGCTGGGACCAGATATTCAGAACCCGCCCCACCCCCTGCCAGCTGAAGGGGGGGCACTAGGGCTTCCTGCCCCTACTTTTCATTCCAAGCAGGGATGTTCAATTTAGTGCCTTAAGGGATCTCCTGCTGAAAGCCTGGACTTAGAACGTTTGTTCGCCGAGTTAGTGTTGGGCGTCGGGATTTTGCCTGCCATCTACCCTGCTTTCTGTGTTCGCTCCATTAAATAAATCACCCGTTTTTTGGGGATTTATGTTCTCTGGGCACACTGTGCATTTTGTTTATCTGTTCACTTAAAGATTAATTACACGTTTCAATTGCTGTTTTTCCATTCTAAGCTTTGGCCATTGTGTCTAAACAATGCTAGACGTTAGGTTTTTATTTATCTCTATATATTTTTTCCTCTTCCAAGGTAATGAGTCTGAAATTCAGTGGCAAAACACAAGCAGCTATGAATGTCTTCCTAATTTTCTTAATTGAAGCCCCTTATTTTGGACAGTCTCTCCCAGTCACCGTCCTCCTCATCATCTTGCCTTCACCTCCTCCCGTAATGAGGTTGTATCTTTGCAAGGAGTCCCCCTCCTGCTTTATGTCGTCATGCATTCTTGTCCACAGAATATGAGTGCTTAACATTAGTCAAAGTGTCAGAATGCGCTTCTCTCCTCATTTAGAGCGAGAGGCTGTCGGCTCCGATCCAGGAGCCTCCGGTAGTTGTCAGATTCCCTAGCAGTTCATGGGGTTTGTGTCGCTTTGTAATATCGACGCACCTAGAGCGGCGTTTCTCAACCCGGTCCTCCAGGACTGCTTGTTGGTCCACATTTTTGCTCCCTCCCGGCTCCACGCCTGCACCCTGCATCCGACGTTCTTGGTTGTTTGGCTTCTCCTCCATTGTTTGGTACACTGACTAGAACAGGTGGTTCAGCTGGTTTAGCCTCAGGATCCACATTAAGATTAACTGTCTATCTATATCTAATCTAATATATCTAATATTGTGGGGGGGGGGAGTTTCAAGCAGTAAAAAAAAACGGCATGATTTGCAACCGCAAAATTCCAACATTGTGAAAAATCCCAGTGAAAAAATGACTCAATGAAAGTGGTTCTGTGACCGCCGTGCTGTCTAAAGGCAGAGTTCCTGTCAGAGACACGCATGTAGCGTGTAAATAAAGGGCATGCGTGTCAAAGGCAGAGTGAATGTAGTGTTTTGGTGACAGCATTAGGCGAGGTGTGACCCTGTGTTGGGACTCTTTCCCACCGAAACAAACCCTAAAATCTCGATGTTTTACCATTTTGCCCCACTGCCGTTTTGTGCCTCCTGTGTGTTTTTCTGCCGCGTGGGGTCCATCTCTCCGCCCCCTGCCTCGGCGTTTGCGCCTCTTTATTCTCGCTTGCTGTGGCGCTGGATAGTGAGTTGGGGCTGGCTTGCCGGGTTGCCGTCTGAACACGAGTCCTTAAGCAAGTGCAAATGTTTCATGTTTCAGTGGACATGCGCTGAGGTTTCACTCAAATGAGTCAGTTTAGGGACTTGCTGCGTCCTCCTAGCTGCACTTAAGCTCGTGAATGAGACCCAGGAGGGCTGTTCCTCCACCCCCCCCCCCCCCATTTGGTATTCGTCGGCCATAAGGTACCTGCAGGTTTGCACATTGACGGGAGGAAACTGGCCCAAAAAGCTTCCGATTCAGCACCTGTGTCCAGAAATGTCACGTTTGACTTATTTACACAAAAATAAGTATTTCTCGCTTTTTTTGGTCGTTGATCTTTCAAAAACTGCACCGAAAGTCAAGATTTCAATGGTTCGGCCTAGAATATTGGTCAATTTCACCTTTGATTTTCTCATAACTTACTAAACAAACCAGGCAAAACTAAACTGGGCACCAAAATGAGGCTGATTTTTGTCTTTGGTATCAGTATAAACCCGTCTGACTTATTTCATCTAAGCTGAGCCGGTTTTAGGTTTTTATCTGCCGGTCCCCACTGTGCTTTCCGTGGCGTGTGGGAGTGTCATTCCAGCAAAGAGCAGGAAGCGGTTGCATCTGCCTTCTCCCTGGGTCTGTTTCGGGGGTCTGCAGATGGGGGAGGCGCTAGGCAGCCCCGTGAGGTCACTGAGGGAGCTGTAGGGACCCTCGTGTCTCCTGGGGGCCATTAGCTTTCTCACTACCTGCCTTGTTTTCTCAGCACTTGACCTGCTTTATTTTTTATTTTTTTTTGCAGCCGTTATCGTCATGTGGGGCTGACGGTGCAGTTTCCCCAGCAAAAGCTGCCAGGCTCGTATCCAATGTGTCGAGCTGCAAGGACAGGCGTTCGATGCGGGCTGCAAGGCGGACGACCAGGGTTCAGTTCTCATGCCTGGAGGCCGCTGGCCATTTCACTTGCGTAGCTTATTTCTTGCTGTGCAATCCGCTTATTTACATTGATCTAAAATGATACGCAGGTGAGATTCTGTCAGTGCCTGATCAGGGTCCCCTGAGCAACTGGAGTGTTGCTGAAGGGCCCAACGGTGATATTTACATGTTCTTTAGCAGATTCTTTGTTTTAAATGCCATACTTTTTGTTTACAAAGCAGGGGCAGACAAACCCTGGAGCGATTGTGGTTAAGGGTCTTGTTCAAGGGTCCGAGGGGAAACCAGTCTGTCGATCCTGGGATTTGAACCAGCGACCTTCTGTCACACACCCGCTCTTCTGGCTGAAATTTTGAATCTGCAACGTTCTGGACATGGGCCCAGATTCCTATCCCACCCAGGGTGAAGGCCCAGTTCTGCTCACAATAAGAATGCCGTTCGTTTCACATACTTGCTCAGAGTTGGCTCGTCATGTAGTGATGTAACCGTGGATTGTGGTCTAACCCCATGGCTGAGCGGGATGGTGTATTGTGTATCGAGTTCCTCTTTGCGAGGATTCCATCCTGTCAAAGGCCTCCTTGTTTGTCGGCAGCCATTGATGCCACACACACAGACCCGGAATGCACCCTGACCTCTGGGACGCGGTGTAGCGAAAAGGGGGCCTGACCCCTCCCTTCGGGGTGATCCTTAGCCTCGGCAACATTCCGCTCCTCCTCATCGGAGTCTCCCGAATCATTCCCAGCTTGAATGGCATCTGGTCTTCACCAGGCGGCAGGCACACTGACCGCCATGATGCTGTAGAGACCCCCCCCCCCCCCCCCGTCAGATGCTTCTTTAGAAAACAATTCCCGCTTTGAGAACGCTGTCTGGATTGTTTCCAGAACATTCTGGGACAAGATATGGGCGGATGTGTTGAGTTTGGGAGGAGCCTTTCCTACCAACTGGCAGTATAGTCTCTCTCCTTAGGGGGGGTGGAGTCAACCACATCTGGTGTGCTAGGTGTGCGTGATGTCATCGTCACAACGAGGGGGAGTGCCAGACTGCTATAGGTGGAGGGGGCCAACAAGGACAATTAAAGTGTGTAAACTAATAGGAGAAATAATAAGAGATCAGTGCAATATAATAGAGAATAAAATATCTTTGTCACTGTACATGCACAACGGAAGCCTGTGCTTTCTCAGTGCTACATATTATGAAATAAAAGGTGAAAAGAGAAATAGAATATAGCTATGCAGTGTAAAGCTGAAAAAGTGCAGTAGTGAAATAAATCTATCCATCCATCCATTTTCCAAACCGCTTATCCTACTGGGTCGTGGGGGGTCCGGAGCCTATCCCGGAAGCAATGGGCACGAGGCAGGGAACAACCCAGGATGGGGGGCCAGCCCATCGCAGGGCACACTCACACACCATTCACTCACACATGCACACCTACGGGCAATTTAGCAAGTCCAATTAGCCTCAGCATGTTTTTTGGACTGTGGGGGGAAACCGGAGTACCTGGAGGAAGCCCCACAACGACATGGGGAGAACATGCAAACTCCACACACATGTGACCCAGGCGGAGACTCGAACCCGGGTCCCAGAGGTGTGAGGCAACAGTGCTAACCACTGCACCACCATGCCGCCCCCCAGTAGTGAAATCATATTCTAAAATGTTATATGGGAGCTGTACTGCAATGGTGTTACTTCTCTCCTCCTTTCAGTTCCAAAGTAAAAGACCACTTGTTATACAAACCGTCATTGATGGGCTGACTATCAGTAAGTGTAGATCTGTTGGGGTGGTAGGGGGCTGTGAGAAGAGAGGCCGCCTTTAACTGGTGCTTGATCTTTTAAGGGGTTACTGGGTGTATGAATGGGGCTGACCACGGCTGAGTGTGAAGGAATCCTCGTTTGAGATAAGATCAGCGATGGCTCTAGCTACAGAGAGAGCAGGCAGCTGCCCGGGACCCTGAATTACCTGCACTGCGGAGGAAGCAAAATCATCAGTTTTCTCGGCGGGGTTGGGCTCCCAAGTAAAGCTTTTCCTAAGGCCCCCAAAAAGGTAGAGCCAGACTGGGATGAGACGTTATTTCGCTTTGGCACAGAGGATTTAACTGGGCTTTTGCATGCACAAAACTCGCATATGAAACACCGATATCTTATATTATCTTCAGAGTGTGTATTTTGTCAGTCGCTTGTGAATAGTTTTGCTGCTGGAGGAATAATTAGCGTAAAGATGCCGTTTCAGTCTATCCCGAGATACCTGGAGTTAGACTGAGATTTCTCCGAGACCTTGGAAGCTATTTTATTTTTTGGATCCGTCCAGATTTTCAAGGATAAGTTTTCACTAGAAACATCTGAGAAATGTGAGGGTTGGTGGTAATTTTCCGTTTTGCGCCGGAGTGACCTTGTTTTAATCTAGAAGATGGCCCAGAAGGAACAGATTTCAGTGAAACTTACTCACCAGGTGCAGCGGAAGGTAGCAACTGTCCAAGCGAGTCGTGGAATTTGCCGTGGAAAGTGGATGCCGTCTGGAATTAGCTGGAAGGCCACGCACCACAATTAGTGTGGTCACAACCTCTCAGACCGTCAGCCAGTAGTAACAAGGCTGTCTGAGGTAAATACACTTTTCTTAGCTATAATAGTATATTTCTTGTTATGTGTCTGTGCATACATGAAACTAGAAAAATAAGGCTGTTTACATTTATTGTGTTTGTAGTACTATACTCTGAATTATCGTGCTAGATGTTCCCTTTGCATCAATGGTGACATCACTTCCTGTTGCGGCAGGAACTGCAATAATTTATCAGTGGATGAATTGGCGAGATGAGAAGCTAAATTGAATGGACATTGTAGGTTGCCGATGCCAAACGTTAGGACAGCAGCATCAGGGATTTTCATATCTTCACGGCCTAGCTCACGCAGATGTCCTCGCATTGATAAGATCAGTAATAATAATCATTTTTTACTCTCAATGGACAGAGGAAGTTTCTTGTCAGCTGCTCGGATGAATGGCTGCAATCCTTCAGGCGCAAAAGATTGGGCGATGGGGGTCAGGTTCTCGTGCCCCCACTTGGGTCGGGTGAAGGGAGGTCATCCTTCCTACACTCGGAGGTGCCAGCTCATTAAAGTATTTTAAGTGCACACATGTTACTTCTGTTAAAAGCTGCTAGGTTTCCTAAATTAAACGGCACTCTGTCTAAGACTCAGTGTCCCCCCCCCATCCGACCCCAACCTGCTGTACTTTTGGAAAACCGAAAATCGCCAGTCGACAGTCCCATGGTGTTTCCTGCAGTTGCGAGAATGGTTTTGACGAATTTAAAGCATCTTGAGATAGCTGATTTATATTTCGGATTTATCTGAGGATTTTGCGTATGGTCCTTATCGTCTGTTATCCATCTGCTGTCCAGTTGTAGAGAAGATAACCCCTCTGAGAAGGTCCTAAATATTTTTAAAGCTATGCTTGGTATGCACATTCAGCCATCTCTCACTCTGTCACTACTGTATCAACTGGGGTAATAAATGGAACAAGTGCATTCTGGGATCTTCCCTTGATATCGAGCACAAGGCTACCGTACCAGGTGTGTCCTAGTGAACACTGAAGTGAATAGCATCCTACTGGTTGTGAAGGACAGGTTTTGGAGCAAGAATTTCTTAATCCAAACAATGGTGTTGGAGATGCATGGGGTTCCCCTAGTTCCCTCATTTCGTGAGTCATGAATGGCTTTGCATGAGCCCTCTAACTATGGGCTGTCACTATATAAATATATATTTTCTTTGTGGTAGACATTCCAGGCAAGCGGAGAGCTGGGCTGCATGGGGGTTGGGAAGGGGGCGGGGCTTTGTTTTGTCTTGTAGCTTTGGTTTGGGGTCTTCGTTCGAGCATCAAATGGAAGTACTAGTTTGCAGGAGGAAACATCCCTCTTGTTCAGGTATCATGACACGCCTCCTGCAGACCCCTGCCGACGGCTCTTCCTGTGCCTCTATCAGGCTAGCAGCTAGAGATGTACCAGATTCATCCGGTAACTGGTGGGCGAGTGAAACTGAATGATCGCCTGCTGGCATCCCCTTAATTAAGAAACATGGAACAGGTCTAAAAAATTAAGTAATACTAGCTGTTGGACGTGTTACTGGGCACACCAGTTGGCGTTGGCGTTGGTGCGTCTGCTTGGAACGGTCTTTGTTAGGGTTGGCTTAACCCTATTGGGGGCTGCGAGGCTAATTTCACACATTATCATCAAGAGGAAAACGTCTTTAACTGGAATGGTGCAAATGCCTCATCCACTTTGTGCGGCCTCTTTTAGATGCACAATAACCAAATGAACGTGTCCATTATGCAGTTTCGGATATGTTAAATTGCTGTTTTGAATTTGAGCTTTTCTTCCGCAAGGTTTTGTAATTTGTGCAAACTGGAACGAGTTTTTTTTTTTTCTTCTTTTTTCCAGTTTGTCTGCTTGAACACCTTATTTTTCTCCCCAACATTGTTTTTTATGTTTTCTGGTGTGAAAAGCGGTATTTGTTAAATTGACTGTGTAATTTTCAGGTCGGTGAACACTGGTTGTTTTCCCATTTGGAAAATCAGCAGTTCCCCCTTTTCCCAGTTTTCCCAGTGCGGATGCATGAACATCACTGAAATGTTGCCAGGCGATGGCAATTCGCTATTTCAAATGAATTCAGTGGCAACTTTGGCAAAAATACCAAACAAAATCTTGTCAATGAGGAACTGTATTTAGCTAACAGGGTTGGCCTACATTTCAATTTACAAGTAGCTACAAAGTGGGTGGCGCTAACTTAGAAGGCCAGGACGAGCTGTGGTGCATTTTTAAACTCTCAGATTACATTTGCTATGGATGGCGTTCTTGATCCGAGTTAATTGCTGTTGAAGTTTCAGGCTTTTAATCTTAGCATCTAACGTAGCAACCGTCGTTGGTTCACGCCTGTCGACTGGCGAGAGAGTCTGTGATGGAATGCACATTCTGTATTTAAAAGGCTTTAACCCTCTGAGGTCAGTGAACGACTCTATGTAACGCATAGCTATTTTTCTTATTGCTTACTATCTAAATGAGTCTATGTGAGGAATTGGGAAAATCATCCACCCCAGTGGATTAGGATCCCGTAAAACTGAAGTTCAGCACCCAAGTGCATTGGTATTGTCCCCTCTTTACTGTGTGCGTCCAAGAAAGTTTACCGTTTTGAAATAAAAGCATCAATCTGGAATAAAAGGAGTTGACGAGTAAAGGAAAGTATGACTTCTTAAAATGCCGATTAAGGCAGGATCCTAGCCAAGAAACCATACCTTTAAACTTTGGGGTAAAATGCTTAACACATCGTGAAGATAAAATAGTGACAGGCATAAGAGTTTCTGAACCAAAACAGTATATTTATTTACCGTGAAATGACTCTACTGCCAAGTGCCATAGTCCTCGGTGCACTTACAGTAATTTACCTGGAAGAAAGCGAATGACTGATATGTTGTGGGGGTGGTATTCCATTGTCATTCCTAGTATGGATTTCTAAAATGATTTTCGTAGAGCTGCAGCCGTATTGCCAGAAAAGGCAATATCGGCGATGAGTCACTGGCGAGGAGTCGTCACGAAATCCCCAGGCCTGACAGCTTCGGCTTATTATTCTTCCCGTTGCTTTTAATTTGCCTGAGATGCAAATAAGAGGCAAGGAGGGTTGCTAAGCGCCCCGCTGCCTGCGCCGTGGCGACAAGGCTGAGGGAGGCCGCAAGATGGAATCCGGTGCTTTGGTGGAGGGCTGGGGGCGGGTAGCACAAACGGGGGAGGTGACGGACCAGCAGGAAGCTTGTCCAGCACGTTTGATTTGTGCTGCCGGTTTTCCCTTAATGTTTGCTCTTGATTCATCTCCCCGATTTTCCACAAACCGAGCTGAGTAGGCCAGCTGTGCTCGCCATATTTATAGCATGCGGATGAAATGGCTGCGTATATACGGATTGATTTTTGTGTGTGTGTTTATAGCGGGGGGATCTATGCGTCCCATCCCTTTCTATTACCTTACGTCGGTGTCTTCTCAATTTACTGCATACTTGATTTTACTGGGTTTATGCTCTCCTCTTATGTACTTTGGATTTTTACTCCGGCAGCGAGATTTAATAACTGTAGTAAAGATGTACTTGTTCCTTTTTACAGCCCTTAAGAATAATGTCAGAGTAGCACTTGACTCTCTCGCGTTTCGAGGTGCATTAAGAAGTTTTCGGGGAGAACATAATTGATGAATAACACACGTGATGAACACTCGCCGGTGCATACTTGTGGCATGAAGCAATATGCTTCCATGAACTGTTAGCAGGGGTGTGGTGAAGTCAGGTTTCCATCTTGCATTGCTACATTAGCGCTCTTGCAAGTTACTGCATGGAATAACAATTAATTTAAGTAAAGCATTTTTATTGTAAGTAAAATGACACCAGAGATGGGGCTTTAATGTACAAAAGAACTGTTTAAATGGAGGACACACACACACACACACACACACACACACACACACACACACACACACACACACACACACACACACACACACACACACACACACACACACACACTTTTTCCTTATACAATAATGTGTGACTGGGTGGAGGTCGAATGTGGCACAGCTGATTAGGGCACTGGTTGTGATCGGAAGGTTGTAGGTTCGAATCCCAGGGTCAACAGGGTGGTTTAGTTTTTTAAGCCCCTGAGCAAGGCCCTTAGCCCTCTGTTTGCTTCAGGGTCTGCTTTCTCAATTGTACGTCACTTTGAATAAAAGCTACATAAAATGAAATTTAAATGTGAAATGTGCGTTATCAAACAATGGCTGAAGGGTTCGTGTCCCCTTGACAATAGGCGGTGTGAGGCTGCGCCTGTGCGGTTGTAAGCCCTATCCAATGACGCCGGATAACGGCGGTAATCAGAGGAGGCCATCAGGGGACCCACAGTGCACTGATCACGCTCGCTGTCATTGCCGCCAGCTGAGTTTTGAAACTGGACCTAATGTCTGGATTTTCCCAGATGGATACTGCTGGGCACCGTTAGCTAGCGTCTGCATCAGTCTTGGGACTGAGATCGCATATCGACCATGGGGAAATCAGATGGACCGGGAAAAGATAAACTTGATGGAGGAAATCGCTGTATTTTTTAGTATTCATGCAGAATTATTTCAAAACCATTTTATTTTTTATAGCTCGATTTTTGAGCGAAGATAAAATGCATTTTCAACTGGCCCCATGTGAATGTAGGCTGATTTTGTTCTGTGCTCTCTCTCAGATTTTCTGTGTATTTCTGCATATTTACTGTGTTTTCATCATACTGTTGGAATGCTTTTCGTAATCCTAAAACATTAAGTCGGCCCAATCCAATCGCGTATGGAGAATGGGGTTTGCAGCTTTTACTAGCTACCCTCCTCCCACCCTGAGTTCCAGCATGGCTACACTATTTTTTCTTTCTTTCGAAGTACCATCAGGGATGAGAACAGCACTGCGGTGGGGGGCACAAGTGTCCGAAGTTGGCCAGATGCATAGTGTAGTGGTTATGGATTCCGGTATGAGTTAGTTAATGACACTGAACAAAAACGTCACATTCAGTAATTATTCTACACTAGGGCTACCTAATTAGTTCTGAGTGGGGTTACATTATGAAAATGATACCAATTTAAGAGCCTTTGATTTATTTATTTTCCTTCCTCATCGAGATGCTAAAAGGAGTGGGAACACTTGCGTCAGCGTGTTACGTTTTAGCTGACTAATTATAATTAGTTAACAAATAAAATGGGACAATTGGTAACAGCTGCCCAGTAAGAGTCGGCAATTTTTTGTCCTTCTCTTTAGTTGATGTAGCAATCAAATGGTTAATAAAGATGAACTGTGAAGCTGCTAATTGATTAGCCCCCGATTTAACATTCTAATGTCTGTACCAATGGAATGCTAGTTAAAAATAATTAGCATGAAGAAAATCGAGTGGTACCACGTGTTTTTTTTTTTTTTTTGACTTTGAATAGATGCACAGGTCTGATATTTGTGGATGTCAGTCTCTCAGATAGATTATCAGAAACGCCACTAAGTGTATTGGGGCATCTGCAATGGGGATGCAGGTGGAGTGCGGGTAGATGATTGGTTGGGACACTCTCTCAAGATTCTACGCCTCATGACAAAACATCCCGATGCAGTGTTGAACTCCTGTCAACTGAGAAAATGATTTCTTCCACCTAAGTTCTGAGCTGGTGCATTCCAACTTAAATTGGATGAAAGCTTCGCTCTTGGTACATTTCAGGGTCACAGCTTGCTAAATTTAATAAAATTGGTAGCTGATTAAGGTAGTTTAGTCATGTAGAGCCAGTCTTAGCTTTCGAGGGTTCTAGCAGTGCATAATCAAGAAACCTTACAGAACCGTTTGAAGCAGATACCAAGTGTAAAATGTTATAGTATGACCAGCTATGCAAGCATTGAGCAAGCAATGAAAAGTTGATTCGGATGATATGTGGGTTTGCCCTTCTCTCTAATGGCAGCCGTTAAACGTCTTTTCTGAAAAGGATGAAGGGTAAGTAACAACGAAGGCCTTTCTGAAATGGAACGTACCATGTTTTGTCGGGATGTAAGATATCTTGTCGGATTGCACTACAAATGTTTGGGTGTATGGAGACTTGGTTGTACTTTCATACTTTTGTACTTGCATAATTTTTTAGTCAAATAAAATCTCAAGTGGAGGTCATGATGGGTCATCAACAGAATATCAAACATTCGGATTCCGAACGAGGACGTCTTCACTGTTTCATCAACATGCGACTCTCTGCAACAGTTGTGCCGCATTTTACTTTGCAACCGAAGCACATGCGGATTTGGAATAGCCAAAAATTTGCTGCACGCGCAAATGTGTTATGTGATTGGCTGGGGACACGGTGTGGCAGACATTTTGGCCTAATTGGAGGGAACATTTTCAGTTGGATTGAGAGACAACAAGCCTTTCCTGTTAGGAGTGCTTGGCAGGAATTTGGTCAGGCGTTATCTGTTTGTTGCCGTTGATACCAGCGAAGGTAATAGCTGGTCTGTGCTGTAATGGCTGTAATGTAAAGCGCTAAATTATTTTCTATTAGGTGTTACATCTGCGCCCTCGAGCTCATCCTGGGTCTTGAATCACAACTGAGGAACTGAATGCATCGTTCACACCTCAGATTTGCCAAGGCCCAATGGAAATCCCCCGGATGTGTGTACCACCCTCCTACGCCTGTATTGTAATGCCGGCCTCTCACAGACAGGAGGCCACTGTGCTAATATGGATTTGTGTCTCATAAAAAAGTCATTAAGATTGGGTTTATTAAATATTCATCTCGCATTCAGGCCATGACGAGCTTTGATGAGCAGACATCTTAATCTGCCTCCATTTTTTTGGTCTGGAGATTTCATCTGTGCCTGAGCCAGAGATCTGCATTTCTTTATTTAATTGTATTTTCATATGCTTTGTCATTTTAACTCAACCGTTGTTTTCCCTGCAATGGTCTTGAGTGTAGAGTGAGCTCTGATTTATGCCGTTTAGGGGTTTGGGAAATATTAGAGTCTCTTTCCATGGGAAAACATTGAGAGTTAAGTGCGGAGAAGACGAAGTAGATTCAGCTCCGTATTCGGTTTTTGCATGACTTTGTTTTTTTCTGTTTTGCATTTAATTTGATCTCTGCAGTGTGCAGAATTTTTCATGTTTAATCTGATAGAAATGACAAATGTGCAGAACTCAAGCCGGCATCCCATCCCTCAGCTTGTTGCCAGGCACGCTCACATCTACCTCTCACTTGTGCCGGTTTCCTAGCATTCCTAGCAAGCCTGAGATGGTGGTGCATCCAGTATGAACTGATGAAATCCCTCATCATCCACTGATCGTCCAGTGCAGTCCTCTCTGTTATTTTAGTAGCTATGTCTGTAGCTCTGGTGCTGCTAACTTTCAGTATTGACTAAAGGTAGAATATCGACCAGCATTATCGACCAAGACTGAGTAACACTAGGCCGATTCCGATATGTTGACATTCGCTGCATCTCTTGTTTGAGGGTTTTTCTGAATCCTCATAATCCCTTCCACTGTCTTTAACGTAGGCCTTCCTCATCTTCCCCTTGGGTTGTGGGTGGGGCATGTGAATGGGTTGGGGGGTTGGTCGCTCCTCTGAGCGTGTGACAGGAGCGAAAAAAGCGCTCAACTCTGCCAGCGTGTGCTTATTCTACGTTGGCGGCCTTCCTGGAGACGTGGGCAGGCCTGCCCTCTGTGCCAGGGGCGCCTGCCAAATGGTCTCCCGAGGAGAGTGAGAATCACCGGCACCCCCGCTAGCGAAGCCACCCCCCCCCCACACATCCAGAGTTAATCCGCCATCCGCCAATCCGCCGCCACTGCTGGAGACGGGGCGACCGTGTGCCCTGCCGGGAGCCTTCTGTCTGTTAAACACTCTGGGTCAAAAAAATTTAAAACAATTACTGCCTATTTTATGCAGTAACACGTTTTGTTTTACTATTTTCAGCCTGTTCAGTAGGACATTTTCAATTAACATCTCCTTCACTTGACATCTCCTTTATTTATAAAATATGTAACCCCCCCCCCCCCCCCCCCCCCCAAAGCCCTAACTTTTGGCCGCCCTTAAAGGTGTAACACTCTGCTTTGTACTCCCTGCAAAGACATGGGTAGCGCCTGACGTCTGTCACACCACCATTCGTCTGCGTTCCTCATCCCTTTCGGTATGGATTTTAGACTCTTTCGGCTATGGGTCTGTCTCATTGGCTGCTGTGCCGAAAGCGTTATTGCTCCAGGCTACGTCGGCAGGTAGAAGCTTCCCTTGGATTAAAATTAGAGACTAGATGTTTCTGTGAAAATGAAGTTGAAATTCCTGTGTGTGTGTGTGTGTGTGTGTGTGTGTGTGTGTGTGTGTGTGTGTGTGTGTGTGTGTGTGTGTGTGTGTGTGTGTGTGTTTTTTAAAAAAACCCAACCTGTTTGTTGGGTTTCTTTGAGTTTTATTTCCATTTTAAATATTGTAGTGGGAAAGAAAATGCCTCAGTGCCTTCGCTGTTTGCCCTCTCTTTGTCTTAAAGACAAAATGGTCTTCCTCCCTTGTCCTGAGGGAGCCTAAGTCATGCCTGCGAGAAATTATCCGGCATCCGAATAAAAGACCTGGCCCGCAACCAACTTGCACGTCTCGGACTTGGAATCGGCCACATTCACTTTTTAAAATATGGAATGTTCCATTCAGTAATGGGTGAGATTGTTTATTCACAGATTCTACTGACCGTTCTTTTCCACAGGAAATTCTACCCTAATTATGTAAACTGACACATCAGCGTCAATAATTGAAGAGCTTTCACACTGTGCGGCCACCATGCTCGAAGCCTCCTATGCGCTGCAAGATGGAATTTTTGTTGCCCTCCTGTGATATGTAATTTACTGCTGAGTAACCCCTTAATGCCTGACTCTGTCTTCTGCTTGCCTCCTCTCTTTCAGAGCCAAATGGACCTCTGGGTCTTTTTTGGGTGTCAGTGATTAATGTGTCCAGCTATATTCTCTCTTCATTCCCTCCTAGTTAGGGATGTCGTTCATTAAGAATTTGGACTTGGTCTGATGTGTCTAGTCTTGGTTGATATTGCCGGATGACATTTAGACTTTAGTGAAGACCCAAGAGGTTTCCAAGTATCGACCCTCGAGAAGGTTTTCATACAGCCAGTGATATGTTTTCAATTCGTTATTAAACCTGACCGCTATTAGATCTAAAAATTTTCCACATTTGCTCACATCTACCCCAGGTTATTAAAGGTACAGTTTGCTCTTCCATCCTGTGCTCGTAACCTGCTTGTAATGTTTTGGTTTGAGGCGTTAGATGGCCTCGATTTGGTCGAAGCTGAATGTTTGTGAACAGTACCACCTTGATGGTTCCCTCGCCCAGGTGTGGGCACTAGTTATCGTTTGAGCTCCGTTAACCCATTTGACAAGCCGGGGACTCCGGCCTTAAGCACCTCAGGTTTCTTCTGGAACGGTAAAGACTGAGATGAAGGATGGATTTGGCGGGCAATAGGTATTTCAGGACTTGTCCTAATTAAATCGGGGCTGAGCCGTGTGTGATATTGGGAAACCGAGCACCGTTGAGCGGTGGGAGCGTGGGCCATGAATCTCCGCGCATCACCCTACAGCCTTATTGATCAAACATCTTCAGATCTTCCCCATTCGATACCGCTAATGTAAGCCCATTAGAGTCAGGTCACCCCTAATGCAGGCAACGCTTGTCTGCTTGGAGCTCCCTTGACACCCGCATTGGGGTTGTCTTGTCAAAGGGTAGGGGAGGGGTTCCAATTAGCCAGGCTGCCAGGGAAGGGCGGGGGTGTCATCGAAGCCCACATTTACACTGTATTATTTGGCCTTTGACTAAAGGTGAAAGGAGAAATTCAGTTCAGCAGCACAAACAGGTAAAATGTGGGTACAAACCGTTTAAAATACAAGACAAATTGTCAAAACGATGCACACAGTGCAAGCGAACCATGAGCCCTGTTAATCTTGGCTGTTTCGTTTTGCTGGTTGAGTCCTACATCGTCTCCTGGTGCACTTGTCTTCAGATGATGTCTCGTCTCCACCCCCCCCGCCCCCCACCCCCAGGATGTGTCAGACAAAGTCTCAGATTCTGGGTTTTATTAAATCCCCCCCCAATCACTCCTCCTCCTCCTCCAGCTGCCACCTTCCACAAAGCCTTCGGTATCCTCTTCCCTTCATCTTTTTTGTTTTATCCTGTAATACTGTAATATTCGTTCGTAACCATCACCATTCCGTACCCACCCTCCCCTTATGTATCCATGTCTGCTGGAGCCAATGGCATCAATGGCTTCCAGAAACTTCTGAAACTTCAGCCTTGGCTCTTGAGTCTGAGTTTGGGATGGAGATCTACACAGTGTTTTCACCCCTGTAAATGCATCTCCAGAGTGAGAAGTTTGTGTCGTGCTTTTTGAAGTATTAGTGCAGCGGTGAAACAAAAATACACGCAAGTAACGTGGTGAAGACATTAAACGAATTGAATAAGCCACTATGCTTTGAAATGGTCACTATCGTTTGTTTAAACAGAAGGCGCCATGAAGTGGAAGTTTGCATTCTATAAAGCAGATTTGTCTGAGCGCGGCGTTTGATGGGATGAAGTAACAAATGTAGAGTTGTTAGTATGTGTTTTTGGAGTTCAGAGTGTAGCACAGTAGTAACCATCCATGTGTCCTGTGTGGGTTCAGTCCTGGCCTCCAGTTCGGAAAGACTCGTTGTACTGCGACTGAAGATGAAACGCGTCTCGCTCCTGCCTGCTCTGCGCTTTGGTTGGGGGTGGGTGGGGGAGGGGAGGGCAGGGGTTAAAGAGCATAGTTCACCGATTGGCGCCATTGATTTCTTTGCTTTGTAATGATATGCAGAGTAATAGATCGTCAAGTTTAACGACCGACGGTACCTTGGGTTCTGTCTTGGGACTCTGGAATCATTCATTCATAAAGGTGTGAGTACACAGGGGTGAGTTGTGCTGGTTAACATGGATCTGTCTGATCGATTTATATAGTCATTTGTAGAGTACTTAAAGTTAATTAGATTGTCAGATTGTTAGCATTAGTGTGGGCAGGGAACCAGTAGGGGCATCCATACTCTGGTTGATTCAGGGGGTCCAACAGCTTACTGCAGCCCCTGAATATGCAAAAATTATAAAACAATATAATGTTACCAGGGGCCAGAATTTCTACGTACTCTCCAGGTGGGTGGGCTGTAGGTTAGTGTGCTAGGGGCTGAAGGGGTCCCGGGATTTAATTGGAAGTGTTAGGAGTTTTGGTGGTTTTAGGGAAAGCATGGCTGTGAAATATTCAACCGTTAAACTTGAAATTATAAAAAAAAAAAAACAAATTTGACTAAGGTTTTTTTTAAATCATTTTTAAGCTTTGCTTAAAATCTCATGACGCTACTGTGTACACCAATGACTTGCATGCTCCTGACAAATTCTTACGCAGTCGTTTGAATGGCAGAGGTGGATAATTGGACTGTAAGAGACAGAGTTTTGTCAAATAACAAAAGCAATGCCATGCATTCCGAATTAATACCAGGCCGGAAAAGGAGGGTATTGTGTAGACTAACACACTCCAAGGAAGACCCAAGGGGTGCGTGACTGGAAGGCATTGATCAAGGCATGAATGAAAGCCCAGTGAGGCGGTGTGGGAATCGAAGGGGCATTTGTGCGTGGGCCGTTTTGTACCGACGTGGTAATTGTGACAAGGGAGGCTGCTTATTAGTCCAGCGGGAAGCCAGATGGGAGGATGATGGTGATGTGGTCAGCGAAGCAGATTGAAGAGGTAGGCAACGAGTGGATTTGACAGAAGGCAGAGTGACGTTGGGTACTTAGAACCGTGGGTCAAGAATCCCGTTGCCCCTTCACTAGCCGAGCTCGTCAGTGTGGTTATGGTCATGGAAATTGAACTGTTTTTTTCTCATGGAAGTCCATTCGACCAGTTAACGCTTCCTGTTAGCCTAATCCTTCCAGTTGGCCAAGATGGTAAAAGCCAATGTAATTCACAAAAAAAGTACCCCATGCTGGAGGTGAGGGCCAGTACAATTCAGTGGTTGTTTTTCGTGTCACCACACGAGCGGCAGGCCAGTCCTTCTGCCTCCTGCGCACTGAAGGTTGTCCCGGTCCGCTTCCAAAGACTCTTGTGGCATCTTGGTCATTTTCAGTTTGTTCTCTGGGGGTACCTGGAGTTAAATGCTGTCATTAAAGGCGTACCAGCTGTGTCTCCCAGCCTCCACAGTCTGCCGAGGGGTGATGCAAGGCCCGCTGTGGTAACATCAGGCCGGAATCAGCGGCTGGAGAGCACACAGAGAAAGGGGCCGTGTATCTATATGAGACTTATGTCACATAATGTAATAGTGGTGGGAAGATTTTGTGAGGATAAGAATCCCAAGAGGTTGTTCGAGAAGAGATTGCATTACAGCGGGGAGGGGGAAATGAGGGCTTTTTGGAGGGAGGCTACTCATATTTGTATTGAATTGGTGTCTGATATCATGATATCTGTCCACCCTGGGTACCCCAGTTGAGGTTATCGGAGGTTGCCGCACTCCTGGTTTTCCGAGATTGTCCTACGTGGGCTTTTCACTGAATCCCAGTACTGTTGCCAGCACATTCTGAAATGCGGAGTCCGCTTCTGGGAGCTGCTTGCTTTCCCATCAGCACACGTGAAGGGGCCAGGAGAAAACGTTTTGTTAAGTTTAGAGATGTTTTAAGTGTAATTAATGCTTTAAAATGTTAGATGATATAGTTATTAGACAGATAAATATGCTTTATTGATCCCGAGCGGGAAGTCCTGTTTTGAAGATGGATGGATATGCTGGGTTTTTAGCATTACCCGCAAAGCAGCGTGATGAATCGATTGCCTCTAACGTTCTCTTTTCTCCTGTAACCTTAAGGGTTTTCAAAGGGGCTCCTGCCGTTGTCTCGGTCCAGTCAATCCAACTTGCTGCCGGCCATCCTTTTGCAGACGGCGTCAAATCCTCCAAGCACAATCACCATCTCCCCAGGGTCGGATCTTGCGATATCTCTGAAGCCCCCTCACATCAGTTTGGTAGTTTGGGCCTGTAACGATTCTGGCCGCTGTGGCTCTCTCCACAGCCCGGGTGTTGGTCCTCTTCCTGTCAGCAGTGTTCCCTGTAGTTTTCTTCAGCACTGCAGTATGCAGAAATCCACCCCATTCCCTCTAGTTTACCGCCTATCTCTCGCATCCTCACACAATTGCCCAGAAAACCGGCATGTTAAAAATTAGCATATTTTTCTCCTTTGCATTTCAAGATTCTTCTGTTTGTCTATTACTGGTTTATCTGAAGAGGATCAATATCTTTGAGTTGCTGGTTCTCCACCCGGGCTGTATATAGGGGCATGGCCAGAGAACCTGTGGTCCCAGCTGAAAGCTGATTGGCTCAGTCACTCAACCAATCAAAACATGTATGCCCCTCACCTTAAAACAAAACTGTTTGATAAAATGGGTCAAACCTTTGTGTAACACGACAGTGGCAAACGCTTTGCTTCTGTACAGATGTCAATAATCATAGTCAATAATAATCGATATTCCATCGGTTTCCATCATTCTTGGAAGTGGAGGATGTGACAGGCTTTTGGTTTTTTTAAAACTCCAGAATCGATTGCTTTAGACTGAAGTCTCTCCCGTCTCGTTTCAAATAATTACGGCGTCTGAGTCGAGTTCCGCCTGTGACATTCTGGCATGCGAACCGTTGATCCTGAGCTCCTCTCTGTGAGATATGAAGTGATGCATAAAACCTTCTCCTCCTCCTGTGTTCTCCTTGTTTCTCCCATGATCTGTGGAGGGCTCCAAGTGAAGCAGAAGGAGAAGTGATGTCGGCGCTCACCGGGGTAGGCGAGAGATGGGCGCCTCGTTCGGGGCTGCTGGAGACCCCGACCCCGCTGCTAATGAGTCTGTTGCTCTCCTCTCACACAAGGCAGTGTGGAGAATTCCCCAGGCTTTGCGGGGTCTCTAATTAAGGGCCCGCTCCAGCAGAACGATACAGGACCGCCCCAAGTCTCGCTCGAGGTTGTGTGTGTGCATTGGAATTAAATCCGCAGCCAACAGAAGCTCTCGTGCCTGTCCTCCATGCGGGGGCCCAGCATCCACTATCTTCTGTGATATTTCACATTTATCTTGAGGAAAAAGCTGTAGCCCCACCCCCTCCCTTCTGGTTTTCTCCTCCTCAACCTCATCTATAAAAGACATCCCACTGTCGATCTTTTGATTTTTACTACCCTAGGAATGATGACCTCCTTGCCTCCAGGGGGGGGGGTCACAGGCCAAGGTCAGCCCACCAGTTTGAAATCTGCATCGTTGTGTCAGATGTCCCGTGAAATATGATGACATCAGAGTTGCACCAGTTGGATGGGGGCAAACCGGGATGCATGGCCGGTTTTAGCAGTGGTTCTGCCGGCGTGGTTTTCTTCCTCACACAAGCCATCTTTGAATAATGATTAGTAAGGCTCTTTTTTAAAAAAAATAAATAAATAAAAAAAAGTCAGAAAAGCCATACAGAGGTTTCTGGAAAACCTCCATGAGACTCGGTTCACTTGAGTGTCTTCAGTACCTGTTCTGATGGGGAAAAACATAGTCACTGACATCAGCCAGTTCATTGAGTATGTAGGTATGTTCTTTTATTTATACAGTGTGGGTTTTTTGGGAGAGCAGGGGCGGCCTGTCCCCGGAGCCGCTGGGGTTGCAGGCCTTGCTGCAGTGGAATCACCTCGTCAACCCTGGGATTTGAACCGGTGATCGTAGACGCAGCGTCCTAACCTGTCGGCTCGCTCACCTCGCCGTTCTTTCGCTTCTTTGTTTGAAACAAAGCGGTGATTCTCACTTAACCTTTTACAGGACGTCCGTAGTCCTCCTGCCGTACACTTTAAGGATCTCTCACTGTCCAGCATGAGACGCGTGATGTCCGCAGCGTGCGTACCCCCATGTGAACGTGTACACTCCTCTTTGGTTGCCCGAGTGACCTGTCTGCAAGGAATGTGATGGGAGCAGGACCGCTCATTTCTTCAGACACACGTTTCATTGTCTCACAGTTTCATTCAGGAAGGGGGGAGGAGCAGTTTACAAGAGGTGTGGCGCTATAAACTGTGCTGCTACATTTTAAGTGTCGCGACATCACAGCCATTCCATGAGGAGAACATCAGTGATGTAGATGGTGGTTAGAAATGTGAGTCTCCTTGGGTGTTGTTCTTTAATAAAAAATATTTCGTTTTTAAATGTTTTTTTAATTGCTGCTTTATCCGGGCCTGAACTATTTATCTGCAATGAGCTCTCCTCATTCCAGTTGTATTTTCATTTGTGGGAGCTGGAATGTTCATTGGTTGGCTACCCTGTCCCTCCCCCTCATTGTCCAGCCCCACCTTACGATTATTTATTTATTTATTTTTTTTGTATTTATTTATCAGATGCTTTTAACCAAAGCGACATGCATTTTTGTTCTGAGAAAGCAGGGTCTGGCAATCCCTGAAACAATTGTGGTTAAGGGTCTTGCTCACCTGTCCAGTAGTGGCCGACTCTGTGATCAGAAGGTCTTTGGTTCAAATCCCAACCACAGCATCCTAACCCCCAGAACTCATGGTTGAGTGCCAGACTGGGTTGCCATGTCCCTGATACAATTCAAGCCGTAATGTGGACAAGGGGCGTGTGGGTTGTGCACTAGAGTATTATAACGTACACTTTAAAGGTTTTTGTTACATGAATATTTATATAACGGCGTGTATATTTCCTCTGTCTGGCCTGCCCCACTTTCGATGCCTCCCTGCTTTGTTTCATGAGTTAATGAGAGAGAGCCTTCATTCCCAATCTCAATTCAGTTGGCATGGGATTCGTCCATATGCGTCCTCGACATCAATTTTGGTGTCTAATTTCAGCACAGCAATGCAGCGTTACCGCCTTGTGGTTGAAAGGATTACTTTGTTCAATTTGTCTTTGTTTAACAAAAGCTGGATACGAATCGATGAGTATGGGTCTCTCTGCATGCATTTCTGCTTTTTAATAGCTAGTCCTCTTAGGGTTTCCCTTCTGTATATAGGCCCTGGCTTATTCTTCATTTTAAGTTGTGGAGATCGTCCCCAGTAACTGACAGAACAGAACTTGCTCAGGTAACCTGACATGGGCGCAGAACCATTTTTGAAACCAGTTTTAAAACCCGTTGTTTCAGTATGATAAGTTCGAACCACATTTGGTCTAGGTGGAGGATTGGGACATGGGGCAAAAGATTTAAGGTCAGTGTTTAAGTCTGGAAGATGTGAAGGTTTTTTTTTCTTGTCGCTATGGAAAGCAGAGGCATGTTTGGGTAATACCCTGACTGCCCCCCACCAAAAAAAGAAGCTACCAGATAAGACATGCCTTAATACCATCTAACGGCCCCCAGCATTCTTCAGAGCGATGAGGATAGAGAATGGTGACCGTCTTTCAGCGGGATGACCTCCCAGCTAGTTGTCTGTCTGTTACTCCAGGATATTTTATGCTTACACCTGTTCACCCAATGGCAATTTTACTGGAATGATGCAGCTTATATTTTCCCATTGTCCATTATGGGCAAAAATGCAATTTTTTGCATGGAGATTGCATGTCCTTCCGTAGTGTGACCAATAGGTGTCGCTGTGCACGGGACACAGGTGTGGGCTTTCTTCGTAGATGTCTAAGGAATGCTAGACTCCGCACAGGTGCCTCTATGCTAACAGGATGTACTCTGTGAGCGGGGGCACAAATGCTCGGCGTACCGTAAGATGAACTCAGCGGGGCGTAGCCTGCTTGCTGTAAACCTTCACATCCATTCCGTTAACATCTGGATTGTGACTCGTAAACCCATCATGGAAGGAGGAATGGTGTTGCACTCCCCCCAAACTCACTCAAGGAGTGGTCCACACTAAGCTGGTGTGGGATCTGATGGGTGGGGGCCTGTCCTGGAGACCCCCTCTCTGAGACTATTGTGCATTCTGAGACTCCCCCCCCCCCCCCCCCCCCCCCCCCAAAGAGGGAAAAGCTCCCTTTGTCGTCCATTAATCGGTGGGCCTTTGTCCATGCCTGAGAGAATCCTCCTGCGCACTTGCCCCTCCTCCGCTATTCATGCCCCCCAGGCTGCCCTGCTTCCCACGTTGGGCAGTGGCGTGGGCGCCCCCCCCCCCCCCCCACCCGCATTTACCAGAACAGCCCCATCTTCTCTGGATGGTGGTTGACTGACGACTGATGTTTGGTGAAAGGGCGTAATGAAATAACCCCCCGCCCCCCCCGAAAGCGAACCCGCCTCTTGGAACAAAAGGCTTTATTCGTCTGGAATATGCCTGTAGATGTGTAGAGGTGCTCAGGCTTTTACCGTGCAGGTTACTCTATGACTTTGTGAAGTTTTTTTTTTGTTTGTTTTTGTTTAAAACGCACACTTAGTGAGCACCGATGTGTTGAGTGTCACCACAGCTGTTCAGTCGTGTCACGGCTTTTCCCTCAGGTTCTGCTCAGCAGGCGGATGGATCCGGACCCGTTGTCGGTGACCCACCCCTCCCCGCTCCACAGCGACAGTCGCTAAGCACTGCTGAGTCATCGCTCGCAGTTGTTGTGACGCTGGATCCTTCAGCTCCCAGGCTGAAGCTCAGGCCGGGCGTCGGGTCTGATTCAGACGTTAAGCTCCGCTCCACTTTTGCCTAGAAGCCCGGCACGACTTTCGTTTCCTTTATAGGCCCCGTTTTTGTTTAGTTTTAGTTTAGTTTTGTTTTGGCGCCCTCTCAGGACACTGTTTACAGGAAGCTGCCCGGTGCATTTCTGGATGAATCTCTGATTGCTTCTCCGCACCGCTCTGTGTCTCGACAGGCTCGCAATTCCCCTGACGCCTCCGCCGCCAGGCCACACGGCAGTGTAGCACAAATTAATCCACCATCGACTGTGAAATTACCCCCCCTCCTGGCAGTGTGTCACTGTTTCCAAGTTTGTGTTTTATTTGTTTTTTTTTTATATATACTTCTCTGGAGCTGCCTTTAATGTTTCTAAAGGTGGGATATGAACATGCGGATGCTTTCGAAGTTGGTGTATTTAATAATAAGTTAATTATTTTAAGAGAAGGTGTCGGTAATGAGCGTTAGGACCCGGTCCCCGGTAACTGCCCGTCTGCCTGGCTAGAGGGGGCAGATCGTTTAACCTCAGCCATCTTACAGTAGGAGCACCTGGCTAACATTTTAGGCCCCCAGGTGTCACATTGCCCCCACCCTCCAGAGCACATCCCAGCCTTCTGTTCCCCTACCCCGCATCCTCTGAACACTCGCGGGCACCTTGCAGGGCACAGGTTCTGTTATTTTTCTGATTAAAATTCCTTGGCGCTGATTCAGCACTGCAGCAAATGCTTTTACCTGCTTTGTTTGTATTAATAAGGCAGATGCCAGCCAACATGCTCGCCTACCTTGTATGAAGTCCAAGGTTAATATACGGGTGTGTATTTTCATGTGTTTATGTAGGAGTTATAGGATGCCCAGCTCGTAGGCTGAGGATTACAGCGCAGCTCAGATATCCAGACTGTTCAGTTATTTTATTGTGGCAGTACTGTTTGGGTTCAGCCATCTGCTGGGAATCAGGGTCTTTTTGAAGCTTGTCGCTTTAAATGAGGGTCTGTCTGTCCCATCTGATGTGTGTAGGCCTCACCCCACGGCACCCCCCAGATGAGGTCATCACCAACGGGGCCGAGAAAGCAGCCAAGAGAGTGCTCAGATGTAATCTGGCACGGGTGAGCCCCCCCTCCCACCCTGCAGAGGTGGAATCATGTGGCCTGACACGACGCGGTGTTTACATACGCAAGAAAAAGGGAATCCTGAGAGATCCACCGCACTCGGCGTTCCTGTCGTGTTCGGCTTTTTCTGTGTGTGAGGAAAGGGAGCCGCGAGGAGTGATGATGGTCGTCGTCTTGTCAAAAACATCAAGACCAGCACTATTTTTTGGCAGTGGGGGAGAACGGAGTCCCTTAAAACAGTTGCTGGTCGAAAAATATCATTTGAGTTGTGGTGAGTCCTGTGGGGCGTCCCGGAGTCCTGTGGGGCGTCCGGAGAGTCCTGTGGGGCGTCCCGGAGAGTCCTGTGGGGCGTCCCGGAGTCCTGTGGGGCGTCCCGGTGAGTCCTGTGGGGCGTCGTGGTGAGTCCTGTGGGGCGTTGTGGTGAGTCCTGTGGGGCGTTGTGGTGAGTCCTGTGGGGCGTCCCGGAGTCCTGTGGGGCGTCCCGGAGTCCTGTGGGGCGTCCCGGAGTCCTGTGGGGCGTCCCGGAGTCCTGTGGGGCGTCCCGGAGAGTCCTGTGGGGCGTCCCGGAGTCCTGTGGGGCGTCCCGGAGAGTCCTGTGGGGCGTCCCGGAGTCCTGTGGGGCGTCCCGGAGAGTCCTGTGGGGCGTCCCGGAGAGTCCTGTGGGGCGTCCCGGAGTCCTGTGGGGCGTTGTGGTGAGTCCTGTGGGGCGTCCCGGAGTCCTGTGGGGCGTCCCGGAGTCCTGTGGGGCGTCTCCGCCGTGCATAATTCTGGGCACACTTGGCTGGCATGGGGGGGGTGGATAGAGTGGTGACTTGGGATGTTGTGATGTTGATAGGGACACCACAGCGGCTGGTGGGGGGGTGGGGGCACTTGGGATCTCGTCAGACCACGTGAGGCAGTGCTGCAAAATCACGGGGGGGGGGGGGGGGGGCAAAAGGTAGATGCTGACTGCAGTGGAAGTGAGGACTTTCTGCATGATTATGTGGAAATGATTCCAAGATATTTCAAGCCGGCGGGGGGGGTCCCATCAGGTAAAAATAAAAAAAAAAACAATCTAATTATTGGGGGTGGTGTGTCGCTCAGTGGGCTAGGATGCTGTACTTGTGATTGGAATGTTCCTGGCAGAGTGTTGCTGTACTTGGCAGAGTGATGTCACCGCTGGGCCCCTGCAAGCCCCCCCCCTCCCATTTACTCTAGGGGCTGTCTAACCCCCCCACCCCCACCCATTTACTCCAGGGGCTGTCTAACCCGGATTAATTGTGCATCACCTTGGATAAGCCAAGCATTACAGTCTTTTGGTCTTCAATCTCAATGATGATGGGGGTTCTGTGCCCCCACCCAGCCATGTCTCTCCCGTCTCTTGTTCAATGTAGGGGCACTCAGATCGTGAAAAGTCCTCTGAGAAGGTCAGCATGCCCCCCCCCCCCCCCAGTCCGTCCAGCTGGAGAGTTTCCGCAACCTCGTGAGTTCCCGGTTTCTGTGGGCGACTGCACGCCAGGTAGCCCCCCGGCAGCCATGGGGGGGGGGGGGGGGGGTGCTGTTTCCCCCCTGAGCGGCAGGAACGACTGTGTGCTGATTCCTCCTGGAGCAGGGCTCAAATCTGCCAGCTCCCTGCAGTCTGCAGCCATCATTTCTCCCAAAGTAAATACGACTGGGTGAATGTTTTAAGGTGCTGGCTGATTTTTATTTATATATATATTTAAACAAATCCCGTATAACTCTTTAAGGAGCAGTTATACACCTGGGAATGTCCCCTGGGGCCCCTGACTGTCCTCTTTCCTGCCGTTTCTGTGCGTAAATCGGCATCAGGTGACGTGCTGAGGAATGAGTGACCGGGGACATTCCGGGAATCCTCAGAATTTTACGGCAGGTGGGATTAGGGTGAGCTGTCAGTCAGTGCCTGGATTAACAGAACGGGGGACCAGTGAGAAGTGGTAGCGTGACGTGGAGTGATTCAGCCGGGCGAGATAATCCCACCAATCGCCAGGAGCCTCGCTCCTTATTTTGGAACAGGGTGGACAGGGGGAGCTCAGATTCCAGGTTTAGGTTACTGAAATAAAATTATACACTTGTGTGAACCAGGGTGGAGCAATCCAAAGTGAAGGGGGGGGGGCATTTAAACTTAACAGTGTGCCCTTGGGGGCGATCCATGAGCCCTAAGCCCCCTCTGCACCCGCTGCAGGTACAGAAAAACAAGTTTTTCCATATAATTAAGCGCAGCAAATTTTAAGCATGGTCTCCTACAAGGTAATGAACTGTAATCTTCCATGTGTACAGAATGGAAGTTACCTGGGTCTAGCTAAAACCAAGTGATATTTTCCCTTCTTTTTTTCCCTTTTTCTTTTTGTAAAGCATTCATCCTCTGTTCGTTCAACTGGGACTGTCTGCATTGGGGGATTTGACTGAGCCCTGGCTGATTTAATGGAGTCTGTCATTACGTACTTTGTTCGCTTGTGTGGAGCGTCCTTGCCGTTCCTGCGCTCACTCTCTCCCGCTTTCACTCATCTCCGTTTCCGGCAAAACGGCCGGTGCCTAGGCGGTGAATATCTCAGGGTGGCATGCGTACCCCGATTCAGCAGATTAAGAGGCTTCACAGCCAAATTTTAATCCGATTCCCTGTGGCCGCCTGGCGCGCCGCGCTGAGCGGGCACGCGAGAGTCATGGCCGCGGGTAGCTATTCGGGTTGCAGAAATACTAACCGCAATTCCCGATTACCGAAAACGATCCGTTAACCCCGCCGAACCAGTTCTCTGAAGAACGACCTGCCCTTGAGGCCCCCAGGATCGAGATTCAACATGCCTTTCTCACGGATTGTTTTTTTAAGTTGAAATTCATTAACTGGCTGCAGATTTGAAGTAACTTGAAATTTTACACTTTAAGCAGATTTCTACAGTAAAATAATGAATACTACAAGTTTAGGGATACTTATTCCAGAGCCCCTTCAGGACATTCGTGTGGCAACCCCTGGACTACAGATCGGTATCCATAGCTACCAGTTAATGCTAAAACTGGCAATGCCCATTACCCAAATCTGCCTGGTTTGGGCCGTCTTCCTGGACCCTGATAATAAGGTTACAACTACTTCTGAATTGGTGGTAGTGTTTCCCAATCCGGTCCTCCCAGCTGCCTGGAGGCCAGTCCACATTTTTGCTCCCCGCTAGACAGTCCGCATTTCTGCTCCCTTCCAGCTTCCAGTAGCCAGGGAGCTGGTAGGGAGCAAAAACCATGGACTCGCCTGGAGTCCCCAAGGACTCGATTGGGAAACACTGTGGTAGCAGAATAAGCAAACTCTTCTGCACAAGATAAGACTAAAATAAATGTAACCGCTACTTAAACAGGAGCTGTTTTAAACAGTAATTCACTTTAAAGAGCATCAGAAGTGCCCTTTGAGTACTTTGAGTGGGAATGGATTCCATGCCTGTTTAAAGTACTTGTTTGCAGGACTGATTTAAATATTAATGTCTGATATAGAAGAGGGACATTTTTTTTTCTTTAGCATGTCTTGGTTGGGATCTGAACAGATAGAAAAGATCTTGATTTTTTTTTCTTTTCTTCCCTCGTTTCCTCTGCCTCCCCCTCTTCATATACTTTTCTTTCATTTAATTTCTTCACCTTCTCCATTCTTCCTTTATCTGCTTGTGTCTCTCATCCCGATACTTGCTCTCTCCGCACTTGTTCGCTCCCATCTCACTCCCTCCTTCTCTCCTCTCTCTCTCTCTCTCTCTGTCTCTCTCTCCCCCCTTCCCCCCCCCCCCCCCCACCCCCCCGACAGGCTACTCCTCCGGTGAGTCAGTATCATGGATGCAGGCAGCGGGTCTGCTGCGGCAGTAGGCAGTGCAGCGCTGGGAGTTCTGGGTGCATCAGGGAGCCACGACACTCCTGACAGGTAAGGCACTCACGCTGCCCCCTCCACCCCATGCCCTCTGCTCCCCCCCCCAATGCTGTTGCCAAGTTTTAGTTTATATTCTGCCGGTGTCAGCGATGAACTGCATGTACCTGTGTGTGCACAGAGCGACCAGCATTGGGCTCTGTGGAGATGCGACGGAGATGTGGTAATGTAGCGCCTTACAGGCTGGTCAGGTTGCGCTGTGCCCCCCAGCTAGTCTGCACACTTTGGGAGCGATTAGTATGGATGCTGCATGCTGGGAGCCGACCCAGAAATTGTACAGAACTGTTTAACTAGTGCCTTGCTGCATTGGGTCTAGGTTTGATTCGGCATTATGTTCAGGACGTACTGAGTTGCTGGGCCCGGGTTCTCTGGTTTTTTAATGTTGCTCCAGCACGCTACTGGCTTTAAGAGGCTATGGCTGAGGGTCACCTGAGCAGACACGCTCGCGAAGGGCTCTCCGCGTTCCTGCAAAGTCCCCAAACGCGTCCAGCAGGGTAACCTTCCAGGGTTATCCCCCGGTTAGTCAAGCTTCTGCGCTTCAGTTGAACCGGGTCCAAATTCTGTATGCTTGACGTTGCCATGGCAACCTTGACTTAGCATATATTAAATATTAGCGTGATATCGCAAGCGTCGTCAAGGGAATGGACTTCGTCAGGGTCGCCCCGGCTGGGACAGTGTGAGCCGTACTGATGTGGGGGGGGTCTCTTCCTCGTTGACCTTATGCAGTCTAGTACTTGGCTGTAGGACATCCTGTACCCACCCCGCACCACACACTGCCTCCGGTCTTTTAAAACATGACACTGTCTTGCATTTCTCTTTGCTTGACCCGAGAACGTCAGTCTCCGGGGATGGTGGCCTCTCGCGAGAATTTCAGAAATCTTGCGTAGAAAGTGAACTTTTAATCACTCCAGAAAACGTCTCCCTGCTGTATAGACGCCTGAGAATAGTCAGAATCGTCTTCTCATTTGTTTGATTTCTCACACACATTTTTTTTCCTTGCCTTCCCCCCCCCCCCCCAAGAAGCATCATAACTGAATGGGGGGGAGAACATAGGATTTGTGAAACTATTGGTTTTGTTCCCCAGCTTGTAGACGGATAAATCGGGAATGCCAGCAATCCCAGATCTTTTTTTTCCCTTTCCGTTCCCTCATTGTAATCTTCCTTTCCCTGTTGTACCGCAAGTGGCAGAATTTTGGGGAGGAGAGGGGTATTTTGTTTCAAAGGGAATGTGAGCTTAACGGGAGTGAGGGGTGAAGCCGCATGGACTTCTGGTCCTGGTGCGGTGAGCCATGTGCCGGCGTACCGATCCGTCTGGCTCCTGGAGATCAGGCTCGTTAATAATGAAGGGGAGTCGCACCGGAATGAGGCAGTGCTTAGCTTAAATAAAAAATAGGCTGCAGACAGAGGACGGGCGGAATCCATGTCCACCGATGGATGAATCAGCAGATGAGCAACCCGGGTGGCATTAACCTCGGTCCCGGGGGAGCCTGGAGGAGCAAGCCCCAGGTCCCCCGTGGGTCACCGGTTGCAAAAAAAGCTAAACTGCACCAGTTAATTTCCACCACAGTGTGTTTTGGAGCATCGGCGCCCTCTAGCCTCCGGTGTGACTTAGCGCTGTAACCACAGTGGTGCCTAATCTGTACTACTTCTGCTGCACCTGGTGACCAGAGGGTTAACGGTCCTGATTGCGTATGATGAAGTGCTGCGTATTAGGGTTAGAGAGGTCACATGGCCAGTGGGTCATAAGCTCTGGCAGGGATCGTGCTCAGATGTGTGTCAAAATGAAGAAACTAGATTAATAAAGGAACCAAACACTGTACAGCGGATTTAATGCAGTATTTTGCTTTTAAATGTAGAATTATGTGTATAACTCATCGGTTCTGTACTCATTAGCGGAAGTATATTCTGCTGATTATGAATGATGAATTCACAATCGCATGCAGTTTAGATGTTGCATTGTGAGCGTGTGGCTAAGAGTCTGCTCTTGGTCAGAAGGTGCTCCTTCACCTAAATTCTTGCCTGTGGACTCTATAGCCAGCCCCTCCTGGTAGATGTACAGAGGCTTTGGCTTGTGCCAGTCAGCCCCCCTCCCCCCCCCCCCCCCCCAGTTTCTTGGCATCACACTGCACGTACGAAGCATTTTCATATCTGCTCTGCAGCACTTCTCCCTGGTCCGCTCTCCATCCTTGATTTCAGCCCTTTTGTCGGGTCCAGAAACTCGATGAACGGCCGTGAGGTTTTTATCAGGTTCCTTCAGGAGGTGTTGAAGGGGACCTATTGGTTTAGTGTGAGAGAAATGACCTTTCCTGTTGGCTGAGAACCTTGCCGTCCTCTCAAGCCATCGATCTCCGCAGAGTCCCATTTGTATTCTGAGTTTGTTTACCTAAACCATTCGATTAGATTCTTGCCAACAAACAACCCGACTTAGCGACCATGAGCGGCATCTGTTGCCTGACACAAACAGAAACTGGGGGCTAAGATAGTTGATAGCATCTGCTAATGTCGTTGAGGTAGATGTCAGAAACAGTGTTGCTTTGGATTGGTGCTGTTGCTCTCTCCTGAAAGTGGGCGCAGCTCGAGTCAGGTGCCGGCCTTGCTAATGCAACACGGCCTGTCCATTGTGCCGGATGCCTTTTGCTTGCTTACTGGGTTCTGATAACATCTTGAGGTTGATAAGTAGGTAGTGAGAGGTTCCCTGCCAATGAGAATCTCTGCTGGCTTCCGTATCGTTCCTGGGGATCAGCTTCAGGGAGAAGCCTTAGCCGGTGTGGCGAAGCCTGGGATTCGCCCATGCTGCCTTCTCACTCAGAACATACTCGCCTGGCTTGGAGACCAGATTATGCCCCCCGACGGGAGTCCTTTGATGCCGTACTTCCTTTGGCGTCATGAGGATAACCATTCAAATATCACAGCAGGGGGAAATTCCATTTGCATGTTGTCGTTTCTGAAAGGCTGACGTTTGCTGTGGTAGCTAATTATGACACACTTCTTTTTCCACTCGTTTCATGTATCACATGTAGTGTCACATGTTTAACCCGGATTGATCGCAATCTGTTACAATTTGAAAGGCTTGGTTAGTCATGTATGGGTGCTGTTGCTCTGCATGTCCATGAGAAGGCTAACGGGCTAACAGCAGCAGTGGTGCTTTTTGCTAGTGTTGGCGTGGGGGGGGGGGGTATATACAGTTACTAGCTTTTGTTAGCAATTAACAGTTGGGGGCCACTCATTCTAAACTGACTCGTTCGATACATCGTATGAACTGAGTGAAAATGTGTAGGACTACAATGGAGTGGAGCTACAACAATTTATTCAGGATGCTGCCGTCTGCTTCAACAGAGAAATTAAGAGCTAATTGTACGTGTGGCTAAAGCTAACCAGCATTAGCATAATTGTAATTAAGTTAGAATTTTATTTGTGAACATTTAGTTGACGGGTTGTTTCCTAATCACTATGACTCAGCTGATTCGCCAGCACGGCATTCATGCATGCAAAACCTCGGTCTGATCACTTTTCCTATTCTGACCTTTGCCGAAGTTGTGTCATCTGCGTTAGCTTTGCAGATCTCCCAGAATGCACTCTCCGTCGCTTCTTTAATCACAATGTGAATTCCCCTGAAATGGAAGCCAGAGTGAATGGAAGGGAGGATTAAATACCGCTATATAGAATTGCCCTGGCTGATGACTGGGAGTCTCACGGCAGTCTTCAACACTGAGCGCGCTCAGGAATACGGTCCTCCCCACTGGCGGAAGACTACAGTCCGCCGATGATGTCAGTGGGTTAGAGTCACTGTTCAGAGGCACATGTAATGTAGTCTGTGCCTGATATGCCCAGGATCTTATAGTGATGAATAAATTGAGCTTAAGGGGTAATGAAGACGGTCACGTGTGCACGGGGAGGAGGAGAGGGGAGGGCAGTCTGACGCGTTCCGGCTGAGTTATCCTCACCCGGTGCCACGATAATGGTCCTTCAGAAAGTAACCGGCAACCACATGGTTTATCAAGCCTCTTAATGACCTTGAATTTGCTTAATAGTATCTTGTGGGAGCAGTTCCCCACGGGGGGCATGTGAGTGACGGGAGACGCGCGACACGGGACTGCGGATGAGCCGTCTGTGTGGGGGGGGGGGCCGCCCCGCTTTAGCGAAATGTAAGTGGCGGCGCAGCAGCGCACAACCTTTACTAGCTGCTGTCAGCGGCAACTTTCCTGTGATCTCATTTACGCCACGTCTGAGCTAATTACATCAGTGTTTTTTTTTTCCTTCTTTTATCACTCCACATAATTCCAAGATCGAAAACAAGAAATGGAAGGCAACCCAGATGTGGCTTTTTAAAAAGTTAAGTGGATTGGTGGTGGTGGGGGGGGCACAGCATGTAATTCCTACCCCGTCCAGAGGCACGGAGCCTCGCATCCACGTCATGCTGCAAAGCACTCTGCATCGCCCCCCCCCCCCCCCCCCCCAATTGCCAACCCACCCGCCAAGGCCCGCCTCGCCGTGCTGCTCGATTTATCGGGGGATGCGTCCGAGCCGGTCCGCTGGGCCCGTGCCGACAGTGACAGTTTGAGGTTGGCCTCTGGCAGACACCCCCCCCCCCACCCCCCCGTTCCAAGCCGCTGGGGTGATTTGTGGCCCTAGCGCTCTCCCGGACGCAGAATGCATATCACTGCAGGAGCAAGCTGCAGATGTCTGATCAGGATCAGCTGAGGCTGCTGGAGATGCTCGGGAGTATCCGCACAGCGCGCCGACGCACGGGTAAGGGGAAGGGCGCCTGGCCGGGCGGCTTTCACAGCTAACGACACGTAGCTGTACGCGGTTTCCCTCTTCTACCTTTTTACCTTTTACGTCCGGACAACCTCGATGCTCGATGCTCGGCAGGCTGCCTGCGGAGTGTGTCGCCGTTGACGCAGTTCAGCGGATGTGTTTACAGCGCTCGTGTTACACGCCGGCCGTTTGCGGCTGTGAGAAGCGGCCGCTTTTTGCCCGGAAGTCCCCGCAGCGGAATGCCGTAGTCGTTATTTATTTATATCCCCTTGTGCCATTCTAAGATTTTCCTGTTTGTGGAGCCTCTGTATTATGCATGTTTTCCCCATCTGTGTTCCTTTGCAATTGCTCTGCAGTTGTGATTGTGCTGTAATCACTCTGTAATTGCAATTGGAAATTTGTAATTGCAGTTGGAAATTTGTAATTGCAATTGTTTGTTTTGTCGTTTATCTTTTGAGCAGAGTTTACACTAGTACTAGGTATCCAGGAATAAATGCTAGCCAGCTTTATTCTTTTTTCTGTATGTGTGTGTCTTATTATCCCATGATGGATGCACTTTATATCGAAGCGTCCCCAAGGGCAGCTGTAAAAATCTGCCGTATAGCGCGACATATAAATGATAGACCCTCCTTTTTGGAACTGTGTCTCTGTTAGCTCTGTTAGCTCTGTTAGCTCTCCGGGATTTTTGGGGGATTTGTAGAGGACTCGTAACCCTGACATGACGTGGTTGCAATGGCAACAGGAAGTCGTCGTCCTCAACTTCGGTGAATTTGCCAGGCAGAGCCCTTGCTGTGATGCTCAGATGTCGCCTCCCTCCTTTGATTTACGGTTTCTGTTGGAAGTACTTATGCGAGCTGTACGGCACATTTAATTCGTTGGTGTTTGTCACTGGTGGAAGAGAACAGACACTGTTGAGGTAGCCATCAAGGTCGTTTTTGCATTGACGAGTGAGGAGATGGCAGACAATTCATTAAGCCTTGCACAATGACGCGGGAGGTTTGTGTTCGTTTGAGCCGGGGTCTGAGGAGTGTGGTTTTCTCTCTGCCTCCTGGTCGAACAGACAACTGTACCAGTGGCGGGGGTGCAGGGCGGAACTGTGAGTCACCTTGATCAACACATGTCCTCCGTCCCAATTAAGAGGTGCTGAAGAAACACTGTTTCATCTCTGCTAATGCTGTAATTATACCTGAGCTTTGAGAATGAACGAGTGCGCAGGTCATGGTTTTTCAAAAATGGCGGCTCGTTACCTTCATTCGCCTGAATTAGGTGTTTCGCCGCTGCTCTTTCATCTAAACTCCACAGCTGCTTATTATTTTGATAGCTGGATATCAAAATTATTTATTTTTTTGCCTGTTTCAATTTATTTTTTAACATAATGATTCTGTATCTGTGTTCATCATGGACCATGACAAGCAAGTTTGCTGAAGAAGTTTACGCATCTTTGTGCAAATGAACTATTCTGGTTTCTCAGTGACTTTTGCTCGCAAGTTCATTCTCTTCTTACTGGAATGTTAAATGCTTTCAACTTTCACTTTGTGGTCAGTGTCTCTCTCGTCCACTCACCTGTTCCGTTGATCTGGTTTAGCAGGAGTAACTTCGTGGACACACAGTCCGGCTGCCGATCCGGGCATGAAATCCCGCATTTCTGGCAACCTCTGACCTACTTCCCCACCTTTTTCCCATCCCAGGGGTCTGAGACTCTTCCGTCACTCGCAGGAGGATGACATCGTGCCCGAGCTAACCAGGAGCATCCACCCTCGAGAGAGGCCGGACTGGGAGGAGACCATCAGCGCCATGGTAAGCTAGCCCTGTCTCACGCGGGCACACGTATCACACAGACCTGAGCCACATGGGTCGTGTCCTAGGTGGTTGCATAACTTCCCCGAGTGTTCAATCCCACGTCAACATCTGCGCCTTAAGGTCTCCCTCGTCGTGATTATGTTATAAATGAGCCCTGATATAATGAATCTTGAAACATAACTGAGAAGAATCGGTCTCCATGGCAACTTCCACTTCTCATCCCCCCCCCCCCCCCCACCCCCCATTTTATTTGGGAAATGAGTACGCGGATCGCACAAACGTTATTGGAGATTATTCCACTGTTGTTTGGCTTCACATAATACGCACCTTGTCATGACCACCGCAGTAACGTACTGGGTGTTTGCACTGTCATCTGATCTTTTTGCACTGATGCACTGGGTCCACACCTGATGCAAGCGAGGGATTCCTCAGTCACTTCTGTGGATTGCAGTCTGTTGCATCAGTGAGTTGTCGGGCTCTCGCGCGGTCCATGCGGTCGCGAGGCCAACCCGCGACAACAGCAGGTTGTCGCCTCAGCTGTCCTGGTATCTTCACCTGAACACTGGAGTTCTGAGTTGCTTCAGTGAGCTCTGCAGTCTTGGCTACAAATACAGGGGTCGGTGGTTGTGGTCTTGCAGCTTCTGTGTCTGCTGCAAACCAACACTTTTAAGTCTACACCACCGGATTGATTACCACGAGTTATGTTAGACCTGGATCTCTTCCGGACCAGGCTGTTCTCCCTGCAGTCTTTCGGAGGACAGGTCTTCCTCCTATTTGTTGAGACCTGTTGGCATTCTTGGGAACTCCCAACGGGCATGACAGAACTTTATCACTCTGAAGCAATAGAGCTTAATTGTGTAAATAAATTTTGCCCTTTGAAAGAAAGCTCAGCTATAAACCAAATGATATGCGCTTTTAATAGTGTTACACTATTGACTATTTAATGTGATTTTTCTCCCCATTTTCATACATTCTGGCCTTGTTTGTGGAGCATGTAGCAAATTCACTTTTCAGCCACGGTGTTTCGTGATACTTTTGCCAAACAGACTGTTTTTGTTAGTAAACAAGAACATCAGTACTGCCATTGTGTCACTGTGCTCCTCTGAGTTGTGCCAGATGAACATTTGTTCTCATTTATTAACGTAAACTGTTGTTTCTCCTGAGGACGTATTTGAATGATTTTCCATTAAGTGCATCTCTCTTCCTAAGAAGTGCTTCCTTCACTGCTCTGGCTTTTGGAGAGATGGCTTCACTGGGGGTAGAAACACCCCCTTTTAAAGTCTCTTAAGGTGACGAGAACTTTTTGAGCGATGTTGCCAGGCAGCTGCCGACCAGGTGAGATCACATCTGGATCTAGATGATCACAAAAAGTTGCCCAGGTTTTTCAAATAGAAATTTGTTGCCCAATGTCTATGGCCCAACATTTGCTCAGAAGGTTGCCCTACGTAGTGTCACCCTTAGAGTCAAAGGAGCTGATGCCTTCTGGAGTCGAGGATGCCTCCTAGGCTGGGTGTAGGACTAAGATCCTAACATAGATCAGCAAATGGTCTGAAGAAGAGAAAATGTCCGGTTGCAGAAACCCAGCTGGTTAATTTTGTTCCCTGGACTTTTTTTTTTTTGTTCTGGTTGAGTAATTTATAAGCTGGTAACTTGGTGGTTAAATGGATAAACCTGTAACCATTCGGTGCATTGCTGTTGTGACCTCAGTCAATGCCGACCCTGAATGTCTTCAGTCCCTGTAGCCAGCAGTGTATTTGAGTATAAATCAGTTTGAGTAACAGCATCATTGTAGCAGCCTGCGATGTGGCTGAAAATCAGATGGAGGTGAGACTTGTCCTTCTGCTGCCTTTTAATGACACGCCCCTCCCACATGTGCCTGGTGTTTGATTGGTCAGGAACCTCCGGGTTCCCCTGAGTCTAGCCGCAGATGCGACGTACGTGTCTCTACAACCCGCTGCTCTGGGAAACGGGCGGGGGGGGGCGGTGACAGGAGAGGATGTGTGGTAGGCCTACTTTGCGAGCCACTGCCAATCCTGCTCCGCCCGGTCCGGTCAGGAGGGAGGCCTGAGTGTGTATCTTGTCGGGGGGCATGTGGGTTTGATTGGCACCGTCTGTCTGGGCAGGCGCGGAGCGCCGAGATCCCGGAGCTGAGCACGGAGCCGCTCCTGAGGGCCTGCAGCAGCACTGCTAGCATGAAGGTCAAGAACGTCAAGAAGTAGGTGCTCCTCTCCACTTGGGGTTCATCTCCCCTAATTGGCAATCACTGACCTCCATCCCCCCCAACCTCATTCTGTTCTTCCAGGCTGTCTTTCACAAAGGGCCACTTTCCCAAGCTAGCAGAATGCGCCCACTTCCACTACGAGAACGTCGACTTCGGAACGATACAGGTAAGGCTGCGTAGACCCTGCACCCGCTTGTCGTTTATCTGAAAGTGATGCCTCCTTTATTTTCATTTCATTTTCATTTAATTGTATCCCTGTAGCGTTTACTGTGCTGGTTCACAGTGAATTGGGTCCCTGTGACGTTTACTGTGCTGGTTCACAGTGAATTGGGTCCCTGTGACGTTTACTGTGCTGGTTCACAGTGAATTGGGTCCCTGTGACGTTTACTGTGCTGGTTCACAGTGAATTGGGTCCCTGTGGCGTTTACGGTGCTGGTTCACAGTGAATTGGGTCCCTGTGACGTTTACTGTGCTGGTTCACAGTGAATTGGGTCCCTGTGGCGTTTACTGTGCTGGTTCACAGTGAATTGGGTCCCCGTGGTTGAAAATTGATTGAGTGTCAAGTTAGTGTTGAGTCTTCCCCCCCAGTGAGTGGCGCTGTCCCCACCCCAAGAGCGGGTGGGATTTGGAAACTGGCGGGATTGATGAGCTGCCTCGTTTGGACCCTTTTAGACCCCTTCGTCCTTGGGTTCGCCCGCGCTTCTCAAAAGCGATCCTTGCACTTTCCACTTCAGTTCAAAACAAAAAGAGTTTAAGACTGAAAAGCTGCCATAAGGCTGATATTCAGACAGAAGCCATAAAAGTTACTCTCTAATTTTACTGGAATTAGTGTGGGATTGAGCCAGTATTTTGGGTTTGTGTCCAGGAATTTGAAATTTTCTTTAAGTGAAATCTGTTTAAAACGCCTCAAGCCACTACAGTCCAGGGAATTTCTCATTAAGAATGATTCGAAAAGATCTTGTGATTTCCAGCACTTTCCTAGACAAGGGGAAGGAACAATTTCCCAGAAGGCCTTTTTGTATGCCTGTCATTGTCACTGTCATTGGTATCTTGAAGTAAAAGCAGTCACAATTTTTTTTGTACCCCTGGCTTGGGGACTGCACAAGAGTTAGCTTATTGCCAGGTGACGGATTTAGCGGAAAATCCATAACTGACCTGGTCGACCTTTTTTTATTCCGGCCTGTTTCCGTAGCAGCTGCTGCGTCATTGGTGCGTAGGGGAAGTCAGGATGACGGGCAGGAAGCGAGCGACCCAGAAACACCTCTGAGCACGGTCTGTGCCGATGGAAAACCTTGGCCCCTCCATACATGACACCCCAGACCGCACCTTTGGAGGGGGGCCGCCTGTACTCACTGGTTACATCACTGTACTCCAGTGAATAAAATTCAATCAGCATTTCCTGGCTCGCTAAATGTTATAGACCCTGGGAGAATCACTAATGATTATTATTCACACTTTGTGTGACTTTCAGTGACATTTTTGGCTAAAAAGGATGTTCAGTTGAGCTACACCCTGTTTAGTCACACACTTATCTGTAGTTCAGTCTCTTTAAGAGAACTCTGACCCTTAAATGTCTCATTGAAACTCATACCGAATATCAGCAGGTTACATGAGACTTTGAAGATTACTATGTTGTTATGCATTAGCACAATTTTTGTGCATTTTGCGCAGAAACTAGCTACTATCCACCTTTGCACTGTGCATCTGCCATATTACATGCACAAATACATATTACATATTAACATATATGTACATATACATAGATGGTACATACTACATAATAAATATTACATACTACAGTGTGCTGCTATCCACCGTTGCACTGTGCGTCTGCCATATTACATACACACATACATATTACATATTAAACACATGCATAGATGGTACATACTACATGATAAATATTACGTACTACAGTGTGCTGCTATCCACCATGCCGCCCCGCATCTGCCGTATTACATATACAAATACATATTACATATTAAACACATATATGTTACATACTACATAATAAATATTACATACTACAGTGTGCTGCTATCCACCTTTGCACTGTGGATCCGCCATATTTGTACCGGCTTATTTATCTTTTTTTCATAGTATTAATTTTAATTGTAATTTCTGTAACTTGTGTTGTCTTGCTTGTCGTTTGCTTGTGCGATCTCTGTGGGTCTGAGAGGAATGCAGTTTGTCCTCAGTGTGTTCTGTGCATACGGCAGAATTGACGGTATAAAATTGACTTTTCTGGTCGCGTTATGCAGCTCTTGGTTTTGCTCGCGAGTGTTTTTTTTCCCTTTCTTTTTCTCTTGTCATGCAGCGTCAGAACGCTGGAGGATGGTCCTCGGTCTTCAGGTCAGGTCTCATGGCGGTCATGCGTGGGGGGAGGGGGGGGGCTCTTAGGAACCCAGACTATGCACCATGCATGCTAAGCTCCACTGTAAAGTAGGGTATAGTCATTGTTTGGAGCCTAGGAGCTCTAGGGCACTTTGAGTGGTAAACAGGGATAGAAATAGGTGGAAAGGTGCTGAATATAGACATACCACCCCCACCTGCCTGCCCAACCCCTAAAATACATCCAGGCTGCACCCACAGCTGCCGGATTCCGCTGGGTGAAACAGTGATGCACTTGCTGCAGGGCAAAAATGGTGGTCAGATCAGATGATCACTTCTGTGTGAAGTCCAGCAGATGGCAGCACTTAGTCATGACAGCGAACAGCCCCCCCCCCCCCCCCATCCACTACCACCACCCAAGGATAACACAGCTGCAGAATTCAGCATAAATGTATTCTCTTCCCAGTAAGTTCCTTAAGAAGCACGCAATTCGGGTTTATTGTGTGATTTTTATTTGACTGTCTGGAGTCAAGCTGCCCTGTTTTTATGATATTCTCCTGCCGTATGGACTGATCCAGTTGGCTCAGCGGTTTCGACGTCACTTTGGAATTATTGCTGCATGGGCTGTCAATTCGGACTGACTTTGTTGCCTTGAGGATCACGGATTTCCTTCTGTGTATGTGTGCCTATCGGGTCAAATGTTAAATTCCGCTTTTAAATCAGCACCCTGAAGGTCTGGGATTGTAAAGTGAGGACAACAGGGGGGTGGGGGGTGGTAGATTTGTTCAGCTAATTGAGGTTCTCTGGCTGTCTGATTAGTTACAATGAGAGGTTTTGGTCAGCTTGCCTACAGCCCATAATTTAGTGCCAGGGTGCATTTGACTTCTGTGCGTGTGGATCGGTTTTCTTTTAATTTATTCCTTTAAAGGACAAAAAGCTGACTCTAATTAGGAGGATCGAGTTTCCAGATTGTCATCCGAATACCCACACAAGGAACAATTAAGCACTAGCTTGTGTCTTACTCAGGACCGGGCTGTGCAGGTGAATTCTCCCTGTCACACACAGCTACTGGACTGTCATTGTCACTGAGATGCTCTTCCCCCCCCCCAACAAATGGGTGAAGGATATTAGCAAGGTTCCGTGTCCCCTGCGAGCTGCCGCCGCCGTTTTGTCACGTGAATACTGCACGTCGTAAATACTGTTCACCCACACAGGTCCTTCCCATCATTTTGGTGATTTTTCTTTGTAACCAGTTATGCTTTAGGAATCTCTTTAAATCCATTTAAAGTCAGTCAGCTATTCTGTGTTTTTGTGCCTTTATCTAAATGGTATTCTTTGGGGGAACGCACTTAATTCATGGCACTTGCTCACCTATTATCCTGAAGTCCCAGCTATGCGATTGTCTAAGCTCCACCCCGCCCCCTAGAGTATAGTATACAAGGCAGCGGTTTGCAGCGGATTTCCAGGGTAGCCTACGTAACATTATCGCACCCAATCCCTCGCAGTTCCCCTTCCTTCTCATTTACATTTGCCGTAGTCTTTTATCCAATAGTGCATGCTTCTCGGCCATTTGTAATGCTCCTTGTGAAAACCCTCCCCGTCGATGCTGTTGTATGTCTTACCGTGGTCCTGGGGAAATGCTATTTCCTGCCACTGTACACATGGATGGTATGACGATAAAACCTAGTTGACTTAACTTGACTCGTTGTGTAACTCTTCTACATCTGTACCTCTCCTGGGGACTTTCCAGTTATATGTCCATGTCATTAATCACCAGGATACACACTGCTCTCATGAATTTGGGTACGCTGCGTTCCCTTCCGCGTCCTTGTTGCCATCTGCAAAGATGTTAAACTTTAGGAAATGCATGGAAAGGTTGCCCTGCCTGGACAGGGTCTTGCAGCACGTCGTTGCCCCATCAGATTGCCTGTCACAACCCTCATTGGCCGTGCTGTAGTTGTCTCTGTTCTCCTCTCTTCATTTTCGTCTGGATTCTAGTGTGTTAATTGAGGGACGTATTGTCCCGCTCAAGACAGGATCATACAATAGTGAGCTTGTCTACAGCCTGAAGATGACCTCGACTTTTTATTTATCTGCCGAGAGCGTTTTGGCTCCTCCGTGTCCCTGCTGGATTCCTCCGTCCGGTTTGAGTTGTTTGTGATGCTCTGATATCTGTCGGTCAGTTTCGGACCCCTCGCTCACAATCTACATGTGATCGGAAGGCTGTCAGTTCAAATCCCAAGGTCAGCATAGTGATTTCGCCACTAGGCCTTTGAGCAAGGCCCTTAACAATGAACTGCACCAGGGCCTGTGACTTTGCTTTCTCATGTCACTTTGGATGAAAGTATCTGTTAAGTAAATAAAAAATATATATATATATTAATAAAATCATTCTGTCAGGAAAGACAAGGGGTGGTGTGTTTTGTCCTTAATTGTTTTCTCAGCTCCATAGATGTCAGCTGCCAAGTGATTGAAAGACGGCTGCGAAGTCTGTTGGTCCTGCGCTTTCAGCGCGTGGGAGTATTGGCGCGGAGTCGCCTCGTTTTCGGGGTCGTTTCGGAAGCTGCTTTTGACAGGGTCTCCCCCAACCCATCTGTGTTTAACTCCTCAGGGGTCTCCGGTTCATGGAAGACGTCTGATGAAAAGGGTCCGTCCAGCCTTTAATTAGCTTTAGAAGAATAGCTATTACCCAGAGGGATCCTCGAACGCAGAAGAGCTCTCTCTGTCTAGATCCGCTTGCCGTGGTTGAGTCAGTGTCTTGTTTTATTAAGGAAGCAATGCCCAGGTCTTTTTAAGTCCCTGCAGGACTCACTTTTTAAAGATTCCGACCTGCTACATAGATTCACTTCATCCCCCAAATCACATGTGGCCTAGATTCCTTTTCCAGCTGCTCTTACCTGTTTACAGCATTTCCTTTCCCGAAAATTTCTAGAATTCCACCACATAGTGACTTCTTCTTTGCTGCGCCCCCCCCCCGCCCCCCCCCCAAACCACTGGGATTTCATTTTTCTCATCCCTGACAGTGACGTTTTTCTTTTATTCCGTTTCAGCAGACTTGCAAACCTAAAGTTCCGATTTGACGTAACCGATAGCCTAGCCCTGTGGCTAAGTTAGTTAGCATCTGGGACAAGAGCCGATATAAAATTCGCAGAGGGTTGTCGAACCAGAAGGAGAACTGCCTAATTGGCATTTATTTTTGTAGACCTTGATATTTGAGCCCTGGCTGTTGCTGACCTAAAGTAACAGGAGGATGAGCTGATTTTTCTACCCTCCGTGTCTGAAGGCTCCGCTGCCTAATGCAATGTCATTTATTTGTCGACATATTTACTTTACAGATTTACAGTAGTTGTTAGAAATTTGGGGGGGGGGGCTCATCGGTTTTAAGCTACTGTGAGTTATGTGCAGAAGATCACCGGTTCATGTCCCAAGGTTGGTGGAGTGGTTTTACTGAACAAGGCCCTTACCCCCCATTGCTCGAGGGACCGGCTGATCCTACGTTCCTAAGAGAAACACAATGTGTGTTGCTTTGGATAAAAGTGACTGGTAAATAAATTAAACGTTTTAGGTTTTATGTGGATCCACATGTTCGTCTAGGGTACATGTTCCAGGAAGGGTTAGTGGTTATTGCTCCTTAGAAAGTGGAACATGCTGAGATGTCCTCCTGGATTATCATGGCCAGGGAGTGTGTTTGTGGAGGGGGAGGGGGAGTATGTTGCCATTCATAAAACACGGCGGTTTGTGTGTGGTCACGCGGGCTACACCGTGGACCTCAGCTGGCAGCGCCGGCTTGTTCATTGAGAGGAAATAGTGCGTGAAATAGCTGTCTGCCATAGCTCCGCCCCTGCACACAGGGAGAGTCTCTAGGGGGCCGCGTACAGGGGTGATTTTGCTGTTTGGCCTCTGGCTGGTCACTGGCATCGCTCAGCCTCCACGAGTGTCCCCTAGCCTCCGCGTCACTATGCGTGTCCTTGGCGTGATTCCACCACACCTGTGTTCCGCAACCCGCATTTGGCCCGCGGGTCCCTCGCGTGTGGCAGCAAGTGACGGCCAGGCCTTATGAACAGCACCTCCACTTTCCTTTTTTTTGTCGTTCCCATGTCTGTCACTTCCGAGTCCTTGGGATTGGGTGGACGGGGGCTTGTCTCGAGTTGGCTGCCTGTTCATTTGTTTGTTTCCTTTATTTCCCCTCAAAGAATAGAGCCACTGAGTAGCATCCGCAGAGTGCATTTATATTTTCCATGAACCGTGGCACCGCTGATGCCATCCCTTCCGGCTGCCTCCCACGTGCGTCCCGCTGTCTGCCTGTGCCCATCACTGGTACTCACGCCTGTCCTTGCTTTATCCTCCTCTCACTCCTCCCCCCCCTCCCCATCTCTCCTTTTTTAATGTTATTTATTTAGCAGATGTTTTTAGTCAAAGCGACACAGATTTTCAGGAAAGCAGTGGCAGACGGTCCCTGGAGCAATTGGCCGTTAGAGGCTCGACAGCAACCTCACTCTGGCAACGGTGGGATTTGAACTGGCAGCCTTCCGATCACAGGCATGGCGTCCCGACACACTGAGCCACACACCTGTGAATGTGTTAGAATGGGGGGGGGTGTTTTTCCCTTAGCCCTGACAAAGTGGGGGGCAGCAGTGAAGTCGCACCCTTCCGTGATTTATAACTCTGGATGTTTATGGGTAGTCCTGTTTTTCTCCTGCCCCCTCCTTTCCAAGTGGCACCTCCCTTCTGCATGTCCCACCCCCGTTAGCTCTATCTGGGGCTCCCATTCTCAGGTCCAGCCATTTCTCCTGCTGAGCATTACTTGGATTGGGGGGGTGGGACTGTGAGGCTGCTGCTGAGGTGGACTCCAGTCAGCAGGACTGTCTCTCCAAAAAAGGAGGAGGGGCTGAGGGTTAGCGGGTCTGAGAGAAGCCGACTTTTCACTACCTCAGAGATGATTCTGCTCTGAATGTTTGATTGAACGCGTCCAAATTTACACACAGTGGCCATTATTTAGACAGGTGCCGTCTTACCAGTAGACTTACCAGTACAAACGATAATTACGTTAATTCAATCCGATTCATTTCTTAGTCTTACATGATAGTAAGAAACGTTCTATTGAACCATCTTAGAATAAATAAATCAATCGTGCGTTTAATTGTTCAGGGGGTTTAGGTAATTTAGTATGTAAATATAATTTAACATTTTAAGGGCCAAGAAAATTTAGACCTTTTTTATTAGTTTAAACATTTTAAGTGTTGTTCAAAGAAAGGAATTAAATGTTTAAATCTGAACCCTGGTCAGAATTCAGTGGACAGCTATGAAGCGTAATTAAGTGAATGTCTGACTGTGGCGAATTCCGTTAGCTATGGAGTTCCCTGAGGACCGCGCCCGAGAATGATCACATTACGGAGTGCTCCTGTTTTCCGAAGATGAGAGCTGGCTCCGTAATGGGATTTGCTTAATTTGTTTACTTAAATGCAGCAGACTTAATGCTGTTTTTTTTTTTTTTTTTTTTTTTTTTTTTTTTTTTTTTGGTTGCCGATATTGGCAGAGTTATTTCCGTAAGAAATCAATATCGGATGATGGAGTCTTTCGCCGGGAACATCGCAGGATTAGAAACTCGGGATCTGCGTAGTGCTGGAGTGAATGTTTCTTGTTTAAGCATTTTGCTGCAATATAGTTGTGAAGCATTTTCTGTGCCGATTTTATGGGCATGTTTACGTGCGTGATGCAACACTGATGCAAAATTACTATGTTTTGCTGTAGATACATTTAAATAAATCGGGATACAGTGGAGAAAACCTCACCAGCTATTTCAAGCGCCATGGATGAAGCGTCACATATCACAAGTCTTGACGCGCCTGTTGAACTGTACTGGATTGCTGGAGATGGATCTTATCAGGAACGTTCTAGTGAGAGACGCCATATAAACGAGCAAACCCACTGACAGTCGAGGCGTGAATGTCCGTGACAGTCACAGGCGCGCTGAAATATTACACAGCCTCTTCCCAGTGCAGGTTTCCGGTGTTTTAGCGCGTCGTCCATCTGAGCAGGAACTCTGCGACTTGCTACCCATCGCCGGCTGGTGTTTGAAGTGAAAAGATGCTTTTATTTGCTGTTTGCATGGGTGTATTGGAATGCTACTTTTGGCATATCCCATCTTGCTCTTCTTTGAAAGACGTAGACACAGACCCAGAGAACGTGTGACTGTTCTGCCGAGGTTAGGGTTTGAACCTTCAGCCTTCTGATCCCGGGCGTAGAAGCCAAACCCGCCGAGCCATGGCCACCCTCCCAGGGCACTGCCTGAGGCTGGCTGCTTCCAGTTCTGGAGGACGCCACAGTTTGGCCAACTGACAGCAACAATATTACCGTTAGCTAGACAAGGCCAGAAATTTATTCAGTCTGACTGCCAGAGTGCTCAGCTGGAATGAGAGTGTGGTGCACGTATACTGCACCACTGGGACTCTGGGTTGGGGGCTTCTGGTCTCCGTTTGGATCCTGTGCTCGTTCCTCGGAAATACAGTAGGTGCACAAGAATTTTGGGGCTGGTGACAAACATGCCAAGTTAGCCCCCTTTTGTTTGTGTGCCTCGTTACACAATTCGCGAGGTAGCTGCTCTCGTATCTGCGCATTGCCTGTATTTTTTGGTTTTCAAGGATATAATAAGGTGAGGCAAATTCCAGGAGCTACAATTCATACAGAGGATCTGTTCTTTTTAGCCAATGATGTGTTTTGAATCAGTGAGTGACAGGGGAGAGGGCAGGTCTGGAGCCAATCAACTTTCATCTGGGGCCAGTGCCCCTGTGGCCCCGCCCCTGTTTACACCCCTGTCCCAAATGCTTCATAAACAAGATTGTATCGAGAGCAGCGGCAATAAGGTCCATGTAGCTGCGACCATAGGAGGATCTGATTTTGCCTTTGGGTCAAAATGTGGTCATCGCTACCAGAAAAGGGATCTTGCGTGCCATTTAAACGGCAAGGAAAGATTGCAATGGCATTATCGAGTGTATACTGGAGTAATGCGTGGTATTGGCTTAGGATGGAGCCAAATGAATTGTCATCTGTGATAGGATGCATGCTCGCATGATTTCTGGGCTCCCGTGTAGAATGATTCTTCAGTTATCTTTCCCAGGTCAATTATCAGCTTAGTGTCGAATACCAAATTGAATTTGCTCATAGTAATAGAATTCCGCGTGAAAGATGTCCTCTTTGGAGGATCTCCCGGCATTTACTGCAGGCTGGCATCAAATAGAGTACAGCCTCCCTCTTTCTCCTCCCATTGGCATCAGTGGTACCCCCCTCCTTAATCCCAGAATCCAAGCTCACCCTGTGGAGTCTCTCTCTTTAGTTTGGTTACTTTCGTTAATGCCAGACTATTGCAGTTCCTTCCTAGTGGGCCTGTTTTTTTTTTTTAGTTTTTTTAAGCCACTTCTGAAAGGCAGATTTCTGATTACCTTGGAAGGGGTTGGTGGGGGGGGGGGGACTTGAAGCCCGGGGTTCCAGCATGTGCTGTGCACACGCGGGGGAGGCCGGCCCACATGCTCCGCGCACATCTGCGATTTCTGAACGCCCCTCAAATCGCCCGCGCTCCTCCATGCACAGGAACTTTGTGGCGCTGGCTCGTTGCAGCAGAACTGCATCGCAGTGTTTGTAGCCACCGGTTCCCTGCCATTTCCTCCCCGACAGGCCGGAGGATTTTGGTATCCATGAAAGCCCTCTCAGATTGTAGTCAGTCACCTAGAATGTGGCACAAGACATGACTGGAGATTTGCCCTTCTGCCTCGATATCTCCTTTTCAGTATTTTGCCAGTAACCCGTTTTAAGAGCAAATTTCCAAAACTATTTTCTGTTGGTTTTCAGATGAGCCTACCAGTGGCCTAATGTCAGGCTGCTCATCAATATTATGGTGCTTTTCCATAAACGGAGGGTCAGCTCAGGAAAGGCATTGCCGGGTTTGGGAGAGTCAGTGACAGAAAACTGAAGAGACAGACATACTTTCCATTCTGATTTTTACTATGTAGTATGATCACACTTTCAGGCCCACTAGTAGGTAGGGCCTTGTCAGCATGGGTACGGCTCGGGTATGGCTTGCAGATTTTGCAATGGAAAACCAACAGTTCACGGCACGGGTCAGATGCAGTTCGGTTCCTGATAACAGTGGAAAAGCCACATTACAGTATAAGGAACCAAAATTGACTCGGTCCTCATGCAGTCCAGCAAAGGACTTTCATTACATTTCCAAACCTAACTAAGTCCACAAAAATGTACTTAAATGTATCCTGCGGACTAAGACTGAAAGTATGCTATTCATTTGGTTTTTGGTTTCCACATTTTTCCATGGTATGAGATGGTTCTTTTGGCTCTGCCTTAGTAAGAGGTCTACCGAAATACCATGATCAAGGGTACAACAGCAGCACTCACACAGGACTCAAGCATATAACCTAACATATCCATCCATCAATCTGTCTTCTGTCCTCTTATCCTGATTAGGGTTGCGGCAGTATCCATATTTCTACTTCCAATTTTGCAATACATGGATGAACATGGTGTCACCAAAGGCTTATTGGGTCACCACAAGTCAGCTTGGCAGCTTTGGTGCATCACAGCATAGGCTCTACAAGTGTCCAGAACATCACGTACGTTGCTTGGGTGTGACGTAACACAACACCAGTCGACCACGGTCTTTCTGATGATTGAAAACCCTGCCTCGAGTGATGGTGCTTGGTTTCTGTCATTGCTCAATGAACCATGTGGTGACTAATGGGGGGGCATCCCATCACGTCACATCACATCACATCACATCACGTTCCATCCTATCCCATCCTGGAGTGTTCCATTCCCATCTTGAGGGGTGAACTGAATCGCTCAGAAACGGCTCTGTGTTTGTTGGCATTTACAAAGCCCTCTGTCGGGTTGGGTAGACCCAGAACTTGCAAGGAAAACACATAATAACAGAGCCCCCCCTCCATAAAGCCTTGGCCATTGGAAATGGGCACCCCAGGTGCCGGCTCCTTTTGGTTCGCACCGCATGCGCCCTTCTGACGCCAAGCCTAGCGAAGGATGATTCATCTGACCATACAAGCGTATATTTGGCTCCTCGGATGACCACTGGCTGTGCTCTCTCCCTAGCACTTACCTCCCAAAAGTACATGTAGAGGTATAATAACGGGTTTGTGACTGAAGTATCGCCCTTCTTGCAGCCCATGGCAGACTATACTTGATGAATCAGGGTTGTCTGTCTTGCTTTTCATCCTTAACCAACACGCAGAAGTTGTGGTCAAGGAGTATGCGCTCTTCTCCTCGGCTGCCTGCGGCTAAAGATGCTTTTCCCTCGGACACCCACGCCAACAGCCAGTACCCCCCCGAGCAGTCGGCCACTAGGGCTCCTGCTGCATCCGATCAGCTGCTACTCCATCTCTGAGAACCATTGAGGCAGCCAGACCTGCCCAGATGACCCTACACATGACCCTACATACCATTAAAGCAATGGATTAACCGACTTGGGAAAAACCTTCTGTGAATGTAGGTTGTATCCCAAATTCATCGCAGCATTTTCCTTATGTGTTGTCGATGACCTATTTATTCATAGACATTTATTCACTTTTGACCAAGGTCTGCTGTGGTAGTTTTGTCGCGCTAATTACAGTACGTATGACAATTTTGAAAAGGGTACTTAATGATTGGAGTTTAAATGATGCCATAGGGACTACAGTTACATTTTTGGCTTAATGCAACCCACTGAGGCTTACAGTCACCTCACACGTCCAGGGTTTTGGGTTCAAGTTACTGCTCTGTGTGAAAGTCCTCCTCCTGTTTAAATGGGTTGTCTCCAGTTATATGAAAATGATTATGTCTGTAAATTGGCCTTATTTTATGAGTTTATACTAGAGATGCACTAATCAGCCAGTCAGGGACCGGAATCTGCCCGAGACCGGCCAGTCAGTCTCATATATTTCCGTTACCGAAACGGTCCGTTGTATGCCACACGTCATATGAGCAGCCGCACCGGCAATAGCCTCACAGCCGCATGCTTACTAGTGATGTAAGATTTATGTAGATAACGTGCATGTTGGTATTAGGGCTGGGACGATTATTCGACGTAATCGACAATAACGATTATTAAAATGCGTCGACGTGAAATTTTAGTGCCGACGCGTTGTGTAAAACTACGTAAATGTTTTGTAACTGCGATGCACTACGTGTTAAGCTAAGCGTATTGTAAGGGAAAGTACTTTATCCCCTCAGGAGCACGTTAACGCTGTTCTTTTAAGAATCGCACACTAAAACAGTCTACTAATAACTGAAATTTACTGTCCACCTGATCCTCTCCCTTCGCCATTCGAGACCTACAGTATTTTATTTATCGGACCTGCGGCATGGTTTTCATTTAGAATACAAAGTTATTTCGCTATTAAGATGGCTAGTTGTTTCACTGCTGGCACCATTAAAATGATATAAATTATAGACTGAATTCCGATATAGTTTTGTCTAATATCGCCGGTGCCAGCAGTGCCGCACTATTTTGTAAAGCATGCACTGGTAAATCATGTAGCACTTCTCTCGTAAATATTGAGACATCTCCTACCACCCTTCAAAAAGGAAATTTGCCGCCCCCCCCTTCGCACGAGGCAACATGGCTGTGTCTACCAGCAGAGCTCCGGAGCCTCTGGAGAAACGCGCGGCAAAAAGGGCTCGCACGCGGTTTTCCAAAGTTTGGGAATACTTCATCATGACACCTTTTCTGCACCTCTACTGTAGCTGACGTTAATGACGCTGTTTCAGCCGTTTTATATTTTCTGTTTACTTATTCTGTCATGTAAGAGTGAGACAGATGGTCGTATGCTACTCTTACACACTGTAGCGTAAATCCTTGCTCACTGAAGTAAGCATAACTATAAGCTACATTTGCTAGTGTTAAAAACACGTTTCTCTAATTATGAAATCATTCCATGTTTTAGCATCTGTTAAGTCAAATTGCTGTATTGAAATAATCACTGCAATAGTTTTCACTTAACTTCAGTCTAACAGAAATCCTATTGAATCTCTTAGGATTTATATATATAATATACATTATATTGTATACTTCAGCTTTTTTGGATGTTTGTGATCTATGGACAAAAGTAAAGAGAAGAAGGTCAATGTCGTATTATCTGGTGAATTTAAACCGGAAAATTATATTGACTAGTAACTGACATTTTGTTATTTAAGTCTGTTACACCTGCTCTTTGTAAAGTAAAATACATCATAAAGTTGTGTGTACAGCAACTCATTTTCAGTTATTTGTACCTCTCTCCAGTCACAGGGCACTTTACACTTTTCAGACTTGTTTAAGTGTATAACTTAGTGCAGTTTGGGGGAAATTGTAAAGTTTAACAATTCCTTTTATTATTATGATAACATCTTACATTGACGAAACGTTTATTTTTGTTGTATATGTTCTCAAGTATGGCCAAAAAAAATCAGTCGGCAAAAATCAGTATCGACTGGTCACACTTGCAAAAAAATCTGAAATCGGAATTAACCACGAAAATTGCAGTCGGTGCATCTCTAGTTTATACCTGTTTGTCCTGTAACCGACATCCCACCCAGCATGTCCCCTGTCTTGCGGTCCAGGCTTGCAGTTTGAAGCCAGCTTGGGGGGTATTGGGATAATAGGCTATACGGTGGCATTTAGAGGTTACTCTGGTATTTTGGAATCTTGGTGACCCCTGAACTCGCAAATACTTTTCTTGTGTGAGATCACCCCTTTTGACAATACCATATACTGCCCTATACTGTGTGGGCTGGTATGGATGGATGTCGCGCATCTCACCTTGCGGAGTAATTCCGGTGTTTTTGGGAATCTGGGCACGGAGATCGAGACGCTTCACTACATTTCAGAGACATCAGCTTATCCAACCAGGAATCTGGGAACTTTCCGCACCCGGTCTGTCGGTGTAAACACGTGGCCTTTGAACCACGTTCTGTGGGGGAAGCTCATGCTGTCGTGTATATTTGTGCACGGAGAGGCGTAACCGACCCACGCAGGAGAGCGTATGCCACCCATACCGCCCCTCCCGCCGCATAGCTGGTTGCTTGCGTTGCACAGCTGACATCATCGGCTATTTACTGCAGCTACTGGGGAGCCTTCCCCCCCCCCCCCCCCCCTGCAATGCAGACTCTCATTCCCGATATAGCCATCCTTCCGAAGCCTTGTGTTGTCATCTGCGGAGTAGCAGTTGGGTGGCAGCCAGGTACCTGTCACTCGGCCCCAGAGGAAAGCCCCGGAGATCACAGAGCCACATCCACCTTTCTGGCTCCGATTCGGCCTTTCATGTGTTCCATAGCGGCTCATGGTTGCCCAGAACCGTCTCTCACTTGTGGACTCCTACCTGCAGTGCCCAGCAGCGGGTCAGCACTCTGGCGATCATTAGCATGGCGCTAATCCTGTTTTTCTGCGCTCGGGAACAGCTGATAAACACCTGCCTGGAAATGTAACTTGCAAATATAGGGAGGATGGCTTTATCTGGAGAAGACCTGGCTTTTTCTTTGGGGGGTGGGGTTGGAGAGTTTCATACACCCAAGGTTCCTATTTGGGGACTCAGTCAACTTGTTTTGGGGGGGGCAGGGGGGTGACCTGTTCTGTCCCCAGATGCTGTAACACTGGGGCGGATAAAGAGTAAGATGTGGCACAGAGCGAGCGTGGGATGAGGGGGAGGAATACATCCCGGTGTGACAAATGGCGCGTAAATGTGTGCAGAGGGGGCCGATGGTCGGGTGAAAGGCGTAAAGCAGACAAAGGGAGCTTCAGAGGGAGGGGGTGGGAAGAGCGCACTGTAAAGTCCGGCGGAATCGCTCTGAAATCCGCCCACCGACCCGCCGTCTCCCTCCTCCTGAGCGCTGCGATGGGAGGGGCTCCAGCCGCCGTGTTTTCACTCCGGGGGTGGGGAGAGGGCGGTGAATGAGCCCCCACCCCCCACGACGCGTCGGCCCGGGATAGCTGGGAGGGGATTGGCCGACACTGAGAGAGCCGGGAGTGCGACACGCACACACGGACACACACGCGCTCGCACGGGCAGGCGCAGCAAGGTGGAGAGCAGAAGCTCTCAGTGCAAAGCCCAGGGGTGGGTGGGGGGGGAGAGGATAGGAGAGGAGGGCTCAGGCGTTCGGCACCCAGCTGGAAACGGACGTCCCGAGGTGAACAAAGGCCAGCCGCGCTCTTGCAAGGAGACAGACACTCCGCTTCTGTGAGTATTCATCTCTAGCGTCCATCCTCCCCCCTTTTCTTTTTACTAGCCTATGACACAGGATGGGGGGTGCTGGAGGATTGTGGGGGGGGTCTTTCTGATTCTGGAAGCTGATTGTCCCCTTGTCAAGTGATCCTTAAGGATCCCGGAATGGCGTGCACTTTCACCGGGGGGGTCTCTTGTTCACTGCAGGACAGTGTCTTTTAAACCCCCCATCAGAGGTCCCGACCAGCCTGACTTGCTCCGACAGCCAGTAGCATCCGTCCGGTGCTCATATCCATTGTCTGATTCCAGTGACGCTGCCTTCCGTGATGCACGCGCAGGATGCTCCCGTTTTGCACTTGAACAAAGAGCCCAGTGGCGTTCGCCTCCCGACGTTCCCGGCGCACGTGTGGCATCGCGGAGCATTTGTCCAGCTCCGGGCCAGTCCTGCCATCATCGCCCGGTTTTCCGGCACTTTCCACCCATCTCACGCACATTGGCCAGGAGAGCGTTCTGCAGCCCTCGTTTCTTTAAATCCGCCAGCGCTCCTTTTGCGCGTCGCAGCAGTCCGGGACTGCTCCTCTCCCGACTGAAAGCTCTGGTTTACGGTAGCGTCACTGAACCGCGGCAGGGAAACTGGGTCAGTGGTTCTCGCATTACCGCATGTTTTTGTCGATGATGCGCTGGGCTATAAGCACGCAGTCCCTCGAGCAGCGTGGCTCTTTTCCCAGATCATGCTGTTCTCCTGGTGAACTCCAGTATAGAGTGGGGGGGGTACTTTTTTTTTGTGACCCCTTCTTTTTTTGGAAGCTTTTAAAAGGCCATTCCCCACCCTTTATGGATGCCTGCAGCTGTCAATTGATGTTCTTAGGGACCTCTAGTGACACGGTAGACAAAATTGACAAAGGACAGCCTGTGGTATGACTGTCTGTGCTGCCATTTTCGCAAACAGGCCCTGATGTTACTCGTTTACTCACAGTCTCCTTGTTTCTGTCAGAAAGGGTCTGAGAAGTACTTGGGTTCGTGGTGACGATCCTTCTCAGCGTCTTTGAGCCTGTCCTTTGTATGCTTGTGTTCAGGGAAATCGAATACAAGTTGGCAATCAACTTTATCTCCTTGTCGTTGTCATTTTTCGATATCGCTGCTGTTGAATGACACATTGTTTTCTTTGTAACTGGATTTTTGAGTGGAGTAGTACTGGCTAACATCGGTAGCAGGGCTTCTCCTGGGATGCGAACCAACAAACAATTGTATATACTCTTATCCGGCTTCTTATTCATAGCCACCGTGGAACTTCATATCGATCAGATTTTCCGTGTTATTCTGACGTCATCGTACGAAGGAACGCCAAACACTGAACAATAGCGAGCACCCGCCAAATCCAGTTGGTCCTTGGCTCTGCTCATGTGTCTTGAATAGCCCACTGAATGCACCTCCCCAGTCTGTGATTAAACGAAGCGTGTCAGCTATAGCTGTAGCTCGTCCCCGGGACGGCAAGCGGCTTGTTTTCGAGAGCAAACGGGCAGAAAGCGCTGTCAGACTTGCCCTCCACCTTGCCTCGCGCTCCGAGCCCGTCGGCACCTGGTCGGTTCCTGACCGGTTCCTCTTCATTATCTTTATAACGAGGCTGCCCTGCTCCAAGTACTCAGGGTCCCTCCAGGGCAGTGCTACTGTTTTATTTTATATTTCATATCCCATTTTAATATTTTATAGCTCTTTGCAGATACATGCTAAGAAATGTACCTGTATACTAATATATTTAACATTTCCATGGTGACTTTTTTTTTTTTTTTTTTTTTTTTAAATTCTTTACAAAGCCTACAATGTGTTTTTTTCCACCTTAATTAGGTTTTGAGGTCAGTCAATGGTTATCGATTCCTCTAGATGTGTGTTTAGGTGGACCTCTTGATCACATGGCATCCTGCATGTCCATCTTGAGGACCTCATAGTCAGTGTTCATCTAGGACCATCAGCCCCATCTTCCTTCCCGCGCACTTGTCTCAGGTCAATGGTCATTCTTGTTTTTGGCTCACCGTGGTCATCGCACTCCAGGGCCGTTTACATGCTTCTCTCGTGACGGACACGCCCGTCTGGGGCGAGATGTACGACAGCCTTTTCCGGGGGTTGTGGCTTATCTAATGAACGACGTTGCCATGGTAACCGTGCGGCCGCCCAAACAGGAGAGCGATTGCACAACACACCCCCGGAATCGTCAACTAGAAAAACATTACGTGCCGTTCCTCGATGGATGGATGGATCGATGGAAGGCGATAGAATAGTACAGTGAATTCTCAGTCCTTATTTATTCCACCAGTGGCACCCAGAGCAGCCCCAGGTGGGATGTGAGAATACCGTGGTAATTTGTTACACTGAATTCAGTTACTGTGACTTTTTTTCCGATCCATACTTGGCTGCTTCAGTTTGATCCGATGTGAGACTTGGTCCAGAAAGTTTGAGGAGCCCTGGGATATTATAAACCATAAGACACAGGGAAGAGAAAAATAGTGAGAGACAGTAAAAAGAAAAATGTTTATTTTTACCACATTGGGATGTTACAAGGTGACCTGCTTGATGGTGTTGTTACTTTAACCGGAACGGCATGTTCTGGAGGAATTTGTGTGGCAAGTGGAAATTTCATAATGCCCCACTGTGCAAAAGTAATAAGTAGATATTGTCACTGGGCGGCCTGCTGGGAGGTTGAGCCGGGGGGGGGGTCTCTGCTTGTTTACAGTACACTGAGGGAGGTGTCACCCCATGAGTAACATCTCTCCCTCAGTCTCGTCCGGTTTTCATGACACATGGTCCGCCTCCTTTGGTTCCGCCTCCTGACAGAAGCAGTCATTTTGAAACAAAAGTGCCTTCCTGAATATAATATTTTTTTTATATATATATATATATATATATATATATATATATATATATATATATATATATATATATATAGGAATATTCTTAAGGGCTTATCCAGGGGCAGGACTTCAGGGGCATTGGCTGCCGCCTCTGTCACTCACTAATTCATGAAAATGTCATTGGCTAAGGATAAAGATGGCCCTTCTGACCCCACCTTAAAAAAAAAAACCAATAATAAATCCTAACATTGGCTCTGGTGCCAGCCCACTGCCCTCTAACTTCACCTCTCTCCTCTTCCATTTAGCTGGCGCTGGCAGACGAGCAGAATGAAGGGACCCGGAATGGCCTGGAGACCAAGGAGCTGGTGTACCTAGTCCAGATCTGCTGCCAGGTGTGGCTCTCTCTCGGTTCCACCCTCTCTGCCATCTCACTGGATCCCAGCTGCGGACCCGCGGTCTCCCAGCATGTTACACCCGCTCCGTGTGGCTTCCCGTCCAGATCTTCCCACGCCGATGGCAGCAACAGCTGTACGATTAATGTCTCTGTTCACTTCCGGTGGCATGCATTCACTGCAGCCCTGCACCGTGCAGTGCACGGCGTGTTTAGTTGTCGCAGTAATTCGGAACAGATTATGTGGAGAATTTTATAGTGGCAGGGGAGATGGATTGGAGGAACAGGGTTGGGTGATGATGAAAAGTCAGAGGACTGTTACTAGAGATGAGAAATAAACCTGCCAATGAAAACGCAATAAAGGTGCCACATTTCCCAGGGGAGTGAAGCTGTAATAATAGTATTTATATTCATCATGTGCCATTTTTTTATATTGGCCCCCCAGGTGGGCGGAATCACAGAATGCAGTCTGATTGGATTGCCTGGTGTGTTCAGATGCACATTATTCGTGTGGTCGATGGTACCATTTTTAGGCAGCTTTGGCATATGGTCCTGGAAAGTACGGCAGCGACTGTGGGATTGTTGACCGAATACCGTCCGGCAGGGTCCATGTGATACAGGAGGGCGGGTTGACCCTTTGTTTGTTGCGGAGGCGGAGCTCTTAAACGTAAACGAACTGCCCGTCCTCTGGTCCGATCGCCCTTGGCAAGTCCCCAGGAATGGGGCAGAACAGTGTTTCTCAACCTAGTCGTCAGCAACCCAGAGGCTGCACATTTTTACCCCCTCCCAGGTCCCAGCCAGTCATGAACCTCGAATGCCTGATTGAGGTGTATTGGGAGCTGGGAGGGGGCAAAACGAACGTGGTCTGTCTCGATTTCCCTGAGGACTGGGCTGAGAAAGACTGGCATGGAGTGTAGCAGCTCGCCTCCACGTCAAAGGACTCGCATTGCACCGCGTCTTAAAATCACGACGCGAGTGGCATGCAGGCCCACAGCAGAGGTCACGGGGGTGCGCTGATGAAGCGTGAGTCAGAGCAGGCTCCCAGGGGGCACGTCAACGTGATGTCTGTCGCTCCAGCTTGGCAACAGTTGAGAGCGATATCTCTCAGTGGACTGAGACACTGGAATCCCCTTCTTTATGAAATGCTTTGGGGTTTGGAAATGACCACATGGAGTAAAGGAAAGTCTCCACACATGGGGGGGGGGTGGGGCTTGGGGGGGGGGGCGGTAGAGTGCAGCTGAAGGGATGAAGCAAAAATGTGGAGACGGCTTATGTGCCAGAAGACTGACCTCGGAGTTCAGCTGGTCTGCGTTCTGAAATTGAATTCAGCGCCCCCTTATAAATCACGTTTCATAATCTGACGTCTGCTTTTGGCTCTGAAACCGAGATTTTCTTTCGCCTGGGTGGGTGGGGGGGGGCGGGTGGTGTGCCGCGTGAGGTGATGGAAAGGGACGGCGGGAAACCGCAGCAGAGAACGATTTGGTTGAGTTCGGAGCCCGGGAGGGATCTGCAATCGGGACGTGCGCCCGTAGCACTGTTTGTTTTCACGTTTCCAGCGAGGACTGCGTGGTGGCGGTCTCCCGCGGTGGGATAGGAACCGGCCGGGGTGGGGGGGGCGGGCACCAGCCTTTCTGGGGATCTTGTGTCCAAGGTGGGGGGGTGGAAATGCCTGTTTGATGGTTAACATGTGGGCCAGCCCTCGGGATCCGGAGTTCGCATCGTGATCTCACACCGGGACAGAGGAGGATTAAGCCCTCGCTCGGAGTGCACCCCCTTCATCTCGCCTTGGACATGACCCACACGCCATTGCTGACCAATCGGAGAGCTGGCCGACAGATCAGAAAGCGCGCTGGCCAATGGGAAAGCTTGTAGTGGCCTTTTTTAAGATTATATGGAACGCGAAGGATTACATGACATTTATATTAGGATCCCACGATATCAACTTCAGATCCAGACATGCACATATACTGTACTGAGCATTGCAAGTGTTTTTGAAATGACAATATAAAGCAGAGCTGAAGTATGTCCCTGCATCCCCTTTATTCTATTATAGTCCATTAGTATGTGTGTATATTATATTACTGCATTAAATGCAATCTGTGTACTGCAAAACCTCATTACTGCTTGATTATCAAATATAGGACTATTTTAAGGGTGTTCTATTCAGTGAGAAAGATTTGGGTCGGGAACACACTGACGACGTCCTCTGTGGGCAGTGTGGATTACCAAAATACAGTCTCCTTGGGGGTTTGTGTCAGTTTTAAAGGAGCAAGGGTGGGTAGAGTAGAGAGACGCACACACACACAGGGCTTGTCCTTTGATCCGCGGCACTGGTGTGTTCACACGGGACATGTGCAGAGCATCCTTTTTGGGTAAGGGGAGATGTCCTCAGTGAACCGGGGCGGCAGGGCCGCTTCGTGCAGAGGTCAAAAGTTCAGCCTGGAAGGTACCACCGGAGGTAGGGGGTGGTGGTGTCAGTTGGGCAAATGTGGAGCACTCAGGCTTCTCCAGACATTCTCCTCCAAAATTCCATTCCATCAGACGCCAAAACATTCCGCTTGGAGTACGATGTCTGGAAGCGGCTCGGCGGAGAACGTGACGTGGCATGGGAGGAGTTTTTCTTCTTTTTTTTTTCCCCCTCGTAGTAGCAGAGCCGTTGCGAGAAACCATTGCGTTTCAGTAAGTCTTGCAGGGGACAGATTTTCTAGAGAACAGTAGCTGTGTCCCGCTGTGTAATTTCATCTCCTTTTGCAAGGTCTAGCAGTTTTTACCACAAGGTGCACATCTCGTCCTTGCCTGCATCATGTGGTACCCTGTCTGGGGGTGGGGGGTCTGCCTGCATTGCGTGTTCATGCATATGTCTCGCTGCTGCGCATGTGGCTTGCTGTGTCTCCTGCCTGCTCTCTCTCTCTCTCTCTCTCTCTCTCTCTCTCTCTCTCTCTCTCTCTCTCTCTCTCTCTCTCTCTCTCTCTCTCTCTCTCTCTCTCTCTCTCTCTCTCTCTCTCTCTCTCTCTCTCTCTCTCTCTCACCTCCCCCTGTTTCCCTCCTTCCTCTCCTGCAGGGCCGGAGCTGGATTGTGAAACGCAGCTATGAAGATTTCCGCGTCCTCGATAAGCACCTCCATCTGTGTATCTATGACCGCCGCTTCTCCCAGCTCCCGGAGCTGCCTCGATTTGACAGCCTGAGGGACCGTGCCGAGGTAAGAGGCTCCGCCCCCTTTCTCATTTTGCCCAATAGGATGCCTCGACCTGCATGCCCAGGATCCTGACGGTGTTTTTCACTCTATACTGGACACTTCTTAATTATCCTGTAGATGAAAAGGAGTAGCTGTATACGTTTATAAAGCAAAATCAATTAAATGTCCTGCTTCTTGCAGTGCATTTCCTAGGAACTTCCTTGCAGAAAGCAAAGCTAACTGGAAATTGCCAGCTATTTATGTCATTGTCTCAAGTTTCCGAGTGCTTGAAAGGTATTTTTGGAAGGCTCCCCTGACTGAATGCTGCCTTGCTGGACCCAAGACTGTGATGGTGACTGATATGCAGTCACACTGTTGTATTGCCTGAGGATACGGGCCAGGGACCGATGTGATCGTCTGTTTCTAACATGTGAATGCATGACAGTCGGTCTGTGCGCAGTCTGAACAGACAAATAGCAGATTCTCGTCACAGGAGAACTCTGGGTGACCTCAGCATCTCCTGTAACAGAGTTTTAAATAATAATAGTAGTAATATTAGTTGTTTTGTTGTTGTTGTAATTATTATTATTATTATTATTATTATTATTCAGTGTCTCCCTTTAAGAGCAGCAAGTGCTTTACTCTGCATGGCAACGGGTTACGCAGAGCAGGATAAATGCAGACTGCTCTCTGTCCCAGTCGCCACATGGCTCTCTCCACACGTAGAGAACGGCGTGCGATTCTCTGGGGTCACCTTTCACCTGCTCTTCTCAAATGCCTGACAGATTACAATCTGCAGCACTAGAAAACATATAATTAATGCGTTTTTTTTTTTTTTTTTAATGCCCGTATTGATGCCCATTGTGAGGCCCATTGAATACGCCGGTTCCGGTGAGTTCTAGGCCCACTCCATGGCAGTGGCTCAGTGCCATTCCCGACCCAGCGGGACCCAGTCTGCAGAGCCCAAATCTTCAGGTTTAATCCGTATCAGAACCCTGTTACCCACACGGCATCGCAATACTGAGTTTTCTGATTAAAGCCTGCATTTTGGGTCTAATAATGAAGCAGTTAATCTTACTAAGGTTCCCTCACCAGTCCTTGGCCTGGTTAAAACAATGTACTTATTCCTGCTTTGCAGGCTTTACCCTCATGTCCGTTCTCGGTGTGCTGTCAACCTCCGGAGTGGATCGTAGGACAAAGAGGCTTTGAGCAGCCATCCCAAAAAACAAGCTGCTCTCGGGTTACCGGGATGAATCGGGAAAAGCATCTGTTCCGGGCCCCCATGACTGCGGGGACACTTTCCCCCCCGTAGGAGTTCGTCCAGAGCGGCGGGAACGTGGACCGGGTGTGGTGGGTCGCCATGGAGATGCAGGGTTTCCGTAGCAGAAGCTCACTTGCTTTCATCACTTGTTCTCAATATGGTTTTTCTCACCGAAAAACTTTAGACGTCCACTTTTTTTTTTTTTTATCAGACGTGGAAACGTGTTTGGAAACTTATTCCAGGCAGATGCGCTGCTATTTGTGTGCTGCTGTTCTGCTGGCGGTGCACTTGACGTGCCAGGAACTGCACGTGTCCGGGGGCTGTCACGGGGGGGTGGGGTGGGGGTTGGGGAGTTAATTCTCTGGGGCCTTGATGTGCCCTTGTATTTGTGTCATAAGACAATGAGCTACATAGTACTTTTTAAATGTCACTTGGCCTGTCATTAGCCCAGGTCGCTAACACAAGCCAGGTTATTATTGCTAATATATATGAAATGTTCTGTTTCCAAAAGGTTAAACTACTCGAAGGAAGTGGAGAGAGAATCCTGTCCTGTGACAATCAGTTGCAGTTCCACCTTTTTTTTAAAATTTCTTTAATTAGCCTTATAACCTTAATAGCTTTATTGTAAGATGCAGGGGCAATTCTAAGATTTTTAAAGGTGGGGGGCATAAGTATGACTAATTCATACAGAGGGACCGACCTTAAGTTAACCAATGGTATGTTTTGAATCGGTGAGTGGGGGGGAGGGGTCACTCTGGTGGCCAATCGGCTACAACCTGTGGTTCTGTGGCCCCACCCCTGTATTCACCCTCTGGCAAGGATGTTTACACAGCCCTGGGGTCTGAGGGGAACATGTGATGTTTTTGGGAGGGGTTGTGTTTTGATGGACTGCATAAATGTGGTCCAACAGGCCAAGCGCAGGAGGTTTCCGCTGACCTGTGGGTCGCTTTGGAGCGCAGCACTTGCCGGGTGAATAGCTGTAAACGTAGCGTGCTGCGCGTTCGTAAGGCTTGGCCCGACGTTCGGCCCCGCATCAGGCAGCCAGGCACGGGGGCCCAGCGGACCTTGAACCGCCTCCATCTTCCCGCCACTTCACTTGGGCTTGAACCTGAGGGCCATCTGGCGCCGTAATTGAGCACCGTTTATCACCGCGAGTGAGATCGTCCCTGCTGTCCGTCGACGCTCCACAGTGCCCCCTACTGCTGTTCAGCAGGACTGCACAGAGACATAGCTGGGCCCATGGAAAATTCTACCAAATGCCCCCTGCTCCCCAAACCAAACCCACCATTATCCACACTCATGCCCCCACCTCTTTGCCACTGTCGCCTATGGCTTACTCACTGGGGGCTTTGGGTAAGGATACTGTAAAGCGCTTTGAGACAATGTAATGTTGTGATAATGCGCTATATAAAAATAAATTTCTTCTTCTTCTTCTTCTTCTTCTTGCAAAGGCACCTAAAACACAGATGAGCCCCGTAATGAATCATAGCTGCGATAGTGAGATGAGAAAATGGTTTTAAGGACAATCAGTGCATTTCTCTATGTGAGGTAGATTCTCACAGATCTATCAGAGGGCCGGGGGCGATTCTAGCAGTTTTTTTCTTTTAAGATGGGGGCATAATAGGGGTCATAATTCATACCAAGGGGTCAGCCTTATTATTAGCCAATGATATGTTTTGAATTGGTGAATGACAGGGAAGCTAGCACTCCGAGGGCCAATCGGCTTTTAGCCAGTGGTCCTGTGACCCCGCCTCTGTAAATGTCCCTGCAGTGGATTGGGGTGAGGACAACGGTGGAGTTCGTCGTCAGTGTTGTCGCCAATATCGGAGATCACAGGCTGAGCACTGCTTTGCAGAGAGCAGTAACAGATGTGCAGGGCTGCCGCATCCACTTTGACGGATGAAAAGACGGCAAAATAAAAATTTGTATGCGGATAAAGTCCCTCCATGCTGCCCTGTTCGTCTTTGGCATCTGGGCGTTTCTGTGCCCTAAATCCTTATGTCTACAGCCTGCCAGCCAGTCAAAATCAAAACGTCTGTCAGCTGATGTGGTCTTACTCCAGACTACCCTGGCGTGTGTGGGGGGTGGGGGTGGGGGGCCGATGGATGAGTCAGAGCATGAGCACAGCAGGTCTGTTTTTCAATGCATGAAAAATGTTATTTTGCCAGGAATTGAGAAACATTCATTCAGTAAGGATCGCTGTATTTGCTAATCTAATTATTCTCCCCAGAGAGAAATTAAGACGTTACCTCCCACGCTCTGTCCTTGGAAGTGAAATAAAACCTTTTTAAAGTATAATTTCCAAGTACATTTAGTAATTAGATGGAAAGTCCATGTATGTGAAGGTGATGCTGTCGCAGCTGCGTGGAGGCGTCTCGCTTCTGCTGCCGTATCTGGCGGGGGTGGGGGTGGGGGGAGTGCGAGCGCCAGGCGGTGCGTCCCGGGTTAACGGGGCCACTCTTCCTCGCAGGCAGTGCACCACATGCTGATGGCCTACCTCTCCCGGCTCTCCGCCATTGCCGACAACAAGATCAACTGTGGGCCTGCGCTCACATGGATGGAGGTAACGTCCTGCTAATGTCTCTCTCTCTCTCTCCCTCACTCTCTCCATCTCCCGCCTCTTCCTCCCACTCTCCCTATCTTTATCTCTTCATGTCTCCCTCCCTCAGGACGGCATGGTGGTGCAGTGGTTAGGGTGAGGGGGGGCATGGTGGTGCAGTGGTTAGGGTGAGGGGGGGGCATGGTGGTGCAGTGGTTAGGGTGAGGGGCGGCATGGTGGTGCAGTGGTTAGGGTGAAGGGCGGCATGGTGGTGCAGTGGTTAGGGTGAGGGGCGGCATGGTGGTGCAGTGGTTAGGGTGAGGGGCGGCATGGTGGTGCAGTGGTTAGGGTGAGGGGCGGCATGGTGGTGCAGTGGTTAGCACGGTCGCCTCACACCTCTGGGACCCGGGTTCGAGTCTCCGCCTGGGTCACATGTGTGTGGAGTTTGCATGTTCTCCCCATGTCGTCGTGGGGTTTCCTCCGGTTTCCCCCCGCAGTCTAAAGACATGCTGAGGCTAATCGGAGTTGCTAAATTGCCCGTAGGTGTGCATGTGTGAGTAAATGGTGTGTGAGTGTGCCCTGCGATGGGCTGGCCCCCCATCCTGGGTTGTTCCCTGCCTTGTGCCCATTGCTTCCGGGATAGGCTCCGTACCCCCCATGACCCAGTAGGATAAGCGGTTTGGAAAATGAATGAATGGATGGATGAATGGATGGTCTCCCTCCCTCTTTCTCCTTCCCTCTTTCTCCCATTCCTCTTCCTTCCCCTCCTCCCACTCTCCCCCTTTGTCCTTCCCTCACTCCTACTCCATCTCTCCCCCTGTTCCTCATGTTCTCCATTTTTCTTTCGCTTCATCTCTACCAACGTCTTTCTCCCCTTCTCTCTCTCTCTCCCTCTCTCCCCCTTTTCCTCCCACTCTCCCCATCTTTAACTATTTCTTTCCCTACCTCCTTCTCCTTTCCTTTATCTCTCCTTTCTCTCTTCCTCCGACTCCTCCCTTCTCTCTCCCTCTTTCTATCTCTTCATCTCTGCCTCCTCTTTTCCCCTCTCCGGTCCCTCTCCCTCTCTGTTGCTCCCTTCCCTCCCTGCCTGCCTCTGAACCTTTCATCATGCCGTTCTGCTTAACGAGCCGTGTTTGTGTTGATATTTGGCATAGCAGCACATTATGTTCCTCACTGTGTGCCCTGATATTAACACCACGCAGACCTTAAGGGCGTGAAGACCACCATCAAAGATTCACCATACAGAGCCGTGCGACTCGTACACAGTAATGAGCTACTTGCGTCGTGCATTTAATGCGAGTTCAGCTGCACCTCATTTAAATGTACTATCTGTGTTTTACGTCAATTTCAGGAACGTCTGGATGTTAATCTCGGCATAAAATAAAATTTCGCTGTGAATTCAGAGCATTTTCAACCTCTCTGACTGGAGACAGGCCTGATAAATCTGATAAATAACGCTTACAGTGAATAACGGCTGTATGGTAAAATGGAGGCAGGTAGGTTTGCTGATGATTGACGACATTTTTTTGCCCTCCCCAGATTGATAATAAGGGGAACCATCTGCTGGTCCATGAAGAGTCCTCCATCAATGTTCCGGCCATCGCCGCTGCCCACGTCATCAAGCGCTACATCGCACAGGCAGCGGACGAGCTCTCTTTCGAGGTGATTGCCTACAGCTCAGGATAGCCTCCAACAATACCCCCCCCCCACCAGGACAATCACGAGCATTTCGCAGGATTTTTATAGCAACAAAATCTTAGCGACCCTAGTGTGTCGCCATTGGCCAGTTATTTTGAGCTGACCTTTGACCTTTCCAGGTTGGCGACATCGTCTCTGTGATCGACATGCCCCCCAAAGAAGACACCAGCTGGTGGCGTGGAAAACACGGCTTTCAGGTTTGTACTGTGGAGCCCCCCTCCCTCCCTGAATATAGAGGTTATATACCCCAGGTTATGTACCTTTTGGTGTAAAGGGTTTAGTTGCGTATCCTATGAATGAGCGAACCTCAAGAGCTGTTTGATGGGCCGATTGTTTTCATTCAACGTTCTCATGGTCGTTGTAGCCGGGAGGGGATTTTTACGTCTCTCTTTGAATTTCACTTCCTAATTATTATTTGAACTTGCACACAGATCAAGTTGGACTCTGTTTAAGTGTTATTTGTTCAGTTTTTCTGGGCAGTTCAGAGTGCTGGAAAAGCGTGTTTGTGACATCTGCCATACTCACGCTTCATTCTCCAGCGATCCCGGCTGACCTGGCCGATTTCCGCTGGTTTGGCTCATTATTCGCTCCGGGGGGAATGTTCACCGGATCTCCCATTTAGACCAAGCGGGTGGGAACGCTGGGAAGCCCGTCACGGTGCACAAATAGGATCCGTACGCTATCCCGGCTAGTTAAACATGAAGGCTTTTTTTTAATAAATATGTTGAAAACTAGAACAAAGCGCTGTGGATAACTTTGCCACTGGCTCTGGGTCACCATTTAGTAATAGTAATGCTACATTAAGTAGGCAAAGCTACTGCCCTCTCCAGTAGGTTTTCACAGCAGGATTTGGTTCAGATCATGTTTTTGGATGCGAAATTGGCCTTGTCTTATCTGCAGACCGGACCGTTTAAGTGATGGATGAGGAGCACCACATGGAATCGGGTCAAACACCTTTTGTGCCCACCTTGGTACAGTGGATGTGATGACGTTTTATCTCCAGCAGGAGGCAGTCACTCCCCGCACCTCTGCTTCTGGCAGAAGAGGCCACACAGAGCTCTGGAGCTTGCAGCTGGAGCAGCTCTCAGAGAGGGACGGTCGGCATGAGGTCCTCCACCCTGTCGCTGGAGTCTAATTAAACATGAGACAAACTTCGGAAGGCCACGTTCTCCAGGGCCGAACTGCCGATCAGTGTGTGGCTTCACGGGTTGGGACGTTGTGCTTGTGATCGGAAGGTCACCGGTTCAAATCCCACAGTCAGCTGAGTGACGTCACCGTTGGGCCTTTGAGAAAGGCACCGTTGGGCCTAACTGCTCCAGCTCTCAGTGCGTGTTACTTTGAAAAAAAAATCTCTCCTGAATAAATGCTAGTGAGTGGAAGTTGAGACAAGCTTTGCTAATGAGCTTTAAGAGCTATGCGTGCACACGTAGGTGTGTGTGAATCTGCGCGTGGGCATGGATTAAGATGTTTTTTGGAAGAATACTTACTTGTGGCAGCAACTGGTGCCACCCAGGAATTAAAAAGAAAATGGAAAATTGTAGTTGCATTGGTTTGATTGATTATGTTGGGTTACGAGGACCATGGTGGCATAGGATCTGCATCTCACAGCGTTCTCCAGGCCGCAGAAAGCCGTCGGTTCTCCTACTTCAACTCCTGAAATCTGCAGCTCATTTCGTGTGGCGAACCTTGGATAAGACAGGGTCAGGACTGTAATAATCATTAACTGTACTTCTAAGTGGTTTTAACAAAGCAGCTGGTGAAGGCGTGTTCCAGAAGACTCTCTGGGTCTTTTTCAAGGAGTGTTGACTGGAAAATTAGCAAAGTGACGCTTTTGGCCTCTATTTAGGTTAGTTATAAATTTAGGTGTTTTTTTCCTCTTGGTCAATATATTCAGAAGTGTATCATTCATTTTGCTATTTTGACCTCTGAAAGTGGCTTGATCATGCTTTGCATTTTTATTGCGACCGCCGTGTCTGCACTGTTTAGCAGAGGTCAGTGCAGCCTTTCCATCAGCAATATTCGGTGAACGGTGCCCCTTTGTCACCCTGCCCAGCAGGGGGTGCCGGTAAAAATGGCTCCTCAAAACGGGGCTAATTGGCAGGTGTTAGGGCTGCTTGTCAGGGCACGTCACGGGGTTCACTCTGAAACGCCTGCCGAACAGCTTGGCAGTCGAAGGCGTTCGCCCCCCCCCCCACTATGCCGGACCTGCACCGGCCTGTTTGTTTATGCGAGATTTCTCATTTCCTTCCCAAAATACCTACGGTAACATCACTGGTCCAGAAAGAGCAAGTCTTACACTGGCAGCACTTGAATCTCATTTCTGCATGTTCGGTATCCACTTATTTGCATTATAGAATGTTCCGGTGGCCAGAAACCCACTTTGAAGGCTGGTTGTATTTCCGAGATTATTTCTGTGAATATGCAGAGCTGTTATTTGACTCGCCCCATCCTCTCTTCTTTCCTTTTCTCTCCGCAGGTCGGTTTCTTTCCCAGTGAGTGCGTGGAGCTGATAAACGACAAGGTTCCCCATTCAGTCACCGGCTCCATGCCCAAACCAGGTATGGTCAACCACGTCTGAGCATCTGAATGACCTAGAGGCGCAAAATGGAGTCTCTCACTCGCACGGCCTTCGTCTGGAAGCTGTAGATCTGTTAGATGTCCCGTTTTCATTTGCTTTTGATTTTGATTTTAACTTCCGGTGCCCAGCGTATCAATGAAATGGCTTACGAGTGTGGTTTTGCTGTAGAGACGGCAGTGATGTGGGGGTGAGGATTGAGGCGATGTCCTCAAGTTATGTTACGGCGAGGTGCCAGCGGCTCGTGGCCAGACGCTCATGCCGCCTCCTGTAACCTTCCTGCCAGGAATCACAGGCTGAGCGAGCAGTGTGGAAATATGGGACCAAGACCCGGTGTGGTCTTAGCAATCTGAGTGACAGGATCACATGAAAATATGGAGAGGGCATTTTGTGAAGGCAGGAGGGTTTGTTTGGATGCAGAAAAGTAGCTGTCACTGTTATTTCATCTGCTGCTGATCCTCTCCATCTTACAGAGACAAAATGCGCCCTTTGTTTGCTAGGATAGGTCAGAGACATAAGAGAGACCTTAATTCATACTGAGGGGCCAATCTTGTTAGCCAATCATATGTTTTTAATTGATGAGTGACAGGAGAAGGTGCACTCCGGGGGCCAATTAGCTTTCAGCTGAGGACTATGACCTGTGACCCCGCCCCTGAATATGCATCTGTTTTGGTCTTGCTCCCAAAGGTGAGCCTCTGAAATGGAATGGGGATGTTCATCTAACCAAATGCCAGCAGAAACTAGCTACTGTTTTTCCCGGATGTTTTTTTTTTTATATATCCGGAACGTTCCTGATTACAGCTCAGACCCCAGCCTCGTTATAAATACCATAACTGTATAATGCTCACATTTAATCTGCGGATTATGCATGGAATCCCCATTTAAAAACCAGGCCGGTTCTCACTGGGTTTCTTTTTCCGGGAAATTTTCCCTGCCGCAGTACACATCACTGCAGCGGTACACATCACTGCAGCGGTGCACATCACTGCCGCGGTACAGATCAGAGTGGAAAAAAAAATTTATAGCTAAAATGAGTCAACGGATGTGAACAGATACTTTTCTTTCTTTATTTTTTTTTCTTACTCGGCCATAAAATATGGTCACTCTTGTTTTCCCGTGAACTTTTCCTTGGATACGATGGCGTCAGGCTCATGGAGGCCGCCTGACATCATGTTTTTTGGACTCGCCACACGCTATGACTGCCCTCATTTCCTTTCCTCCGTGGACACGTGCCTTTTATCAGATGATGTGCAGCCAGTCCGAGAGGGTGAATCATCGGCGTCCGTCCGCCGCGTCGCTAACGTGGCTTCTGCTGTTTGACCAAAACACTGGAGCGGGGGTCTGATGTGGGAGCGAGAACATACAACAAGATGAGAATGTAGGGAATGAACAGACTGTGTGCCCAAGGGGGGCCTTATTGTTAACTCCCAGTGCCGCTGTCCGCCTGCCTGCCCGCCCAGTGGCTCTTTGCCTGCGCTGTCCTCTTGGGGGGGGGGGGGGGGGGGAGGTGTCTGTACGGGATGTCATGAGCTCAGATCCTCTGTCCCTTGCATGTTTAATGCTTTTATTTCGCTGTGTCCCCTCCCTGCCCCCCAGCATCCCCCAGCTCTGGTCTGCGGCCGGCCTCCTGGAGCTTCTTCCCACCCTGTACGTGCTGGTATACCTCACGCTTTTCCACAGGCACCCGACATCCTGTCCTGCATTGCCGCATTCCGGAGCCTTCTACCCCGCCCCCGTAATCTGCCAATCCCAGTACAAACGTGGTTAAGTTAGCGCCGCAGCAGACATGGTTTATATCGAAGCAGAATTTAACAGCGAGTTAGCTGAACAAAAGATAGTAGCTTCATGCTTTGGAAACACTTAAATCTTGGCTGTACCGACAGTAGACGCCTGTTCTCCCTGCGCTCTGGCGTGACTTAGCCAGCTAGCACTGTGGACGACGGGCACACAGCTGCCGTCCCATTGGCGCTGATTGGCTGGCTGGCTGACTGAATGAAACGCTTCTCTCCCTCCCTTTCTCGTGTCCCGTCCCGGATCGCACGCCCCGCGCCGCCCCCCCACATGCAGACTTGGAGATGGAGAACGTAAAGCAGGATAGTGTTTGGGTTCCTGACCCTCTAAACCACTACAGGCCCAACTCAGGTAGACGAATCTTCCTTTTTGCTTTTGTGTGCTAACCCAAGGTAGCACTAACCCTCAGCACTAACACACGCTGTCACCGCCGTCCTAACAAATGCCTGTAGCTTTGGAATTGACCAGAAATGCTCTGCTCTTTCAGGAGAGCGTCCGCATCACCTAATTTTAATGTTTAATATGGTTTTTGTCTATAGTTCTTAAATTTGTTTAGCAATAAAAGCATCTACAAAAAAAAAAACAACATGTAATGTTTTTACAACAATGTCAGACTTCTGAGCTGAATCTAAAGTATAGTTCTGTACCATCCTCTTGTATGATACTCAAGATTTTTGTTCTTAAATACTGACACGTTGTCCCATGATCTTCATCTTAATCGAAGCAGTTAGTGTAGTGGAATAGTTTAGGGGGGGGGGGGCTGGTTGAGGAGGTCCTCAACCAGCCCCCCCCAAAGGCAGAACTCAAATACTTCCCCTGCTCAGCTCCTGCTCTTTCCGGAACCATCTTTAACGGTGAATTCTCATCCGCTGCTCGACACAAGGTGCCCCCTCCTTTAAACCGGTCCTTATTATGTATATATTTTTTTTATGTGTGGAATTTTGTTATCTTTGCTGGGCTTTTCAGAAGAGGAAGATGGATTAAAGCATAAAACACACCTAATTTATTCAGTTCTGGTCCTCTTAGCATTTCAATTCTCCTCGGATGAATTGAGCTACATTTTCTCCACTGTGGCCAAAATACCGCATGCCTGCTAATCCACTCCCCAATATAACTCAGCTGTCACTCCTGCTCGCACTCATTCACCTCACAGAGCTTGTAAGGTTGACTTTCTCCCCTCCTTATCTGCTGAACTTTTCAAATATACCAATTTGAATAATTATGCCAGAGTATAAATAAAATAATCTGTACTGAACCTGACTTTAATGCCCATTTTAAAAGCCCTTACCATAAGCTGTAAGTTTATCAAGTTTTAAAACAATAAATATATCTTAATACAGTTGTTTATGAACTGGGGACCAGCAGCTGAATTTTTAACATGCCATTAAAAGGTCCCCCCCCCCCTTTCCGAAGAACCTTTTATGTGTGAGAAACTGTTGGTATTTATTTTTCCCCTAAAGTCATGCAAACAGGTGTTTGTGCAGATGTGGTGGCCACTCGTGTGCCTGTTCAAGGCGTCGTCCTCAGGCGGGGTCCTTTCCTGTCCCGAGGACCCAAGGCAGCTGTCTGTGAGTGTGCCAGAGCAGCTGGGAGCCCGTGGGAGCGAGGCGGCGTGAGGGGGGGGCCTGTAATGCCGGCCTGCTTTCCCAGAGACGGAGCCACTGCTCGCTATGTCTTTTCCAGCCGTCTGTGAGCAGGCGACATTCACACGAAGAGCAGGGACCTGGTACTGGATTCGTTTGGGGGTGATCGGGGTGGGTTGGCTGGGTGATGGAGCCCCCAGGTGGGTGCGGCCCTGTGGATTAGGATGCTCTACCTGTGATCGCCATGTTGCCAGGGGTCGGCACAGAGATTTCACCACTGGGCCCTTGAGCAAGGGCCCTAACACCTAATTGCTCCAAGGATGGGCCGTTTCTGCTTTCTCAGAAAGGTGTGTCGTTTTGGATGGGAGCATCTGCTAATTAAATGAAATATAAAAATCATAGAGGGGGTAGCATGGTGGTGCAGTGGTTAGCACTGTTGCCTCACACCTCTGGGACCCGGGTTCTGCCTGGGTCACGTGTGTGGAGTTTTCATGTTCTCCCCATGTCGTCGTGGGGTTTCCTCCGGGTACTCCGGTTTCCCCCCACAGTCCAAAAACATGCTGAGGCTAATTGGAGTTGCTAAATTGCCCGTAGGTGTGCATGTGTGAGTGAATGGTGTGTGAGTGTGTCCTGCGATGGGCTGGCCCCCCATCCTGGGTTGTTCCCTGCCTCGTGCCCATTGCTCCCGGGATAGGCTCCGGACCCCCCGCGACCCAGTAGGATAAGCGGTTTGGAAAATGGATGGATGGATAAAAATCATAGACTGAAATTTGGTCAAATGTGGTCTGACGTTGGGAGCCATTTCCCTCCAAGTGCAACTTAAGGATACATTTAATAGAGCTAAGTTATTGTAACCTAGTCTAAAGGTCTCTCCAAAACATTTTATATTTTTTATTCTTATATAGCACATAGGTAGACCATTAAAACTTATAAAATGTCATTGTGACACTCCTTGCTATGTAAGACCAGTACAATGTATTTTCTAATAAAGTGAAACGTGAAAATCATAGTAAATTGTGAATTACGCTTGGAGTTTTCCCCCGCTGTGTTGCCATCACACAGCCAGAACATTGTCCGTTGTCTTCGAGTGCAGTGACAGTGCTGTGTTAGGTCTCATTGAATTGGACGATGCCTTGCGTCAGAATCCGCTTCTCATAGTAAACAGAGCGTCCTTTTTTGGGCCCGGACAGCTCTGAGCACAATGGTTGGCACGCCTGGCTTACATCGGGCACGGTGCCACGTGACGGGCTTGAGGTGAAGTTATTTTAAACACCATTCTTCAGTTGGTGACACAGAAAATGTCAAGAAATGGATGTAAGCTAGGCTGTGATGTTAAACACCACCAGCCCCACCCCCACCCCTCAATCTTCAGTTTTTTTTTAATACGGTGGACCCGTTTTGCTTTTTTTTTTTAATTTCTTTTTTCCACCGGAACGGGGGCCCAGTGACTATTTGTTGATTTATATATTATTTAAAAAATATTTTCCTGTTAACATTGATAGACTGGTGTAAGTGTTGTAGCTGTCGAGGGAGTGACAGAAATCATGTGAAATAGACAGTTGGGTTAAGAAACTTCATTAACCTCGGGGGAGGGGCACACAGCAGCTATTACGGATTGGATTGGGCAGATGAACACGCATATAGTGTTTATGGTGTAAAGCACAGCGCAGGGACAGCATACATAGTCATGGGTGTAAATTATGTGGGGATGCGGGTTGTAACCCCCCCGATAATCAAAACCAGTGAATACAACCCCTTGGACACTCTTACATGGGTGGATACCTCAACCCCCGCAATTCTCATCCAGTTATGCCCTTGCGCATAGTAAGTAAACGTCTGAGACACCGTTATCTGGCTTGCGTGGACAGCGAGTTTCGCGGGGGAGTCGCCGACGGTGGTCGTACAAAGTTTATGATGGCGGGGGGTGACACTCCGACTGACACAAGCACAGGCAGCTAAACACGCTGCTTCGGTCCGGTTCATTGCACCGGGCAGAAATTCAAAATCGAAAGCGTATTTTTTCAGGTGTAATAGTATTTTCCTCCCTAACATAAGCAGCTTTGCCGTACATGGAGTCCGAGTCGGTTGCATAAATAAAATAGTTAAATTTAAGAGCCAGGTTATTTATTAATAGGCTACTGTTTTGGCCAAAGGCAATACATTACACCCAAAGAGAACTGCACTCAACCAAAGATTGAACCTCCACATTGATTACAAACTCTTCCAATCACCTTGACAATTACCCCTACTTTATAATCGACTCTACAACCCAAGAATTTGACAGATTAAGGACAGATTAATCCCCGTTACGTGCTGTTAACTTCGCAATATTTAGTAGTGCGATTATGATTATGTACAGGGTTTTCAGCTTTGGTCAGCGGGCTGGAGTGAGATTTTGTATTCGAGACAAGTCTGCCACGCATTTACATGTATGTAACAGTTTTATTACCTTGTAAATAATCCGTAGGATTTGCGAACTACTACAACGCTTTCGGTGAAGCTAATTTTAAGTTTGTAATGGAATAATACTGCTAGATCTGCCGTAAGAGTCTAAGTGGGAACCGTCCGTCGTAAGGATTTTCCTGCTCATTCACACCTAAATAAGTTTGATCCGCTTCCATTGTGACCTTCCCACCCCCCTGAACTCCATGACCGGGAGTCGGGGGGAGGTGCGGTGCCGGCTTCACTGGTGTAAACCGACACCGAGGGGCTGGACTTTCGCCCAGGGAGGGAGAGACAAAAAAGAGGATTCGGCAGTCCTGATGCGAAGTATTATAAACATCAGTAGTGCCGTTTGTAAGGCAGGCGTCCCCCGATCGCTCTGAAATTATACTGTAATTATTATTTTTTTTAACTCGGGTATTTTTGAGTATGACTTTGGAGTTTGTCTAGCTTACTTGCAGGGAGTTTCCTGCCTTCGGGGATCCTGGATCTGTGCGCAGGGTAAAAGTGGGTAAAGCGAGCGCCAGTGTTATAAGGAAGCCGATTCTCTTCGGCGACTTAAGGTAAAAATCATCTTTTCAGTGTTGACGATTCGTTTATAGTCGGAGTTAGTATGGGGGTTTATTGGCCACGTGAGTGCACAATTACAAGGGATTTGTCATGGCGAATATTAGTGACATACAACAGGGTATAGTGTATACATGAATTAAATAGTAAATAAAAGTGTTATTTACTGATTATGGGGCAGTGGCGGATACCAGCGGTAGTGAGATTGTGCCTTTTATGGTTTTTTAGAGTTAGTTCCATAAAGGATTGAAAATGAGAGTAAAATGACACAGACAGTGTTTCGGTTCCTCCGTAAAATGCATCCCTAAAGCTTATTAAAGCGTAGCTTATGTGAAGTTTGGGCTGTGCAATGTAGTAATAGACCTACTGACCAGGAAGCATTAATAGTCCCGTTCTTAGGCATCATATGGAGAGTTACTTCTCTCTGTTTTGTTTATTTTATTCCCGTGACTTTGGAAACTCAGTAATTCGTTTTTTATGGACAGTTTATTAGCTAACTTGACGTTTCGGCATATCAGCTATAAATTAATTCGTTGTTTTTCTCTGTTAAGACATTTAGCAGAATAGTGGAAGGTCTGCCAAGCTGTCGGCGATTGAAAAGGGAGGGGGGGGGGGAGAGAGAGTGCGCACCTCCCCAGGCTTTTTTACTCCTGCTGGTAACTATACCCAGTGGAAACCCGGGTTGGAAAGTCATGGTTTGGCTGGCGAGTGCGAAGACTGTTGAGAGCTGAATTGAAAACATCGACTTGGAGAAAATCTGCTTATGGTGTCGGAGTTTTTCCAGATGACTTTATAATGTTTTCATGATTTTGGATCGGTGCTAAATGTGTTTGAGGGGGTTACCAATGGTGAGCATCATAAAGAAGCGGTCTATAAAAATTTTAAGTCTCTGCGGCTATAAAATCGGTTTTAAAGCAGCATTATCTAACGATGTGCGCCGGATTGATTCATGTTTTGAAAATATTTTAGCTTCTGGGGGCAACATTCTTACAAAGCAGGGGATTTTTATACTAATAAAGTGGCCATTAAATCTAGGTTTGCGCTTTTAACGGAGCCTCTGGGTGATGACGGACCTGGAGCTGAAATTCAGCCGTACGATCAGTAGATGCAGTCATGCTATAGCCCACCAGCCTCTTATCTTCAGACTGAAGCCTGTGCTGATGTATCTGTAATTACAGATGTCCGCCCCGTTAGCCTCCCTCCAGGTTTATGTGGCTTTGATTTTACACCAGAATGAATTTGAGCCTGAAATCTACACAGATCTCCCCCCTCCCCTTTTTTTTAAGTAGCAGTGGTTGGTTTACGAGAGATGTTTTGGTTAAAAGTGGTATTTTAAGTGAATCCAGCTAAAGGGACTGAGTTTTTTCCTCCCCCTATATTCAGCATAATGTTTCAACCTTATTTATATCTATATAGTCATTTTTCTGGAAGATTTTCCTTTGTGTTTTGGGGGGTTGGATGGGCAGTGTCTTATAACCTCACTATATGCAAAGAAATATTGTTTTGTTGGTATGAACTTTGGTGCATGTTAAGTTATTTGTATCTGAAAATTTAATGTATAAAGAAAAAATGTTTTGGACACAGAAATACATGGCGATTAATTTTGAGCGAAGTAATCAGTGTGATTTCTATACACAGAAATAGCGGATGGTGTGTCTGAACTGACCTCTAACACTTTGTCGAACAGTTAAACACATTCCTTCCCTAAATAGGGAGGTTATTCCTGATATTTTTCCTCATGGCTAATCACCCTGGAACAATGATGCATACTGCACTTTTAATCTCTCATGTGCTGTATCACAAAGCTGCATCTCTCGAAGTCCCTCTACTGGCCTGGATTACCCCGCGTGTAACGCAGCATCGCTGAAATCTTTGGCCCGATATCTTCTTCACTTCTGGCACTGAAACGTGGTGAATAATACAATTTACATGAAAGTCAAGTCTTTTATACAAATGTTGTCACGCGGCTCTTGATCGCAGTGAGATCCCAGCTTGTTCTGGTTTAAGGAAATTCATTCATCTGAGAGATAAATATGATTAACCGAGCCAGCGGTGACTGCTACAGCAGGCATGAAGCGTGTATGACGAAGGCCTGTCTTTATGGAGAGTATCAGTAATGTTTAGGATACCGTTTTTGGGACGTCCTTGAAGTTCGCCAGACATAGTGCAAGTGCCAAGTTGGTGGGATTGTCCTTCATTTTTTGTTGGAATGTACGTTGTTAACAGGAAGTGTCGACAAATGTTGACTCTGACCGGCAGACATATCGCTCTCGCCTTCCGAATCTTATCTTCATGGATTGGCTTGACTAGTCCCTGCAGATGTCATGAGGTCAACCTGGCAGCGCCAAGTTGGGGGGGGGGGGTGGGAGGGGGTTTAGTGTTTGCAATTATTTTCGAAGCTCTGCTATGACTTCAGTCCGGGCTTTGCGACGCGAAGCAGTCATCATCGCCAGTGTTGTAAACTGGGGTCTCAGATCATTACTTTGTTTTGGCCGGGATTTTGCGCCCCATTCGCTTTCCAGCAGCAGCTGTCATGATCTGGGGGTGGGTGGGGGGGGGGAGTCTCCTCGTCCAAAAGGGGAGGGAATTCTGCTTTTCCAGATTTTCACATGTCGCTTCCCAGATGCAGAGCTACCCATCTCACTTCTGAAATGAAGAAGAAAAAAAGCAGGAAGCCGCAGAGCTCGCGACGTCATCAGCCCGGGTTCTCGGTATTTTAACCGTCCGAGGCAAAGCGTTTTGTTTACCGTTTTACTCGTTCCCGTTGCAGGCCGCCAGCTGACAGTTCACATCCGTGTAACGAAGGCAGTTAGGACATAAACGATTGCTGACTTTTCAGCAGGGTGGCATGCGAGGGAGAGAGAGCCGGTGGCTACGTGTCACAGCATCGGTGGTCTTTAGTCTTGCATAGACGGGCATTTCGAAGTCTTCATTTTCTTAAGGACTAAAATTATAATGCATGGCAAGCTTGTGCGTGGCTGTGATCATGTGCTCAGGAGATAGGAATAATTCCTATGATTCACTGTGTTTGAATATGTGTCACCACATGTAAATCCCATTGGGTAATGCCAGGTCTTTGTCCTCTCAGGCCTTTTCCCTGGAACCGTGCGCAGAATCGCCGGTGGTGGTTATTCTGCCTCAGGCTGTCAGAATGTCTCACTCGCTCTTCACCCATCTCCCTGCACCGTTTTCCTTCACCGTGGCCAAGAGCTCCACATGCAAATTCCAGGGCGAAGCTGCTGGATTTAATTTGCATGACTTTGTGCCTTTCAGCCTTCCCCCCCCCCCCCCCACCCCCAGCTCAGAGGAGAAGCAGCACGGAAGCTGTCAAAACATCTGAGGGACTATTTGACGGCCTCGCTACCTCTTTAAGAGTCTCCGTAGCTCCCTGCGGCCTACTTTGTGCAGAAACCTGAGGTGGACCCCAACCTCTCATCACGTAGTTGTTGGTTGTTTAAAGGGACAGGGCTACAGTGTCACTGGCCCCAGCTGGATGCTGATTGGTCTGCACACCTGTCACTCACTGATTCAAAACATATTATTGGCTAATGGTGAGGTTGGTGCTTCTGTATGAAGTATGGCTCTTCGTATGCCCCCTGGCCTTAAAGAATCCCACAATTGTAGTTTCCCTTCTTGCAAATTGAGTGGGTTCCGTTCAGTCGCTTTTCAAACACCATCCTTGCCAGTCGAGTTTTTGCTGTAGGGTTTCTTGTGGTCATGAGCCAGTTTGAAAGCGAACACCCAGCATTTTGTAAGCTCTGGTCAGCCTGCGGTATCGGCGGGTAATATTCCTGTCACAAGGCCAGAGGTGCCTGCTTGATCATGTGTCAGTTTAAAATTAATGTGCTACTTATTTTTGGGGGGGATTTTCTTATAGTGGATCATTCTAGAGTTGTTATACTTTGAATGGGATCTCTTTTTAGCCTGGAGAAGTTTGTATTCGTACAGTAAATGGTTATCAGAAAACTGAATAACAGTTTTGTGACCGGGGTGCACGGTCTGAGTCCTGAGAGAGTGCAGGTTTCCCTCACAAACCAGCAATCTCTCTCTGGTCACGTCTCTGCCCCTCTGTGGAGGCTCTTCTCTCTCCTCAGTGTCGTGGGCTACAGTACCGTATGAAGGGTTTATGAAATTCCTCTTCAAAAGGACAATTTTCCTCTTTTCAGAAAAGGTACTTTTGCTAGCTGGTTCGTCATTTTCGCTGCAAAATGGCCTTAAAGCTGCATTTTCTGGTTAAGAAGCCTCCTCTCTCGTGTCAGTTGGTTCGGTCGTTCGTTTCTTACTGTGTCATTTGTCACGGCTGGATGATCTAATTCATATTTTACCTTGTCTCTTGTGCGCTCAGTTCCCTGCCTGTCAAATTCTGTCTACAGGTGTTGGCAGGTTTGTATTGTACGAGTTAAACTCTGGGTTGTAGCAGAAAATGCAGGTTAAAATGCTGCCTGTTACCTCTGAAGAGCACTTCACCGGAATTACTTCTAACTCTAACTCAGTATTTGTCAGTCCAGTACTCCGGGGACCACCCAGACAGTCCATATTTTTTGCTCCCTCCCAGCCAATCAGGAGCACCGAATACTCGGCGAGCAAAAATACGGACTATCTGGGCGCCCCAAAGGATTCGGAGTCTGACTCATGGGTCCCTTTAGTTTGTAGTCGCTGCCAAGCTGGAGTCATGATAACGAAGATGACGTCATGGGCGTCACTGGCGATTTGACATGTCGTCTTCTCCCCGGTAGTATCCAAGAAGCACGGGAAGCTGATCACGTTCCTCCGCACCTTCATGAAGTCCCGGCCCACCAAGCAGAAGCTGAAGCAACGTGGAATCCTCCGGGAGAGGGTGTTTGGCTGCGACCTGGGCGAGCACCTACTCAACTCGGGCCATGACGGTGAGACGGATACGGATTTCCCCTCCATTATCCAACATGCTGGGCCTTCATTGGTGTGTTTTGGCTTTATTTGCCATTGGCTCAAGTACAGATACACTGTCATGCTTCTTTTCACATATCCCATCATGCTCTTCTCTTTTGAGAAGTACATATATATAGTTTGAGGTCTGATTGCAGGGTCAGCCCATTCATTGGGGCTCCTGTGTGTGCGTGTATGGTGGGGGGGGCTTTTCCTGTCAGGGAACCGAACCCCGGTCTCCTATATGACGGGCAGCGACACTCACCACTATACTGATGAGCAGCGCGGACCTCCTTTCATCCTTTTCGTTTCTGTGGGGGTGGACTTTTAATACTTCAGAAAAGTAGTGAGAAACGTGGGCTGAGGGGGAGGATTGGGGGGGAGGGGGGGCTCTTGACACACACGTGTTGTCCACAGGCAATATAAAATATATAAGAATCCTTTGATGCGAAATCAGCACTTGTGCATTGCAGGCAGGGTCTAAAAATCAAAGGAAAGTGGGAGCGAACTTAGCTACCAAAGATGAAAACAGCAGTAAACACTTCAGGCTTCCTACTGTTAAGTGGCAGAGCGAATCCTGGAAGAAGAGCAGTGAACCGTAAGCGGACGGAATGGGCATTTCAAGGCACAAGTATCAGGCCACCAATTACTGTGGACACCCGGACAGCATTCTACAGTGTTTCTAGTATCTCTAAAGGAGATGCACCAAAGGACTGGGAATATTCGTCGTTTTGTTTGGAACCACAATGTGCAACAGAAATTATTACTGGGGACAGAAGTACAACTACTTTTGAGAACATATTTATAGCTGTTAATGACTAAAATGATGGAAAAGGTCAGTAGGGTTGCTTGGATATGTTGTTTAGTAGGAGGATAGGCGTTATCCTATCTATTGAAAATCGAAATCGACCAATAATAGTCTTGGCTGAGTGACAGCCGTGTGTCATTGTATGTGATGATGGAACTGGAAATGAGGTTCAGTTTAAGTTTAAGGTTCAGTTTGATCATGAGCAGCTTGTACATTCAGCAGTTTGTGTATGCATAGCTTGAGGGGTATGTAAATAAGATGTCGTGCTTGTAGTTGGAGTGTTGTGGTACCACTGGTGTTCAGGTTGGCGTTGGTTGGTATCTGACTTTTTCAGGTCATTTTTAAGTTCTTGTTCTTTGTTTCTGTCTGCGGTTCCCCTTGCATGTCATACTCCAGAGGGTCAAGGACCCCCCCCCCGCCCCCCTGAGCCCAGAACCACTACTGTAATCAGTTGCACCAATTCACCCAGTACAGTGTCAGCATGAGAGGAGGTCTTCAAAGTAAGACCAGTGTAAAGGCCATCCATGGAGCTGCAGGGCCACCCCTCACTCCCGTTTCGCATTTGTGTGCCATTCCGATCACCCCCGCCCCCCCCCCCCTCGCCCCCCCGCTGCGTTAGGAATTTAAAGCGCGTCTCTTGAGTCCTTCCAGCATTTTATAGCAGTGATAAATTTTTAAGCATTTTTAAAAATTACTTTTTCATTTTTTATTGACAAAGCAGCAACGGTGCAGTTCAGCTCAGATGATTTAGTTATCCCTCTGTCAGTTACTGCCCCATCTAAAGTACTGCAAGTATTTTGGTTGATTGATTGTAAGCTGTGTTATCCTGCTTTGGCTAAAACGGTTTGGTTGTCATTCATATTAGCCCCAGAGCTGCATGGCCTGTGATTGGCTGCTGTCGGAGCCAGTGTTATTTTTGATAACATAATTTGATTTAGTTTTAGTCTTAGTCCTTTGATGAAAATGCAACTTAGTTTTTGTCATATTTTAGTTATCAGATTTTTTTTTGTTTTGATTTAGTTTCGTTTTAAACAGAAATTACAGGAAATTTAATCGACTAAATCTACAGTACATACTGTGAAATGAAACTAACAGGTTATAGTCATAGTCTAACACAAGCATGTACGCATGCATGCACATAGATTAGTCTACCTCTATGCACTCTAGATTCGTGAAGGAAACATCTGTAAAGCTGTCATTATAGCATGCCATTAGGTTTGAGTATGCAGTCTTTAAGGACATAAATGTAGCTGTTAGAACTGCAATATTTTGCATTACAAAGAGCTTTATATGATTTTTTTTATTATTAAATTTAATATAAATAAAACCAAAATTTAGTCTCAAACAAAATACTTGCATATTAGCACATCTTCATTCATATTATTTAACCAAAATAAATAAAAACAGAAGCGTTCGCTCTCAAAAACATCAAGTATCAGACTATAAAACTATTAGGGACGAAGGATGCAAAAGCAGGATATGGGGCCAACAGATGGGGTTTTATTCAACTAACAGACCTAGACAGAAAGGAAGAGGATCACAGCAGGGTTGCCACCTTCGGTCAGCTGGCTGGCCTGAGATTTTCAATTCAAGACAAATCTGTGCATGCACTTACATGTATGTAAGAGTTTTATTACCTTGAAGATATTCTGTAGGGTTTGCAGACTGCCCCAATGCTTTTGATGTAGCTAATTTTAGGTTTATAATAGAGTACTATAGGTTTGTCATAAGATTTGTTGCGTGAGCATGAGAGTGAGAAAGTGTTGTGAGTGTCATGCCAGATGCGTGAGATTTGGCAACCCTGGATCACGGGGGATCAAAACCAGGGGCAGGGATCCCTACATACGGGACAAGCCACAAGCAGGATCGATGTTAATGCCAGGACTGGGCAGCACTTTTATAGAAGGAATAACGAGGGAGCAAAATGAGAGGCAGCTGGAGTAAATCTCACAAGGGCGGGAAAGAGAGGTAAGACAAACGCGCAACAGAAATGGAATTAGGCTGATTGAAATGGAGTGGAGCACAATTCTGCCTGATGCGATGATTTCCTAATGATGCCCATAACTAGTGTTATCCAATTACAAGCATGTATACAAATTTTTTAAATTGCACCACCGCACACATACTCTTTATTTGTTGGCAGACTGTGACCTGTGTAAAGATCATAAAAACATTTATCTTAGTTTATGTCATTAAAGGTGCCTTTTTAATTAGTTTTTGTTCTGTTTTCATCACAGAAGAAATGTTGACAAGTATTTTTTTGTCGTCTTATCGACAAAATTAGCACTGGTCAGAGCTGGTAGCGTGGGTCGGTTCGCTCGGCGGCAGGCATGCCACATAGGCCCAGAAGGAGTCCAGGCCCAGTAGCCCAGAACACTAGGATGATAACCCCCCCCCACCCTCGACCCAACTTCCCAAGTCAGAGCTGGCTGTCCTTCTTGTGGATCGTTGCCACGGTGACAAATGAGCTTAATGTCCAGAGGTGATCTGGAACGGTTAGTGAGCTATCTTTCTCCTCCAATGACTCGAGACGTTTTGGTTCTACTTAGGCAGCTTTGTTCAACCTGTAAATCTTCTCTAAGTTGCAAACTGCCCCCCCCTTTCCAGGGGCTTGCAGGGGCAACAATGTTGTTGGGCAGCTTCCTCAGAAGTTACCACCCTCTGTGATCAGTTAAGTCGAAGTTTTGTCCGTTGCGTTTATTTAATTTTTTTTACACAGGTTTTACACCAAATACCGGTTGGTTTGGTGTTTGTCAGTTGGTGAGTTCCGAGAAACACGGTGAAATTCTTGTGCCACAGTTGTAGGGTGGGGGACAGGTGGGGGACAGATGACATGGGGATAGTATAAACAGCAATGCAGATGCTGGAGAAACAGCTTTGCAGTGCAGAGTAAGACACTACAAGACAAGTGCAATATGAGAAGCCAAACAGTAAATATGTCCCATTTTGTGAGATGTTGTGTTGAGTGACCATGTTTATTAACATAATGACACTGAGGACAGTAGGGCTTTTTTTGCTCTCGTCCCTCCATGTTATATGTGTTTAGAGGAAAAACAGGAGCCCTGTTGCAGTCACATGATTTATTTTGGAGAAAGTGACTTCGTTGTGCCATTGAGCATCGCAGAGTAAACGGTAATGCTGGTAGCTGTGATTTGTTAATAGGCCAGTGGGCTCATAGGGCCTGATTTACCACCCGGGTGCTTTGGAGGAACATTCCGGAAGCGCCGGGGAACGGATCTGAGCAGATGTTGTTGCGTCGCATGAGATTTCACTCCATCCAGAAAAAACACACGCAACGAGAAGCGCAGAACCTGGCTTTCTCGGTGGTTTAACGATTCCGTGAGATGTTTGGACGCGTGGCCCCTGCGCGGGTGGATTAGGGCTGTACGTGGCGCTAACATGACGGCAGGGAACAGTCATAAATATAGCAGATTATGGAGTTTTGTGGGTCAAACCCCAGCTGGCAGTAACATCTGCTGTGGAACTTCCGGAGAGGGATTTCCACGTTAATACACGTAAATAGCAACACATGGTCATGTTTTTTGTTGTGGGATTTTTTTTTTTGGCCAATAATTTTTAAGTGTTTTCTTCGTTTTACTCTCAAAGCCAGTTTCATCTGAAGACAAATAGGTTAGGCCACTAGGTAGAGTCCTTTTGCAGCTGTGGCTTCTGCGCTGTCCTTGAGACATAGTCCATTCCCCCCCCCCCCCCCACACACACACACCCCCGTTCTTCTGTGGTTCTTTAAAATGTCAGAGTGGGTGTTTATTTTTTTTTGAAAAGGGGCCTCCTTTCCTTACAGCCCCCACCCTCCCCCCCATCCTTTGGGAGGAATGTAGCAAAACTGCTGCATCCATGCAACTCTTCCTATTTTTGTTATCTGTGGGTTTGTGCCTCTGGGTTACCGGTACCGACACAGGCCCGGGTGTATTTTACGAGCCCGGTGTCATGGTAATAAGCCGTGTTCCAAAAGCTACCATGACGAACAGCATCAATAAATGTCCAGCTAGCGGCGTTCTCAGCTGGAGCTGCCTAGCAACCAATTACGGCAGACATTTATTGGGCGCTGGACACTTCTGCGAGGTGCAGTTCAAGTTCAGTCAGATCGTCTGCATGTGTGTGTCAGATCAAATCTTCTGGCAGCCAGCTTATCTGATCATGTTCAGATACAAGATTAATCGTCTTGTATACCATTAATCTCGTATGTCATAAATCATGAGTGAAGGATTTGAAGACTCTTGCCTGTAAGTCGTTATACCTTTTGATAATGCCTGAAATCGTGGTACCCGGTGTTTACTGCTACTTTTCATTTTAGCTCCTAATTATGCACAGGTGTTAATTACAGGATTCAAATCACATTATGCCCAAACACACACTGGGCGATTGGTATAATTTTTCTGTTCTGTGCGACTGAATTAGTGCAAGTTCTAAAGTGATTGAATCATGACAAGTTGTGATTTGTTTTAAGTCTTTAAAATTAATAATTCATGATTTTATTTAAACAGCTACGTTCCTCATCCTTTTGCTTAAATTAGCTAGAGAATGAGTCTGTGTCAATCAAGTTCTGCACCGATTTTTATTATTATACTTAAAACAAATAAAAATATAACCAGTATTCAGATAAAAAAAACATGCAGGAGGTGGACAACATAACGAACACCTAACAATATTTTCAGGGCCCACTTTTGCCTGTAGTCCTCTTCAGTCTTCCTTGGAATGCTGTCATACAAGTTGTAAATCATCTATAGTGGGACATCGGACAATTCTTCAAGAAAAAAAAATGTTCAGTTCTTTGAGGCGATGGAAATCTACTCTGCACTCTGTGCTCCAGAATTTTTCAGTGATGATGAGATATGGTGATTGGAGAGGCCATGGGAGGCGTTTGACTCCCTCGTGATGTCATGAAACCTCTCTCGAATTTGTTTAGCATTTAACATTTGTTTAGAGAGATTTAGCATCTTGAAAAACAGGAAAATCGTGAGAATCGTTTCCATCATGGGGTGTAACTGGTCCTGGACAATGGCCTTGGCCACCAAGCAACCATACAGAGGAACCGTGGAATGTAATTTAATGTGTAGTTTCCATTCTTTTACACTTCATTTTATTTAGCAGACACATGTCCAAAGCAGGGGGTGGCATGGTGGTGCAGTGGTTAGCACTGCATGGGGCGGCATGGTGGTGCAGTGGTTAGCACTGCATGGGGCGGCATGGTGGTGCAGTGGTTAGCACTGTTGCCTCACACCTCTGGGACCTGGGTTCGAGTCTCCGCCTGGGTCACATGTGTGTGGAGTTTGCATGTTCTCCCCATGTCCGGGTACTCCGGTTTCCCCCCACAGTTCAAATGCTGAGGCTAACTGGAGTTGCTAAATTGCCAGTAGGTGTGCATATGTGCGTGAATGGTGTGTGAGTGTGCCCTGCGATGGGCTGGCCCCCCATCCTGGGTTGTTCCATGCCACGTGCCCATTCCTTCTGGGATAGGCTCCGGACCCCCCGTGACCCAGTAGGATAAGCGGTTTGGAAAATGGATGGATGGATGGATGTCCAAAGCAGTGTACAACTGAGGCAAATAACATATTACAAAAATACGGCTGTCAGGGAGTCGACTAGGAATAACTAGTTATTCCCTACTCAACTAGTCACCCTACTCAACTAGCTGAGCTTCAAGCTAGTTGAGTAGGGTGAGCTTCCCCAGGTACAAGTGTTAGCAGTGTAGGAACAAGACCTGCACATCTTCCAACAAAGCAAGAATGCTAACTGTATATTATTAGCATATTATTATTGGTAACAAACCTTAAGGATACTTTTGAACCACCATGTTTCGGTTGAACACAAGTTAAAAACTATCTCCCCTAAAGTACTCAGCTTAATGCGAGTTGACTTGCGTGAATCATGCAGCCTGTTGGTTGCCATTTAATTAAGATCCCTGCAGCAAGAGGCCCAGCTAGATGTCGCGGATCTCTGGGACAAGTTGAGAGCCGCCTTTAATTGCTTGTCAGCTGACATGACTTGTCTTTTTCTGTAGTTCCCCAGGTACTCAAGAGCTGCACCGAGTTCATCGAGAAGCACGGGGTGGTGGACGGCATGTACCGCTTGTCCGGAATCGCCTCGAACATACAGAAACTTCGGTGAGAGAAAATCCCCCTGCTCCTTCCCTGACAGTAGAGCTTTCTCATCAGTCAGCGTTTGGCAGTTATTTCAAACTTTTTGTCCTCAATCAACCCTTTACTGCAACGGGCTGTAAATCAGGTTCCCTCGACACACTTGACAGTGCACAAGAGGATGGATTGATGATTGACAGACTTTTGGGGATTTGAAAAGGATTCGGCGACATATGAAGCCTAATCATCTTTCCCATTAAATATGTCCCTCAGTGTAGACCCAAGAGAAGGACCTGCTTATTGATTGCACTCCATTCATGGCTTTATGTGGCACGCATGTGACCTGTTATGAAATAAGCAACTGAACAAAGAGAGCTCTGGAACACCAGAGTGCACATATTGTTCATATTGACTCTATAAAGACTACCCAGGAACAAATATTTACATGATATGCGCTCCTCTAATGAATTCATGACACAGTAAAGACAGAGATGGTTGAAATCATTGAACAATCAAAAAGTACATAATTGGAAACATCAGGCGACCATGACTGTTGTGAGTCAAACGTATATTTATTTGAACTGTTAAAGTTGTCACCTCATCCACATTTCTCATCTTTCTGCATGACTCGTTTCGGTCAGTTTGACAAACATCCTTGTTCAGATCCTTCTTCATAATCCACGAGCTTACGATGCTTTTCCTTTTATGCCGAAGCATTTGTTGAACGTGAAGGACTCTGCAGCATTCTGTCTCAGGAGCGTAGCAGTTGGAACAGAAATTCATGGTTTCGATTTGTCCAAGTAACTCGTCATGAAAATAATTCCTGCATTTGGGCCAACTTGAAAAATTATGACGAAAAGTTAAATTAAATATCTATTAAATATATGGTTAAAGTTTACAACTTGAACAGCTTTAGGGCACATAACTCAGTTTTGTTTGTCTTTTGGCATCCTTTTCAGTTTTTTTTTCTTCCCAAAAATGCTGCAGGAATAGCTATGATAAATAATCACATTTGTACACAGGTCACTCTGCGTGCTTCTGAACTCCTTGGGATATTATTTTGGTTTAAAGCCAGAAGTTTCACAAGCTTGGAGGCAGTGAAATGTGACCAACTTGGACCTGGGACAGCTCTAAGCAGAGCAGGGGCTCACTGAAGACTATTGGGGCGAGTGTAGGCGTGGTTTAGGATTCATTCTCATCCGGCAGATTAAAGGATGACAGCTTTTGAACTCTTCTCACTGCTGGTGAGAACATTCAAGTGAACATGCAGGTCGAGCAGCCCCTGTTTACATTACGCCTCAGGTGTCTTGGACAACGACGAAGTTCGCGTGAAAGTCAACCAGCTTGCTCTACTCGCATGACCATCCACGGCTCGTGGACGTTGGATGTAAATTAACTCCATGAGGGTCTCCCCGCTAGCAGGAATCTCTTGACGGGCTGAGACTTGCTCCTATAGCCCCGACACGAACGTCTGGAATTTCAAACCGGGTTTGTTTTTTGTCCTCTGACGTGTTTCAGGTGACATTTCACTTGGGTTAACATTCCACGGCTAATTTTAACCCAACAATGAACCGACTGCAAAATGTGTGGCGTTAAATATCCCTTATTGTCCACTGTTTTTAAAATGACGTGCTAATGCCGACAGGGTTTGTCTAGGACTTTGGTTTAGGTGAAAGAAAAACAGCCTTTGTCAGTTTGTCTACCCATTTTCTTTATACGATTTACTCATTTCATTTGATGTAATCTAGCAGCATGAATGCAGTTAGCTGCAGGGAATGTGCAGTATCAGGTACATGAAGACGATATCTTGGCCCTTGTTTCATGCAGTGATGGCAGCATTGCCCCCTCTCCCCCCCCCCCAGGCACGAGTTTGACTCTGAGCAGATCCCTGACCTGACCAAGGATGTGTATATTCAGGACATTCACTGCGTGGGCTCCCTCTGTAAGCTCTACTTCCGCGAGCTGCCCAACCCACTGCTCACCTACCAGCTTTATGAGAAGTTCTCGGTAAGCCCCGCCCCCGGACATGGATTGGGTCTGGGATGGCAAGGTGGGGGGTAGGACACATGAAACATTTCTTGTTCCTTCAGAAGCAGGTAATGGCTACTTCTATGAGAAGACATCCCCTGATGGTAGCATGGCTCACCACAACGTCTTGCTTAATGTAAAGTCAAATATTTTACCTAACAGCAGTAAATCCCCATAAGAGCTTATTTGCAGAAGAGGTACATATTTGCCCAGTCCTATCACCGACATTCCACCCCACCCCCCCACATGCATTGATGAATGTAAATTCATAAGCTGGCCATCCTCTAGTGCTGGAGAAGAAATTCACCATACATCACACTCGCACACTTGGCTTCCGCTAGTGAGTCAGCATGCAAATTTCTTAAAATACCATGTCTGTGTAGCTTTGTACGTTCACCTGTTTTTTTTCCAGGATCAGTACATGCTGAGAGACTGTACCAAATGTTTGTTTCCCCCCCGTTGAATTTGGGGTGAAACCATTATGAGAAGATTGAGGGGTGGGTTGATGTTTACTGATGTTTACAGGAATGGGGGAGGGGTGCATGTACCACACCTTGTCCTCTTAACTCGGCAAGGGCATGTCGCAGTAACTCCTGAGATACCGGCTCGCCCCTCTGACCCGGCGTTAGCGAGAGGTAAACACTGACGAATTCCTGAGTGCTGATCCGCCACGCTCGCTCTCGGCAGGAGGCCGTGTCGGCAGCCACCGATGAGGAGCGGCTCATCAAGATCCATGATGTCATCCAACAGCTGCCGCCTCCACATTACAGGTCAGGCGTGCTCTTTGCTGCCACCTACAGGCTAGCAGGGAATGTGCAAATATATCCATATTGGAACAGGATACAGTTTTTCCACTTCCCGTGCTGTGGACCCAAGGTATAACTCTCATTGTTTAGTACGTTGCCATTTACATTATGGCTCATCTAAAAAGAATATTTTCAAAAATTAATTTAATGGATATAAACTGGATTTCTGTCAATAGGTTGCAAATGACACCACGGTCAGTTTGTAATATATGAAACGTAGTGATCTGTCTCCCTCTGCTGGTACAAAAGTGCATTAACTGATTTTATTTTTTTTCAGCTTGTATTTATGGGTTTCAAAGCAGAGTAATTTAATATGTAAAGCATGATGGCATCATGTTTCTGTCTCCCAGAACCCTTGAGTTCCTCATGAGGCACTTGTCCCACCTGGCAACATTCAGCTATGTCACCAACATGCACATCAAAAACCTAGCCATCGTCTGGGCGCCCAACCTTCTCCGGTGAATGAATCCTTTGCTGTATTAAAACATTTCTTTCTTAGGAGAACCTTCTTGACCCCCCCCCCCCCCCCCCCGTCACAGGTCTAGTTTGGTTGTCTATCATGAATACTTTTTCAACAATATTTTAGCACCTTGTCTATTACAGTATCCTGTGTCAGTATTTTCTTGTTTTTAAATGATTGTATTGTCTTATAATAATGATGCTGTTTAGGCCAACATATGGTTTGCTGTCTGCTGACCCCTGCTGACATGTTCCTCACTCAGGTCCAAGCAGATTGAGTCGGCCTGCTTCAGCGGCACGGCGGCCTTCATGGAGGTGCGCATCCAGTCCGTGGTCGTGGAATTCATCCTCAACCACGTGGACGTGCTCTTTAGCCCCAAGCTCAGCTCGCTGATCCGAGAGGGCGCCGGTACGTCGGGCAGTCTTCTCAGACAAGCTTATGGACCGTATCGTCCCTTTAATGGAAACCTACGACTTGAGCGTCACCTCATCTCCAACCGTGTCTTCGCAGGCCATAATTCCCTGTCCCGGCCCAAGTCCCTGTTGGTGTCCTCGCCCTCCACCAAGCTGCTGACTCTGGAGGAGGCCCAGGCGCGCACCCAGGCCCAGATAAACTCCCCCGTCACCGCTGATAGCAAATACATCGAGGTGGGGGAGGGACCTGCCGCCCTCCAGGGCAAGTTCCATACAGTCATCGAGTTTCCCACCGAGAGGTGAGTGCCGCCTCGATCAGGCAGTGAGCGCCGTGGCCGCTGACTGTTAGTCAAGGGGTAAATAACGTCCAGTGAATGAGTGGATTTGACCTGAGCTTGGCAGGCTGTGGTGCTCGTGTGCCCTGAGGTTTTCCAGTTTTGCTACAATTCGCTCAGCCGCAGCAGTGGGAGAGTGGCAACCAAACAGAGCGAGCCAGTTCAACAATTAGTCGCGCCGAGTGCTTTAAGTGCCCTGGTGGATCGAGAGCATGTCGCAACCTGCCAGCGCTGCTGGTGTTCCAGGGAGCTGTGGTCTCATGCGGCGGTGGAGCACAATGATCCGTGCTTCTGAGAGAACGCTTTCTGCCTTTGGCGACGTTCCTCCCCACTACTATAGGAAGAGGCCCCCTATCAAATCAAAGAAGTCCCCGGTGGGTAGCTGGCGGTCCTTCTTCAGCCTGGGAAAGTCCTCGTCTATGGCCAAACGCAAGCTGCAGCGCAACCCCAGTGAGCCCAATGAGCTGAAGGCCATGGCGCTAGCGGGTGAGGCCCTCGTCCCTGTCCGTCAGAACGCCCCCAACCCCCCAGCTTCAGAACGTCACCCCTGATCTTAACCATCCTCTTCACGTCTTCTCCAGGAGGCAGAGGAGATACAGGGACTATGCGCTCCGCCAAAAGCGAAGAGTCTCTCACCTCACTGCACAATGTGGAAGGTGATGTTACTTTCCTTCTTCCTACATTTTATCCCAAAATATTGTCATGACTCTAGTTTTCTTATTGTCTTGTGGACCTGTGCTATACTGCTGGGTGGGTGTGTGCTTCTTGTGATTGCTAAGTACTCAGATTTTTTTTGTGGTGGTGTGTATATATATTTCTAACGATTACTGGGACGCGTTTTCCTCAGGCGAGTCGAAGGTGTACCGCCCCCGCAGACCTCGCTCCAGCAGCGACGCCCTGTCCGCCTCTTTCAACGGCGACTTGCTGGATGGGCGGCACCACTGCAATTCGTACGACAACCTGGGCCAGGGGGACAGCGACGGCGATGAAGGCCCCATCTGCGTGCCGGCCCTCATCTCGCCTCCACGTTCTGCCGAGGACGTGGACCTCAGCCCCCCCGACATCGGTGTGGCCTCTCTGGACTTCGACCCCATGTCCTTCCAGTGTAGTCTACCCCTCGGTGAGCCGTCATTTCCCTCCCCAGAGTCGGGGGGGGAGGCCGGCGGTCTAAGGATGAGTCCAGGGGCCAGCTTCTCAGAACCGGTCTCCCCCTCCCCAGAGAAAGCCTCGAGCCCTTTCTTGGCGTCTCCCGACTTCAGTCCAGCTCTGGGGGCTCAAGCGGAAAGCAAGAAGCATGCCACCGCCACCCTCGCTGAAAATGTGGTGCAAGCTTTCTCCCCTAAAACGTCCCAGAAGAGCATCAAGCTGCCCCCTTTGGCTGTCTCTGAGCCTGCAGCGGCATCCACTCCAAAGCAAACCCCCGAGACAGATGGTCCCCAGCCCCCTTCCCCCGCCCAGGCTCCCCAGGGCTCTCTGGTCCCCCCACCCGACATGATTGCCATGCTGCTAAAGACCAACGAGGCTGCCCCAAGTGAAGGCAGCCTGCCGGCGCCGCCCGGGAAGGTCCCTGAGAACAGAGACCACATCAAAGAATGCACAGAAGCTTCCGGACCCACCGGGCCTGTCTGCCCTCCAGCGCAGCAAGGTCAGTGGACAGCAGGTACCTCCTCTGTGGTTTCATACTCTTCACACCTTAGCCTTTGAAATGTGTTTCTGTGGGAGAGGAGCGTCTGTTTTTCAGGGGTAACAACACACTCGTCCCTTGCCCTTCCTGCTTCTTCTGCTCTTAAAAATCAGCTTACTTTCCCATGTGTTATCCCCAGCTTATGGTCCTTTCTGTTTTGTCCCTCCCCAGGAGCCGTAGCTATGGATTCTTCACAGGCCCCTGCCCCTGTAAGTTCAGTGTCCCTTCTCCCACCGCCTCCCCCTCCAAAGAACGCGGCCCGCATGCTCGCCCTGGCCCTGGCTGAGTCTGCCCAGCAAGCCAGCTTTTTCACCCAGAGACGGTCCTCGGGTCCCCCAACTCCTATGTCCCCCCTCGATACCCTGGAGTGGCCACCACCGCCTCCCCTCCCCCCCCCAGCAACCCCTGAATTGGTGACGGATAGGGACGCGTCCCTGATGCCAACCTTCTCTTCCCCTCCCACTACTGCATCACCTGCCGAGAGCCACGCACTAGTGGCCAGCTCCTACCTTACCCAGTCCAACAGTACATGGCCACCCGCGGCATCCAACGCTAACCAGGAGAATGGCAGTGCGCCCGTCGCCGCGAGTGACTCCTCAACAGAGTCTGTCAAGGGTACCTCTCCTGCTACCCCCCAAGCCCCTCAAATATCTCTATCTCAAAAAAGTCCAGAAAGGCAGCAGCCTGCCCTGGGCCAAGTTCCTGTGACCAGCTATTCTAGCACCACTACTGCCAGCACCGGCATCAGCCCATCCACCTCCACCACCGCCTCTACTACCACCACCACTAACAATGATTTGGGAGCCATGCCACATATGGAGGTGAGTAATTAGGAAATGGGAAGCATGCTAATACAGTTTGAGGGGATAACCCTTCTCAGATTGATCTAAGAACCCTTGTCTCTCTTCTGTTTTTAGACACGGGTTGGTGTAGACGTCACACAGAGTATTCCAAAACCCGCAGAGCAGTCTACCACGACTGTGCAGCCGCCGGCCAACACCTGGACCGCTGCCGTTCCGACTACGCCCACTGAACAAGCGGATAAGCCCTGGGAAGCTCCGAAGGCAGCCCACCCTCGGACAGATCCGGTACCGGTGTATCAAGGCTATGGGCCCACGCCGCCAACACCGCCTGTGCGCTCCATCGAGAGCAAGCTGGCCACTGCAGCTCTCTCCAACACGGAGGCAGCCAATGCTTCCAACTTCCATACGATCCTGGCAGAAGCTGCCATACCATCCTCAGTGGAGGAGGCCCTTCCGCAGCCTCCCCGGCCGCCACGGAAACCTTCAGTCCTCCAGCCCACCTACATGTACCACCCAAAGGCAGAGATCGCGTTGGAGGCTGCAGCTGAGGCATATTACCACCAGAGGGCGATGCCGGTGAGCCAGCCTTCAATGGCGTATCACTATCGGCCTGACAGCGTGCCGCCACATTTGTCCTACGCTTCTAAATCAGAGCCTCAGATTATCTATAGCACTCGTTCTGACGGCCGCTACAATACCATTGGACCAAGATCTTTCCATCAATCCATCAAATCCCGTGGCCCTCACAGGGGAGAGTACATTCCGGGCGGGTCGTCTGGACACCGGAGTCAGGGTTATGGGCCCATGGACAGTGCCATGGTGTACCCCACCATCCGCCGGGTCCACTCTCTGCATGTGCCACCTACTGCCATCCGCTCCGTGCCAATCACACGAACTGAGGTGCCGCCAGAAGATGAGCTCTATTACTACCAGCGGCCGATCTACCAGTGCAAGCCATACCAGCAGCCTGTGCAGTCAGACTACCACGTAACCCAGCTGCAGCCCTACTTCGAGAATGGCCGAGTGCAGTACCGTTACAGCCCCTACTCTAGCGCCAGCCCCCTGGATGCGCCCTACTATGATGTGGACCCGTATGGGACCATCCGGCTGCGACACTTTCACTCCTTCAGCAGCCGAGACCTTGCCCCGCCCCTTAACAGAGCGGGTGCCAAAGCTGGGAACTACCACTACTTATCGCGTCACGTCCTGCCCAGTGGTAGGGAGCACAGTTTTGTGAGCAGGGACATGCCCCCCTCCCACAGCTCGAAGGGGGCTTCAGTTTACCTGGCTATGGATCCCGAGGAGTCTGAGAGACTCCGCATGCACTCCGTCCGACGGGAAAACAGGGCCAGGCAAAAAGCGAAAGGCCCGGTTATGTCTCAGTATGATAACGTGAGTCCCTTCATTCCCGGAGATCCGGGAGGAATGGAAGTCCTGCATCTCCGCAGCAAATCTGATCCGGGAAAAACGGTCTTGATGACTGCCGAGGGTAAAGATGGGCGGTATGGCGTCACTCCGGCCTCTCAGCATCCTCCCAGGCACCTGCTGTCCGACCCCGACGTCTTCATGTACATGGAAACCGAGAAGCACTACCAGGGCAATGGAACGGCTGACAAGCCAGCTGTACCGCTCAAGCCAAGTGGCTCCCATAGCAACCAAACCGGATATCATCATCCGCAACATCCACACCAGCCTCCGCCCCAGCCGGCTCCGCGGACCCTCCCTCCGCATCAGGAGCCAAGCCGTCCAGAATCCAAAGGCGATCCAGGAGACAGCAAGCAAGGAGGTGGCGGCAGCAGGCATTGGCCAGAATGCCCCGAGCCCCGGGGGCACCCATCTCGCTATGAGCGTTCTGACCAGGACAGGCATGCAATTAGGATCGCACCCGTATCCACCAGCGGCTACCCCGAAGAAGAGCCACAGGTAGCCCCTGTGAAACCCGTCCCCCCTCCCAAGCCTGAGAGGTCCCACAGCATGCGAGAGCGGCACCACTACCACCAGTCCAATCCCTCCACCGTTCACCTGCAGGAGAATCCCGAAAGGGAGCACTGCGGGTCTTATTCCTACCAGCCTCACGGGCAGAGACACAGCACCATGACCATGCTATCGCACTACGACAATCTGGATGACTATCACCCTGTCTCTCAGACACAGACACAGTCACAGACTCCGGTCTCCAGCCGAGGAGGCACTGTTCCTTACGCAACCCCGGGATTCACAACCCCACAGAGCGCTCGTGCATATTCCACTGCCCTGGGGCAGGGGGCCTTCCTCCCAGCTGAGCTGTCCCTCCAGAGGCCTGAGACAGAAATACATGCTGAGTGACAGACTTACAAATAAACTGACTAGTTAAGACAAATTAATAAAAAATAATTAAAAAAATGAACAAAAAAATTCAGTAAATTCAGCAGCCTCTGCAGGACAGTGGACTGTCTGCGTTTGCCTTTCTTTCTTTGTATTTTTAAAGAAATGTAAAGAAAATTACAAAGACTTTTTACCTGATCTGAATGTACCATAATTTCTTCCATTGTCTAGAATGCCACACAGCTGTTACTTATCATATATGTATATATGTGTTTAACAAATGGTACATAAAATCAAAAATATAGAAATAGGGGGAACTATTGCTTATAAGGGATTTTTCGGGTGGGTGGGGGCAGGTAATGGGATTTAAGGTTTGCATTTCAGAAATGCATGTACACTATTTCTCACAGTACAGTTCTGTGTACATCAGCCTACATTGTGTACTTTCTAGATGTTGCAGATGGAGGATGGAATGTATATGTGATCATGCCCTTCCATTCCTCTGAGTACATGCTTGGCCGGTGCATTCGGTGGTCTTGACGTCTGTGCATTGGGTTGGGGGCCCACAACCACGAGTTACAGAGAGGCCAAGGTCACTTCTGAAAACAAGTGGTTCTCCACCGCTGGGCCGTGACTGCACCCGCCGTTTACTGCGTGACAGCATGACATTTTAAAATCTCCTCTGTTCTCACTATAATCCAGACTAATGCTTGGGGGGGGTGCTGTAGAGACAGGACGCCTTAGGAATATACCGCTTCACATTTTCTCGCAAACTGGACCAAATATCAAAGCGAACCTGTTTTGACCATAGCGTTCATTCCCGAAAGTGTCAAAATACGTTTGTGAATGTCAGAATAGTAATATAAACTGTCTTAAGAATAATTCTATGTATTATGGCAGTGTAATTTTTTTGTCACGAAGGACATTAAAAGGATTTGCAAAATTGAATAAAACATTTAGGATATTTAATTGATTTAAAAAAAAAAATCTGAATGCAATTGTGTTTTTAAAAAAAAAACCTTTTCTATTTCTAAATGGAGATTTTCATGCTTCAGAGGGTTTCTAGTTACAAAAGTAAGCCTTGGAAACATCAGAAACACAACCACGGGCTTGGCACTAACCCATGGCAATGTGTATGTAAGTATGTCTGCAGTTTTACACAGCTTCCAGCATACCATAGGCTCTTTGGGGGGTGGGGGTGTCTGCTTTCAGTGTTTGATTCTTCACTATTAAACGTAGAAGATTCCAGAACAGAGGGCGAAGTGGTTGTGCAGTGGCTAGTGTTGTCACCTCATACCTCTGGGGCCGTGTCCAGTTCATGTCTCCAGCCTGTTCTCCCCTTTCTGAGGCGTCCTCCAGTTCGGTCCCCACAGTCCAAAAAACATGCAGAGGTGAACTGGAGTTACCAAATTGTGTGTGCGTGCGCCCTGTGTTGGGTTGGTGCCCCATCGTGGGTTATTCCCTGCTTTGTGCTGGTAGGCTCCAGACCCCCCCCCCCAACTCTGTGTAGCACAAGCATGTATACAAAATAGATGGAAGGTTCCAACACAGCTACCTATGTAGAAGCCACATCCTCTATGCTGACCAAAAAAAAAAAAGGAATGTTCCGGTAAATTATTAAAAAATTATCTCAGTTTTGGTAGAACTAGTGAAGGTATGAAAGGGAGAAAATCACAATGATCCCACCACCATAATAAAGGTTAAATTTGAACAGAATTCATCTGAAACTGAAATAGGTATCCTCTTATAATTACTACAAACCGGTGTTTCTCAACCCAGTCCTCGACCCCCCCAGACAGTCCATGTTTTTGGCAGGTGCTGGGAGGGAGCAAAAACATGGGGGGGTCCCTGAGATCTGGGTTGAAAAAGACAGTATTTTATTTATAAAGATGTAAATACCAAAATGTGAACTGACGACCGATTGGAGTGTTGAGTTTTTGTTGGTATTGATATTGGGTTTTGTCCATTGTTACTTATAAAATTTTTGTATTACAGACTCCAAAACCATTCACCCATTGTAAAATAATGTGGTTTCCCCCAACCCAAGACACTGAAACGTAGCTGGATGAGCCACCTAGCTCTGTGCTAAATGTGAACATCTTTTGTATCAATAACTGGAGAGTATAAAATGTTATTGTGGAATATTACAACAAAACTGTTCTTAAATAGCAGTGAATTAAGTCTTATTTATGCTGTTTATACGTATTGGTCTGACATTTCCTTAACTAATGCAGTGTGACATTTTCAAATAGAAATGACCTTATGCTAATAAACAGGACAAGAGATATGCTTGAGCGTGAAGGTTTGCTTCAAGCAGTGTCCTTCATGAAGACAGACACTTAAGGTTTTTTATATAACAGTTTCATTTCCTGTGTCACTTTTGGATGATTACTAATAAATACTGCATTATTTTATATTAAAATGCTATTTTTAACCAGTCGCATTCAAAAATGCTTGTCATTCCAAACATTATTTCATGACTGCTACTGATTGAACTAATCCGTACAGCATTTAAATTATGTAGATCTTGAACACACAAACTCATTTCTGAATGTACACTATTATAAAATATCAAACCAATATGACTGACCCAATTACGTGATGATGAGGGGACCTGTGGACACAACTCCTTTCCTCTGGAACCTAAATTTGAGATAGAGACACTAATCATAGGAGTATGCACCTCTGCTTTTCTTACTGTACTGTTGTCTTTTGCATTCAACTAAGAAACTGCAGGACAAATAGATTGTTGTCTTGGCAGATGATACGTCTTACACTTAAGTATTAAACAGCCTATTAATGGCCACAGACTTTACTTTTAGGTGTGAAGAATGATGCTGGCAAGGAAACCTAATTGAAGGACATTGTGGATTCTGAGAATGACTACTATCAGATGTTGCATAACTTACAGGGGGTGGTTCACGAATGACTCGGGCAGTCGCTTCCCATTCATTGTTTTCAAATTCATTTCTCAAATACGTGACACCGTTTAGACGGTTCCATTATTTTTGTACGGTCATTATTTGAAAATGAACACTGCATTTCTAAATAGGACAACGAAATCTTTTAGGCAGCAATAAAAACATCTCAACTCTACATAGTTATTGTGAGATACAGAGGTATATATATATATGTACGTAAACAAATCCATACAAAAGTTGGAACAAAATTAAAAACTTAAATTAACCAGTTTTGTGTATTTTTTTAAGACTGTATCTTTCCCAGCTAACATTTAGTTTGACATGCTGGTTGCGCATTTTGAGTGAGGCACCATTCCTCCAGAATTCGCATAGCTATTTTTAAAAATTAGCTGGTGTTTTTGGGGGTGCAAATCTCTCAAAGCAAAACGTACTTTTCCCGTGTGCGTGTATATTTATTTACAATACTTTTAATCTTTGTAGTGAAAAGCCAGTGTATTCTCAATCCGTGACGATCGTTCGTCTTGCACTTGCATCCGGCCTGCTAGTTCCCAGTACTGGGAGTGTTTTCATGGAGACTTTGCAGGGCCAAGTCGGACCACTTCATCTCTTGTTCTTTCACGGACTCGGTAGATCCGCCATTGTCTTGCTCTGCCTCAGGGAGTTCACTCTAGAGAGGAGGGGGATCATATTAATTTTTAGGTGACGCATAAGATCCAGTTCGGGTGTCTGCAACTTCCATTGAACGATATCAAGGTCATCTAACAGGACTGCAAATATGCATCCCTTAGCACCAAACCCCCGGATCTAATTCAACTTGACAGCAGAAACAAATTACCCAGTAACTTTTTGGGATACACTCCTGTAGAAATTCTTCTCACCTACTGAAAGTTTTGTCAATTTACACTACGTTTCCTAAGAAGTTTTCAAAAGCTTAAATTTTAAATAGTTTAGAATCAGCTGCAATTAACTTCGACGTTCAGATCAAAGTGTTCACATAACCAGAGAGTTGTATTTGTTCCAGATATTTTTGTCCCTCAAACAGGGCGTGCTGGGTCTGGATACCAAAACTTCACAGCTGGTAACGTACATGAAAATTAAAAATATCTGGTTTTTAAGCGCAGTTAAATGCGTTTGACAGAATATTTAGCGGCAATTAGATCACCGCCCCAACAAATGTCTATTCCGCTTTAAGTGACGTGTGCATCCATATAAAATGTTGTGACGTTTGCTAACTTCATTTGAAATCAAGTGACAATCGTTGTAATTGGTTAAATTACCGTGTTAATTGCTATGATGAAACGAAGGAAAAGCGAAACCGATGTCTTAAGGTTTCGAGGACGGGAAAATATGTACTGTAAATTTGTTGTCGCGCAACATATATTGCGCGAATGAGCATTAATTTCTAGCCGTATGCCGGGGGGCTTACAAGCGGTATGGTGACATCCTCATAGGGCAGACGGTCCTCCCTCCAGGCATCATCGGTGAGATCCAACACTCTTCCATCTCTCTGTACTTCGCTGTCCATCTCTGAATAACCAGATCGAAACGATCTGCGTTAGGGCAAACGACGCGAAACTGTGATTAAGCGACAACGTACGTGCAAGTCAACGAAATTAACAATAAAAAAATAATAATAAAACGAATATATATACAGTTAAAATAGGCGTGCTTATGTTAACGCAATCCCGCGCTGTCGGTGCTGAGGAAACGGAGATTTAAGAAGTCGTCCTCTTCCGGGGTCCGGCTCTGTGCCTTTCAAAACAAGACCGTGGAAAGCAATAGCACGAAATATTAGTTCCCATTTTATAAAATTTGACCAACTATTTTGCGTGCGAAGGATTTCAGTTAATTTTATGCATTATAAAATCAAGCTGATTTTCCTTACCTTTGATTGTATTTTAGCTGTGCTAATCTTGTTTTTGGTGACTTTTGAAACCTCTATATGACATCTATGGCATGCCAGGTTTCTATAGAAAATGCCAAAATCAGCGTATAATTACGACGTCGACAACGCATTGTGACAGTGCCCTTTGTTCTGACGCTCGTAATAACTTTTGCAGATTTCCTCTGTACACAGACTCTGTATCTTTAAAGCTTTAGACCAAACTAGGTGCTAGCGCCATGATCTGATCAGCTGGTGGTCCAATCACACGAAGAAACCTATCTCGCGCTGACGTTCAGTCGCATTTCTATTGGTTAGATTTCCATTACCTCATGATCTGGGCTGAACGTTTATTGGTTACTGAAATACATCACCTGGGTTTCCTGCAGAATTGCTGGTTTTCCTGGTTAAATCTGAACAGGTAGGTGCATTGTAATGTGTTGTTGATGCGTGTATATAGCGGAATTTTCCCATTATGTGATGGTTAAAGTGGATGGTTAAAGTTAATTCTGTTTAACGTTTAATTTTAATCTGTCTGCTGTCGTTGGCAAAGCTAGAGGTATCATTAGACAAGCTTCAGTAAACTTGAAGTTGTTTTGCGAAGGTTGCATATTTTTAACTAATCTGGTTACTGGTAGCTGGTTAAATCTAAATATAACATGAAAACGTGTCGATGTCAGTGTCACCTCAGTTTAGTTTCAGGATTAGTGATTTTGTTTTCTGTTGCACTCTATGCCGTCTGTCATACTGTTATATTATGATCTGTGAAACGTTACAAGGGATATATACATGTGCGCAAGTATCCGTGTGTGTGAATATACAGTGCGCCCAACATACTGCAATTATCTTTTAACCAAATGGTGTTATAGCGTATGTGAACATATAACATCCAATCCATCAAATGTAACCATGCATATAACGCACACATTTCGGCATAAATTTCTAATTGTCTTGAAAGGACAACCATAAGGTGTGACTTTTAAAAATTTCTGCCAACTAGTCTTAAGTGTTTACATATCAGTAATTCAGTGACTATATAGGACACTGGAATGTAAAGATATAATGTGTAGACTTCATACTATTGTCCGTGCTTGTTTTTCAGTTGGGGGGATGGATCTTGTCCTCGACTTCGCCGACCATTACTTTTTCTCCCCCTACGTCTACCCCAAGTCATGGCCCGAGGACGAACCAGTGCGTCAGATCATCGGGCTGCTGCTTGTGACAAACCTGGGAGCAGCCATCTTGTACCTGGTCATGGGTTCCCTCAGCTACTATTTTATCTTTGACCACGACTTAATGAAACACCCCCAATTTCTGGAGGTTTGTAATATGTATTTTTTTTCTCCATTTCAGGGGCGTTTCTATGGTGTCATATATATGTGTGTGTGTGTGTGTGTGTGTGTGTGTGTGTGTGTGTGTGTGTGTGTGTTTTTTTTTTTATAAGGCGGGGAACATAAGAGGGGCTATAAATCATACAGAGCCAATGATATGTTGTGAAGCAGTGAGTGGCAAGGGAGGGGTCACACTCTGGGGGCCAGTCAGCTCCCAGTGCCCCTGTGGCCCCACCCCTGTATTCAACCCTGCTCCACTTGATGCAGACTCCATAAATCGGTTGTTAGTTGGTTTTTGTGTAATTTTTTTAACTTTACAAACAATTATGTATACCAGCAGTTTTGTGATCTCTTTGGTTCCCCTGCAGAACCAGGTGTGCAGAGAGATTAAGTATGCCATGAGCTCTCTGCCGTGGATCAGTATTCCTACAGTGGCCTTGTTCTTTGCTGAAGTCAGAGGATACAGCAAACTTTACGACAATGTCAACGAGTCTCCGTTTGGTAAGTTCCGTGAGTCTCGCTAACGGTGCTGTGAAGTTAGGGCTTCCCTTTCTGGCTCTGCTTACTTTATGTCGTATATCAAAGTTGTTGTTCCTTTTTTTTTTTTAGGTTGGCCGGGGGTAATTTTCAGCATGTTTTCATTCTTGTTTTTTACTGATATGTGCATCTACTGGATCCACCGGTTTCTTCACCACAAACTTATTTACAAGGTAAATATGGAAGTTAAACATTAGGCTAGTGTGGTATTTGAATATTGCGTAATGTCCGTAATGTTTTTTAAAGTTGCTGTAACAGAGTTTGTGGCAGATGCTTGAGATGCTGCAAAATTACTGCATGAAATCAGAGTTCTGAACAATATTTGAAAATCCTTTTTAAAGTTAAATTTACTCTCACATAAATTAGATTAAATTGCTTAAGTTTCGGATTTTATAGGTAATTTTTAAATTCTTGGTTTTGAAGTATATACCAAACTATAGTATACCAGAACAATATTCTGTGGTGTGCTCTGCTACAGTGCATATCACACTAAAGTATACCAAACTGTAGTATACCAGAACAGTATTATGTGGTGTGCTCTGCTACAGTGCATATCACACTAAAGTATACCAAACTGTAGTATACCAGAACAGTATTATGTGGTGTGCTCTGCTAACCGAGTTTAATAAGCATAAAGATACAAATTACTAACTTTATGGGTGTCACAAAATGCATCCCATTAATATTTTAGGTGTGTTACTATTCTGCTTAACAAATTGTGGGTGTAAATAAACGTCCATATGGTACCAAAATTTTTGCGTGTCTGCGAAATAATATCGATGTGACACTGCACAACCCTAAAAATGCTGTTCAAAATGTGCATCTAAAACATTTCAGTAATGTCAGGATGTTTCAAAATTATGGTCAGAGTACAGTAGGTAACCCAGACATGCATCCAGAACTTCAGATAGAACAAACCATCAGCCAGTGTGGGGTTCCGGGGTCAGAGTTTCTACCCACTGTTACAGGATAAGAATCTTATGTGTGGATGTACATCCTCTTGCCAAATACACAATCACCCTTTTGTGAGCTTTTATTTTATTTTTTTTCTCGAAGTCCTGTAAAATGTTGGTGTTTCAGCCTCATGTTCTGGTGTGATCTGCAGCATTTTCATAAACCGCATCACGTGTGGAAGATCCCCACGCCCTTTGCCAGCCATGCCTTCCACCCCGTGGACGGTTTCCTCCAGGGCCTCCCCTACCACATCTACCCCTTCCTGTTCCCGCTGCACAAGGTGCTCTACCTGGCCCTCTACGTCTTTGTCAACATGTGGACCGTATCTATCCACGACGGCGACTATCGGGTCCCCAAGGTGCTGGAGAAGGTCATAAACGGCTCCGCGCATCATACTGACCACCACCTCTTCTTCGACTTCAACTACGGCCAGTACTTCACCCTGTGGGACCGCATCGGTCGCTCATACAGGCACCCCTCGGCCCTGGAGGGAAAGGGTCCCCATGACGCTGTCAGAAGCTTGATGGCTCAGGCCAAGGTGCCCAACAGCACGAGCAGTCCAGCCAATGGAGAACCCGTCAAAGGCAAAGCACAAAAGCATGACTAAATAGCTTTTCTATGGTGACCAGATGAGTACTGTTCCTTAGATTGGTGAAGTGAACAATTGTAAACCTTCTGAACAATTCCTTTCTTCACCTGCAAGAAATCAAACAGTATACACCTGCCCCTTTTCTCCTTGAAAAAGGACAGGAACCATGTGGACCACTAAGAAATATGAATAATTCATAGTAGAATTCTCTGATTTCTAAAGAAATATATGTGTTGAATTGCTATTGATTTTTCTCTGCTTGCCAAATGGGAACATTTGCCAGCGTATTGGCGTTCCTCTGCTGCCTGTTTGCGCTCCCTGGGAAGATCAGCAGAGAGAACTTTGACACTTAATAACGAGGGTAGCAAATGAAACGATGGCGGCTTCCCATGGTTGGCCATTGAAAGGTTGGAGACCACAAGACCATTAATGTTGCCTTTTGGATGTTCTGTTGATATTGAGGCTAAATGGCTCAGGAATTAATCCTGGCGTCTAGCCCCCCCCCCCCCCCCCCCCCCCATTATTCTAATGCCAAGATTCTGACCATAACACTAAATTGGATTTTGAAATGGAATTACTGTAGAGGAAGTTAGTAATCTAGGGCAAATGATTCAGATCAAGCTGAATGTACTTTAGGGCTCTGGCGATAAAACCCAGGTGGTGTGATGTTTTTGCCTCCCATACGTTGTCCTTGGAATTTTATTTAACGGCAACCGAATCTCATACTATGAGCCAGGCAGGCTTTGAGGAAGTGTTGGTGAGTGATGAGTATAATAGGAAATTTGATTGTATTTTTTTATGTTTTTTTTTATAATTATTATCTCGGCAGGTACCATGGGTGGTTCTAGATAATCTTATTTTTGCTAATTTACTACCTGCTCCAGCAAGTATGCGAATGGCTACCCCATTACCTCCTGCGGTGGCGTGTAAGATTAGATGCTAATTGACAGGGAGTTCTGTCTGCGATGTCCAATAACAACTTGAATATTTTATTTTTCTTACCCCCCCCCGCTGCATTAAACTACAGGTGCAGGCTAACTCCATCTGATGAATAACGATCAGACTTAATCAGCATCGCCACAGTTTATTGTTTCCATTTAGTTCCGAGTGCATTAGACAGACAAATTAGTAGGCGAGATGGCAGATAAGATGAAATGCAAACCCAGGCGCAGCGTTGCAGTTATGCGCATGCATTTTGTCTGGTTATAATAAGTTGCATAGCTGGTTGCATTCCAGCCTCTGTAATGCAATGAATTCTCAATGCATTACATTGATCACCGATGCCTCAGTCTGACAAAAACAGACCAGTAAAAGTCAAGCTTCTATAAAACATGCTTTACTGCCAGTGTGTTCATTTTACTTCACCTTCCCCTTCAGTATAACGCATCGGTTGATGGGCTGCCCTTCTGTTCTCGGACTGAGCCATCCGTGTGCCTTTCAGCTGTGACCTTAACTCGCCCCCTGAATGTGTCTTACGTGTTATCTGAACGGCTCATCCGCGTAGATTTTTCACCGAGGGTGTTTTGAAATTTTAGAAGTGAAATCGCACTCCCCTGAAGTTTCTAAATACATTTTAATACATTTTACACATTGAATTTAGTTTTTCACGGGATATTCATGCTACGTGTATATATATATGCACGAACAATGTGGGCAAAATAAAGTTCAGCATGTTAATGCTAATCCCATTTTTTCTAGTAGAATGGTAATATAATTTTATGAAAGACCACGAAGACAGGTGAAAAGTTCATACAATGATGCAATTGAAGGTGGCTAGCATACATTATAAGCATTATTTATATTGTATAAGAATCTGACTTCTCTTTGAAGCTCGTGCCGTTGACTTGTGCTTAGCGTGACACAGCAGGAGTTCGGCTGTCTTTCTCTCTTTGTGCGACAGAGGGCGCTGCAACACCATTTTAAAACGCTTCGCTCCACGTATAGAGACCAGCAGACTTTCATCAATCCTGATTTTTGAACTGGAATGGCATGTTGTTGCATCATGCAATCAGAGTGACTGATCGCAACACAAAAAAGTAAAGTAAAAACACCTGTTAAGAGCGGTATGACCTTGCGTTTCCAGTGTGTAGTGACATTTGAAGGCTGCAGAATAGCGCATACTTTTATCAGACAATGTGGCTCAATGATTCATCTCCCACGCCGTCAAAAACGGTCAGATAGCGGCATATTCTATTAAACTTGTAAAATGTATTGTAATCTCTGTCAAAATTTGCTTTACCTTTGATTGATGCTTGAGAGTCGCTTGTGTTTGGAGATTCTGTTGCATCAAAACAGATACCGAAAAAAACCCTTTGATAATAATGCAGTTACAGACATGCAACCTACCTATGCAATTTACTTATTAAGGAAAGGCCCGAGGTTCGCTTTAAACACTGATTAACAGAAAAGGACAATATATCTGTGTGTCTGTCTGTTAAACCACTTGAATATAAATTTTACACGTTACAGATATTTAAATTATTCCCGTGCACAGCCTGAAAGCCGATCGTTTCGCCTTTAAATGAAGCAGCTTATTTGATGCATAAGTTTATAATTGTGATACAATTATAAATTAACCAGTGAACGTGGGATATAGTAATAAGAGCAGTTTTTTTTTATAATGTTTTTGCAGAAGAAGATTTATATAATGGATTTTTTTTAATCTGTATGGTTGAAAGGTGCTTTAAGAAGCGTCTGTATGATGGACCGTATATCACATCTCGCGCTGTGTAAATCTCTCATTAACTGAATCATAATGCAAGAAAAATGACATGTTGCCCGGCTGAAATGCTAGCCTGTGTTTTTAGTATTTAAATAGTGAATTTGCATAAAGCCGAAGTAACAACCCACTGACTAACCCCTAAAACAAAATGTTTCTATGGCAACTGTTCACAAGGCCACGCATAAACACAGCATGTTTGTTTGTGGTGCAGGAAGGCTGCAGTTCGTGTACAGGGTGAGCCTGTGAATGGACAATATAAAGTATCCGGTGCTGTAGGAACTAACCTGACACAAGGATGTATATTAACAGTTTTGTGGTAAAATCCCGGGTGGTAGAGTTGAGTGAATGAGTGAGTGAGTGATTGAGTGGATCATGTATATATTATATTTTGGGCACATTTACAATTAAAAACCTGTTATTTTTGAAATTGTAGGGACCATTTTTTCGGAAAACTCAATTTTATAAAAATCTGTGACTGCAATCAGAAAAGCTTAAAATGTCAAAAGTTGTGTTGTTTAGTTACATATGATCAAGGTTAGGTCTGGGTAAAGATTAAGGTTGTCATAGTTGGGATTAGGGTTTTTTTTTTCCATAGAAATGAATGGACAGTGTGTGTGTATGTGTTTGTGGGAGAGAGAGGGTGAGTGTGTGTGTGTGTTTCTTCTGTGATTCTCTGCTGAATGCATGCTTAAGATTATACTGTCACCGAGTTTGAGTAACTGATGTAAGTAGATACAGATGGAAACGCGCTGCTTTTCTTTGATATTCTCAGGATGGTAATCCATTTAATGCATTGATTAAATGTTATAACGTTTGCTTCAAGCTAAGCTGTTTTCTGTGCTTTTACGTGAATGTGACAACACGTCTTCATCGTTCCAGCTGCCCTTTTCAAATTCTTGACAGACACAAACCAGCAGGGGTCCATATCCTATCAGTCCGATTTGATTTCCAAGTGAAAGGAAGCACACATATGTGTCCCTTTGTTCCTTTGTTCTTATTTTATTTGTTTGTGGGCAAACACAAGACTTACTATTGAAGCGCTAAATCAATAAGGAAGGAGTTCTACTCAGGCACGCTTTGGCCAGCCTGCACACCCCTGTCATATGACTGTTTTCAACGAGGCCCCATCAAAGCCTGCCTTCACGTTTATCCCAATCTGTGACCATAACCTTAATGTCAGAACTTCAAAAGAACGTAGTAACCATCCTCCTAGACTATAAGGTGCATTACCACTTAAAAGCCCCACGATTGGGGTTGTCTGTGGGGGATGTTGTTTCCTACCTTTGTGTGATGTCTAGTGGCACAATATAAAGGTCAGTCAATCCAAGAAACTTATCTGCAAAGCAACCCCATCTGGCAGAAAAGAGACATAGATTTACAGGGGGTGCTGAGTTAGAAACCCACAGAAATGAAATGATGTAAAATAGTCCTTTAGCAGGTGCATTGTGAATTTGTTTTGTGTGCATGTTAGTAGGTGTCTTTATGAACCCACACACTGAACCTGAAAACGGTCTTTTATTCCACGTTGGGAAAAGGGAAAAAAAAAAAAACAAAAGGCTTTATTATGCCGTGGATGTGCATGACCGCGTGGGATGCCGTGTGACTCATTTGTATCCTGACAGTCTGCCGAAGTAAGCGAACACATCATTTAAAAGTTCAGTTACTGAGTAATAAATATTCAGTAGAGACACCAGGGGGACCGGTGCATTGTGGACGGCTACACTGCATCCTTCTTCTTAATTATCGCCATGAGAAGCTTTAAAAGGCAACAGCTAATCATCCGCACAGACCACCTGTTTACATTTGTGCATCTTTGGTCCTCACCATATTACCAGATCACCGCATATCGGCCACTTTAGGGCCCACGGTGCAGCCAAAGAGGCCTGATCTACCGAGACTTCAAGTCAGCAAGACCAATTATTTTTCAGACTTTTCTCTAATAGTAGGTAGTTTAATAGCTACGGTCAGACAATAACCTTCTTTTTATATAAAATATAGAGGCGACTGTCCATTACGGAAGAATCTGTAATTATTATTGCAGTTTCTAGGTATTATTTTGTGTGTTTTATAATGCTCACAGTCATTTTGGCGAAGGGATAAAACCGTTTCCTTTCAATTCAGAAATTAATATTTTACTAGTACTGTATATATGTTTGATATGTTTTAAAGCAGTCAAGCAGAAACCCAAAGTGATTTACACGATTCCTTTTCTGTGGGTTTGTAGCATTAGTGTTACATAAAAGCATTAAAATTAATATGGTTACGTGGAAGTATTCTCAGTATGTGAATGTGTACGCATGCACGTCACATTAAGGGCGTCGGCTCGTGTATGTGCGCTCACACCCCCACGTCTCTGCCCTCCTTTTTCACCTCGATGACACACATTTCAACCATATACCCCAAGTTTCCCGTAACTTTCCCGTCTGCTTTCTGCCTCCATATTGCCTTAAAAACGTATAGAAACCTGCTTGCTTGGAGCGGCTGTCATTTTCTCTAATCAGTGGTGATTCTAAGATTTTTAAAGTGAGTGCCGTTAAAGGGAGCACAATTCATGAAGGAGGGTCAACCTTATCATTAGCCAATGATATGCTTTGATTCAGTGAGTGACAGGCTAGGGGCCACTCTGGGGGCCAATCAGCTTTCAACTGAGGCCAGTGCTGTTGTGGCCCCTCCCATGTATTCGCCCTAATCTTAATTAAGACTGTAGCTCTTTCAAATGATGTTTTTGATCAGTTCTGGGCTCAATACAGCTACAGCTGGTACTGTGTCCAGACGGCAAACAATTTGTCCGTTTTTCTGGACTGGTCAGTATAATTCATTAATTGATTGATTGATTGGTTAAATTATATTTAAAAAAAAAAACTAAATGTTGGTAAGAAGTAGAGATTTAGAAGTACGGATTACATTTTCTTCAAGGGTTATCATGTCCCCAAACGCAGTGATCTCTCCCTACAAAAGAAAGCCAATTTAAGCCACTTATACGCTTTTGCCGAATATGTATTCTCTGAAAAACCGGAAGGATATGTGAGAATCTTTGATGTCATGCACGATCTTGAAATATTAATGCCTGAGATTCCTCTTGACACATGTATTTGACTTCCCTGACAATGGTCTGCTCTGTAGACGTTCCCAGGTGTGCCGTGATAATTTTCCACTGAAAATTCATCTATTATAACAATGTCATTTGTACTTGTCACCGTTCCTTAAAGGGGTGACTATTGGCGTAACAAAACGACAAACAAACATTATGAAAGTACAGACCTCAAAGATATTGATGTTAGCTAGCTTGCAGATTCCAAATTTACTATTTCACCCATCTTATAATACATTTAAAATATACATTTAATTTGATGCTTATTTGATATTATTTTCTTAAGGCTTTGGGGGGTTAGGATTATCATTGTATGAGTCCTTCTGTGCTGACATTGCTACATATTTCAGGCTGGACTTTGCATCCACCTTCAGTCAGTTGACTGCTTCAGTTTTCCAAGGACGTGTGGGGGGGGGGGGGGGGGGGAAATCACATGGAAACTGGCCTTATCTCCCCTGATGAGATCAACCAGCCAATTCCAACCAACAAATTGAAATCTCTATGGATTCAATGAAGTATTAATTTATTTTTAATGACAGAGCTTTGGATGGGGTCTAGATTGGACAGGCAAGACCTGTACTTGACACATCGATATATACAGTGCTGAAACTTCAATATATCTTGGGTAGAGAACTGTTTAATAGCATCAATGTTGCCCATTGTAAAATTACAGCAAACAGTAAAAAAATTGTATTAGCTAATTCAGCAATACAACTAATACATCACACCTGTGATATTTCGTTTTAAAAGCGACTTGTCTGGCATGTAGTACATGCAACATGTACCGGTCCACGGTCTGCCATACACGGACACACATTTCGCTCTCATCAGCTCAGTCACGCATAATTAAGGGGTTGCTTGGAACAGAAAGCATCATATTCAGTAGGTCTCCAGGATTTGAGAATCGCACGTCCAGATGAACAGAGTTTATGTCCTAATTTTCCGGTGCCAAGTTTTCTTGTCTGGTTGACTGACGTTCCGACTGGCTGGTGAAAAGAGGGGATGGTGCAAAGATGTTCCGTTGATCTGTGAAGTGCAAATCGTGTTAAAACCACCCATTGCCTCCAACGCCGTTTAAATGTATATTGCATGAAACATTTTTTTTTTCTTCTGTCATCAGCTAACATTTCTACCTGTCTTGGTGGCTTCAGAAATAAAATCCTTGTTCATTTCCTTTTCACGTCCTTGATCATCTGCGTGCCGTAGCAGATAGGGTACGTTGCATTTTGGACATGCACCCGATTTATATATAACTTTACTACACATTTTGACCTAGTAGATCTCAAGCCAAAAGGGTTCTGCTTTTTTGTGAATGTATTTCTGTACCTGGACACTTTCGAACATTAAAACACATTTGAATCTTTTACTTACGGGCGGCTTGCTGGACCCGAGCAGCTGCACCAGGCCAAGTGGACGCCCACGTAACACCTGGCTCTGGCAGATAGGCGGCCATTTGGGGGGGGGGGGGGGGGGGGTCACCAACCAGGATCCCGAGGTGTTTCCTCGTGCGGTGGGTGCGGTGATGTGCTGAACCAATGCATGTTCCCCAACCTGACCTGACCTGATCCTTATATGCATTATTAGGGAAAACAATCCAAACAGTGGATGTATAGTGTGAGACAATGGCGTAAGGTTCTTATTACAGGTTCCAGGGCAAGATGCTTTGGGAGGGGGGTCCTCGTTGCATGGTAAACATGTTTTAAGGTCTTATATAAGTCAAAATTAGACATACATAAAAAAAATAACTACCAACAAAGCCTCTGACCCTTAAGAGTTAAATGTTACAGATGTGCCGCGTATATTTGTGAAATATGATTAAGGTATACAAAAAAATGAATAATTTAAAACTGGACACTCTAAACAAAAGAGCTTTACCAGGCAAAGTTTGTGTGTGTGTGTGTGAGCGGGTATACCTATCCTTATGGGGACACAATGTCCCATTAACGTGATAAATATCCATTTTTTTCCCTTATGGGGACTGGTTTCCTGGTCCCCATAAGGAGAAACTCTATTTTATAAAAAATTGTTGACTGCTATGAAAAAGTTAAAAATGCAAAAACTCTTTGCTTGGTTCCTTATGGTTATGATTAGGGCAGGGTGGGGGTTAAAGTTGTCATAGTTAGCGTTAGCATTTTTCCCATAGAAGTGAATGAGCGGGCCCCATAAGGATAGATATACCCTACATGTGTGTGTGTGTGTGTGTGTATGTGTGCATGCATGTATATAAAATTTGGTTTTTCGGTGGTTCATAATGCAATGTAACATGCTTTGGCAATTTAAACTACGAGACAAATAGCTTTCTGACTCTCCCTGCAAAGGGGCCCATTGACTCCCTGGGGGGGCCTTTCGCTGGCCCCTAGTATGGCTGTACGGGCTGCAGTGGCGTGACATTACATGAACTCCACATTGTATATGTCTAGATTACACTGGATAGATTCAGATTTCCCATCATAATCTTTTGTCATCTGACACATTCACATTCAAAGAGAAATTAATCCGAGAACTGAAGAACGCTAAATCCAGAAATGGAGTAATTATTTTTGTACAATTAAAATGTTAAATCCTGGAAGTGTGAGACAACAGGGCTATTCACTGGAATCCTGTGCCTGACTCAAATCACATTACACAAATAGGATCAATGAGACCTTGCTACAGTTCTTAAATTTGACCTTAAACCAGCCTCAACCCAATCCTCAGATACCCCCAGAAAGTCCACATTTTTGCTCCGTCCCAGACAGTTGACACAGGATGTTAGGAGGCAGCAAAAATGTGAAATGTCTATCAGGAAGTTGTAAGGGACCATAAACATGGACCACCTGGGGCTCCTCGAGGACCAGGTTTAGAAACACCACCTTAAACCAGATTTGTGCTCCTCATGGAATAACCTGGTGCATTGCTGAAATGGGGAAAACACAAGGTGCTTCAGTGTCTGGTCTCTTCTAATAAATAATGCAGAGGTAATTGTTCAATTAGTCATTGATTACTTAGTCATCATTAGCCTTAGAACAATTAACCAACCGAAGGATTTATTGATCCCAATTAAGTCCAGCACTGATAGGCTTAATTTGCAGTTTTGAAAAATGATCAAATAACATATTGTTTTAGCTCAAATTCAACTGCCACTGTTTTCTTATGTTCTTACCTTTATACGAATTCCTTGAAAGGCACAAATGACTTTTAGTTCAAGTTCAGCAGGTATAAATCTAGAAAGACCAGGATTATATTTCAACCAACCAGCTGAGTATGAAGAGTCATATTCACAGAGCCCTCAACTGGTTGGTTGAAACAAAATCTTGGTCTGGATTTGTACTTTCTGAACCTGAACTTTCCACCTCTGCTTTTCCCTGAAAAATTATATTGAGACTCCAGCTGTCACACCTGGTTTATTCGATATACAGTTCAGACAAGATGGATTGTAAGCTGCAAGTTGTAAAATGCAGGATAAGTTTTATTGCACTCTAACCTTGTACTGAAAAAGTGGTTAAAGATGGATGGATGGATGGATGCATTTTCAGAGGCGATTCTAGGGACTCCGGGGGCCCTAGGCAAAAATCTCCACGAGGCTCTCTGGCTCCCCCTCCCCCAGCACAGTAACATTTATTACCTTTATTTTACTGTGAAGCGTAAATTAATAATATCAACACAGAGAATCTAATAAACAAAAGACATTTATTTTCACTTTTATGAAAAACAGAATAGACAAATAAAGCAGATTTGTTGTTGCAATGTACTATGTAATCGGTGGCCCTCGGGGGCCCTCTGCCAGCTTGGGGTCCCAGGTCATTGCCTGCCTTGCCTGTCCTGATGCTGCACCTCTGTGCATTGTTATGAAGCTACTCATTAAAAATTAAGTATATTGCACACTGTGTGGTAAGTGAAAATTAGATAGATAGATAGATAGATAGATAGATAGATAGATAGATAGATAGATAGATAGATAGATAGATAGATAGATATAAAAGCATGTGAGCTGAATTTACATGTGATTTTAAGCTTTGCTTATCAAAAACAGCTAGAATCTCATGACACGTTTACTGAGTGGACTCAGGCATGATTCGTGAGGTGAACTTCCAAGCTGCACTTCCGCATTCCGAACGGCGGCTTGTGATATTTACAGAATATGCAACCCCAACGAATATGCAATGATTGTTAATTTAATATATGCGGTCCTCTTTACACTCAAGAGGAAATAGTGTAGTGTCGGAGCATGCTGGGAAAATGTAAATAGGGCTTGTTTGTGTAATTGTAAATACTTGATGTGTTTCCGATTGTCGTGTGCGCCCTTGCCTGTGTCATGCGTGAATGCAGTCCGATCCTCGCGTGTCTTAGGCCATTGCATAAATCACCCACCGTGTGTGTGCCTTACTGTCCAGCATCCGACATCCCTGTGTTTCCATGTTATGTGCCGTTTGGTGGTTTTTTTGATACCTGCCCTAGTTCTTTTAAGGGCTTAATAAAAGGGCATTCCTTACCCCGTTAAAAGAAGCCTTCTCGTTCTCGCAGCTATGCCACGGTCTACCAGACATTGCAATATCAAGGTATTTACAGACGGAATAGAAAGTAGAAGGGAGATGACAGAAGTAGCGATGACCTGCGCACAAAGCAGCCTGGGGGGGAATTGATTTATGAACCGATGCCCCTGTGGCTAACTTTTGTGGTATATCGTTTCATTTATATGTATAAAGATATGGGAAAAATGCACAACCGAGTAATATTTGTCCAAAAAATGTTGACATGCATGCTGCATCAAATGGTTACCTTCACCCTTCTGTTAGTTTTCCTGTATTTCCACTGGTCTTTTAGATATTAGTTATCTCAATGAGCGTAAACTTCTTTGCCTTTCTTACAGTAACAAATTGTAACACCAAGTAATACTAAGTTTGTCTTATCCTCTGAATAACATGCATACACTCCTGTCAAACTTCCTGTCCCAAGTCATAGTCTGTGCATTGAATATATATAAGAAGGGTTCATATTAGGGCGAAATACTGCACTGAAGATGGTGCTCCACTCTCGGAACGTGACTCCAAGTCTTTTTACTTAAATAGTTGTGCGTTTTGCGTATCAAAAAATTTCGCATAAATAACCTGTGAAATATTTAACCTTTCCTGGTCTGAGCCCAGTCCTTGTTCAGGGACGGATTTACCATAAAGCCGCCGCCTGGGCTTCTTATACACAGAATTTCCAGAAGTTACATATAAGGATATGACATAATATGATCATTTTAAATGATAGCAACTTGTACGTTATTTGCATTTTTAGGGACAGTTCTCAGGATAGACAAAGTTGACCCTGTAACAGCTGTAATGGACTATTCCACTCTGAGACTTTGCGCTACCCGGCTTTCTTTACTGGTTGTTTACTGCCAAGTGAACTGGCACAAAGTAACAAGAAGAAAACAGCACAAAGATAGAAGACTAACATTACATCTCCCTTGTCTGATACTGTCTCACTAGGGTGCTAGACAACATGAGAACAGATGTGGACAGAACGCAATTAAACGAACGTGTGCAAAAATTCAAGATTAACCGTAGCGAAAGAGGGAACGGATACACTTCTTACATTTGGCCAACAGATCCTCCGGCGCAATACCCCCCACCCCCCCCCCCCCCCATCAGCATGTTTTACCGACAGCATTTCCACTCCCATTCTGATTGGTAAGTTTTACCGCTGGCATCCTGAACTCTGATTAGCATATTATTGATGTTCCTTTGCTAATACTTCCTTCTTGTTTCTCTTTCAGCTCCAAAAATATCCCCAATGGCCCCCTTAGGGGGCCCCCTACCCATGTCAGCCTAGGGCCCCCCAAGAAGATAGTCTGCCCCTGCCCTTTCCCATAAAAATATATTAAAAAGCTTACAATTGTTGTTGTTGTTGTTGTTGTTATTCAGGGTGAGGGTTTGTTGCTTATTTCAGCCTGGACTGAATATGCAATGTTGTGCTCCTCACCAAAGGGAAAAAGTGGCCTGAATTTAATATGCAAGTTGATTAAAAGGAGGATCAGAAAGTAAGGGGGAGGAGTTTTCAAGGTTCAAGATTACTTTATTGCTGGGGTGGGCAACCTTATCCAGAAAGGGCCTCTGTGTATGTGGGTTTTCGCTGCAACTCCCTCATTAGATTACTAATTAGAGGAGTGATTGGCTGAAGAATCCTCACACCTGGGTTTGAACAGCTGAGCTAAAGGTTATCCCCAAAACCTGCACACACACCGGCCCCTTGCGGATGCGATTGGGTACCCCTGCTTTATTGTCATCTGCAGCTTCTCCATGGCCCCGGTGCAACATATAGTACACTTAACATCACAGTAACAGGGCGTGCAAGGTGCAGACAGGCAGTAAGTAAACAGTGCAGAGATAATAAATAGTGCAGAGATGTAAACTTCGTATGATTTGTGCAGTTGCGCAAGGCAGTTGGCAGGATTTACCCCAGCAGCATTTTGGCCATGGCATACCCGCCTTGCCTTCACAAGCAGGAAGTGCCCGCAGGCAACGACGTTGCAGAAATAAAACCAGCCTGCAACAATCATCTGTGAATACCGGCTCTGCCACTAATTTCCAAATCGCATCCAATTTAAACATGGATGCTTTTGATGTCGTTAATCCCACTACTCTGTCACATTGGGGGGGGGGGTCCACGCGCCCCCTCGGATTAATGTGTCACCGATGTCTGTAATGGTCTGTGGAGTTTAGGGCCACAAACAGATGGCATGTAGGTAACCGTGGCTGCAGACGCCCCGAGGTCCTAGCGTGACACCCCGAACCAGTAGGGGGGGGTCACGCCGCGCAAGGTCAATCCAGATGATCTGGTATACATCAATGAGGGGGCCGGCTGTGTGTCCTTGTGCTATGCGCCAGGCAGGTGGCGGGATTTAAAGGAGATAAAACATTCCGAGAAATTCCGACATGCTGCAGCGTTTTAGCTAGCATGTGGCGGTTATCACTGGGGAAAAAAACAGGGAGGGGCTTTGGGAAATGTGGTCATGGTGGAGGGACACTGCTTATTGTGTAGGGGAGTCAGATGAGAGGCCTGGCCCCCGTGAGCACGGAGGAGATAAGTGCTTGATGAGCTGAGGGACCTTAGTATCTTGAACACAACATCTCTCGCCGTATTGCTGTGTTGCTCACTCCTGCTCCCCCCCGAAAGGGTGATACAAACACAATTCGGATCACAGAGAGAGCGATGGGGATCGGTCAGCTGAGGTCAGTTGGGGGGGGGGGGGGTGGACTTGTGTGGGGAGCCTACGATAAGAGCTGGATCGGGCCCCCTCGTGAGGGCCATAGGTGTTCAGAGTGGCGAGCTAAATGCTAAATGCCGTTCCCCTACTGAGTTTAATGCTAAATGACTTTGCACAGTGAAGCGAGCTAAGTGTTCGCACACGCGGCAGGCTGCATTCCCGAGCCTGTGATCTAAACAGTGCATTACTTCTGCGCACGTAGTGAAAGGCTATATGTTGCGTAAATGGCCACATGAGTTTAACCACGCCGATCCCAGCAGGGAAGAAAAAGGTAGCGTGCAATATTTTTTTGCATCTGCGGGAAACGGGGACTGGTTTGTTTTTAAATGCAGCCCAATATCGGACCAGGTAGGTTGACATTTTGTTTCTTTAAAATTTTACAAATATTTTGTTACGGTTGTCTTATTTAGCAGATGCTTTTATCCAAAGCGACATGCAATTGAATGCAGGGTCAGGCGGCCCCCAGTGCATCTGGGGGTTAACGATCTCGTCCAAGAGCCCAATGGAGACTCCAGAAGAAACTCAAACTTCAAACTAGTCTGTAGTAAGTTTGGTAAAAGTGGCAGTTGTCTGTAGAGATGTTTTTTTTTTTGCAGAAAAAAACGATAAATATAATAATAAAGAATTAGAGGAGGGTGAATTATCGTTATTCCCTGCTATGTTTTTAGCGGGTAAATGCTAGGCTAAAAACACTCATAGTAAATCATGCACTCATTAGCAATAATCAGACAGTTTGACACAGAGCACCCCTACACTGAAGTTTAATAATACATTCACTTTGCATTCAGTCCATTTCAGCCTGATGAGTCATGAATTTGCCTCATGATTGTTAGAATCTGGTACAATCAACACTGACAAATATACCTGTGAAGCCTGCCAATACAGCTCACCTGGGTACTAACGGAAAGACTAGCTTGTGGCTATAGAATGTTCTAGTAGCAAACAGATGGCTTGAGTTGGCCCTGTTTTCAGTGTGGTAAAGAGGTCTCATCCCTTTCCGCTCCCTTCATAGTTACAGCCCCAGTTCCTGTATCGCTTTCCTCTGCATGCTGCCTTCGTGAAATATCCTGTCACTGGTCACTTTCCCCTCATTTTTTCTGCCCACTGTGGCAAACTGTTCACTATTTTACACTCTATTACTTTCCAGGAGTTTTATTTGACTCGCCTGCCGTGCAAGTCATGCAAGCCAGATTGTCTTCTTTTTGGCCCCTCACTAACCCCAATTCCCTACAGCTTTGAGTTCCTTCAGTTTATTTATTAATTTATTTACTATCATGATTCCCTCGAAAAGTATACACGACGAGTATACAGGGTTTGAAAAGTTAGCTGCAACGAGCCTGCGCCAATTGGACTGTTGTCTTTGGTACGTGGGGTTAACCTACTGGGGATGCCTGTTGTTTACTTCAGTGGTGTCTTGTGACTCGGCCAATTTTTGGCACTAGCTAGCAATTACTATTAAAATAAAGTCCAACACCGAGGTCTATAAGAGATAATATAATACTACTGCAACCCGGGAGTAGCTTTGACAAATTATGTTGCGATATGTATGGTTTAGGGTGCCCCTGGTTCGCTGTGACCCCATGCTGGATAATTGGTTATGGATGATGGTTAGCAAAATATATTTAGACTCTATAGGGCAGGTGGTGAAATTGTAGCTAACGATGTGACTTTGTTATTAAATGTGCCAACCGCTTTAAAATAGGTCCAGCATTCTGTGGAGAAATTGTTCAGATGACTGGAATTGCCACATTTACTAAAATAAGTATGTTTAAAACGGGACACAGTTTTAAAATTGGATTAATTCCTCAAGACCTTTAACAAGCTGCTAAAGCATACAAAGAAGGGCTCTATGTTAGAGATATATGTTCTAGATTTTGATAATTTTGAAAGGGTAGATTAAACGTCAAGTGAAGTGTGTCGCTGTTGGCATAATTGCTCAGTGTTTTATGGTTGTCAGGGATTTTAAATGTGATTTTTCATTTTTTCTCGCTCAAGTTCTCGGTTTCACTACCGAGTGATTTATATGAGAAGCATCTGGAAGCCTGGCATATTTCTGCGAGAAGTCATGTTCCGGTTATGAGAAATCTTTTGTTCCGAATCAAAGACTAATAATAAAGGTGATATCAATAGCTGGATGTGGTGTCATGGTGACGTGGGGGATTCAAGGCTATCATCCCGTTTACTCAGTGTCGTTTGCCGACAATCCCTGCAAATCTTCACAATTTTCCGATCCTTGTCTTTCTTTGATTCTTTTGAGTTATTCATCTGTATTCACCCTTTGCTGTTGCAAAGTTCACGAATACACGCTACCATTTTATGGTAAGAAAAATACGAACTGGTATAAATGATTAAGACCAATTGTTTCCTCAAAAATAATCTACATTTTTTTTAGCAATTCCAGTCACACTTTCAAATTTACTTACTGTGCTTATTTATTTAAAACAGTCGTAAATATTTTCTTCATTATTAATGAATACATTTTTTAATTGCTTCTTTGATGTGTTCTGTAAAAGAATGTAAGGTAAGTAATAATTGTTTCTGTCAGTGCTACATAATGCTTTGATAATTAATGGTAAGCGGCTTCCCATAGCAGAAATGGTATTTCCATGAGAGTGAGTGTTTGAATGTGATTTATAGTTGTGCCCCTGCACTTCACAGCTCATATAACTGTAAATGACACAGTTTCGAGTACAATGCAGGCCAACGTGTATTCATTCAACATGGTCACTTGTGGAAGAACTCTAACCTTTTTTTTATTTTAATTTATGACTGTCAGATGAAATTAAAGTTTGAGGTGGAGCTCAAAATTCAAAGCTCGTCACACAAAGCTCATAATTGTGAAGCATGTAGGCTGTAATCATTGATAATTAGAGCGACACTTCTGGTTCCTCAGACAAAAGCCCCCAGATACCAAGGGAAACAGAACAATGCACAATAGCTTTTAATACACACAATGGGGCACTCTGATAACATCTTTTATATTTTAAGGCCTCAACATTTCTAATAACACGATAGTCGTATTCATTATGCTAGTCTTTCCACACGGGACCCAAACAGACTTGCTACTTTGTGTCCTTTCAGCTCGTTTCTGCTTGAGCTGATGTAATCTTCTTTTAATCCTACACGTAGGACACATAAGAGAACTTTCTAGAAGCACGCAGCCTGTGGGGAAAAAACAGTTACAAAAATAAAAGGATAGAAGGGTAATATATGATCTTTTAGTCAAATCATCCTACTCCCATTTTGCTGAGAAAATGTGGACGATTCTCCGTACAGTTTACCAACTGCTAAATATACTACAGCGAAACAGAGTCGTATAACGTATTCAGTATACATCCTGCTCTTATCATCTCTATCCGAAACCCTTTTCTGCTCAGAGAAGCTTAGGGTGTCTCTGGTAAATAATCCAATGCTTCTAACGACCAGCAAAAGGTACTCGGATGTTTTTTTTTCCTTCTCCTTCTGAGTAAATAAAGCAAACAGGCAGCACTTTATTTTATCTAAGCGGTCTTGGTTCTATTACATTTTGTAGAAAATAAGAATAAGAAATAACTAAGAATCTAACCATGCAAATGAAATCTTTGCTCTTCACATTAGTTACATAACCGTAACACGGCATGGGGAAGGTAGAGCTGTTTTCTTTGAGTATATAGACCTTTGATTAAATCTCAATATGATTTCGGTCGGTTTTCAAGGCCAAAGATGTGGGGATGAATGTCAGATGCTTTAAATCCCATTATACCGTCGTGCGGCTGTCCGAATTTATGCAAGGATTTCTAGCCACTGTATGGCTATAACGGTATGAGCCCAATTTTCTGTTTATATTACACTTCAGAAGTGAGGGTATTGCAGTAGGTTGAGTGTTCACCCTTTCATCTGAGAGAGAGAGAGAGAGGGGCTCACACGGAACACCTCATACGTTTAGAAATTGACACATCGATGAGCATTCCCATGACAACCAAGGTATAATGTCGACCTGGAGTGCCCCCTCTTCCACTCGGTGATTTTACTTTATCTCAGGCAAAGCAATACCAGCTTTCAGACTAATACTTGGACCACATTCACCACCCCCCCCCCCCCCCACCCCACCCCTTCTGAATTAAAATTATTGCATTTAAACATTTGCCGTGCTGCAAAAACTCCAATGAACTTTTAACAGATCAGAAGGAAGCCTCAGGACTCCTCGTGTACCTTTCGTTTAGCCTGCAAACCTCCATTGCTGGAATTCTTGCTGAGAATTGATGTTGTAATTGAGATGTTGTAATTGTAATTGTAATGATAAACATGGAATCATGTCAGTGTAGTGCACTGCGTTTTGGCGTTTCTCATAAACAACTTATGACCATTGTTATCACTTACTGCAAAAATCACACACACACACATATAGATATATATATACATACATACACACTCACCGGCCACTTTATTAGGCACACCTGTCCAAATGCTCGTTGACGCAAATTACTGACCAGCCAATCACATGGTGGCAACTCAATGCATTTAGGCATGTTGACATGGTCAAGACGAACCGCTGCAGTTCAAACCGAGCTTCAGAATGGGGAAGAAAGGTGATTTAGGTGACTTTGAACGTGGCATGGTTGTTGGTGCCAGACGGGCTTGTCTGAGTATTGCAGAAACTGCTGATCTTCTGGGATTGTCACGCACAACCATCTCTAGGGTTTACAGAGAATGGTCTGAAAAAGGGAAAACATCCAGTGAGCGGCAGTCCTGTGGGCGAAAATGCCTTGTTGATGCCAGAGGGCAGAGGAGAATGGCCAGAGTGGTTCGAGCTGATAGAAAGGCAACAGTAACTCGTTACAACCAAGGTATGCAGAAGAGCATCTCCAAACGCACAATACGTTGAACCTTGAGGTAGATGGGCTGCAGCAGCAGAAGACCACACCAGGTGCCACTCCTGTCAGCAAAGAACAGGAAATTTATATATTTATATATATATATATATATATATATATATATATATATATATACACACACACACACACACACACACTATATGGACAGAAATATTGGGACACCTGGCCATTACATCTACAGAGATTTATGACATCCCATTCTAAATCCATAGGCATCAATATGGAGTTGATCCCCCCTTGCTTTCCACAAGTTTAGGGAGTGTGTTCATGGGAATTTTTGCCATGCATCCAGAAGAACATTTGTGAGGTCAGGCACTGATGTTGGATGTGAACGCCTGGCTCGTAAACTCTGCTTTAGTTTATCCCAAAGGTGTTTGATGGGGTTGAGGTCAGGGCTTTGTGTGGACCAGTCAAGTTCTTCCACACCAAACTCACCAAACCATGTCTTTATGGACCTTGCTTTGTGCACTAGGGCACAGTCATGCTGGAAGAGAAAAGGACCTTCCCAGAACTGTTCCCACAAAGTTGGAAGCATAAAATAGTCCAAAATGTCTTGGTATGCTGAAGCATTAAGAGCTCCCTTCACTAGAACGATGCGGCCCAGCCCAACTACTGACAAAAAGACCATAGCATTATCCCTCCACCACCACACTTCGCAGTTGGCACAATGCAATTGGTCAGGTAAGGCTCTCCTGGCATCCGCCAAACCCAGACTCGTTCATCAGACTGCCAGACGGAGTAACCTCACAGAACACGTTTCCACTGCTCCTGAGTCCGGTTGGGGCGTGCTTTGCATCACTGCATCTGATCCTTGGCATTGCGCTTGGTAATGTGTGGCCTGCATGCAGCTCTCTCATGCGGCCATGGACGCCCATCCCATGAAGCTCCCAGTACACAGTCTTTGCGCTGGAGTTGAAGTCAGAGGAAGGTTAGAACTCTGCAGTTACTGCGGCAACAGAACCTCGGCGACTTGTGTGCAGTTTGTGCCTCAGTACTTGGTGACCCCTATGTGGTCTGACACTTAGTGCCTGAGTTTCTGTTGTTTCTAAACGCTTCCACTTTGTAATAATACCACTTACAGTTGATTGTGGAATATCTAGCAGAGAACAAATTTCTTTCTAACTTAAAGGTGGCATCCTATGATAGTACCAGACTTGAATTCACTGAGCTCTTCAGAATGACCCATTCTTTCACAAATGTTTGTAAACCTGACTGCATGGCTTGGTGCTTCATTTTATACGCCTGCAACAATGGGTCTGAATGAAACACCTAAATTCAATTTTGTCGATATAGTGCGTGTGTGCTTGTGTATAATATAGTTTTTTTTTTGTTTTACTGGATTCATTTTCTTGAAATGTTCTAAAGGCTTAATTAAATTGATTCCAACAATTATTCTGCATCTCTACACAAAAATTTGTTAAAGATGGACAAATCATTTAGCTCGTCTAAAATCTTTATAAAATATCCATTGATACCATGCAATGGTGGATAGTTATTTTTTGTTTGATTTCAAGAGGAGCATTAATACAGACTATATGAGTAAGATCACAGCTTATTACAGAAAACGTAATTAATTAACTGAAAGCAAGACTACAATTATAATGTTCTGTTAAGACTCTTGCCAGTTGTAAAACACTTTCTTAATTACAGTAGCATACCAGAGCTATAAAGCCTTCAATAAAGTATATTTCCAGTAAAAGGGGGTGCATTCATTGATACAATATGAACAAAGCATTTGAATTAATGTACAGCTTTACTGTTACACTTGTTGATGCAAATGTTCTGCAGTTTTGTTAATCTATGCTCTCAAGTTGTCTGTTTCATTCACAGGTGAAACATTGCTGAAACGTCCCATTTAGCACCTGCCATGGTATGTAGCTACACGTTGATGGAAGGCATTCTGCCTACTCTGTATCTATCGCAGCAGTCACACAAACAGGGTTCGTGGTTGTTCCCGCCCTTCTCTCCGATTGCATGCACTTGCAAAGCTGTGTGACATCACTCGAGGTAAGGGCATCTACCAAATAAACCGATAAAGAAACAAATTATGAACTGGATGTTTGTTGACATCTGTGAGGGTCAGTAGATGGTGGTGGGCTTGCTTTTTTGTAAGGTTCTTTTTGGGAATAAGGCATGTCTACATTAAAAACCCTGTTAGATTTTGCGGTGTTTGGGGAGTTTGTGTCAACAACTGCTCTCCACATCTTTGATAAGAGCTGCCAAAGAAATGAAAAGAAAACAGAGAACATTACACATACATTTTGTTCAGAAGTAGACCATTATTTCGAAGCTCAAAAAACAATACTTCCCATATGTTCTCATGCTATGCAATGTTGTTTTTGCTGACCTACAGGAGTACATTACTAATTTGTTTTGCTTTTTTGAGTTTTTTTTCTCTCCTGACAGACATTTTTGGGTTTCTCTTTGCTGATTACATTATTTACATTTTGCCGTTTGTTTCAAAGGATATTCATTGTTTTTCTTTGTTATTATGTATCTTTTCCCCACATAGGATGATTGATGTTCTTTTTATGTTGCGAGCATTGCATTGTGTAATGTATGTTGTTGACAGTAATTGAACATGAATTGGAATTTGTCTTTCCGCACGGCCATTTGCTCTTTATGTCGTTCAAGGCTGTTCGCTGTTAGTGTGTCGTTGGCTACTTCAGAACTTGTTTACGTTGTAACCGAAGCAGGATGGCGATATAATTGGTTCTTACAGGAAAAGGACATTAACGCGTAACGGGTAAGAGAGTCTATGACAGCTGTTAATATGGCTCCTCGCGAGCTGCGTGTCATGGGACTAATCCTTTTCAGCTATCTCATTGTTTGTGTCATGCTTCTCAAAACAGAGATTTGCGATCTGCACAAAAAGTGCAATTCGTCCTTTCAAAGAAACTTAATTGAAATTGAAAAAAAGCAGGCTAATAAAGAAGAGAAAGCCGTTGGGTGGAATAATTTATGATTTCAACACTGTGTCTCATAAACTCCTGAGTGCATGTATTGAATACTAAACTAATAAATACAAATAAATATATATCAACGTTACTCTACTTTTCACTCCGATCCAATTTTTTTTTCCCTAGCTAACAAGTGAACAACTGGTTAAACATGTCTAACATCCAAGGTAATCTTCTTGTCTCAGTATGAGCTAGGCTAATTATGTAAATTAATTCTTGTGGAAATGTAATGATCCATCTTGGGGTGACATCGACCCCTAAACCCCTGCACATTTGACTTGTTTGTGTGAGATAAGCATCTTTTTTTTCTTCTTCTTCAGTATACGCCACGAGCTAATTTAGCAGTACGGGCTAGGCCTCTTACTCAAGGTTAGTATAGAAGGGTCACTACTGGGACTTGACCCGATAGTGTCAGGTTTTGCGGTCCACATCCTTCGGTGCTCTGCCCCCCCCTCCCCCCCCGCCCCCAGGGGGAGGCGTGATAGCCAGCGGCGCTCGTTACCCCTCCACCCTGCCAGTATGGCCAGCACGCTCTTCCTCATCCCCGGGCTGACAGTTCCTGAAGGACGCGTGCAGGCAGAGGAACCAGCTGCCTGGGCCTCCCCGCGGCTCATCTCGCAGCGCGATAGGGTTATCCTTCTTTTTAATGCTGCGCTGTCCTCCCGGAGAGACGCCACTTCCCTCAGACTGCAGAGAAATGACATCGGACGCGCAGTAATGCCAGCGGCGTGCTGTGCAGGTGTCCATAAGGGCCAGGAAAAGGAGGGAAAAGCAAAAAAAATAACAAACAAAAAAAAAATAACCTGGGACTCAGACAGAGAACATTTTTGCACAGGTGCAGAAGTGATTTACAGAGGAGATGGAAAGAAGGAGAGATGGCTGGCCTACGTTGTTTTCTTATTCCTGGAGAACAAAAGTGCATTATGATGTCGCCACGATGTAATAACTTTGTGCATAAAGACTGATTGTATAAAGCCGTGACACAGGAAGTAACGACGGCCGTTATATATGCTGCTTTCTTCACTTCTTTCCCACTTTCCCCGAAGATCTTGAATATACACAGCCCTTTAAAGCCAGCCCTTAAAGGGAAGGGAAGCCAAAGTAAACCGTAGCACTCGAGAGACACGATTCCGCACACGCTGGGTGAAAGAGTCACCCCCTCTGATTCAGGAACTCCACCCATTAATCAAGTGGAAAATCACTGTCTCAAGTCCGAGAGACCCCCGTGGCACTGAGTCCGGGATGGACGCTCTGTTCCGTCTAAGCGGGTCAACAGAGGTTCCTGAAAACCTTTTTTTTTTTAAAAAAAAACCAAGATTCTGAGCCTGTCTTCTCCTCTTTTAGCCAACTGTCTTCGTTCCAAAGAAGGAGCACAGTGACACTCATCTCCTCAAATCCATGTTAAGTACGGTTTTTGCTCTCGTGCAGGACTTGGATGAGAGATTATCAGCCAATATCTCTGTAAATCCAGCCCAGGAGAAACGTTTAAGCCGCGTCTGCGAGGTCAGCCCGAATAGTGACTCACTAAAGACCACAGTCAATTGTGGAAATTGGACTACTTGTTAAGTTTATCTAGTGAGGCGTCTTTGATATCGTTCCAATACTGGGCTCAGTTTATTTGTTTCTGTGCTATATGATGACGTATATGATGCAAAATGTTGAGTAAGATTTCTAAATGGCTGTTTGTAAATGCAGGTTGCTGGATTCGGGTGTTACCAAAGATTTGGTAAGTATGACAAGGTTAGGATTTCATCAGAAATTCAGAAAGACTGGACTGTTGGAATAGAGGTACATTACTCATTCCCATCCATCCCATCCAGGTCTCCATGGGGAAATGTGCAGCCCCCCTGGACCAATGGGGGAGGTTAAATGCTTTGTCATGGACCCAACAACAGACTCCAAGATTCAAACCAGCGCCCTTTCTGAGGAAGGAAACAATGTAACTCACCGAGCCACACACTGCCCCCCCCCTAACCATTTTATGCATGGGTAAAGGGTCGCTAATGGATGTGTGGTTTGGAACATTTGTATTATCACACCCTAACACCTCACTTACTCCAAAGTCTTGGACAATGGAATCAAGCACGTAAAAGGCAGCCTTCTTAAAAGCTGTCCCCGGCTTGCAACTGGGATCCTTTCTGACAGACGGGTCGTATGTCGAAATAGGCGTATAGCAGGATGGCAGTGACTTTTAGGTGTGAGAATGAGACTGGGAGATGCAATGAGAGGCTGGGATGGTCACGCATACGGTGAGCAGTGCACACTAGATAGTGTTAGACACTGCTGCATGAAATGTATTTTTACGAACAAAAAAAATAAAAACTTTGGTTTTATATGTGAGTTGCCATGAGTTACATAGGTAAGTCAGGGACAGTTAATACGATAGGCAGATAAGTAGAGTAATTCAAGGTCTAGTACATTTTATAGCCAAACAAATGAAGATCATTTTGACGCTGGGTTTTCCTTGAATTGATTATGTTGATTATGAAAGTCATTATGAAGATTTACGATAAGTGTTTAACATTTCTCATCCCCCAGTGCCTTAGCGCTGTAAAAAGGTTCAGCGCCTTGAGATTCTCTCCTACACGGTCATTAATGTAGGGAGATTCTTACTGAACATCTTCCATCTGATTGCCAGGGCACCATTTCAGTGATATTTAATCACTTTTAATACCGCCAGCTTATAACTCTTCCATTCTGTTCTATTCTGGGATGGCCAGTGGGTCAGCATGGGTGGTATGTGTTGCAAATATTTCTCGGAAAGCGTATTAACTATCACCGAAACACCGAGTTTTAGGTCACGGTTTTGTGCAGTTCGTTTGTCAAAAAATTTGTTTAGCTTTAAAAATCGAACGCTTCGATTTTCCCCTTATGGTGGCTCGAACCATCCTCAAACGAGGAGTCCCCACAGTCCGAAAACGTGCGGTATAGCAGAACAGGCATCTCTATGTGTATGTTTTATTTATTTAGCAGACTTACATTTTTTATTGAGAAAGCAGCGTCAGACAGTCCCTGGGGCAATTGAGGTTAAAGGCCTCGCTCAAGGGTCCAACAGTGAAATACCTCTGCCGACCCCCGGATTTGAATCAACGACATCACAAATACGGCAGCCTAGCCCATTGAGCCACACACCTATAGCTTGTGGGTTTATATGAATATGTTTTCTGCCATAGACTGACGTCCCATCCAAGGTTTCTGCTGCCTCATGCCCTGTGCATTCCGAGATCGCCTGCGGTCTCACTGGAATGGGTAAGGGTGTAGAACTCTCATGGATTTCCCATAATCTACCATGAGTGGTTTTTTTTAATTGGTGCAGAATGTAACCTTGGAATCTGTGGCAGTATTTTTCAGCCATGTGCATCAACTGCAATGAAAAGCAAGGTGAAAGGATGATGTGATCCTGAATCTGGGATTCGTGGATCCTTCACTGCGAGGTCATTTTTATCTGCAGTTGGGATTCTAGGTTCACACCCCCAGCTCCTGTGTTTTTCCAGCATGTTTAATTAATACGTATATCGGCAATCTTCTGTAATTGCGTTCCCCGTTGCTTACTTTGAAAACAGATTATTTTGTGATTTCGGGAAATTAACTCGCCGAATGAAAACCACAGCCCCAGGCTGAATGGAATCACGCGGCTAATATCGGGAGACATTCTGGGAGCGATGACACTCAATTATCACCTGCTCTAGAACTTTCCATTCAAAGAACAACCCAGCACTCATTAAGACCTTCCTGTCTGTTTTATGCGAGAATAATAGACATTACCAATGTTCACATTTCCCGGTCTCATTATAGAGCCATTACCACAAAGATGAATAATAGTTAGAAATGATAAAAATCGCCTGTACGAATTAAATCTGAATGTACAAAAGTAAATGAAGAGAGATTCTCACCTATTTGAGTCTACCCTCCGAAGCAAATATGGTTTATTGTTAAGAAGAATATCTTCTGAGGGCTGCTGCTTCTAACGCTTTGAGGTCCTATCCCTGAACTCCATCTATTTGTGCTGTTGCCAAATGTAATTTATTGGAGAAAATCCCACCTGATCTCATCAAGTCAAGTGAAGCATTATTGTCATCTCAGCCATGTACAACACACAGTGAAACGAAAAAGCATTCCTCCTGGACTCACGGAGCAACATTCGTGACACGGCACGACATTGCAGTGCTAAAGAAAGAGTTATGGAATAATTTACGTAGAACAAAAAAATCCTATGCAATTATCAATGACTTAAGGGCAGGGGAGTTAGAGGGTAGAATACTACCTTTCTACTTCACATAACATAACGTAGCATAATGTTATGTAAAACGTAAAATAATGCAACGTAGCATGATGTTATGCAAAACGTAACATAACGTAACGTAACATAATGTTATATAAAACGTAACAGAATGTAACATTCCACATTAGACATAGCGCTGGGAAATCACTGATCTAAGTTCCTAATTTTATTGCAGTGCGTGCCTCTGTTTCCTGTTGCCGCTCAGACCAGCGTTTCCACCCAGAATCTGTATTTCAGTCACCCAGCGGGCACTGATTGCGTAACCCACGCCAAACGTCTTCGTCGCAGCCCCCAAAACCTGACACCAGGGCTCGGCGCGATCCACCATTTGTCGCCTTTAGAGCGGGGGAATATTTATATGTATATGACGACGCCGGCAGACACTCCTTACTGCTGGTGTGAGACATCAAAGAGGTGAAGGTGGGAAAATGTCGAGCCTCTGGCAGCTGCAGCAGTCAGGGTAGAAGTCAGACTCGAGGTAAACCAAGGCCTACTGTGTAGCGTTGTCACCCCGTGGTGCGAGTCTGTCTGGTGTGCAGGAAGGAAATAGAAAATAAAGAAATTGTCGGTTCATGGTGGAAAAAAAAAATACAGGCTGGAGCTCATCGGGCTGTGTGCAATCAGCCTCACTTCTTCCATTTTGTTTTAACATGCTGGAAGTGTTTGTGTCAGGATCTCTTTGTGAACATCACACCCACTTCAGCCCTGGAGAGCAACACCCATTTACCTTTAATTTATTTAGCAGGTGTTTCCATCCAAAGCAATGTATGTTTTGAGAAAGAGGCATCAGCCAGTCCCTGGAGTAACAGGGTTCAACAGTGAAACCACTCTGGTGACCCCTGGGATTGGAACCAGCAACCTTCTGATCACAGCTACAACATCCTGCCTCATTGAGGCACACACCACTACCTATGGAAACCCTGTTGTAAAGTGTTAACCCGCAGAGGCTAACCTCTACAAAAGTCACATATTAGCTAACCGAAAAATTCACCCCCCAAAATTACCCCGTATTAGGTCAACAATTTAATTTGTACCATGTTCAGCTCAAAATTGCTTAACGTTTTTTCTTCAGTATGTGCCAAAATGCTGATGTACTCACAGTCATCGATCTCTACATTATCTGCCTGTGATACATGGCTGTTGTCATCCAGCTCCACATTCTCACCATTACGGTCATCATTTTCAGTCGATCCCAATATTAATTTAGCAGCATTTGCAGCAGGTAACCTTTGAGACATTTAACACACAGATTATCTACAACAATGTATGTAACGGTGTGCGATGGTTACTGAAGACATGACATCAGTCACGTAACCATGCATCAAAAAAAAAAACAAGAAATGTGAAAATATGCCAAAAATCATCTAGTAACAGATGCAGCAAAGCGAATAGCATAGAGCCAAAGCTGTAGAATACTGCAGCGGGTTGAAAAGTCACCCCAGATTAGCTTCTAAAGGTTAAACATGTATCAGACTGGTGTCCCTGTCTTTATTCTTCAGCTCTCATTTGCATTAAGAATTGACTTTCATGTCCTGAACATTTACTGACAAAAAGTACTTAGCAATTATACATTTGCGTGATTGAAAAATGTAATAAAACTTTTAAATACTGTGTGGCAGTGGATGGATTGGTTAGTGGGATTAGTGGAAAACGCTGTATAGAAAACTATACTATGTCTACTGCTGGCCATTATATGTCACCCAATAAGAATTACTGAAAATAGCGAAGCAGTACATTTTTTTTCTCGTTGGTTAAAGTATGCTGAGACAGTGAGATTGCTTTGCTAGTAAACACTTCTGATTGGATGAAATCGATGCTTGTGAATTGTCTGGATAGCTTAATGGTGTTTCGCTATAGATTCAATGTAATGTATTTCGCCGTAGTTGTCATATAAGGTTTGTTTCCATGTGTCATATTGTGTTCTAGCTTGTACCGCATCTGGAATACCACACAGGGCCTACTCTAATCAATAATAAGCCTTTCTGGATACAATAGCAATTTTGCCGGGGCGTCTGATAATGAAAACATTACCGGACATGAAAGATGGTAGGGCCGCTTGAATGGGATGTCTATTAAAACGCCGGATCTGACCACGCTAACCATTTTCGTGAGATTGCAGTGAAGGCAATGGCCGATTAGACAAGGTCACATGTCCAAAATGACCTTGCCGAGCGAGACTTTAATATGAATACAATGGCTGACTATTAATCCCGGAGAGAAAGAATTCCGTTATAAATTTTGAAGAGGAAGTCATTCATTAAAAGGCATACGTGGAAGGTAAGCTAGTGACGGGTCAGACACCATCTGTAGGCTGCTCTTTAAGTTTTAAAACGTGTGGCGCTTTTACATTCCCGCCATTCGGGGCTTTGTTTGAATCTATTCTGTTAACCTTCTCAGGATTCAGCATCAGAATGCTGTGGTATTTAGTTTCTCTTCTCATTTTTCGCTTAGTATTATAATAGGAATTTACATTGCAAATAAGAAACCAAGCATCCAGTTCTTCTGAGTGTTAAGTATGATAATGCATGCGAAAAATGACATCTTATTTCCTGGGGTATCATCTCATTTCTGGAGTGGGGCGGGGGGGGGGGGGGGGGGGGGGAGGCAGGGTGGTCCATTTGTGCACGTTTTAAGCTGCAGTACCTGAAACGCGAGGAGGCCTCGGAGATGGGAATTAATCACAGACAGGTGCTAGGGGTTTTCAGAGATCCCAGCCGCTGTGCCAGGTGCCGGCCAGGACCCCGCAAGTCCGTCTCTAGAAATGCCCGTCTCAGCTTCACGCAGTCTGCATGCTAGATGTTCCTCAAAGAGAGATAGCACTGGGACTGTTTACATTTTTTTTTGTTTCATTTTTATACAATGCAGAAAAATGGCACAATGGGAAAAAAAAGTTTTTCCTTTCAAAGTTAAGTTTGCTGATCATCGGTGGTTTTGCTGGAAATCTAAGTTATGCAGAAAGATTACCGTGTGGCTTTGAACAGCTGACGTCGCTCAACAATTGTCCTTGGTCTCCCATAACTGTGGCATAGATTCTCCCTGGCCTGATCTTCTTTTTTGTGCATGTGTGTTAGGTTTACATTGCATTGTGGGGGACAAAATGTCCCCCACAATGTAATAAAAACCTGTTTTTTTTTCCACATTTGTGTGGACCATTTTTTCAGGTCCCCACAAAGATCTGTGAATGCGATCAAAAAAACTAAAATGATAAAAGTCTTGTATTTTGTTTAGTCACTTATGGTTAAGGTTAGGGCTGGGTGGGGGTTAAGGTCGTCATGTTAGGATTACAGTTTTCCCCATAGAAATGAATGAAGAGTCCCAACAAAGTTATAATGACAAACCTTTCTGTGTGTGTGTGTGTGTGTGTTAAAGCAAGCTGAGTTAGCATAAACACAGGAGGAGGGGGAAGTTGAGAGCCAACCTGAAACACAGTGGTCGTTTGCTCTTCCCAGAAGCTGTAGTAATAGCCAATTTCAAGCAGGGCCCCGATTCACAAGCTGCATATTGAATACTTATGCGGCCAGCATTAGTTAGCCACGCGATTTGAGCAATGGCATTTCCGACCGGCCTGCACATTTAAAATAGGGTGGTGCTTTACACTTCGGCTCAAACGCGTTTAGAGGTTGCTGTAAGAAATATGCTCACACAGATTCCAGGCGCTGTCACCTTCATGAAGTTATATTTTACAATCTTTTATTTGCAAATGCACAGTACCCAGTTCACCTGGCTATTACAGTAGACACATTAAGGGGGGAAAAAAGACTGATTCATTTTAGGAATCCAATGCGAACACAAATGACTTCCTTAAAATGCTTCAGACACCACCGCACATCTAGATACGCTCTTGATCGTGAGATGCCCACCCCCCACAAAGACGCATCCCTGTCCGTCCCAATCCCGATTGGCCTGGGAACAACAAAGCAGCAGTTTTAAAGAGGCTGGCGGTCAGGCGAGACCCTCCGCCGACTTTAATGCCGCCGCATCTGAACGAGCGCGCAGCATAAATGGTGCTATTCAGAGGGAAATGCATGGCGCTGCATGGCTGCTTAAGGGAGCGCTGGGGCCGTAACGAGTCGCCTTTGTCGCAGTGAAATCGCATGCATTATCCTTGTGTGAGTTTCGAGGCGCTCTCCGTAAATAAATAGAGAGCTTTTTGGGGGGGTCCTGTCCGTGGGGCTCGGATGCAGACTCTTCTTACGCGCGCATTGCGGACACAGAGGAGCTCTGGTTGGGGAGGTGCCGTGCTTCATAAGATAAACATCCATCTACCCATCCATACCCCCATGCAGGGTTGCATGGGTCCCAAGCCTAGGACATACAGGCACTAGCCAGGGAATAATCCATGACGGGGTATCAACCAGAGATGCACCGACCCGATATTCGGATCGGTATCGGCGCCGATCCAGACCTATTTCACGGATCGGGTATCAATGACATGTGATAGATACATGTCCGATACTTATTTAGTTTTTGGCAGTCTCTAAAAAGACAGCTCATATTTCACGTTAAATCTATTTATACAATGATTCCCATGACAGCTCTTTTCCGTTATAGATGTTGTTGCGGTATTCAAGCTGAACACTTACGCTGCCACTCAGTTTTTTCGTTTTCGCCACTCAGTGGGTGTGAGCGCAGTGACTTCCGCCTGCTGTGACGTCATGCGCATACCCTTCTCTGTAGGGAGACCTTAAGAAAGGGTGACGATCGGCAAGTATTTTACACTTATAACAGCAACTCGTAGCACCGCGATTTGCAATCTTTGCAAAAACGAAGTTTTGAGAGGTGTGAATAACGCTTAGTGGAAAATCCCATTAAACAAAGCACAGGCAATTGTGCGAGACAAGGCAAGTGCTTTGAACAAAGCAATGGATGATTTGGATGATTAGCTTGGGCTGTTTTGCGAACTCCCTACACTTCGTGATATGATGGGCTGCTGTCACAAAGAAGTGACGCTGTTGGCAGTGGCAGAAAAACTGTGGGGCATTTTAAGCATTTTCGTATATATCCGTGTATATACTTTCGTATATATACATCCGTGGAAGATATTCAAACTGAACTGCAAATATCTCAAAAACGCTTAAAACAAGACGGACAAACGAGGTGGAACAGTACGTTATGTATGTTTCTAGTAGCCTTGTGGTATGAATTTTTCGTCTGCATTTACTAGTTTAAGAATATTAATTACATATAAAGTATTTATATATATATTATATTCATTATATTAAAATATTAAAGAAAAAAGAGCTCTTGTATCGGAATCATAACAGAACTGAAAAAATGTGGATCGCCACATCCATGGCGTCAACCCACCTTAGGGCACTTAAACCCGGGTCTCCAAAGCTGTCAGGCAACAGTGCTAATCGCTGCACCACCACACTGCAATGACAAGCATTTGTTGATTCATATATAAATTACAGTGAAATTCAGTCCGCCCCCACCATCAAAAAAATAGCATATGGACGACTTAAAATAAAATGCGAAGGTATTTTCTAGCTTTAGTCTTATTCAGATTCAGTCTCCTAATTCAGTTTAAAAGGCTTCTTTCTCAGATATGTAATTTCCGGTAATCAAACAGGTTCTTTGCCTAACAGGAAGCATCATCCGCTGATAGAGGCACATCTGAGGGGGTGGGTATGGCGTGGCCACAGGGGGGAGGAGGCGGGAGGCGGGGGGGACATGATGGATCTGAGTGCTAAGTGCGTCTGTGATGGCAGGCGATGGGGCGAAGTAGCTCGGGTGATTAATTATTTAAAGCGGAAAGCTTGCGGGCTTTGGGTCAGCGGCGCCGGAGCCGTGGACTCGCCTTCACCTTGGCTGTTTTGTTACAAACAACCTAGGTTTCTGTTTTTGTCCTTTTTAATCCGTTCCCAGTATTTACGCACTTGCATAATCCTCTCATTGGGCAGTCAGATTCACCGTAGCTTAGCGCTAGCTACAGTGGGCGGGGCCACGGGGACATTGGGTCCAGCTAAAATCTGATTGGTCTCTGGTGTGCTACCTCCCGCATCACTGGCGAATGATATGGTTGGTCAGTCTATATAAATTATAGCCCCAGTTATGCCGTCGTTGTCTTAAAACAATCCTAGAATTGCCTCTCAGCTACAGGTTGCCTAGTGCCAGCAGACAGTCAGGCCTCCTGCATGCCTGTTGGTACAGTGTGTTCTCTCCCCTCCTCACCAGGAGCCCCGGCTTGATTTGCTTACCCCCCCCCCCCCCGGCGTTCCCAACACGGCTGCCGGGAAACAGCCTCTTTGAATTCTGTGGCACAGAGAGGGGCGGATGCTTGATGAGCCGGAACCTCCAGCGCAGCCCTTGTGGGGGCAAAGCACACTCACCAATGCGCATCCCGAATTAAGCGCCGGATTACTTGTTTGCCTGACAGACATGATTACTGGGGGGCGACTTCCGCGACTCAGAGACCCCCACATCAACCCACGCATACGGCAAAACCCTCACCCAGACAGTTACTGATAAGTACATGCCTATGCTGCGGTGTCCCTCACCTGGGATTCGAGCCCACAACCATCTGGAGTCAGTCCAAGGCACTTTATCATCATAGTCCGCTGTCTCCCCTTCACTGTGTGGATGCCAAATCGCATCAAATAATATGTCACTGTGACCCCCTCACCTGCCCCCTGTGTATCGGGTGTCCGTTGTGGGGGAAGGGGGGCTCTTATGAATATGCATAAATGACTTTCCAGCCACCCCTCCCTCACTCTTCACCCTTTACAAGTGATAGATTACAAGAGATACTCCTTGTTACCGCCACTCTGTAAACAGACGGCAATGGGCCAGGGAGGTGATCTCAGTGGTGCCGGATATTTACATAAGTAGCTGAGGGTCGAGTGCATGTCATGCTCAGAGGGACTGGGGCGAAGGGGGGGGGGAGTCAAACCCCTGACCCACTGGTAAGAAATCCAGCTGCTCTGCCCTCATTGCCGCCTCCTTCCAGCCACCGCGATGCTGTCGAGGTGCATTTCCTGGCGTGTCGTCGAGTCTGGAATCTTTGAATACGCAGGTGGTTGGGAAGGGTATAACATGCCCCCCAGCCACCCCCCCCCAAAAGAAAAACACAGCAGACACTGTGATTTTAATTCACTCGCATGCTTTTGAGAGCTCACGAGTACCTTTTTCGACAATGTCGGGCAGGACGCCGCCCCGTGTGAGAGGCCCCCGCAGCCGGAGCCCCCCATCTCACGGCAGCAGGTGACGGCAAAGGCAGCCACATGCCTCAGGGACGCCAAAAGGACTCTAAAGCCCCCCCCAGCCATCGTCGGCAGCTGGTCTGGCCGAGGAAACACGGAAGGAGGCTCTTGGGTCATGTTTTTTTACGTTTTTTTTTTCCCCACCCACCCCCAAACCTCACCTGGCTGCCCCCGGGGCCAAAGGAGCCAGACCACCTCCTGTTAATTAGTCTCCTCTCTCCTTTATTTCCTTTTCCCCGTGTCTGAGTCCGTCAGCCTGGTGCTGGAGAGCGTCACTCGAGCCCGGCGGGCACACAGGTGTGTGGGAGTGCTTCCCCGGAGGCCTGCCGATGGCACCCCGGCCCCCTGAAACCCCCCCCCCCGCGTGCTGTAGGATTACGGCCGGCAGCCCATGAGAAGCCTACTAAGGGGGGAAAAAAACACCTTTTATTAATGGCAGAATGGCCGAAGGGTCGGACCTGATGCGGCTTACGCATGCCCCACAAGGCAGATATATTTTAGAGGCAGACTCTGAGAGGACTTCATAATAGATCGGTCTTGGGGAGACTGGAGCTCCTGATTCAAAATGAAGTCCATTTGGTTTGGCCTAGTTTGATTATGCCCCGCCTATTCCCCCATTGGCATCCTTGCCTTTACATTTTTAACCCTCTTGATATGTGCCGTGCACCACATGTCAGGCTAAATTTTAATACAGCAGCGGAGATGTTACTCGAGAAGCGGTCAGCCGCTACCTGAAAGCAGCATGTAGCCAAATCCGCTGATCACCCATAGATTGGGGAACCTGTCTCAGGGCGCGAGGCAGGAGAGACCCGGGACGGGATATCGGTGCATCAGAAGGCAAATCGTTGCAAGAAGTGCATGCAAACTCCACCCACAGGGGTGGAGCCACAAGAGCACGGGCCAAAGCTAAAAGCTGATTGGCCACCGACTTTTCCTCAACCCCTGTCACACACCAAAGTCAAAAAATATGATTGGCTAATGGTAAGGTTGGCCCTCTGTATAAATTATGGCCGCAATTATGCTGCCCTACCTTAAACAATCCTGGAATTGCCCCTGTCCACACATGCAGAACCAGGGCAGAAGGTATGAGAGCACAGGGCTACATAGTGCTAATGCTGCCCCACTGTACGTGGAGGAGCTACTGAAAACGAAGGGATGAACTTACAGGTGGAAAATGCCATCATAGAAACACATTGCAGGTGATAATAGAAAAGTGTTCTGGCATGGAAGAAATTAAATGTTAATGCATACACCTTTGTAGCATTTAAGGATATGAGCTTCCGAGCTACAGCAAGGTCTCAGGTGTCGTGTGGAGAACCCAACAGAGCTCTAGTTAACCTGACTAAGCTCTATGTCTTCGAGAAACGACACACAGAATTGCAAACTGGTTTTGTTTTTTTTTCTACCTGGGCAAATCTGTAAAAAAAGGCTCCCCACCTCCCCACGTACCCTGATATTCACGCTGAGAAACCGGAAACAAAATCAGGGTCACCTTTGCAAACCTAAAAAAAGTAACTGGGATGGCGAAAGAGGTTAAAATGCTTCAGCCGGTCCGTTTCAGTGGATGCACATCACTCGTTTGTCAGACTCCGGCAGGCCGTCGCTCTGCCCAGAAAGTGCACCGGCGACGGCTTTCTGGAAGATTCTCGTTTCAGCATTTTCCATTACAGGTCAAGGGTTTGCACGTTCGAAAGGTGCCACGTCAACACCTATGCTTGCGTTTGCGTTTGCCAGGCAAGCGTGTTGTGAGGTAAATATCAAAAGATGTTTTACTTCAGAAATAAAATTCAGATTCTCCACAGCCATTGGCTCTGTAACCAGTCAAACAAAAGGTGTGGGCCAAGTGGAAAAGAAACTGTGGTTCTTAGTATTCTTAGTATAACTTAGGAAGTTAGAGGGAGCGGGAGTGGACCATCAGTTGTCTGCGTGGATTACGGACTACCTCACCAGGAGACCCCAGTATGTGAGACTCCGGGACTGTGTGTCTGAGGTGGTAGTCTGTAGCACGGGGGCCCCACAAGGAACAGTACTCGCCCCTTTTCTCTTCACCCTATACACTGCGGACTTCAATTACAACACGGACACTTGCCATCTACAGAAGTTTTCAGACGACACTGCCATTGTTGGTCGGGTGTCAGAGGGGAACGAGCTGGAATACAGGGGGGTCATCGATCGCTTTGTCAGCTGGTGTGAACTGAACCATCTTCATATTAATGCCAGCAAGACGAAGGAACTGGTGATTGACTTCAGCAAGAAGTCTTCTCCTACTACACCGGTGAACATCCAGGGTCTGGACATTGAAACGGTGAAGGAGTACAAATTCCTGGGTGTTCACCTAAACAACAAACTGGACTGGTCTACAAACACTGAGGCAGTTTACAAAAAGGGTCTAAGTCGTCTTCACCTGCTTAGGCGGCTAAGATCCTTTGGGGTGAACAGGACTCTCTTAAGGTCCTTCTATGACACTGTGGTAGCATCTGCTATCTTTTATGCTGTGGTCTGCTGGTGTGGTGGAATTGCAGAGAGGAACAGGGGGAAATTGGACAAACTGGTGAAGAGGGCCAGCTCTGTCCTGGGCTGCCCACTGAAATCCATCGAGCAGGTTGGGGATGAGAGGATGCGGTCTAAGCTAACATCCATTATGGACAACACCTCCCACCCCCTGCATGAGACTGTACGAGCTCTGAGCAGCTCATTCAGCAATAGACTTCTACACCCACAGTGTAGGAAGGAGCGCTACCGCAGGTCATTCCTACCAGCGGCTGTCAGACATTATAACAGTTTAGCGTGAGTATTTTTTACTCATATATGTTTAACTGACATATCACATGCTGTAACCAGGATCATTCACACCCCACCCCACCCCCGCACTTGTGTACATATCTCTGTACATTTTGTACATATCTCTGTACATCTTTATTTATTCCAAAACTTTTTGTACATTTGTATTTATATCTTTGTGTATCTACCTGCTCCTATTGTTCTATATTACGTTTTTGTGCAAGAGCTCTGTAACACCTAAATTTCTCATTCGTGGGATAATAAAGGTTTATTCTATTCTATTCTATTCTATTCAGCAGATTAATGTTGAATGGACAAAAAGTTGCAACAGTTCAACAGTGTGGGATTTTGCATCCTGGCATTAAATAGAGAGCTGAGACAGGCAGCTGGGTACCTGCCTTCAGCACTCCAGGGAGATTTGAATTCCTGCCCCTGTAAGCCAATGAGATGACAAAGCTACAACTATCCCACGGTCAGGGGGTGTGTGGCTGTCACTCATGGCACCTGGAAATAGAACATGCTGGAAACATAGAGATTACACAACATTAAAGCTAAGGTGTTGGGGGGAGTCACAATATGAGAGCGAGCGGCGAACAAGTGGAGATTACAGGTGGTGGCATGGTTACAGAGTGAAACTGCGGTGATTCCTTTGAGGCAATTAAGCAGGGTGCTGAGTGGGGTGAGTCCTTTGACGAAGAGACAGGTGCTCAGCCAAGATTATTTTCCCTGGCACATTTGGAGCGTTGAAAAAGAAGGGGAGGCTCACTGGAAGTCGTTTGTCTTGTTCAATAATGAACTTTCCAGCCTCCCCTCTTTTAAAAACACACTTAAGTTGGTTAACTAGCATCATGCCGTAAACATTTTTGCGCGTCATTCCGAAATTTACTGCAGTTCTTGGTTAAAAGTGTGGCAGGGTTTATGAACAGGGAAATTAAAGTGATCAAATGGACTGAATTTATCAAGCCACCTGGATGTATAATATAAATATTTTCCAGCCAGATGGAACAGGAGGCAGTCTCCTTTCTCAGCGGTGAGCTTCAATTAGTGATTTTAATCTTCTTTCGCATTCATTCTTCCTTATTCGCATATGGGCCTTGACAATTAGCGTAAGACCCTAACTCTAGCTTTGACTCTGCGTAACTTTGCCCCTGGCAAACTGAATCTCATCACAATCTCCTTCTGCTGTATACCTATGGTTCTTACGAGCTTTGGCCAGCTTGTAGATTTATGGTACGAGACGGCCCCAGAAAGTACGTAGGGGCTAGCATTGATGGCACGACAGTCACTTCCAACTGACATCGCAAGATGATGCCCTGCCTACCTAAATATGAATTATTTACTGAACGATTTCACCTTCTAATATCACCAGGAGATGCATCTGTAAGGATCTACGTTGGAACTCAACGGAGATGGACTGATGCACTCTGTAAATCACTAGTATCTTTTTGTAATCTCCCTGTCAACAGCTGGCAGATGCATTCCATATTCCTTTTTTTGTTGTCAGTCTGTTATCGGTCTCTACAGTATTCATACATTCACATATTGTGATATTTACAATATACACTAAAGTGGTTTGGAAGCTACATGATCCTTATAGGGAGGACATAATATTACACCCAACTGCCCTGTATTAGTCGACTAGTTAGGAGGCCCCGGGAATAAAACATGGCTTGTGTTCCTTCGGGGTGGGGGGGGGGATTACACAGCTGGGTTTCCCCTGTCTCATCACCGCACGTTGACGTCTGCTGTCGTCAGGCTGAACATCGCTGTCCTCGAAGCACGTTATGTCTGTCTGTGAAACCTGTAGTGTGATTGCCAGGTGGTAGCATTACCTTTGCATTGATAGGAAGTCGTGTATTGAGAGATAAACCTACGACGAAATTAATTGGCCATTGTAGATGCGGGGCACTGGGGATGGGGAAGCCTTTTTCTAATGTAAATTTTAATGCGTGTTTATGACAACGGCTATATGCCTGCTAGAGCTGTCATGCAAATGACAATGGAATGGCATGTCCAAAATCTATTACATTTCATCCAGAGTGATAGGCATAGTTGTGTGAGGAATTCTCATCTTGATACCCCTGGCGAGCGGCCCTATCAATCATGCACACATGGCTGTACAAGGCGCTTTTACTTTCCTTTACCTCTCCGTTTTGATTGAAACTTGAAGGGAACACAATCTAGGAAGTTTTAGAGCGCTGGTGCTGTGCTGTTTTCCTGGAGTCATGCAGGAGGGGAGGCGAAAGAAACACAACAAACTAACCTGCATTTCGGCAGCACTTTCATCTAAGTTGAAGTCTAGTACAAACCTGACTTCTAAGCATTATCCCCAGAAGAAGAACCAGACTCCTGTTCATCGAAAGTGAAGCTGTTTTTGAAAATATTAAATGACTACGGCTCCATCCAAAAGAGTCGCCTTTCATCTGCCTCTCGGCACACGGAACGTGTCTTTCGTTTGGGTTACCGCAAACCCCACCTCCACTCCCTTCCACGGGTCAGGGGTGTGCGCAATTCAGAACTGAATTGAGAACGGCCCAGAAATTCTAATTCAGACTGCGAATCTGAACCGAATTTGAATTGCAGTTAGAAACAGGATGCAGAATTGCAATTCAGAGTTAAATGTAAGGAAGTAGAATTAAAATGAAAATATATATAAATCCATATACATGCTGTAGGTGCAGCTTTTAACCATACAGCTTAATATTTCAGTATGAATTACACCGAAATGTATCACATGCACATGCATATGCTGTATCATTGTTATAAGAATGTCATGTGATCCAGAACTAAAGGATGCGAAATTTGATGCATCATCTATGGAATAAGAAATTTAACTGTCAGTTTAACTGTCCAATCAGCTTTAGTGAAGCCTGGTGGATCCTCTCATAGGACAAGTAGAGTGTCTCCCCACAAAGTCAGCGCTGGCTGTAATGACTGCAGTGCCCAACCAAGGAAACAGCCGTACATCAAAAGTCAAACTAGCCCCTCATCTGTCATCTGTCACCAAAGCTTCGCATAATATCACCGTATACCTCAGTCAACCCCGTTCAGCAGAGGATGCTAACCCTTTGACTTACTGGAAATGAAACTAAACCAAAAAAACCTTACTCTATATATATATATATATATATATATATATATATATATATATATATATATATATACTATATCAGCGTTTTCTTCACCTGTTAAGAGAATCTTCAGTGTAACAGAAAAAAAACGTCCCAGTCCATCTCATCGCAATCTAAATGAGTAAACCTTTGAAGATCTTTTGCTGATTAAATGTAACAATATTCCACTATGGGTCATGTGTATTGCAATAAAGCACAATTGCATTTGCCATGAAAAATAATTCTTTCTGCCATGTAAACGATTCGTTTTTAATTAATAGATAATAATAATTAATAAAAAGGAAAGTTAACACATTTCACACGACGGAAAGCCTACCGGTAAAACTGCAGATTCCTCAACACTGCTATTACAGACGCTCATCTACTTACGAACGAGTTATGCTCCGAACGGCTGTTCGTGACTTGAAATGTTTGTAAGTCGTTATTCAACGTCATTTTAAGGGTATACGCAAGTACAAAGAACTAGGGTGCTGGGAGTACGCACGCTACGCTGCTGCGCGGCGGAATTGGCGCGCAGAAAATAAATTGATGTTGCGGACAGGAAACGGGAGCCCAATGAACACAATTTGGACTTACAGTCCTCTTCGTTCGTATGTCTGAAAGTTCACAAGTAGAGGACCGTCTGTATACATAAACACTTCAGTATGCAAAAATAACAAATATGTGACCATGGAAAAGGACCTAACAGCCCGACATAAACGAAATGCATACTGAGAGAAAGCTGAAAAGTTAAATACAGTATGTAGTATATATGTATGTCGTGTATATTTTGCTAGGTTAACTGACGTTGTTGTGTTGTGTGTTTCCATTTACTCTCTTTGAACTGAAATGCATTAAATTCTTCTTCCAGTCATTTGAATTCAAATTCCAATTCATGAATAGAGTGGGTCACAGGTCATACATCCTGATTTTTTTCCCAACCCTGGCATTGGGACATTTTTGTCCCCAAATGTGATCTATGCAACCCCCCCCCCCCCCACACACACACACACACACATTTTCTCTCTAACATGCTAATATGTGTATGATATGTAATATATTCAAGATCTTCATTGGCCATGTGCAACAGGTACATTGCAATGCTTAGTTATTCACCCACACACTTACAAAGAGACTAAAGACAGTGTAAAACAATACAGACAATGCAAAACAATACAGACAATGCAAAACAATACAGACAGTGCAGAACAATACAAGACAGTGTAAAACAATACAGACAATGCAAAACAATACAGACAGTGGAAAACAGCACAGCTAATCCAAAACAGTATGAAACAGACATGCATTATACGCAATAAACAGACAAAACTAGAGAACATGCCGACATTAATCTCTGTACTGTGTGTGTGTGGATCATGTTTATATTACATGGTGCGGGCCAAATGTACCCCACAATGTGATAAAAAGCTGTTTTTTGATGTTGTGGGGACCATTTTTTAGGTCCCCACAAAAATCTGTGAATTCAATCAAAAAACTAAAAATGCTGAAAGCCTTGTATTTCATTTGGTTACTTATGGATAAGGTCAGGGCTGGGTGGGGGATAGGGTCATTATGTTGGGATTACAGTTTTTGGATAGAAATAAATGGAGAGTCCCCACAAAGACATAATTACAATCCTGTGTGTGTGTGCAAATGGGCCTGCTCTCATTTTATCTGAACTCTGCTCATTAATTCGGGTATGTCACCCGAATTCTTCTTTATATGCAACAGGCCATAGGACTTACTTGGCTATCATCAAGTACATCAACAAGTCATCTGAAATTAAAATTCCCGAATGTGCTTCAAGCACCACTCAGCTTTCAGAACCGTTCACCACCAACTTGTGGTCAAAAAGATTTCTTCTTGAAGCAGTTAAGATTTATTTTCTTTCAAACAGTATTAAAAAATGAGGTCTAATTTCTCCTATGGTCTGTGCACTTTGTGCTGTGAAAGCATTAACCTGTAGCCTGTCATTAATTATTGTGCTTTTTTTCAATTTCTAATTTAGATTTAGCCGGAGAGGGTGTTAAATTAGACCCCCCCCCCCCCAAACTGGCCACTGTAGTAATTAGCACATGCTTTAAGGTTTCCTGGAGAGAGTCATAAACTTCCTTTACTGTGACTATTGAAATATGGGCTGGGGGGTCAGGGGTAGGTTGCTAAATTACCCTGAAGTCTAAGGAAGTGATCAATAACGCCCACGCTTTTAGAAATCATATAGATAATTAGGCAAAAGCGCCGGGACTGCATCTGACTCCGTGATCTAGCTAACAGCGCAGTTTGACATCACCGGGAGTCACTTAGATACGCCTGGCCAACACTCTCAGGCACGAAAACATAATGAAATACTGCAACGCCTGCTGTTACGCGATTGTTGCACATGACAAGACGATCGGCTACAGTATTAACGGGTTAAACCTGTCTGTACTGTGCACCGATCTGCCCATCATGTGACGTCGACTTAATTCACTTTAACGTTTCACAATCCCCTATGACTTCAGAAACATTTTATCTTTTTTAGAAAAATTATTTTATCCGATTCATCCAGGTCCTGAGATAAAATACATGGTCAACACATGGCATTTACTTATGTTTTTTTTTTTTACCTGTTTTAACCTGTTTTACCTGTTGTAGAATCATAGATTGCACATTCATGGATTGAAATTTGCATTCAAGGGCGTCTTTTAACCTTCAAACTCTTCCTCCAAAATATGTCAGTTCCCCAGCTTTGAATGAGGGAAAAACAATGCAATGACTCACAGGCATCATCCTCTGCCAAGTAATAAAATCTGCCATTAGATGATCTTTCATGTCTTGCACATAACCACATATTGTTATGTCCAGCAATCTGATGACCTTCGGGTCCAGAATCAAGCGTACAGTTTCCAAAGATCCAGTTAATCACTGGCTCCATGTACCTTAAATACAGTCGTGCCCATTATCAAGTTGCGAGATCGTGATTTTCTGTACTGAGCAGTGTTTCTTGGTGTGATCTGCGGTGCTCCTAACTTCTTGCCCATGTGTACCAAATTTAAGTATGTCTAGTGATTTGGTTTCGGTATTTTCCTCTGCACTTGGTATGACCTCCGCCTGTCTTCCCGCTTCCCGGCTCTCAATAAATAGACATGCATGGACGTGGATCCACTTCATCTGCACATATATCAATTTTTATATGCAAAGTCATTTTTATGCCACCACCACATAACTCGTCCATTTCTTTCTTCATGTTTTGATGTCCATGTTTAGTTCTCCTGTGCGTCCCTGACTACTTACATACCCACAAATAATGGAGATGGTACGTTTTATTGTACCCTTGAATCGGGTGGAAAAACGCCTAGAAGTTTCAGGTTAAAGAAGTAGTGCGCCCTCTATAGGTGGGATGTCGGCGTCAGAAGGAAGTTCAAAAGGTGAATATGTCCTTGTCAGGTTAAATGAAAAAAAAAACACTTTTCACTCTGAAGGTTTCGCTCAGAAGTTTCTACAAAGTTGTACGGCGGCACAAATCTGTTCCCTGAGGCAGTTTTGAAACCACTCACAGCTGTTTTTCCAAGTGCTTATGCAGATGAGATTCAACAGCTGTCCTCTCTTCAATATTACATTCCGGTTTCATCACCAGCTCTGTCCTTTGTTGACCATCACTTCAAACTCGATTGACACCTGCTCCCATCTACCCAGAAAAATGTTGTTGTTGTCCCAAGACTCAACCATGTCCTTGACAGCATCGGAACTGACCCCTCCCCTTAGATCAAGACAGACTCATTGATGAACTGGCATACTCTGTTGACCGTGCACTAGATTTGATCACGCTCCTTCCACTTCCACGGAATCCATGGAAACTACAAAACAAACCCTGTATTTCTGTGTCAACTGCAGAAGCTTCGAAAAATCTTCAGTCAAAAACGCAGTAACACAGCGATTGGTTAAAGGCAGAAGCATAACCAGAATTATAGGAATTACTCAGTATGTTTTTTTTTTCTAAAATTAAATAGCTGTGAATAATTTTACACTTTGAGAAATAAATGGAAGAAGCTTTTATGTAATTTTCTTAGCTGACACAATCTACTGCCTGCTTTTATAGATGAAATCTCTGAAATGCTACAGCAAATGGCCCATGTTTTCGGAAATGATGAGTAGTGAACTTCTTCATTCATTTACACCCTTCAATTCACATTGTTTGCTGAAAGAGCCCTTGAATAGTGTTTTCAATTAAACCATGAACTGTAGATATGTGGGCCTGTTTTCAAGTCTTCCCAAAAAGAATCCACTTTGATCTCCTTTTGAAGTTGCTAGTTCAGAACCACTTTATTCAGTCACCCCCCCCCCCTTCCAAAAAAAAAGTCTAACATAATTTTGCTGGCTTGTCAGAGAGCCTGTCAGTAGTGATATAAAAAGTCCCAGTTTGTGATGTAATATCAACCCCATTCAGTATAAGCAAACATGCTCTACATGCTTTTCAATGCATTTTCTGTTTTTCACAGTAATCACAGCTGAAGTTTTACACTTTGGTTACGTTTGAATCTGAGGAGCCCAAAGGGAAACCAAACAATGTCATTTGTGTTTTAGTAGATTACTAGTTTGTTCCTATTAAGAATATTTGGCATTTAAAAAACGATTAATCCATTAAAATGGAAACTTATTTGATTTACTTTTGGGAATTATTGGGAATTATTTTTTAATCTGTTTAAGAGGAAAATTAGAATTGATTTCTATTTGCTGGTGCTGTTTATCTGTTTTGACAGGATTTTCATCCACAGTTCGACAGTAAGGATTGACAGCAAAGGAACCAGGAAGCTCCCTAATTGTCTGGTGCCATGCCAGTCGCGCTGAGCCTTTTTAAAGAAACGGTGTCTGTGTTTTCGTCCATGCATGCAGTTTTAACTAACATGTTGATTTTACATGCAAATCCTGTCGCCTGAGGATGCAGGAGCAACGCTGTGAAAATCCACTGCTGTATAACTCACCTCAGAAATCATTTCAGAATTGACCAGACTTATCTAAGCCTTTTGGCTTCTGCGAGTAATCAGAGCCGTAGCGTTTACAAGCCTTGTAGGTCTAAGGATACCGGATTGTAACATAACAAAGGTTAGACAAAGGGAAATGAACAACTTTATATAAAACACAGAGATCACTTCTCCATCTCCATCCCTAACTAAACACTGGAAAAAATAGAAAATTAAAGTGGTTCAAAACCTAAACAAGAACATATAAATACAAAAAGTCATAGAAACACACAAAGTCCAAGGACACGAACACTAACACCGAAATCAAAAGAAAAGTTCCCAAACTAAAATTATCAGCAAAATCCCACACCTCCCCATCCTCCGGTCATTTATCTCAGGGCTGTTTTTGAAATCGCCCGATACAATGTGCCCACCGTTCTGTAGCTCTGTTCTAGCCCCCACTGGGTGATGTAAATGATGTCCACTGCAATGCTTCAGGTATGCCATAATGCAACGCTAAGTTTGCTGCCAACTGACTGCTGAAATAATACAATAAAAATGCACGCATATGTAATATGATGATAATAGCAATTTCCGTAAAGGCTGAAACTGACTTTTCATTTTTAGATAATAATAATTTCGAAAAATAATTTTAAAGAAATTACAGGTTCGCACACTCATAATCACTTTATCTCCACTATTCCCTTAATGCTGCCTCTCTATTTTGCTATTTGCAAATGTCAGCTGTCAATGGTTGCTAGGATACAAATGCAGTGCATCTTGAAATGTAGTGTCTGAAACCATCGACAGGTTTCACTAATTCCCTATGTAGTAAACGATGTATATTTCCTATATAGGCAATAGTAGGAGAGTGAACTTCTCAATCATTTTGAATACATCCCCGAATACTGCAAGTGCCCCGAATACTGCAAGTGCCCAATCCAGTAGGTGGTACTTCTTTCAACTGGGTGAATCAGCCGCTTCTTCAAAGGCCAATAACCTGTAAAGGGGAAACGGGATGTTCCCATGCATTAGCATACCGTTCTCAAGGAAATACCCTTTTTTAAAAACCAGTTCTCTACATAAAGTTACACCAGTAAGTTGCTAATGAATCGACAAACTTATTTCTCTTTTTTTTTATTGCAAATAGACCATCAGTTTACTGTATTTTCAAATTCATCATTCCATAGTTCAGTTTTCAGCAAATAAAAATAAAATTACTATAATCACAATGAATGACCTAAAATGCCAATCGTCAGATTACTCACACGAGATAGGCTCCTCCCAAATGTCTGTCTGTTTGTCGGTATCTACACTAGCCTGCACTAAAATGTGTTATTTTCGCTAAGGCTTAGGAATGCATCTGATAATTCCACCATGTGGCCAAATTTGCAAGCTTCAGAACAGGTCACTACACAGGCAGGGAAGGCAGAAGGAGTCTTGTTAGCCAGATTATCAGCGGCGGAATCTAGCACATTACCAGTGTTCAGGGACCAGAAGTGTGTTAATCCTTGCTAGATCATTTCACAGGATTAAAGCAGCTCCTTTAACTGGAAGTCGGTAGCACACACTTATACTGTATCAACAACCATACAATATCAACCAACACCTAGACTATGTCTGGCTGTGTAAGTATTGTGTATAGAGGCATATACTCCATGTTAACACATCCAATCAACAATGAGTACTGCTGTTAGAACAGGGATCTTAAACTAAATCTTGTGGGGGGGGGGGGATTTAACCTTATTTTTAGACAAAGGAGAAATGTAACAGAATTTAAAAAAACAATGTAATATCAATTATTTGCTAATCAACTTTGAGGGGAGGGGGGAGTGGTTAATCTTGCTCTCTGTCTGGTAGTGGTGGAGCTTGCTAACACAGTTCTTCATTAAAGTAAAGTTTCCCAATGTGTTTTTGCTACCTGGAGCTGGGAGGGAGCAAAAACATTGACAGTCTGCGGGTCCCTGAGGACCAGTGTTGGGGAACACCCCATTAAAGTGTACCACAGCTGGTATTACAACCAGTATACAACTGGTCTGGTCTAATGAAATGAATCCTATGAGCTGCTCCATTCTTAAAATTTGACTACTAGCAATCCACGTGTTGAATAAGGCACCCTTTTCCTAAGCGAATTCTGCAAAATGTTTGTGTAGAAGTCTTGACATGACATCTAAATCTTTGGTGGTTAGCTTCTGGAGCAAGTCCATATGCCCCTAACACAGCAGCTTTTATAATATCATAATTCCACCTTTGCTCAATGGCTAAAGCTGCTCGGCTTTTACCCGCCATCTTACATCGCGGCGACGGGCAGCACTGAAGGCACGAATCGGCCGCCGTCTCTCGGTACGGAGGCACCAAATTAATAAGCTTACGCACATCAAAAGCAGACAGGGAAACTGTCACTGGGGTCAATCCAATCGGAATTGATGCTCCAGGCTGAGGTGCTTCAGTCTGCAAGAGGTTCCAGCTGTTTAAGCTTAATACCCTTTTCCTCCCCTACTTCCTTCTCATGTTTTTGAAGGAGCTGAATCTGTTTGTCTTGTAGCTTCACCTCCAGCTCCGGCTCCTCGAGACGCTGAGCCACTGCAGGATCCGAAACGTCTTTGGTTGTCAGAGTACTCACCAGATCTATGCCCAGACTCAGGGTCTTATCCTCACCCCCGGCTGAAACAAGCACCTTAATCTCTCCTGTGGCAACATCTTTCCCTCCAATTTAGGTCTCTCCAGCAGAATCCCCATCTCTACCAATCCCTCGTACAAAACTTTCTTTACGGATTTCTACGAGATACCGAGATACTGAAAAAGTCTGCAATTGCCACTAAGTTGTCTTTGCTCAAATTGTTAAAGGGTGGGATCAATAGCACCCAGTCTTCCGAGTTGAAAGCCATGATGTACCAATCCAATCACACAAGCTGTTAGTAGCTAGCAGAGAGATGAAACAAAATGATTCTACAAAAAAATTGCTAGATACGATGATACTGAATTCAATTTCCTCCCTAAAGAGCTGCATTTATCATGATTGACTGTCCGTTCATTCACCCATCTTGGCTTTGCTATGCTAATTGATGGTTGACGCTAGAGCCGAACTGGAGCAAGGCTTTGCCCAGCAACAAGTTTTAGCTCCATATTGTGGAGATAATTAAAAGGTTTGCTAGGAAACAAGCTAACAAACAATGCAATCCTGTGGAGAAACATACAAGACAAACCGGCTCTTTTATTACACAGCAGGTCCCGTTGGTGAATGTCAGTTTTGAATGGGATTCGGAACAGACAGCCCATCTCTAATTAATGTCAGAGAAATATACATTGTGATTAAATGCAAATGAAGATGTGACACAAGCAGGTCTTTCGGTTAAAGGTATTGAGCAACTACATGCATGTTATAATGAATATTTTAATTTGTTTAGTTGACTGTGTTTGGGACGGTCTGGCTTGTTGATATCAGTGACAAGCAAGGAACAGCTGGTTTGTGGTTTTACATGTCATTTTACCTTCATATCTTTCTTTGTAGGTCTCTACGGCCTTTTTAAATATTTAAATATAATGTAAATATTTCCGAGAAATTTTTTCTATGATATTTTAAGCATTATTAATATTGTAATTAAACATCCCATAGTAATTCTCTATGGGGCTCTTTCTGAGGGAATTAAGGCTCTATGAAGAGATGCATTCCATGTAGAGGGGTGGAAGACCCTTGGATTGGGTATCAGTGTCCATCCAAGCGTGCCTGACGGTCCCATGGTGCTTGTAACCTTACAGCTTTAGCCACTTTCGTGGACCCGGAGCCACTTTGAACATCTATCCTTCACCAGCATGGAGACAGGAATTTTTGTGGTCCCCCAATACTCACGTTGCCTCACGTATCCACGTTTGGTTTGGGTTCCTCCAAAGTTCCATTTGAACCAAACTTAACATGCTTACAGGTGGAAGGAATTGGGGAGGTTGGTGTTTCAGAGGCTTCAAGTACTGTGAGCAGCTTCACCCTCTACAGAAGAAGAGGCAACTGGAGACCCATTTGACTGATTTGGAGGTACTGCTTTTTACCCCACCTGCGTTGGCAGCAGAATGTTCCAGACTGTGTTCCAGACACACCATGGGAGACTCTGCTTGGAAAGCTATTTAACCTAAGCAACATCTCCAACAGAGACGATATCGAACAAAAAAGAGTTACTGTGTAGAACTTTCTAAATTTGAAAATTTAATGCTAAACTGGCATGCGCTTACAGGGATGGTTAACCTCTGTACAACCGCAGTGGAGCTGAGCTGCTTTGTTTACTGAATTTAACCATTAGAAAGAAAAACACAAGAGCAATTTCAATACAATGACCAGCACGTAGTGCACACTGGAATTAGGGTGAAGGGAGAGTGGCAATAAGGGGAAATTACGGCAAATATGTCATAAGCGCTCAGTGTTACCGTAACAAACAATATGAAGTTCTTATTTTATTTTTTTTTTTTAAATTTGATATGATGATACCGAACTTCCCAGTGAAGGTCCCGTAGTCAACAGCTGCCCATTCAAGCCCAGAAGAAAAAAACCTTCAGCTAGATATAAGGGCAAACTGAAAATGCAGGAAATGCGGTTTTGTAATTCAGTAAATATATTCAAGGTTTTAGCAGGCGTCAGTGAAAAATGTAACTGTCTACAACTAAGCGTGTTGACTTTTCGCGCCGCCAAAATAGGACGCCCGGATGGGACACTTTTTTAAGCTTTGCCGTATTTAGATTTTTCATTCACATCAAGCAGCTGAACTTCCTTGTGATTTAATAATTAAAAAAACATCAATTTCGCCATTAAATTAAACTAGGTCTATATATAAACATTTTGACTAGAAAAGTGAGGAGCTTCTTCTCCGTGACCTGTATTATGCTTCCCTGTACAGGCTCACAGGCTGGTGTAGAATCGTGCGGAATGGTGGAGTCTGTCCCCAAGAGCCTGCAGACTAGGCGCCTGCATGGGATTTTTCCTCAGGGCGGATGGCCACCTCTATTAGTCCCAACACTGAGATAACAAAGACGGGCACTTTTTCCATCAGATGCCGTCAATATTTCCCTGTTTCCACGCAGCGAGTGTCTCGTTTCTCGTGCTAAATGTGTTATTGACTGAGTGAGTTTGGAGCCTGGGCTCTCGCTCCGAGCAGATGACCCGGCCGTGTGAGACAGCAGGCAGATGTTGAAATTCCTGTGAGACTTTCATGCCAGAAAATCAAAGGACCCGCCAGAAAGGATGGGGCGCTGCCATCCCATGTGCTTCTGGATCTTTCCTTCTGCATTTCTTCTGCGCAGGAGGAGAGGAGTGGGAGCGTGAACCCAGAAAATGTTCATTTGTCTCCTTCTGCGGAACATCCAGCAAACGCTGCGTTCATACACAATCAGCTTAACGGTTGTTTTTGTCCAGTGATTCACTTATTTCTGACTCAAATAGTACCAATATTTCATAATTAGCTTCAACCTTCACTACCAAAGTGACTACATTTAAACCATGGCTCTGTGGATTATACACCTTCAGGACTGCGGTTTTGATTCCTGCCCCGGATCTGTGTGGCACATGGGTAGGGGAAGCAGTTGAGATGAATTGGTATCTAATGTCCTTGTGAGTGTAAGCCCTGTGATGGACTGGTGCCCCTGGATTATTCCCAGTACGTCCTGGGGCAGGCTCCAAGCTGACAGCACCCCCACGCTAACTAAATGCAGTTGGAAGACTGATAAAGGACATTCCATCCTGTTTCATTTATTTTGTCTACAGGTAGCTTTGACTGAAGAGTTGAATAACAATTATCACAGGCAATGCAAACCTAGGACTGAGAACTACATGTACAGTGCAGGCAAATGAAACTTATAAGAACCTATAAATTAACTGAATTTATAACAAACGCATTTACCTCGTCTCCTTGCCAACAGAGAGCAGGGGAATGGAATACAATCTAAGTTCTGCAGTTAATTATACGCCATCAAGCTCTCCTTTCATTTGATGGATTCCTAATGTTTTAATTTATGTCTGTTTAATTAATCTTGTCACTTTTAATAACCAACCCAATTAATTTAACAAGGGAAAATGGTTCTGAATTATTAGTGATGAAGGTAGCAATGTTCTTCCACAGCAACCTTGTGTTTCAGTGAAAGCTCACTGCTTCAGCTACTCCTTTAGTTCCATTAATGATGTCTGTGTGTGTGTAATTCAATTATCTTGGGGTGTCTAGCATTATTACCGTAAACTAAATTAAATCAGACCCAAAGCTATGCTGTTTATCAAAGAAGATTGAACAATTTTTCCGATATAGCTTCGCAGAGTAAAGATCTCGTTTTGTTTCAGTGGCTAAGCAATGAAACCTAACACTCCGACGACTCGTAAAAGGCTTTTTACACAGCAGTTTCCTAAAGATCATTGATCTACTTTTACTATAGCTAATAAATTATGCATCACCTTATTCTGGCCAACTAGGAACTGAAAATGAGTTACTGGGCATTTCATGGTGACTAACGAAATGCGCGAAAAAGGACGATTAGTCAAAAACAAATGTTCAGGATTTACTTTGGAAGGCAATTATTCAGCTTGAAATGTTTTCAGCTTTTATGAAATGCCTTTCATAAGTCGGCAGGGTTTTTTAAAATTGAAATTTCAATCAATAACTCATTCAAGGATAAACATTTATGCAAAATGTAAGATTTTAATGGAGACTGAGCTGTGTGCCGGACACCTGCTGAAATTCACAAGATACGTCATTGCGCAGATATTTTCATTATGTTTTCAAAAGGCAAGATTAATTTATTTAACTAATTTATTGCTTAATATAAGTAAGCAAAGCACCTTTCCTTTTTAGGTGTCCAGGTTGGAAAGGTGTCCAGAGTGGACAAAATAAACTGTACTAAAAAAAGGGTATACAGTGTGTACCGATATTGAGGTTATTAAAAGATTAGAGGTAGCTGCTTTGAATTATTAAACAAAAAGTGCGTGTTTGAAGACCCTTAAAGTAGTGATCCGTGCCAAATAAGAGAGTTCAAAGTGAATCTAGTTGAGTGAAAAGACACGTCATTTCAAGGTTTTCACTGATCAAAATAGAGAAATCACTGAGGTATGTTTAATAACATGTTAATCATTGCTCAACCAGTTCCGCAAATAGGTTATCTTTGATAATTATTGCGAGGCTTCCTTACCCCCTTATCAAATTAGATTGTTCTGTCTTTGTTTGAGGCAGATATGAGATTGATTATAGAATTAACTAAAACAAATTCTCAAAAATCGCTACAATAGCAAAACATATTTTCTTTGTGAGATAAAATCTTGTCTTTGTCCTCAGATTAAAAACCGACTTAGATGAGAACTGGGTTGGAAATGGTGTGATTTTTGGATTAAAAAAACTTCAAGAAAAATTCTCAGCAAGTGCAAAATATAGGTGCATGGGTCAATGGGTTGGGGCTCTGTGACTCAGATCCAAAGATCAGTGGTTTGAATCCCCTCTTTGGCAGAACAGCCAAATGCTTGTTAAGCCCTTGAACAATAAGGTTTAACCTGGTTCTTAAATCTCAAGGTTGGCTCTAAACCGTACGTATACCTAGAATAACAGCAAGATGGGATCTGTGGAAAGAGGTACCTTATGAATTTGTGTAAATGGCAAAAAGAGTGTTGTTCCAATTTCCTATCTATGTGTACCCAGGGGTTGGGTGTTTCAGTACTTAACTGTTACTAGTACATTAGGCAAGGATTATAACAGCTTGTTAAAACATTACATTGGTATTAAAATACAAACAGGCAATCCAAAGTTAATTTAAAAAAGGGGTTGTTTTTATGGTGCGTCTTTTAATACTGTATAAGGTACAGGTGTCTAAACTACATAGAGGCAAGTGAACTTATCTCTCTTACTGTGTCCAATCACCATCTGATCAGAACCTAAGAAATTCGGCACAACCCGTATTATTATTTGTTTGCTGTCCTTGGTGGAGCGTGTGATTGAAAGGCATGACAGACGCTGTGCAGATGGCCGGAGCAGGTCATCAGATGCTGCCTCAGCGATAAGACTGTCCACCAGGTCCTCTGGCCAATGTCTGAGGGGTCTCCTGGTATTTCTGCCCCGGGAACCTGGTCCTCTCAGAATGTCTGCCCTGACAGTTTGTTAGGAACTGTCACCACCCCCGGCACCTATTCCCACTCCCCTACCGGATGCCAGGTTTAAGCGACAGCTTTCTCTCCTGTTTTCCCTGATCACAGACAACGGGGACCGTAAATAAATTAATAAGTGGAAATAGGGGTCTCACCATCAAGGGGTCTCACCATCATGGGGTCTCACCATCTTCCTAGGTCTTCAGGCCCCTAAAGTAGGAGAGGTGGCAGAGCGCCAAGGTGCGGTGCCCGCCGAGCATTTTAGCATCTGGTGAATTGGTCATGAGCAGCACGGGGCTGGGTGGCCTGTCTGTCACCGGCCTGGGGGGCACGATGAATCGGCTGAGCGTTATTGAAAATTGATAAGGAGGCAGCTTCGCTAAGTGCCAAGCGGAATTACCCGCGAGCCTGTTAGCGCTGTTATCGCTTTGCAGCTCAGATGCTGAAAGATTGGAAACAGAGTAATTAGGAGACTAACACACACACACACACACACACACACACATACAAACACCACCACGAGGAAGACCCCCCCTCCCCCTCAACAAATGAAGCAACATCTTATCATTTAACGCACCATGTAACGTAATAATATGTTACACTTCTACATTCAGGACGCAGATCCGGTGAGTCACACAAAATTGAGGTTTTAATTAAGATGTTTTTTGGAGAATTGGGGACAGTGTGTAGTAGCGCTTTCGATTGTAGAGGTTGGAGGCTGTGGGAGGAGTAGGGATTCGATGGCGTGTGAGGAGACGGGGCTGTCTGGGGAGCACATTGCTGTTGTTCTTACGTTGTCTGCTTTTGGTAATTACTTAATGAACACTTTAGTGTGAAAGTGAGTATCGTAGCAAACCGCGCTAATGATATGCGTGCAGATATAAGTCTATGTGTGTGGGAGGTGTGAGAGTCACATGAGTCCATCAGTGGTTCACTATCGTGATATTATCTCGTCCTGACTCTCGTTTCATTCCCTGAAAATTGACAACCCCCAACAAGACTCAATTTGCTGCCGTGTGCGTGTGCCTTTTGGTTTCTTCGCTGTGCCCCACCTTGAGTAGCTCTGACAGTCATTTATAAATGATTAACAATGTTTGCTGATTAACTTTTCGTTTGCTCAAAATAGCTACAAATAAGGCATGTCATGGTATTTTAAATGGTTATTATATTCTAATTTTAGACAACTACCATTTATCTTTTATGAGCTCATTGCAGATTTTCCTAATATAAAGTGTTACATTTAGCATAAAACAGAAAAATAGTGTGGGATAAAATATTTGCAGCGCCTAATACAGAAAACTAATTCTCCCGCTTTTTTCTTTCATTTAAACATTTCACAACATAAAATTCGGCTTCTTTCCCCTCAACATACGGGCAGGAGCTCTCTTAGCACATAGCTAGTAATTAGTTCCATGTTTTAACATAGAACCGTAAAAAAAAATAAAAATAATGTCAGACATCAAAGCCAAAACAAAGCCAAAGCCAAAAGCATAAAAATAAAAATAAAAAAAAAAATAAAAAAACAAATCTGTTTGAATAAGAAAGCAAAGAGGCACGTGTAAAGAGAATGAAAGATAAATCGACAAAAAAAAAGCTGTCTTTAATCAGCTAACAGCAGCTGCAAAAATATGGCATCGATGTCATCTTATTTGTTTGTTTTATTCAAATCAACGCCCTTTAGAGTGTTGAATCCCAGGTGACTTGTGTTTCATGATTTAATAGAAACTTTGGTAGGGAGAGGAGCTGACAAAATGTTGAGCCACAACAGACGCTACCGTCATAGCTAATGATGGCTGATCCAAGCTAACGTTTGGTAGCTACTAGTGTTGCGTTTTCTTTCGCTCCCAGGTCATTTAATATGCTCTTGGCGTGCAACATTTTCCTTTTCAAGATCTCTCCACTGAAGACACGTCGTTCTGTGTCCTTGTTAAACTTTAATCCAGACTCCTTTTGATCAACTTTTAGTGCAACAAAGCAGCATTTTGACTGCTTAAGTAAACAAACAATTTCCTTTATTAAAAACATTTATGGTTTCTATGGCCTTCTGATTTTCTAATATGTTTTTTGTCTTGAAACCCAATTACATCACTTTCAATTCTAAATGAATGTGACCCATATTTCACCAGGATTACAACACAGTTAGCTAAAGTATATTTCGAATATTTCATTCTTCACAGGCCAAAGGCGATGACTTAAGGAATTCCAGTTAAATTGGCAGTTAATTGGCACTAATCCATTATTCCATCAGTAGAAGTAACTTTTTTAACGTTACTGCAAGGTACGAAAAGGGACCACCTAAAAATTTGGACCAGAGTGTGGAAAAGCACGTTTTTACATTTGTAAGTCAAGAAATATATTTCGAAAAATTCAAACAGCTTGCAATGAACAACAGTATAACTGTCACCAGGTGACAACAGGAGAGGTTCGAGGGTCACACTGCTACGCCTGACGGATGCTAAGCGCAAGTTAATTAACATCACCTTCTCAAACGTGTTTGCCTTGTCACCGGGTTGTGTCAATTTAACACCTTGTGCTGTTGCTGATGAGTTTCTCCTTGCGAAGTGGTTTAGACCAGGAATGTGTACTGGTCAGGTCGTTCCAGTTACAGAATTGCATACATACCAACTGGGTACAGACCGTACCGCAGGGCAAAGTAGAGACCAACCGCCAGCGAGATGGATGTTTGTACAAGATCCAGCGGTCTTTAGATAAATCATTCATTTAGTATACGATGTGACTGCCTGATAAAACGATGGATGACAATGCGTGTAATTGGTGTGCTGTGACTTCGGCTACAATACACACACTTTATTTAGCCTAATCTTGTGATAGCGTGTGCAAATCTCCTGCGCTGCCTTTGAATTAATTGTCACAGCAGTATTCTTTTCCATTCAACAATGAGTTTGTGCTTACCGATACTTTTCTTAATCCTCGGCAAACACTCCCAAGGCCTAAAACAAACCGAAAGCAGCTTTACACAGGTTAGTATGTACTCAAATAATGTGCACTATAGATTGAATTAATAACAAACAAACAGGTTGTTGTCTCAAAGTGTCTTAATCCATGACAGCAGACTGGGGCCTAATTATCAGAATGTTATTGTCAGGTGACGAAACAAAAGTAAATAATTTCTTTGTTACCTGTGCAGGATTATTGTAAGCCTGAAGCAGGAAAGAGTCAGGATCAGATGCTAGCGTATTGTAATTTATATTCATATATTATCCATTATATAATTCAGCAGCTCCCTGGACTGTTTTAATATTGTTTTTCTTAAGGAGGCATAAGCCTGAAATGATAATTAATAATTTGTAATAATGGGTTTTATTATATAGTGGAGCGGTTTTACTAGCTTGTTTGGAGAGCTAGTTGATGCTATATGTATAGTAGCAAAAACTCACACAATACCCAGGATATACTTATGGAGTATTTTAAATTGTATGATAGCAATTGCCTTGTAGGCTATGACGGTAATGAGAACACAGTGTGGCCAAAATCACCTTAAATGTAGCAGGGCCCCGGCTTGTCTGAGAAGATATCCTCACTACCCCCGTAGTCATAGCTGTTTCCTGGTAACAAGAAACACATATAACCCTAATACAGCCTCTCTGACGTCTACCGCTGTGTCGCTTAGGTGCAGAAACATTAGTTAATGCAAGAGGAAGGGGTCTTTTTGTAGCTGTTGATAGCCTTATGTTAAAAGTTGTACAGGGAGTTAGTTAAAAAGTAACTAGGTCATTCTTCCTTTAATGACATTTGACAGAGAATAACAATAGTAATAATAGTGGCGCTCTATACAAACTCCCTGTGTGTTTCCTGATTTTCCTTTCTACCTTTGTCCTCCTTTTGTATTTCACACAGCCCTTTTCCATCCCCTTTTCTCTCCCTTTGTTGGTTTGTACGCCGGGCCGCTCTCAGATCATCAGATATAATATTCCCATTCACTCCGATCGGCCGGACCCCACGCGATCCGGTGGCTTACGCGCCCATTCTTTCCGTCCCGCATCTCCGCTTGCCACAAAGGAGGGATGTTATCAGCGTCACTTCAGAACGGACACCGTTGTACTTTAAAGAATATGAAAGGGAGCGAGTGCGAACAGGCAGGCTGGGCGGGGGTGCAGGTGGGTGGCCTTGTGGCATATAATATTTAAGAAGCTTCCCGTTGCTCTTGTGAGGCAACTGTTATGAGTAACACTCATTGTCCCACACGGTATTGGCCGGAATGCTACACCATAGCCACTAGCCTCCCTCGGGCTTCTTGTTGACTGCGGCCACTGAGTGTGGAGAGAAACTGATTAGAGCCACTTCTACTCCAGCTTTGGGCGAAATGAGTCCTTGCTTTCCTGATCAATGTTCTCAGTTTTACCAGAGATATTTCCTTTAGCTTTGGGGTACCAACCTTTCACGCGATATGAGGGGGATAGAATGTTCATTTTTTTTTTTTTTTTTGTTATGTTCTATTTAAGGGGTGCAAAAAGTGTTTTTATTTTATTTTTTTCCAGCAGGACAACGGCACCACAGGCTATTCATATGAAAGTATCGGAAATGAGTGGGAAAACTTTACCAGCGGTCGGTCTTCTGTGTGTTGTTTTATTTCATGGCGTGAACCAACTTCCCTGTAGGCATGACGCCCTTGTGCTACCAACTGAGCTACCAACGCCACCCCGACGTTATAAGTGACGGCGGATAGTGTTACTAGTAACAGCCGATATGGTGTCGCTTCACAGGAATTGTGTGCATTTTAACGAATGCGGCTTTTGTAAGTTGAGGTTTGAGGTTCTCGAGTTCTAAAGACCTTTTGTGCTGCGTGCACGTCTTTTAATGTGAACTTGGGAGCCATGAGATGGTTATGGTTCACGACAGCCTTGGAGAAGGCAGATAAAGGAGGTCATGACTATGTCTGGCCAAGAAAAAAAACATTACTGTTATCTCTTTGTGTGTTGGGGACCTTACGGTTTCACATTAGGGTTCCCCATTGGCTCGTCTGTCTGGCAGGGCACGTGCTCCTGTTGAAATCGCAGCTCCATGACTTTTTCTCCATGAGAACAGTGACTGCCCACACCCTGCTGAGGCCTGCTGTTATCCTCTCCTCCAAAGGCTTCCTTCGTGGTAGTGGTGGAGAGCTGCACTGATTAAATCGCAGCCCTGTGCTTTACCACATACTTTTATCCCAAGCAACTTGCCGAGCTAACAGTTTCACACTAGAAGGAATTCAACCCCATCCTGTTCTAGGTTATGGGACCGGGTTTCAGGCTTGTGAACTTTCCGGAACCACAAATGGTGTGTTCAGAGGTGGTGCATCATCATTAAATAGACCAGAAGAAAACACTGATGGCACCCTATGTTATTTGTACTCCAGTAAAATACCCTGAAATGGGCTAATAATTTGTTTGTGATAAATAATTTAATTCGTGTTCGTTTTTTAGAGCAATAAATAATTAAGTTTGCCCGGGCTGTGAAAATCTGATAGAGGGTAGAAAAGTACTGGGAACATGAAACTACTGAATAACAGACTGTTATCGCAGCTTCACTGCACTTCTGCGGGAATCCTGAGGAATAAAGTACAGTTACAGCAACGCACATAGTAGGTCTGATCAAATCTGAAGCTTATTCATATATTTTTTTTATTGATAAGAATCTGGCTCTTCAGCAGCAACCCACACGAACCGTTAAGTGCACTTGGAGTGGTCTGATATTTCACAGGACCACAGTGGTAGAAAAATGTAGAATTCAGGGCCAGGTTGTATTTCAGAGGAGGGAGAAATACAGTGGGACAGGCTCACAGTGCCTGAGTCACCATTCAGAATGATGCAGTGTCCGTTCGCCCGAGAAAGACAGACAAAGTCGCGGTGTGGCCACAAAAAATAAAATAATAAGAAAAGAATGTCCCTTTGTAGCCTCAGCGCAATTACTCTTCAGGGCACATTTTGCTTTCTCAGTGACTCTGCACCCCCACAGACACCCCCACCCCCCACCAAAGGGCACGTCATACGTCATTTCTCTGCGGAGACTCTGAAAACCTTAGCTGTCACAGACACTGTCAAGACATTCGGCCCACAAGGATTAATGCTGAAGCCGCCATCTCTGCCCGAATTTTCCACCTGATTGCGTGTTCTTATATATGTATTCCTTTTATACATATGTATAATCTTATCTTATCTGATGTAAACATACTGGCAGACTGAAGATGGCGCTGTTCAGAAAGGCACGCCTCGCTGCGCACGGGGGAAAGCAGCGTCTGCATGTGAAGAGTATAAATGATCACCGGTCTCTCTCATTTTCTTTTTCCCCATTGACGTGAAGTGACTGCTTGCTTGTCCTTCCTGTCCCTGCGACTTTGCAGGGGGGGGTGATTGGTGATGGGGATAGCGACAGCTCCTCTTTTCATGAAAGTGTTCCTCTAAGAGCATGTGTTAGTACCTTATTAAACATATAAACTAAATTATTAATAATAAACATAATAACAATAATCCCTCCCCTTTTATCACATTGTGAAGAGCTCTAGTACATGGGGGAATGACACTTTACTTGAGGTGACACAAATAATGTAGTACCACAAGCTGAATTAATGCATTAATTAACTAGTAACTAATTGTTAGTTCACCATTAATAAATCACGACAGCATGTAATTATTAACTGAATAGTTAACTAATGTAGTTCCTGCATAGGATACATGAACCATCAAGATTAATGAACAAACGTGGCATCAGTACGTAACTAATACTTCGTTACTGGTTAATTACTGCATTAAGTAAGCCTGTATTACTACATTATTTGTGTCTCCAAGTAGTGTAACTGATAAGGCGACATTCTAGCTGACTACTTAGCAGCTAATCCAGATGCCATTTGGTAAGGAGGACAGTACTGGATGGGCAGAATGGCAGCTGGTTAAAGTAGCTAGCCTGGCAGCTGAATTAGACGACGCAGGATTATCTTTGCCCGCGCGAGTAACACGTCAAATCTGGAGCCAAACAAGCTGTTGTGAAGCTGCTAATGAGGTGGAAGTTAGGGCTGAGCTTTTTGAAACCGTTGGGTCAAAATAACCAGGGGGACATCTCCCGGGATCATTTCAGCCTTTGTGCTATTGAGGGGCGAATTAAAGCTAAGAAGGAAGAAACCTTGAGGTATCTAGCAAGATTTGCAGTGGGCATCTACTGTTTTATTTTTATGAATGATGTGGTTGCGAGGCTTTCAGCCCACAGTGACAGCACGAGTGTCATACAATTCCAGTTAAATGCTCAGGCCAATAAAACACGACTCGGGGGGATAACTTGTTCGTTATTAGCGGCTAAAATCGTTTGACCGATGGATTACAGCTATTTTCTACAGGAGCTGAAAATGGGTCACACCGACGGCACAGAGATTAGTGATAAACACCTTAATTTATTCTGTGCAAAAAAAAAAAAAAAACTAGCTACAACAGGAGTTCAAGGATATGTCTTTAACCTCCAATAATCACCCAGTTCATCCAAATAGGACAGAATTTCGGGGTATTTTAGAGCTGCTGGACTGAAGAGAGACCTTCCCCATTCGTATGTTCATCTTTGGTCTCTAGTCATGATTCTCAATCTGAGTGGATGCTTTATATATAAATGGGCAATTTTATGTTAAAGCCAAACAGCAATTGAACCGACCTTTTTATGTTGACTTTTGCTTGTGGACAGGTGCACCGTTGCTGCTCGTTACAACAGGTGGGAGCTAAGCCGTTCCTAACCGTTATTGATTTGTTACTGTCTCACCAGGTTGAATAATGAGGAGAGATTAGGGGGGACCGTTTTTCCCAATGATGCCGGTGTTAAGGACAGCAGCGGGAAGCCGGCGGAGGCGACAGATGTGCTCGCCACTTCTGGGTTGCCGCAGCACGCTCTCCCGCACGTCCGCAGAGCAGTGGGGGTGGCGGGGGAGCGCCTGGCAGACCATATGCCCCCACTGTTCCCTCACCACCATATGCCCCACCCTTGTTGCTGATGCCCTAATCCAACAGGTCCCAGGTCTAGTGAGCGATAAAGCCAAAACTGACGAAAGAAGCTACAGCATCCTCCCAGGTCCCCTGCCCAAGCGTGGCCCAAATCCTCACCTGGAAGAGTGCCCAGAAAAGTGTATACTCTCCCCAATGCACACCAGACAAACGACTGCCTCTGTAAAGTTCATTTAAAGAAGAAATCAGCACTTTTTGACGTAGAACATCTCCTAGCAGGTCATCATGAGGAATAGGATAGGGTAATTCCCAAATAAATCTTCACTCTGCTGGTTTGGTTCAGTGTTTCTCAACCTAGTCCTTGGGGGACTCCCAGACGTTACATACAACATATCTGAACCCAACACTCAAGAACATCGAAACCGGGATCGAAAATGTGGACTGTCTGGCAGCCCTCAAGGATGAGGGATGAGCTTGAGAAACACTGAATCAAACCAACACTGCAAAGATTTATTGGGGTATTACCCTATCCTTGGCTGAGAAAGACCATCCACCCATCCATCCATCCATCCAGTTTTCAAACAAGCTGTCCTGCTTAGATTCACATGGTCTTTCTGTTGAAACAATGCTTAAATGATGCAGATGGAACTCTTTTCTGCTTGAGACACAAACACCAGAACCCCTAAGTTAAGTGATTCTGGGTCAGTTACTGCGTATAACTATAACAACAATTATTTGGCTCCAGCTGTGTTATGAGTATGTATCCTGACAGATGCAGCTTCTGTGCTCTGATTAGATGATCTGATTATGAATGTTTAACATTGTTTTACTGTACACTTCCCACCCTAATCACTTTCTTCAGCAGTAGGTTTTCACTTCGGCAGATGAGAGCTGTATTATGGCAGACGTTACATAGCACTGTACGTATGAAAATGTTCTGTCGCATCTGCGAAGGTACTTGCAGGGCTCTTGGAAGACAGTTGACTGAAGACTTTCATGACTAAGTGTGGATTGAACTAAAGAGCATCTTCTGGGAACCGACCATAGTGAACCCCGAGCGTGAACGCGAAAGAGGCGACTCGATGCAGCAAATTAACTTCATCGTCAGTGGGCTGCATCGCGCGGCCGTGGTCTGAAGGACATTCGTTCGACAAAGTTGAGCGACAGCTGTGAGGCAGCACACGAGTTCAAAGGTATTAGCGTGCCGATAATCAGTTACGACTTATCTTGTGTTGGAGTATGACATTTAAACTGGAGGACACTGGAGGTCAAATCCTTTCAAGGCCCAAACAGAAAAAAAAAACTTCTCTGACATTCAATAATTGTTTAGTTCAGGACCTTTTGCATTCCTGTGCAGATTATTATTTTCCCTGCAGGTTAGAATGATGTCTTTAATTTACGTATTGAACCTTTAACAGAGGGTGATGTAAACATTATTTCTGCTTTGGGACCATTGCATAGGAGTTTTAATTAAGGCTTAAAAGCATTTGAAATTCAGTTCTGTAAGGGTCCGTGATGAATGAGTGATTGAATCACAGCGGCTTGGCATTCACTGTTGTTGGTTATCTCAGCGACAATCAAATTAAAGTAGAGTTTTTTTTTTTCCGCACTTCACCCTGTATACAGAGTAGCTACACGACCTTCGATTAATTACTTGTAGAATTCAGAGGCTCTCCTAAAAGTGTCAGCGGAATTTTTATACAGTAATTCTTTTTCAAATACTGTATCACTGTATACACTGTATAGATATTTTTTAACCCATTAAGCATCAAACCCCTTTAATTTGAAGTGAAATAGGATTCCTGATTATCTGCAATAGATGCTGGGACCATTTACTGGCATGACTGAGAACAGAGTGTGTGTGTTGTCTTCTCTGCAGGAGGTGCCAAGCCCAATGGGAAGGCAATGGCATTATGGTTTTTGATTGGGCGTGACCCAATCTTCCGGCATAGGAGTGAGTAATTGACATTATTGAAAAAATGTTAAGATTAGGGGCTCGTTAATGCGTGGTCTTAGCCGGGCTGCAGCCCAGGGACCCTCCACTAAAAGGGGGCCTGAAAAAGCTGCCCCCCACCTTTTTCTGTCGCCACCACCTCCCTGGTGAACAAGTTTTACTGTCGCCAATTGAAGTAGCCCAGGGGTCTGTGACCATGACAGTGTGCCTCCGCTTAGGACGGACTGTGGAATTTATTATTATAATAACATTCGTTGCTGCTCCACATTCAAAGTAGTTTGATAAGGCAGGTTAAAAGACTATCTCCCTAGCTGCTACAGCCACACCCCCTTTACATCACTTCCTGTTTTTTAGAGCTTCCTGTAGGTATATTTAGTGCATGGCAGCCACAGCAGGACACAGGTTACCCATTATGAAAAAAAAAACACAAATTAGTGAATGAATCAATGTCTGAGTTCTGTATTTTTTTAAATACTTCAAAGACTCCTACAAGCTTTGGGATTTTTCAAAAAAATTACATTGAAGGTCAATGTTTGATGACATAACCTTAAATTGACATAACCTTAAAGTTATACATATTAAAATGATGTCATTTGTTGCTCTGATGTAATGATTTTTTTAACCACGCTCTGCAAATAGAGCCATCATGTATGCTGTTGTCTGCTGGGGCATGGACATTAACAGCCTGAGGGTCATGGACATTAACAGCCTGAGGGTCATGGACGTTAACAGCCTGAGGGTCATAGACATTAACAGCCTGAGGGTCATGGACGTTAACAGCCTGAGGGTCATGGACGTTAACAGCCTGAGGGTCATGGACATTAACAGCCTGAGGGTCATGGACGTTAACAGCCTGAGGGTCATGGACATTAACAGCCTGAGGGTCATGGACATTAACAGCCTGAGGGTCATGGACATTAACAGCCTGAGGGTCATGGACGTTAACAGCCTGAGGGTCATGGACATTAACAGCCTGAGGGTCATGGACATTAACAGCCTGAGGGTCATGGACATTAACAGACTCAACAAGATCATTAAGAAGGCCAGCCAAGTTGTGGGAGTGGAACTGGACTCTTTCAATAAGGTGTCGGAGAGGAGAACACTGTCCAAAATAAGGAAAACACTGGACTTTCCTTCACACCCACTTCACTATATGCTGAGCAGCCACAGGAGCTCGTTCAGCAACAGGCCAAAACTTCCACGCTGCACAACTGAGAGACACAGGAAATCACTCCTGCCAGTCGCAATAAAACTGTTTAACCCGCATATCTGATCACTCAAACCACAAAACACGATCACCTTAAATAACCATGTATATGTTTGCTGTAATAACCCAGGATTAGGGTTTTATTTATTCCACTGTAAATATTATTGGTGCTACAGGATTTATTTTTATTGGTTATTTTAATACGTTTATTTTTTTTATTTTTTAATTACTTTATTGTTCTACAGTTCTATCTAAATCTCTTCTATCACCTGAAAATAACTTTCCTAAATCTTTATTTTCATCAGGAGTTTGTTTTTGTAATGTAAGAGAATTTCCCCATGGGGATTAATAAAGTAATTCTGATTCTGATTCTGAAAATAGGTAGCTCATTACCGTATTAGTTTTATGATCAAATAACACAAACTGAATAACAGGTTCGTATATCTGTACATTTCATTGCATGTAACTCAAAAATAAAATGAATTTAATAAGATTTTTTTCAATTTCTGTTGGTTTAGTAATTTACTTCTCATCTCTGTAACCCTTGCCCTGGGTTTGATGAAATACTTTTATTACAAAAATAAATGGTAATATAATAAAACTGATTAGCTACCCCAAAGGCAAAATTAAAGAAAATTGATATGTTATGGTAATGAGTCTGGGAAAATGACCCATTTACAGTCAGAGGTGGGAGCTGGAGGGTACAGCACCAGGGGAAGGCCCTCACAGGCTTGCTTCAGGCTCCATTTGTGTACGCCCCACCTTGTCAAATAAAACGAAAGTACCAAGGCCTCTGCATTGATCTCCATAATAGCTGCTGACAGGTGACATTTGCTATGGAAGTCACGTTCCACAAGGCTGTTAGGATGGGTTAGGTGGCTGGGCACATCAACCAACATCACGGGTTCGAAGACTTATTTCATGTCCAGTGGTGTGACTTTGAGTAGCACACATCACCCAAGTATCATGAAACATCAGCTGTGTGCGTGCGTGTGTGTGTGCGCGTGCGTTACAGGAACGATAAACATCAAGGTGACAAACCTCAGGAGGGTATAGAGGCATTTATAGCTAGATTCCATTACAGGAAGGGCAGATAATGTTCTTTTCTCGGTACTCAATTTGCGGGGGAAAAAACGTGGTAAACGCAAGCGCCGCTTGGCATGCAGGACTGGAGTTCGTAAATCTCGTTGCAGTAGGAACAGCAGAAATGTGTGACTCATAACCGTATCTTTATGGAGCTCCGGAATATCACAGATTATATGCAGACAACATAGATCAACAGAAATGAATATTAACCCGGCGGTCCCGTCATCCAAAGGACGTAAAAATGCTTTGGAAGACCCTGTCAAATGTTGTTTACAGAGCTATGAAATACCATCACGTGGCATCCAAATTTTGATCTCTTTCTCTAACTTCCAGAATTAAACGTCCTGCGCTTTTCGTCGCAAAACCATAACATTCAAATAAAGTTTTGATGGCGTGTCACGGCGATATAAGGGAACACGGGTTAGGAGCGGTGAGGTGAAGGTTTCTAAACTCACAGTAACATGACCCGAAATATCCGAAAGCCATAGAATGACGGTAAAACTTCACAGACCTGCCGTAAATGTCACCCGAATGAAGATTTCAGAGCGAATGAAAACAGGGAGTGCAATCCTTTAATCTCCTTTGTTTCTGACTTTAAATGTTAAGTGAAACCCACTGTGGTATCACTTCAGCCTTCAGTGTGTCACATACGTACTTCAAATCTTCTGCTCTCACGCTATAGCGTGCGGAAAATGTCAAAACAGTGCCTGTCATTCGCCAACAGCGGTAGGTCATAACATGCAAATTCCTCTCTAATTACGTCTCGCGACTCGGCAGACAGATTCGACCGACGGTGCTCCTGTAATGCTAATGCCAGGGGCTGGGGGGACCGGAGGTGGGGTTACCGGTGAATTTTCTGCAGAGATGGACTCACGGGAACGTAAAAACCAGACCTGGATGGTGTGTGTAAACGGTCGCAGTTTCCGTTGGATGGAGGGAGCTTGGAGGGGGGTAGGACCTGGAAGGCTCCAGGAGCAATCCCCCCCCTCCCCACCTCCTGCATCTCATCTCTACAGCAACCACTTATCCAGATGTCCAGTGACATGCGGCTGCTTGCCATGACGGCACTGAGCCTGCCAAAGGGGGATGTGGGAATCTCTGGAAAAATGGCCCAGGGCTACCTTGGGGGTAGGGGGGGAACCTGGGCAAATGGGGCCAGGGGTCCAAAATTTGGGTGTGTGCACCCCACCCAGGGGAAATGTGTTCAGGATATGATGAGACAAAGAGAGAAAGGAGTGACATAGAGGGTAATGGCAATTCTAGAATTTTTTTAAGAGATGGGGGGGCATAAGTAGGGCCATAATTCATACAGTACCAAGGGGCCGACCATATTGCCAGCCAATAATATGTTTTGAATCAGTGAGTGACAGGGGAGGAGACATTATGGGGACCAATCAGCTTTCACCTGGAGCAAGTGACCCTGTAGCTCCGCCCCTCTACACGGCCCAAGTGAAACCAGGACAACACATGTTGCTTGCATGGCTAGGACCCCCAGAGAGGGGTCCAGCCCGGGATGCTGGGATTCTGGCCCTTGTACTTTTTTTGGCTTGTGGTTCTAATTCTAGTCTTGTGCTGGTTCCTGAAAAGTTCACCATTAATCAAGCAGGGGAAGTTAGCCCCAAAGAATGTCAGTGGCATTATAACTGTAAGCAAGGCTGAGAGGCCAATGCAGTCACCGCTGATTAATTCGCCTCGCTTGTTTCCCCGACACGTCTAATTGTAAGATCCATTAACTTGTTATTTAGGAGTCCTATCTGCAGCACTGCTTGTCAATACGGAGGCCTTTACTCATCCTCGCAAGCCAATTTCCTTCCCGTCTCTCTTATAAGTTAAAAACACTGTTTCATTCCTAACGATGTTCGCACTTGCTTTGCTGAATAGGAAGATAAAACTTGCTAATTATTTGGAATTCTTTCACATACGCGCCAGTAGATCTCCACTGACAATGAGCCTTTGTCTCTCCCGTCCCGCGCCCATATGGTATCAGAGAACCTCGACGAGAGTTATCCACGGCTCTCAACGCGATAAGGCGCCTCAATGTCGAAACCGGACGCTTGTTTGTGTTTGTTATGTTGATATAGTACAGACAGAAGAATTCCAGGTGATGGAGTCGCTTTCCGGCAAAAATTCAGCTCTGCCCGCGTGCTGCAGCAGGCGCGCGTGTCGACCACTAGGGGAAGCTGCGAGTCCTGTGTCAGATCTTTGCATCCCTGTGTGCTTTTCTTAAGAAAAGAAGAGAGGCAAACGAATGCACACAGGTGCAACAGAACGCATTTTTAATAATCAGGGGCATTACTGGGACTGTTTGGGGGGGGGGTTTAAGTAAATGCACACTTAATTAGTTTAAAGCGCGTGTTCTCATTCATTTTCATTAAAAATGAATTTTTTTAAAGAAAGCATAAAAAATCCCCCTTAGTAAAGGCTTTATAAACATATAGAGACGCTCCTGATAATTTATGTGTGATGCACTTTTAAGAACTATTCCACCTGTTAGGTGATACAGGAAGCTTTGATAACATATTATGGATACAGCATGAACTCACATAACCTCCCCAGCGCTCACAGCAGACGAAGCAGCTGAATATTTCAGCTCAGAGCGAAATGCATGAGAGATGCACGCAGAATAGCACGGCACGGCCCTTGAAATGCGCCACTAATGAGCCGCAGTTAAACCATGACGGTGGCACAGCGCATAGGAAACACTCGACCGACGGCACGCCGGATCCCTGGGCGTCCACGGGGCACTGACAGCAATCAGACGAGGAGTGACAGCGCCCCCACCTTTCCCACCGCACAGCGCACCCGTCTCTGAACAAATAAAAGGGGGAAGGAAAGAATAGCTCATTCTAAAAAAAAAATAAAAAGGTTTGTTGCCGCAGTCATGTTAGGAACAGGAACATGCTGTTTTCATATCAACCTTCAGCCATTTTTACCTTCGATTGATCTATTCAGCAGTGGATCTTGTTTTTCCGCCCATACCCTGTGCATGCTGGGAAAATCTCTGTTCGTACACTGCGCGCTCTTTTGTTCGCTCATCTCTGTATGTCTGCCCATTACCTTCATCTCCATAGAAGCGCTTTTGAAATGATCCCCCCCCCCCCCACCCCCCCAAATTCAGGCTGAGTGGCCTCGGGGGAGGGGGGAGTGATATCATAAGGATGTATTCAGGCACAATCACTGCCACCACTCCTACTGTCCGGGCCTGTCATCGACACACTACTGCGATGAAATTTGCCCATTCCGATAAAATGGGAGGGGGCGTCTTTGGGAGTGACGCACTTCGGACAGGGTTGGGGGCTGGAGGCGTGTTTCTGTGATTTTTCTCAGCTGTGAAAGTAAACAGAACAGGTGTGGTTTTTAATCAGCCTGTAACTGACTTGGAACGTCGATGACAGGCCAACGTAAGGACTCTTATTGTTACGTAGTCAATCTACTTATATATCTTCTCTTTTGTACTTTAACTACCTCAATATGATTATGCCAACATATAGTTTACTTCTTTTGTGTTTGCTTTACATTTTTATATGATTTACTTCTTATTTGTATTACATCGGCAAGAGAAGTCAGTAACGTAATCGTGTTGCGTGATACACAACCTATCTATCTTAAATGCGCGCCGTTACTGAACATTCATATTTCTATAAAATGGGCTAAATATTTCCACTGTGTTTTCCCCCCCACCCCTACTGGCCAAAATATCCACAGTACATTACCGCTGAAAGCTGGGGCTATTTTACTTGCCGGTTGAGGGTCTCTCCATCTTACCTGTGAAACAAAATGTCAACCTGCTTTTTTTTTTTACTCCCATTTACTTTCTCCACAGTATAAAAAAGCTGCCTGAGACATCAAAGTCAAACAGACTGCAGGTAAAATTCGTCTAAGGTAAAACAAATATCCTATATTCCCATAAAAATGTATAATAAAAATACTAATAGCAGCATTCTTTTTACTGGTGTTGTTTTATTAACGTAGATGCCGATAATAAAACGATCTTCTAAACCACAATCGTTTGATGCCAGAGATGCTTCTGCGATTCACTCTCCTCAACCTCTTAATTACTTAATTGGACTGATTATTCCTCTGAATTAATGCAATCAGTGAAATCTGCACAACGGAGACTCTCCGGGACTGCTTCGGCACCGCGGCATCCCAGAATGCACTGGACCTACGCTCAAATTGGCGGAAAGTCGGCTGGGAACAGACACAGCAAATTGGGACCTTAGTCACTGCTTGCTCCTCCGATCCATGCTGGTCAGTTCTGTTGCAGCCAAATATCTGAGAACAGGAAGGCAATGACTGAGATCAGCTTATTGTTAGTTCATTAGTAAATTAATGTGGACACTTTTTGGGGGAAATCATACTTATTTACTTATCTCATAAATAGCATGTCGAGGCAAGTTTGTTTCTTGCAGTGTTTTAACTGGTTTTGCCCATGTTTGTTTTAGAACCATTATTTTACATTTTTTTACAGGTCTCCTGGCATACAGAATAAGAAGTAAACAAGCATAAAACAGACCTTCTCCATTTCACTCCATTAAGCTGACAAATGGACTGCACCAAAAAATTTACCGTCTGATTGATGCAGGTTAACGAAAACCCGACAGACTAAATTGCTCAGTCAAATTTTCCTGTGGAGGGCTGCACATTTAAGGAGGTCGGATCTCATAGGAAATTTATGTATTTAATGTCCGCTACATGGCTGTTTGCTGGAATTTTAATTTATGCGTTGCCTTTATGTAAGATCATGATACACTCCAGGGGAGTGAACATTTGATGAAGTCATCTGTCCAGTGTTAATTCATTTCCTGCCAATTTCAGGGATCCTTCACCATAAGAAAATATGTTGGGGGGGGGGGGGGGTAAATAATAAAAAATCCAAGCCAATTTTACCTGCACAGGAAGCCAGGTGTCCTTATTGTTACTCTACAATTAAAATGAGCTTGTTTCCATGGAGAACAAACCTTCCACAGTGTTGGTGAATTTTTAATTGTGCTTTGAGAACTCAAGTGACGGAAATATGAAAAAGGATTTACTTAAATTTCCTGACGATGGTGGACTTGAGATGGGACAAGGTACCCAGGGCCTTCAGATCCAGCAGTTACATTTATAACAAACTCTCATTTAATTTGGAAATGACATAACGCGATTATATTTTGACACCATAAAATAAAACACAGGAAAGATTAAAGCAAATTTTTTAAGTATTTGGTACAGCCCCAGGGGTAATAAGCAAAGGATATCCTTCTGTTGCTTTTGTTTTGTTCCTGAAATAATAAAAATGTGTGCAATTGTTCAAATGTGGCCCGGAGAACATTGTCAAAGTAGGCTTGTGGCTTACCAAGCATGTGGCTTTGTTATTTAACAAAAAATAGTGACCAAATTAATCAGCCCACCTGTTCTGGTGTATATAATGTGCATGTAGGAGGGAGCTTTTATGTGCTGGAGAAATGGGGATGAAACTATCAGCACATAAACATTCATTCGGTCCATACTAGCCATCGCTGGGCAAGGACAAAATGTTCTCTGGGAGTGGACTCGTCAGCGCCCCCTTCAGTTTCACCCCGGTAGCACACTTGACAAAGCCTCCATGACCTCACACACAAGCCAGGTCACGGTTAGTTTATTCCCTCACCATGCTTAGATCAGCAGAATGGAGCCTGCTAATCCTTACCCGCACTGATATACACCCTACTTGTCATGGAAGCAGGGGCTATCTGGATGTATGATCCGAATGTTTATCGGTCCGCTTCCTTGTATGACCACAATGGAATGAATGCCCCACTCACCCGCAAGTAATGCGTCCGCATTAAAGAGAGTGGCACGTGCGCTAAGCAATCATGAAAAGGACAGAAATGGAGGCAAAAAACAAAAACACCACAGCTATCTACAATACAATTTCCTTTTCATTTCGCAGGAGTCATTGCTGTCACGTTCAATGGGCAATTATTTATGAATGTGTTTTTACATTAACAAAATTACTTGCTTCTGCTTTTATTAGTCGTGCTAGATGTGAGATTAGAACATCAATTACTAATGTGTTTCCCCTTGAGTAAACACACCAGAATCAAACTGGTATGGGGGGGACGTTGTCTCTCAACCTTAGACTAAAGTACCCTTTCAGACACATAACAAATGAAATATTCCATATGCGGTGGGGCGGAGATGCTTTTTTTCCTTTCCGACACACGCTTCCGTGTTTTTGCAGCGTCCTCCGTGCATCCGGCTCTCCCCACTGCACCGCAGTGAAACGCAGTGCGACCTGATTGATACATGAGATCGCTAGAGAAATGTCAATTTATACTGGAAGGAAATGACGGCGGCTCGTATCGGCGTTTAGCCAACATCTCGCAGGCCTGCATGGCGCGGAACGGGAAGAACTTTTCTAAACATACCGTCTAGTGCGGCCACCTATTTAGGTAAAGACAATACAAAGCTACAATGACTGCACCCTTACTCCAGTATGAGGTGTGGTGTGATGAACCTGGGGTCGAGGCCAGGAGACAGGGGGGGGGGGAGAAGGTTAGGTTCACCGTGGGTGTTCTCCTGCCCTGTGGTCTTATATTATTATTAAATCATACAAAACTTGGGTCCGTAGTTGATGCCAGTAACATATAAATGAAGCGGAGACCTTGCTGGCGGTCTGGCAGTCTTTCCAGACTTTCACGCACAGTCAGATCAGAATAACTGGGTTGAGGAAACCAGGGCAAGAATTCACAGCAGAACATTAATAGGGACGTCACATCCTGATGGATCGTGAGAATGTAAATTATTTATCCATTGTCACAGACCACCCCCCCCCCCCCCGCAAAGCAGATACGGACCCCAAACAGGCAACAACGACGTCAAAGTGAGAGAAACGCAAGGTCCTGACAGCCCTATCAGGAGACATCAAAGCCAGAGAACGGATTTACATTCCACATTATCAGCTGTTTATGAGGGAGGCAGGGAAGAGTCTCGAATATGACATATCTGTGTCACCGGTTTGTGTTGAATATGCACCTGGTATTAAGCTCCAGTCACATCTACACGTGCCCAGCTATCGGAAGACACTGGGAAGATAGCGCTGAATGTACACGGCAAAGTGAGTACCGGGGGGGGATCAGGAACACGGCCGCTGACGCTTAGCGCTCAGGGACTGTGGTATATTGGCACAAAGAATTGATGGAGAGCTACAGTAGGCAGGTGAGACATCAGATACACACCCCTTCAGCTTCATCTCTCGACAGATCCTCCCTTTATTGCTTTATTTATGACCAATTAATTGCTAATTATTTATTACAGCCACTTTCTGAGTTGCCTGAATAGGGAGCTGCTTCAAAAAAATATTGTATATGAGCATTTTCCCCAGTCGGTAAGGAATGACATGCTTCCCAAGTGAATAGTCGCAGAAAACAAGGTCAAGTATTACTAAGATGCAACGAAGGCATTAAGAAAACGATGAATGTTCCGCATAAAGGATACAAGACGATAAGTAGATTGCAAAGGAGGCATCTGGGAATTATCAACCCTAAGGACGAAATCCTCAACCAACTCCCACACCCCGAAATAAACATGCTGTTTAGTATTGACTTCACTGAGATCCATAGCTAACTGTCTCCCTCCTCAATATTTATGTCTCTACCGAACCCACCCAACAGCAGATCATAACGGTGACAATAGAAGTGGCAAGTCAACGTCAAGCTTGTGCTGCCGTGGAACGAAGACATGTTTGGTTCACTGATCTTCTGTCATATTTGGAACTGGACAGAAAACACACTCCTCCCATTTCTGGGTACTTTCGGTGTCGCCAATAAGAAAGGATGTTTAATGGTGCTTTTAACACGACACGAGAAGGGAGCCTCGCTCTGTGCTTGGATACGACGCACAAGGAATGGAGAAAAACATTAAAATGTTATACAAATGACGTCATTTCACTGGATCCACAGGAAGTCATTATTCTTTCTGAATCCAATCTCGTAGTTGAGGTCTGTGGCAGTGGGTTCCATAATATGCACTTTGTAAACCTGTGGAGACAACACAGACACAGATATAGACACAGGCACAGACACAGATATAGACACAGTCACACCCACAGACACAGATAGACACAGACACAGATATAGACACAGATGTAGATACAGACATACCCACAGACACAGATATAGATACAGTCACAGACACACCCACACGCACAGACATGGATATAGACACATATATAGACAAAGACACAGAAACAGGCAGACCCACACGCACAGACACAGATATAGACACAGTCACCGACACAAACACACGCACAGACACAGATAGACACAGGCACGAGTACACCCACAAGTACAGACACAGATATAGACACAGTCACACCCACAGATATAGACACAGACACAGATATAGACACAGTCACACCCACAGATATAGACACAGACACACCCACAGACACAGATATAGACACAGTCACACCCACACACACAGACACATATAAAGACACAGATATAGACACAGTCACACCCACAGACACAGATATAGACACAGACACACCCACATGCACAGACACAGATATAGACACAGGCACACCTACACACACATGCACAGACACAGATATAGACACAGGCACACCTACACACACATGCACAGACACAGATATAGACACAGGCACAGACAGACCCACATACACAGACACAGATATACACACAGGCACAGACACACCCACATGCACAGACACAGATATAGACACAGGCACAGACACAAATATAGACACAGGCACACCCACAGACAGAGATATAGACACAGTCACAGACACACCCACAGGCACAGATATAGACACAGACACAGACACACCCACACACACAGACACAAATATAGACACAGGCACAGACACAAATATAGACACAGGCACACCCACAGACAGAGATATAGACACAGTCACAGACACACCCACACGCACAGACAAAGTTACAGGCACACGCACAGTCACAGGCACAGACACACACACAGTTTTCTTTTAAAAAGGAGTTTCTCTTGTCCAGCGAGAAACACAACAAGGCCTGACAGCTCATCGCTGCTCCTGAGCCGATTCTCACGTACGACAGCAAGCGATCCATCGAGAGATTGCAAGGCGTTTCGCAGTTCCAGAGCAATGCCACTTATAGTTATAATAAGATCAATATCTATCACCATTCAGAGTGAACCTGCTAAACAAAATATACTGTCCCAATTCTTTCTTTCTTTTCTTTCTTTCTAGTAGGTAGTAAAGACACTGAAGTTACTGCTTTAAGCAGAAGAGAGAAATCAAGAAAAAAAAAACCACATTCATCAATAGCTGATCGGTACATCACGCTAAATTGAGAAGATGATGCTGCAAGAGCAGATAAAGTAACCTCTGGAAGACCTTACAGATATGACATGATACCTCAAGATGTTGAAGTTGCCTCACGGGAAGGTTTGAGGGCTACGGAGAAGCAAAAATAAAAGAAATAAATGTGAAATGAAAAGTCACCGGCTCTGATAAAATCCGGGTGGCATGCTATCTTTTTCATCTATCATGTTTGTCCGCTTCTTCTCAAAAAGATTCCGCCTCTCAGCGCTCGTGTGACTGTGGGTCAGGGACAAAATCCGGAACGTGCGCGCTTACCAGAGCACAGGCTGACCTCACCTGCAGCATCCTCCGCTTTTTAAGGGGACGCAAGGCGACGTGCTGAAGTAAAAACACGAGGCCGTGGGTGAAGGTCCGTAAATTCTGGAGAACCTTGCCGACCTGTCTATAGCAATTAAAATACCCACTCAGCTTTCAAAAGTCAATGTCATCTGATTCACTCATACTTTTCTTACAAAAACAGGTGTGTTACGAGCTAATGCAGGTGAATGATGTACAACACAGTGGGAAAGCGCTACAGAACTGGAATAAAGATCAAGGATTCAAACACTGAGGGCATAAAATAATATATATATATATGCTGTCAGTTCAAGCCGGCAGCACAAAAACATATACATTGCTAGTTTAAGCAGGTAGTGTAGAAAAATAAACTTTTCCAGATCAAGGTTTGCCATAATATCTTTGACTGAGGCATTGAATTGCTCAGGTTAGATATCTGATGATTATGAGTCACTGTGTCATTGCCAAGACCTCTGGATGAAAGTGTCAGCTATGAAACTCAATGTCCAGTCGAACGGGAAAACAAAGGCATTCCAAGAAGTCTTATCATAAGAGAACACTGCACTCTGTGTTTACATCTCGTCCTTTGGTAAAATTAAAGACTTATCTTCACAAACAACTCGGCTCTCTTGCGTGCTACGCCTGTTGGCCGGTGCTGTTAGTTCTGTGGCCTCAACACCGATAAAAATCCAGGAGGGTCTGTCAGACTGATTCTACTACCCAGGTTTCCGGGAAGTGCCAAGAAGGTGCTTTGGTCAAAACTCTGTTGTGAGAGCCCTTTTGGGGGGATTTGGACAAATCTCACGAGATGGTATCTGTGTTACCTTAACCACAGAAGATTACACCATACATTACCCAGAGGCATTAGTGGCTAGCTAACACCCAAGGCATAACTCTGCAATAAGCTGCATTCCAGGCTTCGTTTCCCAAAGCTCTCGTCGCTAAACTGGAGAGCTGCATCTAGCCTGGGAACTACAATTAATATTCCACTTCTGCACTTTATTTATTTTTCTATACTTTTGTGTTTTATCCCTATTTCACATATTTATTACTTATTATTTATTAGTCATTCTTGTATTGCGCTATTATGCTCTGTTTTGTCCTGTATGGTACTTTGTGTTCTACCCCTCAGTGCCCTACTCTGCCACCAAAGAAAGCCACTGCGTTCCGTTGCAACACATGACAATCAAACTTGAAACTTGATGGACTAAACAGGACGCCACTGTCCTTCCAGTTAGGGTCTAACTGTCACCATGTCCTTGCCAGCTGATAAACCAGCTCGGCTTCTGTCGTGCTTTTAAAACCTGAGTTCTATCGACAAATTCAGCATTGGTCCACCTGAAGAATTTTGTCTCAACCTTGAACACATGTCATCGATTCGCCAGCGCTGGGCTGAGGTCATGCAAGCGCATTGGGTGCTAGGATTTAGATTGAGAAATGAAACAGCATAGTTGTGTTAATCCACTTGAAGTCCGGTGCATTGATAGAATCAGGACCACACTTTACCCATTTTTAATAGCACTTGTAATGGTGTATAGCCTTTAGATAACTACTTACGGTGAAGACATTATAAAAATACAGTCACGGGTATATTAGACTATTTCTGTGTCATAAACAATATCATTTTAACAGTGCTGAAACGTTTTTGAAATTAGTTAAATGTGTAATTCCTCTCTGATGAGAGAAACCTTGATCCTCTTCCACGTTATGGTGATGGAATAACAAACACCTTCCGTTTTCTTTATTTTTATGTCCTGTATGTAGTTTTCACCTATCAGTCTGCCTCAGCTTCCATCGTGGGCCAGTGTGCACCATGTTCTGCTTGGAAAATGATCCTTCATTCATCTCGTGGAGACTGCACCTCACGCAAGTCACCAGTCATCCTGTTCTCGAATATTTCTTTAAAACTTTATGTGAATTTAAAAATGACTTTCAGCAGTGGAGCTGCCTAATCTGAGAAATATGAATCGCGGAACGCCCGCATAAACTATCCCGACAATTAATGTAGTAATACTAATTAGGGTGGGATGCGCACTGAAATATTATATTGTTGCACTACTTAATTTACAACCTGGGAAACATTCAAGTGCTGCTCACGCATTTCATGTAGCTAATCGTAAATGTAAAATGGGACAAATGAAGGTAACTCATTTACCGTCATCAGACAGATAGCTACGCCAGGCGAGGCTGAAGTTACAGAAGCTCTCCATTAAGATCATTTATGCTACTTCATACGTAAGTCATGGTGATTAAGAGACGACTCAACCTGCAGCTCAAAATTACGCGAAGACGCGAGACGAGACAAAGGAGAAGGAAAAAAAAAATCTGTGTACCGTCTTTGGTCAAAACAGAGAGGAGACACCGTGACCTCAGTGTGACCGAGAAAGGGGACCACACTCTGGGGGGGAGACTGTCAGAAATAGCCCCATGACTGCCTGCGTTTGTGTCAGATACAGCGTGCAGTTCGGCCACAGTTGAGCGGTCATGGGATATGTCCACCTGATGACTTGCTGCATGGTTTAATGGTTTCCAGGTTCAAAAATAAATTAAGGCTACATGAAAAATGTCTCAGGTTTGGGCAATCGGAAAATGCCACAAAAAAATACAAGTGGCCTCTACTTTTCAGAAGCTTCTGCAGTGTGCAACGCTGTAACTTTAATTCAAAGTTACGGTTTTTGGTCCAATCTCATGATAGCCGTGTACATGAAGTAACACGTATAAAACAGTCTGATAAATACAACCTTCAGATGTTTACCTGAATAAAGTACACAGCACAGTGTATATTCATGATGAACTGTCATTAGTTCCTAATGATGTGACAGTGTGTCGGTTGATGATTTGCAACGCCACCGATCTTAATTAACTCTGCATACGGCAACACAATACAGAAAGCATTGTAAATTGCTATGTAGTATCAACATCCGCGATATGATAATTTGCCGTAATGGGTGGTTGTAAACAGGTACATGTAAATAATAAGGAGGTGAGTGTGCACAAATCCCAGTTTATGGGTGGATACATATGTCACTAATGAATTTGTACAGAACTTTCCGTACCATCTGTTACGGAAAAGGCGCGTACCGTATGAATGTCAAACTCAAATGTCACAGACCTGTGTGTATTAACATATCTAACCTGCTGCATAAACAATGAAGGAATAATGATGCTTCGATATCCGCTTGCATTGTTGACTTCGCTTACCGCCGCTTGAGAATTTGGCTTAAATTCAGCTGCTGGTTCCAGCGGCAGGCATGCAACGGTGAAATACCTCCGTACACAAAGAGACGTGATGCCTCGCTGCCCGCTTTGACTTCTAATTGTTATTCATAATTACGAAAAATGTGGATGTTTAGTGCATTGAGCATTTTCCGAAGATACCTGATAAAGAAAAGAAAGAAAGACTCTAGCGCTGGAACAAACCAAACCAGCAAATACAAACCAGGCACTACATGGTGAATGCCAGCGTGGTTGTCATTTACATTATACTGTACCATGCACTGTACTCAAGGCAAAGTTAGGGTGCAGGGTGTGGTTCATTGGTTAGGACACCTTGCATGTGATCAGTAGGTCATTGGTTCAAATCCCATATAAAATAATGATGCTGCTGTTTGGCCCCTGAGCAGGGCCATCACCTCCAGTTGCTCAAGGGCCTGTCTGCCCCTGCTTTCTCAGTTGTGTGTTGCTTTAGAAAATGAGTAAATTTGTTTCCTGACGCACATGCCATCTTGAAACGCAATAAACCATTCATTAAACATTGTCTTTTGTGTTCTCTTGAAAAGAATCCAAGCCAGAATCTTGGAAAATACCGACGCGTCCCGACATCACTTTGCTAGCACCACCGTATTTCTGGAGTAGTGCAAGGACTGACTGTATTTGTACCTAATGAGAAAGGTTTAAACTAGATGAACAAAAATGTCATGCTGGAAGCACTTGGTCATTGAGACGTGTCCCATGACTCACTGTTCTACTAAAGGCTTCAGCTCACGTCTCCAGAGCTTCAACTGTGGAGACTGCTTAGACAGAACAGCACTGGCTAACACCACAAACTCGACTTCATAACTTCAGTGTACTGAACACCTTCACGATAGGCAGATACAGTAACAACAATATAGTAAGAACGCCTACTTACCTGTAGAAGAGGTAAAAAAACACCATGAAATCTCACTTGTATCAAAGCGGGCTTGGTGTGTGGCTCAGTGGGTTAGGACACTATCTGCCATGGGAAGGTTGTTAGTTCAGCTCCCATGGTCGACAGGGTTGTGTCACTGTTGCTCCAAGGTCTACTGATCCTTTCTCACGTCTCTGTCAGTTTGGATAAAAGTGTCTGCTGATTAACTGCAAAATGATTAATGAGTGCTACATGTGAGACTCTAATTGTACCACAGACATGCAAAAGAATGTGGGCTTGAGGTTTTATTTTTTCCTTTTTTTTGGGGGGGGGGGGGTGTAATTTGATCTTGCAGATCTGAACATTCTTTCTAGTCATTTCGCAATAGCCAGTTTGAGGGGGAAAAAGCAAGTGCAGAAATGATCAGGTCCACCGGGCTGATATAAGAGCTTCGAATGCCAGGGATGCTGAGAGAGCACAAGCCTGCGAGGTTTACATCTGCAGGGACCAATAGAGGAGGAAAAACGAGCTTGAAGGTTGACTGATACTCTGATAAAAGGTTTTCAGTTCAACAAACTCCATCCCTCAAAGACAACTACTCAAACTAATCAGATCCCAGTAAAATGTTGCATTAGAAAATATTAAATTAAAAAAATTCTGATTATGAGTTGAACACAATATACAATCACCAATCGGATTTTTATTTCAGAGATGACATCTTAAACCAAACCTTTTTGGAAGTGGGATCTAAAGTTATAACTTTTAACGAAAACAGAAACCCATAAGCTACTGCAGTCAATATTGTTAATTACAGGTTTATGCTACAGACCTATGGAATCACAAGATGTTCAGTGTTATCTTAAAGAGTTAAAGAATATAGCTAGAAATCCGCTCCACTAATAGTCACACCTTAGGGATTTTTAATCATCTCCAATCCTCTATTTCTTTGTTAATGCATCCAGTCATTTCAGTAATGAATGGAATCAAGCTACCACGAGTGAAAAACTTGCCACAAAGTAATGCCTTCTGACAAATATTTTTTTTAAAACTACAGATCCTTCAGAATTACGAAAGCAAGCATTAGGTTCAAAAATGGAAGTCGAACAAAGAATGAAGGCAAGTGGAACTCAAGCCAGAACTTCTTAAAGCACGCAACCCTAACAATACGATACTACTGCATATTGACAAGGCACCACATTCACAGCCTCTCTCTACAAGTTGCAGCTTCGGAAAAACAGGAAACGAGAGGCATCTCACCTGGCAGCTGACCTGTCAGCAATACATTTATGGTATTTGTTTGTCAAGGTGGTCAATCGTTTTCCATTAAATCCAGAATTTCTTTCTAGTGCTTTATTAAAAAAATAAATTTAAAAAAAACCCAAGGACCCGGTTTTCAAAGTATTCAAAAAGAACTCGCAAGTAGAGATTCCAACACGTTCAAGGACATGGAGGAAACATTCAACCTTGGGCAAAAACTCAATGAAGAGGACAAGAGGAACACTACATGAAAGCAACGTCCATAGAAAGATAAAACACAAATCAAACCACAGTTATTTTGAACATTAATATCTTTTTTTTTTATTAAGACAAGAACTCTTCAGTATTTTTTTGTAAAAATGTCTATTTATGAACCAATACAAAATGTGTATGGGGAACATATGGATATTTTCTTCATTAATACACAGTAACATTGCCAAGTACAGCAGAAAGACAAAATAATCAACCTAAAACAATGAGTGATGAAAGACCAAACTTCCTGGGAGTCACTGAAAACCATCAACAAACCTGTTGTGACATGTAGCATTTACTCTGATTGTAGCGCAACGAGTTTGTTCTTCCCTACATCTCTTAACAAGTTGAATATCCGTTCTCTGTGAACTAGGTCTATACAAAGAAATACTTAACACATCATATACAGTGCACTGTATATTAAGAAAATACATAAAACACGCACAGCTAAAATGCAAAATTTGCCATTTGTTTCTCGATCCTTATAAACAAAATTTACTTTTAATATATATATTTTTTTTCCAACATTGTGGGCTTAAAATTTTGCATTCTACCTGAGAGGCAAAACAAACCGCTCGATGGACATGACCTGTGGAAAGGTCGAAAATAAGAGAAAATGAATGGAAAAAAAACTCTTTTAGGAACACTGTAGCACTAATTGTAGTGTGAACAATGTAGGGTTGTTTTTTTTTAAAAAAAAGAACATGAATGAGTCCAGCTTTCGATGACGAAAATAGACAAAAAATAAATGAAAGAAAAACAACTGCAAACACCTCATTAAGATCTGTTGTATTCTTGTAGTGATAATGTCGAGGTGCTCCATTGTATAAACTCTGCAATAAAAGATATGGTCTCCCCTTTTTAAAACCTGGCCAAAGTGATTTTCAGGCCTTGACAGTGGTTATAGTTCAAAACCACACAACACACACCAGTAACTGGCTCGACATACCAAGTATAACAAAATATACACTGGCCCAATCTGTAACATCTACATCAATGAGTGAATCCATAAGTCTCATAATATCCACATACGTTTTAAAAATAAAAAATAAAAAATAAAAATGAACAAATATGTCCAAATAGCTGAGAATGTTGTCAGAGTATCCAGTTTAAATAGAAGCCGCCACACTTGACCAAAGCTAAATAATGCTCACTATTAAATACAAGTCACGTCATCTCAAATCTTAATTGAAAGTACTGTAACTTCATAGCTTCTACATGATTTGTTTCAGGCCACAAATGAAGAGAGAAAAACCAATATGTAGTTCCTACAATAGAACATATGCGTTTTTGTCACACCTAACCTCAACATTTCTTCTTTCCCATTTCTGATCCTCCCCAAGATCGACTGGGCTGCCCTCGAGCAACACGTCTACTGCTCGTCTACTTCGCTGCTTCGGTGGCTAACTCGTTTCAAAAAAGATGTACTGTACTTCGAAACCAAAGGTAGTTATGAAGACATTTCCTCTTACGCCTAAATCTTAGTGCAGCATTCACAGAAGCAGGGGGGCTATAGTCCCCACAGAATATTCTTGATTTGCTGACCATGTTAAAAAGCAGAGGAGCACAGCAAAGTAAAACATAATAATAATAAAAATAATAAATAAAAAATAAAAATAAGTGGAAAGCTGCCGAATTATTCATAACACAGGCTTTTCGAATTTTGCTCCGCTTTCCATTTCTACCCTCAAACAAACAGGAGGGAAAAAGAAACTCAATTCTGAAATGTCGCAGAACATAACAGGTCCGTGCGCACGCGTTCGACAGTTCGATACGCATTTCTGCCAGCGGTAAATAAACTTTTATGCAGCACAGTGAACGTGAGGCCATTAGGAGCGGCGATACCGCCCCATCTCTGACACAACTCCTATGTTTCTTCTACGTGTCACGCGTATGCGACGGGAATCTTAAAACACAATAAATGGCGTTTGTTCTTCCAAATTACACCCAGGAGCTTATTCTGTGATCGTTTCAGCATGGAGGGTGATGCTGGACACAGGTATTCCAGACTTTTAGCTGGTGGTACAAAAGAATATCGAACTGAGTACTGAGTATTGAGTTCAGAACAATCTAAAATGTTGAACAAAATGAGCTCCAGACACTGCAGTGAGCTATTTAAGATGTATGTTAAGGTCAGCTCTGCAGCCACTAATTATACAGATGAAACATTACGTCACACATGAAAAGGTATCATCCTCGCCATTCCTAACTTACAATACCAGACATATACTAACGTACAAAACCATGTGGCAGCAAATAAAGTATAAGAAAGAAAAAGGAAGAAAACAAGCTGTAATCACAACAGGTATTTCTGGAAATTTGAAATTCTGTTCTTTAGATATTCTTTTTTTAATAATGGCTAATTTAAAGCAACGGTATTTCTTTATTTTGTAAAGCATAAAATTCCAGAGGATATTCCTTCATACTGAACATAAAGACAGCTAGGGACTTCTAGTGTTTTACGTATTTTCATACTTAAATCTACTTAAAGGACTTTACGATGCATCACTCACTGTCCCGTCATTTTACTGCTTATGCAGACAATGGTTCAAACCTTTCAATCCATGCAAGGTAAATGTGACTAACATCCTTCATTCCAGGGGCTGGGATTTCTATCCCTCGAGGGGTCATCTAGTGCTTGACTACATTTGGTGAGTGTGTCTGTGTTGAGGGCAGGGGGAAGGATTTTCGAAGCCGAGTTTGAAGAAGTTAAGTCTGTCACCTGCAATAGAGGCAGAGTGAACGCTTTTAGCGGCAGCAGATGTTGGCCGGATTGAGCTGAGAGTTCGCAAGGCCTGGCTCAAACGAACAGTAAACGTCGGGGAACGGCGGCACAGACCGTCAGCGAATGTGCTTGGTGGAATGTTACCGCCACACGACCGAAAGAGGCGCTAAAATGGTAGCTAAATACAAAAAAACAAAAACGTAGAAAAATAACAAATAAATAAATAGAAATTAAGTTGTGGCACATCCATGGACATATAATTCTGATGTACTGGCATATCTCATTCGAAAAAAATAAGCTGAACAAATGGCAGAAGAAAATTAATTTAATCGATTGTTGAATAAAAGGAGCCAAAAAATAAAAACATACGCAATGCACATGACTGTTAAGGATCGACGGTCCTCTACTCCTTTCTTTACATGTGTTCGCCCCTAAAGAATTCAAGTTTGTTTTTTATGGGGAAAATGTTTGTCGATATTTTGACTTGACTATGTCTCTCACCTACAGTCTGATGACATCACAGGGAAGAAGCCTCGTAAGGAAAACTGAAAACCGCATGGTGACGGGAATTCTTGAGGGGTGGAAAAGATGGAAGGCAGCTTGTACTTACAAGGCCTACTCACAGTATAGAAGTGCGTTTTATATAACATTTTCGGTATGGTCATGTACGGGAAAGGGAGGAATGCTGATTCGCTGGGGATGGACGCACAGGGCCACTGTGCGATTTTACCCTCATAGAAAAGCCAATGAAATGTAGACAAAGGGAAAGCTGCGGGGAACGTGGGAGGACAGGGGGCGGTGGGAGGTGGCACTAGAAACTTAAAAATTATAAAAAAAGAAAGAAATTAAAAGAAATTCAGAACAAGGCACAGAATTGTCTGCAAAAATGGTCGAAAGTGAACAGAATTTGTACCAGCTGTTTTGGGAGGTGTCTAAATGTTGAAGCACGCTACAGTGATTTCTGGAAACGTCTCTCTCGCTCTCAACCCCCATCCCACCCCCCACCTCCCCGGGTCACATGGTCTAACAGATCTTCCCCTCTCATGCTGCGCAGATTGAACGACGTCCTTCTGTCCTCCAGAATCCTTTCCCCCCGCATCCAGCCCAAACCATCCTATTCTCAATCCCACCCTAACCCATCCCACCTTCTCCCACCCCCCACCCCTAAAAGCAGCCCTGGGCCCGACGAGGGGCACCGCAGGCCAGCGACGTTAGATGTAATACTCTTTCTTCTCATCCGAGTTGTTGTGACCCCCCTCGGCGTTAATGATGGCAGTGTCAGCGTCTGCGGCATCGTCCGCCCCTTTGGCTTCATGTGTAAAATAAGTACCTGTGGGGGGGGGGGGGGGGAGGAGGAGGCACACCAAGGTGGACCATTTAACTGTGAAGAAAGACCTCATATCCACCAAAAAAATGAATTCTGAGTATTACAGAAGTTATGGAGTTTCCAAGCTATTGTATCCTGACAGATATAATCTTTAGTGACGGTGGATTAATATATTGATAAAGGGACCCCCCCCCCACCAAGATTAGACCACCCACAAAAATTCTCTGCCTGTACATCAGCTCGCATCCAACGTCTCCAGTCAGGCTGAGGCAAGACCTCAGGCAATTACAAGCTCGGGTGCAATTCACAATTTAATCCTGAAACAGAGGCAAAAACATACAACATACTCACTCCCGCCCCCCCCCCCGCAGGAGGTGAGCGAAACGGGTGGCAACAGTGTACCAGACTTCTAAATTAACCTTGTCAAGTTCACCGTGCAGAAGAAATAAGCAAACCTCTTCAACTTCCATTTCCCGGAGGGATTAGATACCTTCCAACAGTCTTGGGCCAAATAATAAAGAACAACACCATCCGAGATTAAGTATGGAATGGCTGGGCCCAATTAAAAAACAAAAAAAAAAGAAGGACATCATTCACTAGGGTCATTCAACTTACCATGGCAGCAAGCAGAGTGACTTACAGCATTGGGCTTCAATAGAAGCTGCTTTCTGATAATGGAGAGTAATAGGATGCTTAAGGCACCCCCCAAAGAAAATAACGTCATTATAATTGCATTCTTATTTTTATCTTTTTCCCCTTAGCCTGCATAAACACGCTCATTTCAGCTATTTAGTATGTCCTCAAAAAACGAGAGAATCATCCTCCATATTTACCTTTGTGTCTTGCAAAATATCGACCCAGGATGATGAGGAAGCAGAGCATGGCGAAGACCACCACGGCCACGACACCCCCGATAACCGCGTGGTCCACGGAGGGGGACGTGCCTTCACCCGCCCTTGAGTCTGAAGTGGCGAGATAAGGGGGGGGGGGGCAAAGAAATCTACATTATTCAGAAGCTATTCAAGAACAAACACCTCATTTCAACACAATGGAAACCATATATCAACATATCCTATACGATTGGACCCAGAAACAGGCTTAATAACATGGATGGCGCTGCGTTTTGGGCTAGATTCTCTACATAAGTGACCCAATCATACAGATCAGATCATACATTTCCATACAAACGACTTGTGGAAATGAGGTAATACAGACACACACCAGCACACACACAGACATACTGCCTAATATGGTAAAGGCTCAGGTAGTCAAGCTCATTGGAAATACAAACTGGGGAATATCCTGTAAAATTCAGGATATGGATTTTGGATTCCAGGAGAACGTTTTTTTATACCTGATCAATATAAAATAGGCAGCTAAAACACCTTCCCTGTTTCCCCAAAAATTCTCTAGCCATTTATTCTAATTCACTAAGACCAGAACCTCCCCCGCCCACCCCAACACCTTTAGAATCTCAGAATCTGACTGATGCTAACGCCAGTCTTTCACTACTGGATTAAATTAGGTTTGACCTTTCAAAACGAATATTGATGGCAAAAGGAATTTGATGGGAATCTGAAACAGGAGTGTAAATGTCAGCCGGATGACAAATGACTCTCTAAAAACAGAATGTATCGTAATGATTGCCAAAATGTCATTAGTTACTGAAAATGACTGTCATGGAAAACTACTTCCTGTCATCCCCCGAACACTTGTGGTATATATCTATGGCTCGACTAATAACCTTTATTTTAAAAAATACATATAATGACCAGCTAAGGCTGCCAACTGTACATAGTTCAGGAAACACACACATATACATTTGTAATTATTTTGATGGTATGTAATGGAACTGTCAGTAAACAAATGTGCTGTTGGCATACCCTGGTTTTAACAAAAAATTAAACCAGCAATCTATTCAGACCTATATATGATTTATGAAATGCTACATGGAAGTTCTCAACTTCCATTCAATGCAACAAGTGTAGCTCTGATATATCTTCTCGCTACGCCACATAGTCAAAGCTGAAGGAATACATTTCACCCGCAAGACTAAAAGTGTAAGACTGAGGCAATTTTTAAGAAAGATTTATACCTGTCCAGTCAGGGAACAAGGCAGCCGTCTGACACCCCGAACCCCTAATGGTATGTGAAGCTTATTGATCAAGTGTAGGGATCCATGACAACCAAAGTTAATGGTGGCTTGACGAGTCGATTGGTTCTTGGCTGCATGAAGGAGGGACTAAATTTTTGATCGATATCTTAAGCTCGAGCGCGGAAATTAAAGCGTTTGGTGGGAGATGAGGAGGAGAAAATGAAGCGATGAGGGTTTACAGGAAACAAATATCAAGTCTAAGAGCCAAAATAAAGGGTTATATTCACAAGTGGGTGGCAAATTCATGAGGGATATAATAGTCAGCATTAGAAATCAGAACTGTACTTTAATACATAACCTCCATATAAAGGCTTTTTACCTTGTCATTCCTGGTCGGTGTTGAGTTTCACGGATTTATTACTGCTTTATGCATCCATCCCACTATATTCTCCCGGAGAAATTGATATTACAGCAAAGGTGGCACCGAGTAGCAAAGAAATTGCAATCTAAGCTTTCGTAATCCCATTCTCTGGGAGTGCACCACACTTCCTGATTTACAATTCACCATCCCTGGCCCTCATCTCTGAAGGTGGCGTGTTTCCTGGGGGGGCCTCACCCCAAAGAAACAAAGGAGGGTGGTGGTTGGGGGCCATATCTTATGTGAAATAAGGCAGGTAGAAAAAACAGGTATCATCCCTTTATCATAAGTGGAAGGGGAGGGGGGTGGAGAAACAGCCACATGTCCGGCTAAACAGGACCAAACGCTGCTTGATAAGCATAATAGGCTATTCTGACTCTAAATTTCCTTTCTGCGAAGGGCAGAATCAATTAAAGTCAGCTGAAACCCCTCCTGACACTCAATTTGCCGTTGTCAAACGTAAAGACGCGTTTTAACGCACTTAACGTGGTGAATCGTGCGGCTGCAGCTCAATATATATGGCAGACAGACAGGGTGAGGAGGTTTGGTTACTGTGTGGGTAGGTGTTAGACTGGTTAAGACACGTAACGTAAGCAATGTGTAAGGTGTCGTGATCGGTGGTGCCATATCCAGTGTTTTCAGCATCGGGGGGGGGGGGGGGGCTCCTAGGCATTTTCACGCATTACGGTGCCTGGAGTTTACAGAGGATGGTGCAATGTATTAAAAAAAAAAAAAAAAAAAACATATATATATATATATATATATATATATATATATATATATATATATGTGAAATGGGCAAAAAAAACTCTTTTTTAATGAAAGAGGTCAAATGCGAATGGCCAGACTCGTTAAAGCTAACAGGAAGGACACAGGTACACAAATAACAGCTCAGTACAATGGCGGTGTGCAGAATGGCTTCTCGGAACACAAAACTCATTTACCCTTGAAGCTTTTAATGGAAAAGTGGATCCCACTCAGTAATAAGTAAGGAAGGCCAAAGGATATGGCTGCAGCCAAAGCATGTGTGTGTGTGTGTGTGTGTGTGTGTGTGTGTGTGTGCGTGTGCAGCTTTCTACAGCAATGTTTCTCAACCCAGTCCTCAGTAAACCCCCCCCCCCAGCAGTCCACATTTTTGCTCCCTACCAGTTCCCTGTGCACCTGCCCCAGGTACTCCGTGCTCTTGATTGGCTGGGAGCTGGGAGGGAGTGAAAATGCGGAATATCTGTTGGTCCACAAGGACTGGGTTGAGAAACATTGTTCGCTAAGAATGACAGTTTGGCTGGGAATTAATTTAGAATTTGCAGGGTAGGAGTGACCGGGGGCCCCGGGGCCAGCTCCTTGACACAGCCCCCGCACCCTCCTCTGGTTAGCCGCTCCCACTGCGTGTACTTGATAATAATTAACGCAACTTGACAAAGGGACCTAGCCGAGGAAAGGCCTGTCGCTTCCCATCCTTATCCATGCTCCCTCGTGTGTCCTCACCCTCCAGGCTGCGCCCCCCCCTACACAGAGGCACAAGCGTGACAGCGCATACCAGTAGTGTCCTGCAGCATTCGAAAATGGCGTCCGCAGAACACATCGCTGGCTTAAAAATCGCGACTTGATAAAATTGTTAAATCGACACATTTACGCGCACCATGTAAATCGGGAGCCAGATGGTACAGAAATCTGTTATACTCCAAACAAGCAAACTACGATCTAATTCCGTCAGTCCGCCTCAGGAACATTTCACGTTTCAGAGGAATTTGCCACCTTAATTAAAATGAAAAGTACTCCAGTTTAAACTGGAAAAAAATGAAAAATGATTCAATATTATGCATTGCACTTTGTTTGTAGATGAGTCATTACCTACAGTAAAAACCTCTATTCAGTATTTACAGCTGAAAGGCAAGATTACCACACCGTTCACACTATGACATAATGTGAAAAGCGATCTTGAATTTATTGGTGATCCAAGACAACGTTTCTATTGATTTATGCTTTTTTCCAAAGGTGCTGGACGCCTCTTACAGCCTCTCTGCGGTTTTTGCGAGACGTTTATGGCTGTCATTTAGCATCAGGAGTCAACGATGAAACTGGCCTGTTGAGGCAAAAGCCAAGTTTGGGGTAGGAGAGTCCTGCACTCACTTGAGAATGAGTTCGAGAAGCGAGACAGTCAGCTCCTACCATGGACTTACTGAACAGATTTGCCTTAAACCCTATTCAGGTGCTTCGGACGTGTCACCTAGCAGGATGCTAACTGCTCCCCTATTTTAACTGTTTTTTTTTTCCAATTACAGCCTTGAATCTAGCCACCTTCTGCTTTTATACTCCTGATAGGGAGCTGTGGCCTTGCTTGTACCCTCACTGTTCCGCTGTACCCATCACACGTGTACGTTACCATGCTTTTAAATGCGGGTACAATTCGAACTGCTGCTAGCAGGTCCGTAGGCCATCCGACGGCTGAATCCTAACAGCCTGTTCTCAGGTTCTGCTGTGCGATCTGCTTACCAGGACAGTGAGAGGTGGTGTGCTCCGCTTCTGAGAGGCCAAACGGCTCCAGGAAAACGTACGACTGGTAATTTAAGTCAAGAAATCGTTCATGACGGTGAACGGCCAATGAAAGATTGCCAACTTTGCTCAGCGGGCTGGATTCCAGACAAGTCTGCATACATATGTACACGCACTTACATGTATGTAACATGTATGTTTTAATAGGATTTACAAAACTATTCCAACGCTTTTGATCTAGCTAATTTTAGGAATAATGTACATTTTATGTAAGATTTTTGCGTGAGAGTCTGAAAGTGCGAGTGTCACGGCAGATGCGTGAGAGCTGGCAACCCTGCCAGTGGTTCATTCCTGATCCAAAGCTAATTGTCAGAAGAAAAAAAAACCTGCTTTAACGTTGGATAAAAATGCATACCGGATGAAAAACCGGTCAGAGGAAGGAAATTGTGATAAAATGAAAGTTAAAAATTTCACAATGTCTCATTGACTGTGCTACATAGGTGAGATAAACTAAACAGACATAAAAGATAAGGAACTCAAAGAGCATGTACATGCATACACACACACACACACACACACATACATATACACACACAGAGACACACACGCACACACACACATATACATACATATACATACATATACACACACAGAGACACACACGCACACGCACACACACACACATATATACATACATATACACACACACACACATATATATATACATACATATACACACACAGAGACACACACACACACACACACACACACACACACACACACACACACACAGAGCTAGCATTTTACTTGAGTGTTTGAAGGCTAGATAAGGACAGAAAGAGAAAGGAAGAATGAAAGAAAGGAAGAATGAAAGAAAGGCGGGGGGAATCACAGCAAACCACACAAAATGAAACAGACCTTGGGGTTCGAATGAAATTGCAACGAGAAAACAGTGAGGATAGACAAGGGAAGGCATTTCTCGGGTGGGGGCAGGGAGACTCTGTGGGACACGGCCAGCGCTGTCATTCCGAGTTACTTCAGAACAGGTTTTCCCTGATAGAGTTCATGACTGCAGCCCCTTGTGAGTCGCTGAGGACAATCGAGTCGACAAAGACGTCCCGGACCTCGATCCCGGAGCCTGCCACTTTCCCATAAGCCCTTGCATGCGGCTGACGCCTTCTTCAGAATGCGGTGCGAGCGCACGTACAGCGCAACCTCCTCATAAACACTATTGTTTTCTTTTACAGTATGATAATCACAAGGCAGCAGTGTAAATGGATGCTCTCCGCAGATTCCCTCATTGCTCGTGGGGGGGGGGGGGGGGGGGGGGTGACAACCGGCACACTCTCTTCTGCTTAGGACTGAAGACTATCATTTCCCAATTTGCCGTGTCACGCTCCTCCCAGCAGGGCACGTACGAGACCGGAGGGTAAAAAAAAAAAAAAAAAAAGGAAAAAAAACATGGTACATACAAGTACAACACATGCAGCCCAGGGGCATATACAGGGGTGGGGCCACAGGGTCCTAGCTGAAAGCTGATTGGATCCCTCCCTTGTCACTCACTGATACAAAACATATCATTGGGCAAAGATTATCTTGCCCCCTCCGTATATATTATGCCCCCTCTTATGCTGCCCACCTTATGAAACTATCCTAGAACAGCCCCTAATGTAGGCCACCCTTCATCCTGAGAGAGTGTCTTCGCTGTCTGCTCCATACAAAGCCACATGTTGCTGTGCTCTTTCAAGGTCCGTGAAAGCTGACGTGTCGCGGCGATAATTGCGGGGCACGGATTCCAAAAGCGACGCCGGCGACGTGCTAAACTGCTGCCCTCTTCGCTGTGCTGCCACGACTCTCTCACTCTTACGACAGCATTCTCTTCACGCTGCCCACGGGGTTCCTACCCAGATGCCAGAGGCTGTAATTAAGACCGGACCCAAGCACACTGCTTACGTTCCTTGAACAAAAAACTGAAATGAAAAGCATCTAAATAAAAATTCCTAATTTGTGTGTGACACATTATAGATTTAATAGGGGACCCTCATGATGTCTCTTTTGAACAATTCCTATTCATCCATGAGCATGAGAGAGGACAAAATGTGGATTTTCTGCGCAGTCTTTGGGAGATCCCGCCCCTGGCTTAACCCTTATCACTCTTCGACATTCAGAGTCAATTACTTCAGTTGCTGGGGATAAAGCTGCTGTTGTTTTTGTGGCGTGAGACTCAAGCCACCACCGCTGACCTTTTGGTGACCTTCTGAGCTGGAGCTCAGGCAGATGCAATCCCTCGGGTGGACAATTAACATGGTGATTCTCTGCTCTTTCACAACTCGCCTCCTCGGAGTGAAGCATCAGTCTCCACACTGGCATTTTTGTACTGGCATGACCACAGGTGCTCAGCTGCACCTTACTGGCTGCACCATGACGCACCTGCTCCTGGTCTAAACCACGTGAAATTCACTTCTGGGGCAGTCTAACCCACATCAATCCTGTTCCTGGGGGAGTCTAAAACATGCCACACCCACTTCTGGGGCAGTGTAGGCTAAACCACATCACATCTGCTCCTAGATTGGTCTAATATGCATCACACCCCCATCTGGGGCAGTCTAAACCACATCCAATCTGCTCCTGAGGCAGTCAAAACCGCATCACACCCGCTCCCCGGGGAGTCTAAACCACGTCACATCCACCCCTGGGGCAGTCTAAACCACATCGCACCCACCCCTGGGGCAGTCTAAACCACGTCGCACCCACCCCTGGGGCAGTCTAAACCATGTCAGAGTCACTCCTGGGGCAGTCTAAACCATGTCAGACTCACTCCTGGGGCAGTCTAAACCATGTCAGACTCACTCCAGTGGCTAGCTAAACTGTGTCACAACCAATCCTGGGGCAGTCTAAACCACATCACACCCACCCCTGGGGCAGTCTAAACCATGTCAGAGTCACTCCTGGGGCAGTCTAAACCATGTCAGACTCACTCCTGGGGCAGTCTAAACCATGTCAGAGTCACTCCTGGGGCAGTCTAAACCATGTCAGACTCACTCCAGTGGCTAGCTAAACTGTGTCACAACCAATCCTGGGGCAGTCTAAACCACATCACACCCGCTGCAGTGGCTGGCTTAACTGTGTCACACTCGCTCTTGGGACAGTCTAAACCACGTCACACCCACTCACGGGGTAGTCTAATCTGCGTCACTCCCGCTCCAGTGGCTAAACCACGTCACATTAAAATCTGGCAGCGCCCAGACATTTGGACCAGAAGCGCCATCCTGAACCCAGCTAATCCGGCAAATTCTTTGGCAGCCCTAGGACGATGGCGGGAAATCAGTGACTGTCGCGACATTCTGACCACGAGAGAGGGCAGGAGGTGCCGTCCAACTGGCGACGCCAACAAGCACCATGGCAAAGGATGAAGCTTCACATTTATGGATGTTAGGACACGTGTCTAGAAACGAAGCCGTACGGGGCGGGACTTTGCGGGCTCGGTACCGATGCCGGGCACCAGTTAGCATGCGCGAGCGGCACTGGTCTCCCGCGTGGGCTGAACACGGGCTCCCCATCAAAGCGGAACCCCCATTAGAGGGAGACGAGGGAGGCATGCCATTGTTAAGTTTTAACACACCGTGATTAGGCCCAATTAGGCCGCCACATGTGGAGCCGGGGCCCCCGCGTCAGGCAGTCTCGCCGGAGAGCTCCCCCCGGCCCGGCGCTGCTGCCGCCGATCCTCTCATCTCGCCCGCCAGCTGCCCTTCCTAGCCGCCAACAGAAAGGGGGCCGGCTCTCACAGCTCCATCTCTCGGCACGGCCTCGGATCCCCAAGCCTCTCAGCATGATGCAACCGCATGCAATGGCACACCGGCGCGTCAACTCTGACAGACAGCACCGCGAGCCTCCCGCTCCGAGATGTTTACTGCCGTATTTTGATAATGAAGGCGGACTTTATTTTTCTGCGCCATTCCATTCCGCTTTTTTTTTTGCCCCTAGTTTTCCTGTTACTTCTGGGAAGGTTTGTTGTTTTCCTGGACCCCCCCCCCCCCCCCCCCCACCCACAGAAAGCCTTCTCCAACCTTTACTATGCATAGTTTACTAAAAGCCATTAACGATGTGATAAGACCAGACAACTGGCCCGCAGAATTGAGTCGGAGGCCCACATACCAGGGGATGTGCAGCAGGCGCAGACAAACCTGTCCAAAGAAGTGAATTTCCAGTGTTAAAGTCTGTAAAGACACCTGCCGGGGGTAAAATTGCCTGGGATTGGTGCATGGGTGGGAGGGCGTTGGCATATGGATGAAAATGGGCGAGAGAGAGAGCCTGGTGTTCTCTGGAAAAATCTCATCTGGCGAGGTGGCGGGGGCCGTGTGACCGCAAGTGGACAGATATGACGCGTTCGCCGAAGTGTGACCAGCGTCGGGGGGCGGGGGTGGGGGTGGGTTGTCACAACAGCCTGCACTGCACAGTGGTGCTGGGGCGGGTGCTGGCTTTGAAGGGATATGTTAAGGACCGATTGATCTCAGAGACAGGGAATCTTTTAATTAGATTTTCTATTCGTCTAATTAGGCAGTGATGGTGGTCAACCCAAGGGGGGGTGGGGGGGGGGGCAATGCCACAAGACCTGACCTGGAGCCGCATCACAGGACGAGTGACAAGGCCCCTCGAACCCAAGCTGTGTTAAAGGACTATTTAACCTCTGTAGCCCATTTAATCTTTGCCTCATTCATGCATAATGCATTGCTCCTTTTTCGCAAAAGCAACTTCATTTGTGTTTGAAGTGTCAGGCTTTGTATTTGCGAACCTTCGGGGGTGGTGGGGGGCAGCGGTTTGTATCACCGTACAGATAAGCCGCTGCTGTAATACGGAAATCAGGGATATTTCTGGTTTCTGGGATGATATTCAAAGGATTGTAACAAATCAAGTTAATAGTGAGTAGACACTTCTGTGACATGAGCGTCTTTAATGCCACCCGTGACTGTGTTTCAGTAAATCGGGGTGTATTTAATGGGTGGAGCTTTGCTGATCGGCACGTATGGACCTAAACCGGAATCCCAACGGCACATAATGACACGTCTCAGGCAAGTGAATACGGCGTCATTCATATACAAACAGTAAATCCATATGCAAACATAAAGGGTCCTTCTCGGTGCATTTAGGTGTCCCTGTCGGAGGCCTGCACAAACAGCCACGGGGGCCACGTTTGCTCTGCTCATCGATCTGATGGCTGAGTGAGGCGGCAGCTATGGAGCAAGGTTTTCGACACCGGGGGCCGCAGGTGCTGCTCGAAATGGCACCGTAAATGACACTGGAATCACCGGAAACCAAACTGGGATGATGACCAGCTTCAAACGGGTGAAGTTCCTGAAGCATCATGTAGTCTGAGAAAATAAACAAGCTCTTGAAGCTAGCCAAGGATCATAATAATTATAATAATAATATTAATAACAATAATAATAATAACAGCAACAGCAAACGCAGAACAGCCTATAGAGACACATGGGATCTAGAGGCTAGAATTGACAATACCGATATAAAACCTGAGACAACACGAGAAAAATAACGGAATTAAAAAGAAGAAAAAAATATATATACATGTATATATAAACACACACACACACACACACACACACACACACACACAATGAAAATCATGGATCTACCCGGCTGTATGGATATTCCATGTTAAAACATGGTCACTGAGGTTAAAAACACAGGACATGCTGATGAGGGTTACAGGTTCAAATCCTAGGAAGCACATGTTTATGGAATACTTTGGTACTTATTTACACCTACAACAGGAGTCACGAAATAGAGCAGCTACCAGCTCACCGGTACCTGGTTTTTGGTGTTCTAGATTGCCTGGTTTGTTCTAGATTGCCTGGTTTGTTCTAGATTGCCTGGTTTGTTCTAGATTGCCTGGTTTGGTCTGGATTGTTTGGTTCAGGTGTCCTGGGAGCTGGAATGGAGCAAAAGTGTGGACTGTCTGGGGAGTCCATTAACACTGGGCCGAGAACCTCTTATAGAAAGTACACTACACAGCCAAAAGTACTGGGACGCTGCTTCAAATCAACGCCGCCACTGGACTCTAGAGCAGTGGAGATGTGTTTTCGATGCAATCCGATGGGCGAGTCTGGGTTTGGCGGTTGCCTGGAGAACGGTACATGCCTAACTGCACTGTGCCAAGTGTAATATTTGGTGGAGGGGGGGGGTTATGGTGTGGGGTTTCTTTTTCAGGGGTTGGGCTTGGCCCCTTAGTTCCAGTGAAAGGAGCTCTTAATGCTGCAGCATTTGAATTTCATGGTCCTAACTTTGTGGGAACAGTTTGGGGACGGTCCCTTCCTGTTCCAACATGACTGCGCACCAGTGCACAAATCAAGGTCCATAAGGACATGGATGAGCAAGTCTGGAACTCGACTGCCCTGCACAGAGGCCTGACCTCAACCCAACACCTTTGGGATGAAAGTCAGACTTTCTCCTCGAACATCAGTGCCAAACCGTGTGGACAAGCCTTCCCAGAAGAGTTGATATGTTATAGCTGCAAAGGGTGGGCCAACTCCATATTAAAGCCTAAGTATTAAGAATGGGATGTCATTAAAGTTCATGAGTGTGTCAAGACAGGTGTCCCAATACTTCTGGCAATATAGTGTGTGTGAGGAAGCGCCAACATCCACTGTTTTACCGGAGGGAAATGACGTCATGATGGAGCCCATCTTGATCCAGGAAGTGACACCTCCGACTGGTCATGATAACCGTTGGCTTTTGATGCTCTGCAGAGATCTTTTAACACAGCCTTTGGTTTGCTTCTGACACAAAGTGACAAAGGGACCTTGGAGGAGATGGCAGAGTGGAGGCTGATGGCGACTTCAAACTTAGCTTTCTTCTCGTCTGTTTATCATACCCTCCACAAGGCCCCGCTCTGTGCCGTCACTGTGCCTGGAGCCTTGTCATTACCACACCTCAGAATAACTCCTCGAGATCTAAATTTACCTTAGTGAGAGGCGGGAAGATTCAGGATGAGAGCCAGCAGCCGAGGCAGTTAAGGAGAACCAGGCGACCTCAAAAAGCTGCTTAAATGGTGCTGTTTGTAGAATGATGTGTGTTTCTAATCCCCAGGGGTGTATGAAGGGGGTGGGGCCACAGGGGAACTGGCCCCCACTGAAACCTGATTGGCTCCAGGAATGCCTTCTCTTCTGTCAATCACCGGTACAAAACATATCACCAGCTAATGATAAGGCTAGCCCGGCTGTATAAATTATGGGCCCCCACTTTAAAAAAAAAATCCTAAAATTCCTCTGCTAATAACCCACCTCCCCCATACAGAGAGAGAAACTGCATATATTCATGCACGCCATAAAAAAATCTATGGGTGTCCATCCATCCATCCATCATTATAGCTTATCCAGTGCAAGGTCACTGTGAGATTTCAGTCAATTTCACAAAACACGGGGCACAAAGCAGTCTGTCGCAAGGCAAACACAAACGCAATTTATTTACCGCTGCTTCTGCAGACATAAATCGATTGGGCCACACGTGATCAGATCCGGCCCACGTTTTTCTGCACTTCCTCTGCCACATATCAAAGCCCGGCGAGGGCAGACAGGGGCTCCTCTAACAAAAACCCGCAGGCACTAAAGACGCCGTAAAATTACCGCTGCTGCGGAGTGAGATTTGTCAGAACTAATCCGGGATAAGATGGTCCTTCCAGGGGCCGACAGAAAGGCCGCGATGAGCTCTACCTCCCCCCACGGCTGCTTCGTTCCCCCAGAGCCACCGGATCAGGACATAGTCAGTCTATCACTGCCTCCCCCCTGCCCCCCACCCTCACCAGGCCTTTAACCCAAAATCCTCAGAAAGAAAACTGCACGAGATCAACAACATACCCGAAACTCCCTTTCAGACTGGGGGGTGGGGTCTAGTAAAAATTCAGCAATTCACAAGGTGGGTGGGAGGGCAAAATAAGTCCTAAGGTGGGTACTTCAAACCTAGTGGTCGATGTTGCTTTGGGGGGGGGGGTTGGCCACTGAAAGGGACCCTTTACGGAGTCATCACGGAGACCATCTCCGCGAGAACATCTCAGATGCGGGATCAAGCGGGGAAAATGAAAGCTGTTAGCTGACAGGCGGATGAAGCGGGACGGGCCAATGGAATCCCAGAAGACAACGTCCCCGGCTCCTGGGAGGGCAAGGGACGCATCTGCGGAAGGTTTCATACCCGCTAACTTTTGAGCCGGCTTCTTGCTGTGGTGCTGAAAGACACGTGATCTTTTTGTCGGCTGGAGAAAAGCAAGAAACCTCTTTGAACCCGAAACATCATGGAGTCTTACTACAGGAGGTGCCGCACTGCTTGAAGGAGACCCTAAAGTCTACGCATCTCCTTCCCTCCAAGGTTACTACCACCAAGAGCGGGCATCTCCTGACGGGGATAAGTGTTGATCAGCACGGACTCGTACATCCGGGTGCATTTCTGAAGTTCCTGCAATCACGCAATGGCACTGCAGGTGAAACAGGAATGCGGTGGGTTTGGTGGCGGGGTGGTGGGGGGTCATTAATTGAGATGCCAGCAAAAGGAGTCGAAGCTAAATAAAAATACCGAAGCTGAAGATGCGGCCTGAGCCCGCAAACAGAGAAAGACGAATGGCTTCCATTACTGGAAAACCTCCACGGCGATATATTGGGGGGTGTCACCAGCAACAGGGACGAGCCAAGGGGGGGGGGGAGGAATGGCACAGAGGGAGAATGAGATCATACAGAGGATGTGAAGATGAAGGCAATGTGACAGGAGTTCATGGTAGTGGGGGGGGGGGGGCAGAGGTGTTGCGAATGTTGAGAGGGGCGGGGGCTAACGAGACAGCGGCAGCCGTTACCAATTAGGGACTGGGTGGCGGGGGGTGACAGGGGGCCGTCGCCACTGATTCAGCTTCGCCCCAGATACCAGGTCAGGTGACCGGCCAGCATGACCTGAGCAGACCACGGCGCCAGGCTCGCACTAATTACCGCCGCTAAGGTGCGCAGACCGGCGGGACCTGACAGAGCGCAGTGCATTTGACAGCAGACGGGGGCATGGGACTGCGTCCGATCGATTCGCACGGGGCCTGTGGTGGAACCACATAAAGGTCACGAATAAAGGCAGCCACGACATCGCTCCACGATGCATTTCAAGCTTGTAAAACTGATTTATTTTTATTTATTTATAAAATAAATAACTCAGTACACCATGGGGGAAAATTGGAAAAAAAAATAAAAAATGGAAATTGCAATAGGGTCCAGCTAAGAGCAAAACGGCCATTATCTTGCACCATTCTGGTAGGGAGCCCCGACGGTGCGGGTCAGTCAATTATCCCCTCCCCTCAGCGCTAACCTGACAAGTGCGTTGGCAGGGCGTCCTTTCTGCCATTCTCACCTCCCCCCCCATCCCCCACCCTCCCCTCCACACCCAGAGGATTAAGTGGCCAACTTTGGAACAAAGAATACCAACAACCTTGGGGCGGATACAACGGTGCCCTTGGCGTCCAGAGAGAGACAAACACAGAATGAGAGAGAAAAAACAAAACATCGTGATTTTGCAGGCGGTGCCATGACACACAAAAGCATAATTACGGCCACAACGCACACACACGCCGGTGCCACCTGCTGTAGATGGCGGTCAGACACCCGTGGATTGGTTGGAGAGTTATTCTGAAGTTTTACAACTGTACTTGAGGCGTAGAATTCGAATTAGTCTGAGCGGGCAAAAATCAGGGACAGCCGAGAAGGGGGCCTTTATCCTGCATAGATTGCAAAAAAAAAAATTTAAAATCCTTTACTGTATCAAAGTGGCGCACCCTGATAATCACACATACATCTGCTCCATACCAACCCACCCACAACCTACATTTTTGTCCCCCCCCGTCACAACAAATAACGTCTAACTTGCGGCTGCAAGTGGTCAAATCGATAAGTTAAACCGCTGGGGGCTGGATCCCACTTCTGTGACAACATTCCCGACATAGCCGGAGATAAATAAATAAAGGAAAGTGGCAGCCCCATGAAACGAGACGTTCGATAGTGCAGGGGCATCACCATGGAGACGGCGGGTGGCGGAGCCGGGGGAGTGCCTGCCGCTCGGCACCACCGGGGGGATTTAGGGGGAATAAACCATAGCTAAGCCCACTCTTAATTTCGACATCAGAGATGCCAGTCTCCATCCTGCCCTCCATTCATGCGTAAGTGAGGCTCGCAATATTAGTGACGGATGCACACTTTGATCCCTGTGTGGTCTTAAAAATGACCAAGAGGTGTCTCTCTCTCTCTCTCTCAAATGCATAGCCTAAATAAATATATAAATAAATGCTGTCCTGATGACTGTAAGCCCCTCAATTCAGACTTTATCTAAGCACAGCCCCCACCCCAAAAAAAAAAGACAATGCGAGATCAGATCAACGGACCAAAACGCAGACAAATCAGGCTCCTGCGGGGACGATAATTAACAATATGCAATTTCCCTGAACTTACATTTCTCACTTTGCCCCATTTCATCTTTGTGTATGATCCCCCCCAACCCCCCACCCCACATCCCCACCGACCCTGAGCTAGAACACGGAACCTTCCGAACGTGTTTTTGTGAGCCGAACGGGCTTCGGCGCTGAGGACTCTGAGGGAAGCGGCTGACAGACAGGCTTACTGTAATAATAAGGTCTGGAAAAGCCGAACGTGCGGACGGCGGCGAACAAAGGCCTCCGAAATGACAAAGTGAAATGAAGTGTGTTCAATCAGCCTCGTTCAATGTGAACGGTGCACGGGGACCACGCCTGAGCGAGCCTGCAAAGGGACAGTGAAGGGTGGGGGGTGGGCAGGCCTGACCGGACCACTGAGCACAATCTCGAATCCCACGCCCATTCGTCCGTCCCACCCTGGGATCGGGGAGAAGTCCGCCTCATTTGCTGTGGAAAAAAAAACCGGAGGGCCTTCGATAAGTCGCCCTCTAAGCTGGCGCGCGTCGCCATTCAACAGCAAACAGGTGCAGTTAACGTGACGTTAATGCGGTCGGTTTGGCAGGAACGCTGACGTGCGTATTGGGCTACGACGGGCCTTACCCAAGAAGCAGTGTTTATGTGATCGCGTTCTTCAAGCGAGGCTACACTGCTACGAAGGAATAGTACATGGAAGGGAAAAACTTAAGTAAATCATTAATAAGAGGAACAGAAAGGACTGAAAGTAAAGGCAAAATGTGATGTGCTTCGTTAAGCTAAACCCCATCTTTTACTTCACTGCAGTCTCACACTGACAAACACTGCCAGGTCATGCAACAGCAGAATAGTGAGAGATGTTTTGACAAACGCCACACCTCTCCCAGCACCTGCAAAACCCGTAACGGCAGTGGTGGTTAGGCTCATCAAGATAAATACTTTTCTGTTGTTGATGGCAATAAACAACATTATTGTCATTTTAAGACTATTTTATGCCACTGATATAACCATAATTCCATAATAAAGCAAATGCACCCTGTTGAACTTTTAGTTCTTAAGAATAGTCAGACATTGTAATTGGAATGTATAAATAAAACCAAACAATGTTTTTGGGGTAAGTATCTGGTCTCTAAACATTTTTACTGCAGAGTCCAGTCAGCAGCGACGTAATGTTTGAGGTCATATTCGAGCTTGACCACGTATCTGCAGTAGCAGAGTGAAAGCACATGTCTTATCGCCTTCAGAATGTCCTCTCATTTTGTTGTACCATTCTAGAACGGCAGAAATGTTTTCTTTGGTAATTCGTACTGTTTGTCAGAAGTTTGCAGCCTATTTTTAAGTGCTGGCTTTCTGACATGGCTAATGGCGGCATTTCTCTGGCTGTACGGCGAATTACGGCATCCGTGAGCAGGCGCCATTTTGTGTTGTCACGTTTATATTTGCGCTGTCAGGCAAAGGCGCCCGTAACAGACAACTGTCTAGGTGGCCCCTCACCAACTCCAACTGCAGGTTTTTTTTCCCATCTCGGAAAATTGGATGGGATGGTTAAGTTACAGATGAGTTTTTCGGTTAGGCGTATTGCCACTTTTCGCTGCCACTGTTCTTAGAGGAAGTTGACTTAGCAGCTCGTTCACATTAATGGGATCTTCTCTCTCATTCGGCTTAAAATCAAAACGTTCCAATACTGGAGCTGTAGAATGTGGCTGTGAAACCAAATCCATTTAGACTTATTATTCCAAAACTCTTCTCGCTAATTATGCAGTAGTCGGCAGAAAAAAAACAGCTATTAAAACACGTACCTATTAGCCTCCAGTAACACATTATCTTCACCTGTTGCTGTCCACTGTGCGCGTGGAGGAGCTGCCTGAATCATACCTGCTACACAGAACTGTACATTCCCACAGGACCCGCAGCAAGAGAGTACGGCGCAAGATGCAGTTTCACTTTCGGAGGCGGAATGGGACTCGCGGCATTCCAGAAAAAGAATTAAAATAATTAAGTGTTGCTCAAACGTATTTTTTGTCATTTTTTTCAAACTGACTATCAAATGACAAGTTTCTCCAGGAGTAAGTGAGATGAGACTTAAAAGATGCGGGCGGGAGAGAAATATGATGAACAGGTGGACGCGTGACAGACTTTTGCGGGTGCTGGATTTCAAATTCTGTCCTGCGCAGACATCTAACCCAGACGACAGACGGGACAGCTGAAGCAGGGCGACTGGCTAAAATGTTGGTGGCATTCACTCTTATGTTAACATGCATGTAAACACAATTTGCCAATATCGCGGTCAGAAAAATTATCGAGGTCATGTCCACATTTTCTTCAATAAATCGATATCGCAATTATCACGGCAGGCCTGGTGGTGGTTATACTGTACAATGCTACAAAACATTAACGTTTAAACAGTAAATTGCAGCTTAATCACTGGCCAAATGCTAACGCTGAACACAAGTTATGGTTTATGTAGCGGAACAGAATTAACAACTTTAATCCTGCCATAAATCTTGAGAGTTAACGACTGTTTAACAAGTATAAAAAAGTTTACGATGTTAGTATGGGAAATGACACTTTACGGATCTGAATGAGTTGGCAATGAACTCTGGAGGAAGTTCATTGCAAAATAACTTCATTGTGTAGGTATGGGCTTTAATACAAAATGTCTACTGGCCTATTTTACATGCATTTTAACGCAACTGTTCAACAGAGAAAAATATTAATGTAATAAATTGAGGATTTTGACACGGTTGCTTTGGTTACTCATTTTCTTTTCGACTGTGACTGGCAACGGAACATCTTCCATTGGTGGGACATCGGTCGTGACTCATACAAAAGGGGATCAAAGGGGCCGAGGAAACACTTGTGACTCCCTTTTATGGAGTCACAGCAACATTTTTTTGTCCAGCACAGGCTAATAACCCACTGTTGTGAGTCACATGTTAAAAATCACCCCCGAGTGCTTAAACACAGCAGATGTTCAACAAAGATGTATGTTATTTCTGATATGGCAGGGTACGTAAATAAAACATAAAACGTGAGTGAACACTATGATGTGTAAGGTTCTTCAAAATGGTGTCAACCTTCCGAAAGTGTCGTAGAAGGTTGTTAATGGATATTGATGTAAAAACAGATAACTGCCAAACTTTACCAGGGTCTTTAGTTTGCAGACAGTTCATTCACTGATGACCGAATTAAAGAAAAAGAAAAAAAACAAACTGAACCTCAAAAAATTCAAGACATTGTTCTCAAACAATAAAACCAACGGAAAGAACTGCCATGACAAGACAAACCTCATAATGAAGCCCAAAAAAATCTGCTAATTCAAGCTTGATGTCAAGTAGGTAGGAGTGGCATGCGAGGAGACCCTTTCAATGCTACTCCGAGAAGAGAGTCACTTCTTTGATGTAGCACTTGAAAAAGCAGACAATGTTGAGAGACTTCAGTTACACTATATAAACCAGACTGAAATCCTTGGTGCCCCCCCCCCCCCCCCTTCAGCCACTGCATTGGTGCCGCCAAATGTACAGTATACTGTTTGTTGTGTGTAAGGCTTTAGGAGTTGAATGTCTGTTCTGTGAATGAAATGATTTCATTGTATGCATAAATACAACAACTTATTGATGGTCGTCATGGGTTGGAATAAATATTTGGAACAGGATCAGTAATGCCTACCTTCATCAGAAGCCAAGGCATCAACAATTTGAACAAAACTCTTACTCAGATTCCACCACATTGGTTTAAGACACTACAATAAAAAGAAGTAATGACTATCCCAATTTAAAAGAGACTACACCTGCGCACTTGCCTCTGCAATAGACAAACTCATGTGACATCCTGTATGAACAAAATACAATGCAGAAGGTTATGGAATATTCCTGAGCTCTAAGTGAGAAGCAGCTATGGGATTTTTCCACATCAAAATGCTTAGAATAATCCCACCAAATAGCCTTTTTGTGCATCCGGGGTGCAATCATAACCACCTAGAACGTCACAGAAGACAGATGCTATCTGACCAGCTGTCCAACATGCGAGGAACTGAGCTCTCACACAGTCTGCGTCATTATTTGGTTTGCACAAATCGTGGAAGCACCTGTGTGTTCCCTAGTTGCTATGGGAACTAGGAGAGGACACCCCTCCGGATCCTGCGATCTAGGTGTTAACGCCTACATTTAAATACTGTTTTGAGCTCAGTCTGAACAATGCACCAGCACTGAATGCAGTGGGAAGCTCCCACAGTCCGCAAACACAAACACACACATGCATACACACAATAGCTAGGCCAATTGGGTTTAGGCAATGGTATGAAGCTCATCAGCACACAGAGCATTAGCGTGACGGTCAGCAGCCACACGCAGTGGCCGGCGTGTGCCGTGTGAGCGGAGGATAGGCGACCGGGACACCCACCGTGAGCTGCCGGCTCTGTGCTGGACGCGGCGTCTGAGCGCGCGGCGAGCGAAGGAGGGGAACAGGTGGAAGGGCATGCAAAAAGAGGGAGAATGACAACAGGGGGACCCATAAGGCATTGCAAGACGCTGTTACAGGACACACACCGAAATCTGACAAAAAACAAAGAAATATATAAATAAAACACATCAAACAACAAAATGAAGCTCATCACAGACAGAGGACAGCTATCAGCAAAAATAATAATAATAATAATAATAATAATAATAATAGTTTTAAAACAACATGGCTAAAAAAGTGCAGAGTCATCAACATTTCGCAATTTATCACGTAGATTTGTTGCATCACATGGCTGAGTTGGGGCTGTGTGGAACGAAAATGAAATAAAACAAGATCTGTCCAGCGCAAAATCAAGCGCGCAAAATTCCATAACACTTTTAAAAAAAAACAAAAAAAAACTGGTACATCCTGATGTTTGACATATTTCACCTGCATCTACAGTTCTATTTAAAAAATCCAGATCTGAAATGAAGCCTTTCCAAATGACACCTTCGTGAGATTTGAACAAATTCAACTGCATATGGAATATAAAGGAACAAAAACGCATGTCAGAGGACAATAACAACAACAATTGTCATTGTAAAAAAAATGACACAGAATTGTGTGTTAGGAAATCACACATGACTGGATCCCATTTCCCAAGATTCCATTTACTAGAATGTGTTCCTCACTCCTAGACTGCAAGCCTCTGTAACAGCGTGGAATGTTAGAGCAGGTGAGCGATCCTGAATTCGAGCCCCACTGAGTCCTATCCTGCGAGATCGACCGCAGTTATACGACACTCCTCTCGCCTTTTCTGGCACTGGGCAGTGGGGGAGGGCAGCGACTCCACACCTCAGGCCACGAAAGGTATATTTGAACACATCAGGGAGGAGATTCTACATGATTCTACATGAGGGCCATTTGAGGGGGCGTGGCTTATATGTGACGGGACCTGTTACTGTGGTAAAATTCACTTTTATTTAGATCCATCTGCAATGAGTTTAAATCACATCTAATGGATTCATGGTCGCTGCCTTTGACATTTCTATGACAGGTAGCTAGTTCTTTTTAACCACCTTCTCACACTTTTTTGCTTATCTGAAATCTACATGGTGAATCAAGACATAAATGCCTGACATACATTAACACCGATGAGATGAAGCCTGAGTCAGATATGTAACTGTGAGATGAAATGTATTTCTGAATTCAGATTTGCTACCTTTTGCCCAAGAAAGGCCCCTGGGACAGTTCGCTGAAGGCCAGTCAGGGGTTTACGTCAATACTGCATACGATGAATTGCAAAAAAAACACACAAATAAATCGTAAAATTGCTATCCAATTCACCCATCTATCCTCTTTAAAAGAAAAAAAAACGCATTATGTAACAGGGAGTTAAGGTCAGCCAGAAGTCTACCACAGAAAACCTACAGCATATGGCCAGGGACATTCACACTCATGATTTAACGATGACGATGCACCTACATCACACATTTCTGGACTGTGAGGGAAACCAGATCCGCAAACTCGCATGGCGCCAGAGGCGGGCCTAAAACCCACAGCCCTGACGGTGTGATGCCAGTGTCACAGACTGAGCCACTGCAACCCCTAAATTGCAAATGAGGCAACTAAAAAAAATAAAAATCCAAATCACTGCATTTGTATAGCAAGTATATGTATTAAATGCTTCATATCACGCCTTATAACTTTCTCTTGTGAAAGCAGTAAGTTCCCTTGAAAACCTGCTTTCACCTCCCCCCCAGCAGCCCACACAAAGACACGTGAGAACCACTGTGGCTCACGAGGTGGCATCGCAGCAGTGCCTCTCCTGGGAGTTAAACCCAACAGCTTCTGTTCTTCAGCTGATACAGCAGGTCGCTGTTTCATGTCACCCTTTGACAAAAACCCTCTGGGGTTTCGCTTAGGTTCACTCCAACAGGACAGGTCATCGAAGTGGATTTAAAGTTCAAATAAGCAAAACTCCAGAGGCCCCTCTGCTGTTCTGTCATTATAACTCCAGAATGATTACTATACCACTAGCCCCGATATCATTACTGTACTGCTATCACAATCCCCGATATCATTACTGTACTGCTATCACAATCCCCGATATCATTACTGTACCACCATCCCAACATCATTACTGTACTGCTATCACAATCCCCGATATCATTACTGTACTGCTATCACAATCCCCAATATCATTACTGTACCACCATCCCAACATCATTATTGTACTGTCATCGCTAAAATTGATATCATTACTGTACCGACATCACAACATCATTACTGTACCGGCATCGCTAGACCTGATATTACTGTATGGCCATCGCTAGACCTGATATCATTACTGTACCGACATCCCAACATCATTGCTGTACCACCATCGCTAGACCTGATATCATTACTGTACTATCTTCAGGCATCGTTACTGTACTACCATCAGTAGCCATATCATTACTGTAATGCCGTCCCAATATCATTACTGTCCTGTCATCGCTAGCCCCGATATCATCACTGTACTGCCTCCCAACATTATTGCAGTACTGCCATCACTAGCCCTGATATCAATGACGTGAAATGAAGACTACTGTAATTTCAGGTCTGAAATGATTCAGCACTAAGGCATCATTTGGTGTGTGTTTCCAGTAGTGTAAGCAGCTGTTTATAGAGGAAAAATCAATCTCATTATAATAAACTAACACATACTGTTGTGAAGATAGTACCCAATCAGTGCTATATGTTAATTCATAACCACACCCCCACAGGCGTTTCTCCTATGAAGGTAATATAGTACCAGACCACGCAGAACACAAAAAATAAGACAACTGGGACAGCACTCCCCCCTCGCATTTGGTCTGGGTGTGATCAAAAACAATACAGTGGTCTTGAGCTACTTGTGCTAACGAGGGACAGCGAGAGATGACTCCATTCGCCCAGACAAATCGTCACATGTCACATGGTGGTTGGGTACAGAGGACACGCCCTGATGTTGGCAGGGCCTATTATCGAACAGCGGAACGGCACCGCAGTCAGTCCATGAGTCAACTGATGAGACGTGGCTTCCTGTGGAGAACCTGTCGACCTGACAGCACGGGTCACCCCCTCCGATGACGACGGCAGCTCACGGCGCCCGTGCTTAATTGTTGCGGTGTCTCCGTAACCACCCTCTACGGGGGTTGGAGAAGACTGGAGCTGCCAAGCAAGGTACCTGAGGCATGGGGGGCTCACTCGAAGCAGAGCTAGTCGCACGAAAGCGCAACGGCACCAACCGAGTCAAAACTTCAGTTCAAGACGGGGGTCAGGCCAAAAGACTTTTGGTAAGACATCTCCGCAGAACTGGATGGCTTGCGAATGGTCAGATTAAAGAGGACTAGAAAGGAGATGCATCAAATCTTGTTTTGGTTACATGCAGTGGTAGAGTGTCTTACAGATGTAGCTTCTGGTGGATAAAGAGGCAAGCGAGGAAGGGTGGAACACTGCATCTCTGAAAGCTACAGCGATTTTTACAGCAGTGTGTTACGGGGATGGGATGCGGGGGGGGGTGGGGTAGTGGTGTCTTCCCACATTTTGGGATGCATTGAGGACGCCACCCTCTTTGCTCTGCCGAAACCTTCTTATGAGCACAACAGTAATCACACACCTCCAGAGGTGTCAATATCCGTCGTGAGAATTGAGGCAGCAGGGAGACGCACCCACGCTAGCCGCCGTTCCGTCCACGCTCCGACTCACACAAGCTAGACAGCTAGTGGCAGCGCTTGGCTGGTTTGGGCGTAGGGCGCCGATTACCTTCTGCCTGGTTTATGAGTCCCATCTCCTCTGAGCCATCATGGAGTGCAGAGCTTATTGGGAACATTCCACGTTTGCATGATGCTAAACACAATAAATCCATACGGATGATGTTTCCTGGCAGTGCACTGCACAGCTGCAGCTGTGGAATACTATTGACCTTTCATGAATTATTTTGAGGATGTGTTCATCCTTGAGATATTAGACCGTTTGAGAAATTGGATACTCAATCGCACATTTGAGTGCAACACAATTTCTAAAGCCAGTTTACCAGATGGTGTTTATGCAATTTAAGCCCAGAAAACCAGCCATTCCTTGATTGTTTATTTCATTGATTAAAAATCACAGCCTGATTGACAATTGGTTTACTTGTTTAGTATACTTATCTAACAGCTTTTTAATTGCCCTTTAGAACAATTTGACAACTGGGGTAGCTATTGAGATCTTCACTTTCATAATCATATGCAGTGCAGGAGACAAGTGCCTGATTTTCCATACTCCATAATTAGCAGCAGACAACACTAAGAATTTTTAGACTTTAGATTTCATCTTGGCTCTAGTGAACTTTGTGGGAGGGGTCTAGGGGAATATTTTCACCATAACTACAAAAACTGTAATTTCACAGCGGAGGACCAACCCAAAATGCATATAGGTGACACAGTCCTGTGCACATGTCTCCGGGGAGGCAAAGGACCATCACCACATTTAGTTTGTTAATTTTCATTATTATTTATTTCAAGAAAGAGTGCAGGTAAGAGACTGCGAGAGAGCGAGAGAGAGCGAGAGAGAGAAAGCTCAGTTTTTGATCAAATTTGCAGTGGCTATTAAAAGAAAATAAGCACTTTCCCAAATATCGATAAACATCAATTTTGGAGCTGTGTTTATTAGAAGGGGGGAAAAAGGCAATACAAATACGAATTAATGACATCTGTCCACGTGGAAAATACCGGTGAGCAGGACCCTTCCATTTAGCCATTTATATTTCAGTATAAATGGCAATTTAGTCATCTCGAAATGTCACCTCTAGAAGCTGCAGAGTACTTTAGCCCTACGTTAGGCTTTAATAGATTTTTTTAAAGTGCAGTGTACCCCATTCCATTTCTCTTACAGCCAGTTTATCAAAAATGTATTAAATTTCTAAGTGGCCTCTACCCCTGTGAACCACTAAATTCATTTGGTGCCGTTGATCTATAACCGTCCACTATGTGAATAAATGGAGGCAGGAACTGAGGAACACGACAGTCTCGAGGAACTGATTTTTCATATATAAATACACAGAAATATCTATAAATAAAAAGCTGAGACAGACAAAGATCACGCAGATCAATGGCGCAGCTTTTAAGAAAGTATACCGACTCAATTAAGGGAGATGGAACTCACTCTAATTTACTTCACTGCCACTCTGCTGCTAATTCAGTTTCACTCTCGTGACGGCATTTTCAGTTTGGGAAGAAACCCAAAACTAGTGAAATCAGAGTGAAAGAAACAATAATCGAATACCAATAAAACACAGTCAGTGCAGTGCAGCAGGAATAATAAACTCACATGGGTAACAAAAAATTCAACTTGATCTTCTTGTTATGCAAACCAATTAGAATTAGAGAAGAGCTACTTACCAAAAAATCAACAACGGGTTAGGCGATTAACATCTCCAAAAGGCTTTAGTGATTTGTTGTATATATATAATTAAGTTTTGCAAGAGCCAATCAACACATGCTTAAAAAGATCACACGCGTATTTTATTTTTTAATCCATGCACCTACATGACCCATCCGGGGCCACAAAGGGCCCCTGTAATCTGCCGCTCGGGCCGGACGGGATCCAGGCCGAGATCCTGATAAGATTGCGGAGCATGGAGAAGAACCGCTGGTACATTTTGAGAGAAATGTGACGGGAATGGGTTTTTGACAGGCCGCGCCTGACAGCTCGGCGCGGCGAGACCGCCGTGCTCTCCTGGGGGACCTGGTTATTGCTATCAGCCGAAGAATCTTATCAGCCCTGGCTGCCTGCAGTTTCTCATCACACTCACACACATGCGAGTGCGCGCGTGCACGCACGCACACACCGACACACACAACGCACGCAAGCTTGCTGGCACCGGTTAAGAAAAGATGGCGGGGGGGGGGAGGGGAGGGGCGGCTGGCAGCAGGGTGGGTGAGGACTGGAGGCGGAGCCTGGAAGTAGGATCGGCTGGAGGTACTGTACCTTGGGCGGGTGCTGGGATGGTAGTGGTTGGGCTAGTGGTGGTGGTGGTGGTGGTGGTGGTGGTTGGGGGTATAGAGGTGGTGGTGAGAACATCTAGATGAGAAAAAAAAAGACAAATGACACAAATGAACAAATAAACCATGAAGGAATAAAAAGCACCACACAGGGAAGGGAAAACAATCAAATACTACCATTTACAAATACATATTAGCGGGGTCACAGGGACACCGCCCTCAGCTGTAAGCTGACTGGTCCCCTCCTCTGTCATTCACCGATTCAAAACACATCATTGGTTAATGATAAAGTTAGGCCCACTATATGAATTATGCTCCCTCTCATGCCCCGCCCCCCTGCCGTAACAGATCCTCCAATCACCTTCGCTGCCGCATCACCTCCCCCCTGTGCCGTGCAATTAGCCAGTCCAGGGGTCCAAGACACATATGCAAAACGACGCATGGTTTCCTTTGACCCAGGCATCAAAGCATATTTTTCCGACCTTGACCCCATAGTTTACAAAACATAAATAATATAAAATACAGCGCAGTGACTAATGACAGGAAGCAGTTATGATATGAAAATTCATGCGCGATACACAAAGGAGAGTAAAACGAAAACAAGAAACAATAGAAGGGCCACCGGCTGATTAGGATCGAAGGCCGGCTTCATTACTGCATGTATTTCCATATGATTTGACTATCCCCCCCCCACCCCTTTGCTAATTATAGAAGTCCCACTGCGAGGGCATCCAGTGCAAGCAACCAGTGTCCACTGATGAGTCCAGACACTAAACACACTTAGCGGAGCTCACGTATACGGCTGCCACAGTGTGTACCTGCATCAAGGCACCAAGCCATTCGCTGCGGACGTGCAAATTGAGCCGTACAAGGTAAAAATAACCCGCAAAGTCACAAAAATAAAACAAAGAAAAGGGAGAGGAGAACTTGTACTTGCATCCAGGCAGGATACAACTGTTACATCTGCATGGCTGGGGGCGTATCGAAAGCCAGGCGGCCGAACGGTAAGGTGTCGGACCATAATGGCAAGCCGGTGACAAATTCCAGAATCGGCACATGGGTCTGGAGGGCCATAAACACCTGGACCAGTCCGCACCTGATGCCCGATGCTAAGGGTGTAACTTTAAAAAATTTTGCTACGAGCCAACTGGGCTAATTCAGCAAAAAATTTAGTCCAGCATGTACTGTTGTTTTTCTAGCCAGTGGCTAGTGTTCAGTGTTCAGTGTTCAGTGTTGTACTCGCCCTTCATCTTAATATCTCGCCTCAGGTGAGTGAGCCAGCTTGATTTCCAGCCCTGTCCGATGCCATTTTCCCACATAACCATTTCCTCGCTCTTCTTTCAGTTTCAGTTTTCCTTTTCCTAAGGTTCATCTACTCGCACGATTCCCTACGAGACTGCGAACTCACGCCAGATGGCCCCACACGGAAAAAAGATGGCACAAGCAAGACTGAAAACCTGGAAGCCTGGCCGGATAACGGCTGGATACGTGGCAGCCGCGTTAATGGGAACGGCATCGCGGGATGCGCGAGACAAATTGGACGTCACGGAAAAAATATGTAAAGTCCCTGGAATCGCGGAGCACGTGAGCGGACTGACAGAGACTTACAACAGCCTTCGGAAGTGATAAACTCCATAAGGCCATTATTAATGGAGACTACTGATGTAAATACTATTTACCGTGTGTTATTTTGTCTTTAATTAATCTATTCTTTACGACATTTTAAAAGCCCTACTCAAACTAATGGTGAGCTACTCTCCCAAAGGGGGGGGCGGAAGGGGGGCAGGTGGCGGAGGCATTTATTCTTCACTGAAAATTCAAAAAAGGACGATGCCACGTAGCGTCCTTCAGTTATTGCAGCTGATATAACGCTGCGGACCTCGGAGGTGCTAGACGTGCCAGGACGAGCCAATGAGATTTCTAGAATGAGAAGGAAACCCAGGAATTATGGTCGAGCGGCATAATTGGCTTTATCTAGTTATGAACTGTGAATACTCAACAGATGTTTAGGATCACCAGTGTCAATAGCTCATTAAAACCTGGCAGGGAATAAAGAAAAAAACACTGTATGCCTACAGTAGGCAGTGAGTTTGAGCATGCAAATGTTAAAAATCACTGTCGGGGAAAAAAGAAAAAAAATGACATAATATACCAATGGGCTTATCGAGTTTCAAATTGCTCAGGGTACCAGGGTGTCACTGTGATGTGTTTGCTATGGGTGACTGTGGATCTTAGCTCACGGGCTCATTAAACACGTGCTGGGATGATGGGAAAGAGTCCCACCCACCCGGAACCCCCACCCCTCCATGCAACAGAATACAGGGAAGGTTTAAAGCAGGACACGCGACTCCAGGGAGCTCCCAGTGGACACACAGACCGGGAGAGGGGGGGGGGGTCATCAGCAAGGGATTGGGGGACAATTTAACTGGAACAGGTGCCAAAGGGTGTGTATGAGGGGGGGGGGTTGTTAGAGGATAACAACCACCCAAGAAAGGGAACATAAAAAAACAATCAGGCTAATAGCCTTCTTACCACAAGACATGGTATGGGTATGGGTGTGTGTGTGTGTGTGTGTCGGGGGGGGGGGGCTTAGCATTTTGATTTTTTGATTCTCCTTCCTCACCTCACCCCAGCCCCCTTGTCTCTTTTGTTGTCAGCCAACTTTACATATTTGTTCGGGTGGGGGGGGGGGGGCTCTTTATTCAGTCTGGCAGATCTCCTCCGACAGCATGAAAATACAAAGGAATTATCGATTCAATCCTCTCATCATATCCTCTGCTCTGCGGGTATGAAAAATGGAGGAAGCCCTGCATTGATATTCCCCCGGAGCACCTGCAGGCCAGTATCCAAACTGTTTGTTCTTTTCCAATGTCTGTGGGGCCTGGCGATTGTGTGTGGATAGAGTGCGGCATGGGTGGTGGGAAAGTGCGTGCAAAATTACAATAAAACACCAGGGAAAGGTGGTGAGACAGACGCCGTCGAATGAACACGAACACAGGAAGCGGGAAAACAAACTCCGGCCAAGGATCCCAGCCTGCCCATTACCCAGTATACCTGTTGAGCGAGGACTGGATGAAGCTTCTAAAATTAGTGCCCTAAAACTGCCATCTGTACGTTATGACACATAAGATTGATGGGTCCTTTCCCGATTTGCCAATTATGGAGGGAAAAAAAAAAGGCAGAGTTTCTCTGGATACGCTAATGACATGGAAGCTTATTAACAAGCAACGGCGCACCTGCAGACAGCACTCTTCCCATTTAATCAAGGCAAGACATTTACGTGTTAATAAGGAGGAGAAAAAAAAAACGATTTATCAAGAAAACATGTCCCGTTGAGCGAATAATTCTGTTGCGGTGGAGGCGCAGGACTGACGTGTGTGCGTCGCATTCGTTTGTTGCGAACAAGTAGCTCAACACGTTCGTTTGGATGGACGGAAGCAGAGGATTTCATCACCTGACTATAATTAGCTCATTCTAACGGCCTCTGAATTAATCTAACGATATGACTTTTCTTATTATTTTCCCAGCTAATAGAAATGTCAAATCTGAATCTATTTTTTTTTTTGTTAAATAAATGAGTGCACAAAATCATGGTGGAATTACGCCTATGCAATCAAACACACAACATCTATAAGACTATATCCTCTTCATTTACAGCTTAAGAACCTTTTTCTTAAAATTCCTTCCCTGTCCTGAGGGTGGGGTGGATTCGTTTCCTTACAAAATCCTTTACAAAGCCTTAGAACCCTGATCAGGAAAGGACTGGCACACAAACGCAAAGAAAAGCAGATAGCAAACCTTCAGATAAGACAGAACTTGCCAGGGAGGTAAATTAACTCAATTATAATAACGTACTGATGGTTTTTGTTGGCGATTGTCGTCATTAAATTTTCAACACTGCTTTGAATAACAGTTCTTGGCCAAAAGATACAGGCCCATCTAAGACAAATATGAAGGGAGTAAGGGGAGGTTCCCCAAGGCTTCGTAACAAATGTGCAAAACAATTAAAATCAGATATAAAGGGCAAAGTTGAAAACAATGAGGGATGCAAGGACCGTGCCAGACCGTAGCTAAAATCAAGACAAAGGCAAGAGATGCAACAGGCAACAAACTGAGCTTGGAAATCAGGCGTTTTTTTTCCCCGCGACTCCCACGGAATAAACACGGTGGGCACTAAACCTGCAGTAGAACAAGCATGTATCATTGATTTTTTTTTTTTTTTAAGACAGGCAGCCTAAGGTGTCTTTTACAGCACGTCCTAAGTTAAGGAGCTGGACGTTGCCGACAACCGGGTGCGAGGAGCTTCTGTGGAATAGAAACGGGACTGAAAGTGACAGACATGGGAGAGCAGAGCAATAAGGAATGAGCTGTGCGGTAGGGCTCAGTTTTACGAGGTTAGAACAGCTCAATAACCTCGTTAGGGTCCTCTGGGGTCGACGTAGCTGTTCCGGAGGGCGTTTCGGGCGACCGCTTTAGAGATGCATCTCGGTAAATACATTTTTCACTTTAACCGATTTAGTCTTTGCCTTGCCGTGTCCCCCATCACTTACATCCTACAGAGCACAGGAACAAGCGCGTGTAACACAAACCCCAGTAGAGCAGCGCCCCCTGCAGGCGGGGCTGTGCCAGAATTCTGTGAACGATGGGCCAAAATGTCTCGGAGGGCAGACCTAGCTAGTCAATTATTAAAATTATTACGGAAACAATTCCGACTACAGAGTTTACAAGAGTGTTTTAAAGTACTATGGGGTTGTTCTATAAACACTATCATGCACACCTATCATGCTTTTAAGTAAAATTTTAAGTACACGTATAATTCTTTGTTTAATTAATGATCATATTCTCTGCTCTCAGGGTAAGAGATGAATAATTTAATTAATAATTTCCTACCATATAAAAAAAAAAATCAGACGAAATACACTTCCAGCACTTGCTCAGTAAGGTATATGAATCTAAATGATATCAATACGATACTAAAACAGTTAAAGCCACAATATTTTATGAGAAATGCATTCAGGGCTGCAAGCTTTCATACATGGAGGCATTCAAAAACATAATAGATGTAATTTTCTAAATAAACCTCTTTGTTAGGCTGACTCCACCAATAGGGACCTGTCCTTCATCACCCAGAAAGAGGAAATTTGAGAGAACGCAGCTTGATGGGAGAAATCTCGACTCGGATCTAGAGCCGATCGGCTACATGTCAGGGCTGCCGTTCCTGTAATGAGCAGATGTCAGCCCACAAATGGAAGAAAAAGAATTATAAGCACAAGGCCACAAACAGATGTCACCATGCTCGTCTTTTGTGTGTGGTTCGCGTGGAGAATATTCTGGGATGTCAGAGCAGTCTGTTAACAGCCCCCCAACTCTAGTTTGGGGGGTGGGGGGGTGTCACAAAACATGACGCAAGATTAAGCGCTGACAGCCCGGACCGGGAGTACTGCTTCCACATTAGCAATTCTAATGTTCGACATGAGTCGCTGCTGCATCACGGCAGATATTAAAACGGGAGCAGACATCAAAAGTTATCAAAAGCGAGACAGCCCCTATTATGTCGGGAGCTGCTTTTAATGGGGGGAGTCTCGCTTAAGTCTCCCGCTAACAGGCCACGCATCCTTCCTCCTTCCTGTCACGATCCGAACTGCCGGCGCGTGGAGGGAACTGAGAGTCTCTGCCAGATCCGTGCGGGGAAACGCACGCGAGCCGGGCCTCCGTAGCCACCCTGCTGGGGTAAAGGCCTGAACAGCACGCCGAAGGGCGGCTTAGCAAAGACTGCGCTCGAAGGCTTCCCGTTTCCATTACACACACCTGTTAAATCGAACACACACACACATGCACTTCCACATGAAGTGGAACATATAGTGTCAACTGGTGCTTCTTTTAAAAAGTATGTAGTATTGCAGTGTGAGCTTTGAAATGGGCCGGGTGCATCGCTGAGAAAGGCGTGTACTCAGGCTAAATCTACCCTTTGTTTAAGTCTCCCTTTAGACTGTTTTTGTTTGCAGCATTCTGGTTTTCGTTTGCGTTAAATAAAAGGACAGTTAAATGAACACTCTTTTCAGCCCTTTTAAATTGTCTTTTCTTGATACTTTGAAGACAGAGACTCCGGCACTTTTAACGTAAATAGCCTTCAAACGTATCCCATATATTCGCAGGAGACACCGTGGGAATACTCGGCGGAAACAGAAGAAGCAGCTCTTCACCACTTAGCATTCCAAACATTATTGAGAATAAAGTCCGACTATACCACTGAAGAAGAGAAATTTTGCTAACAGTAGAGACTTCTGGGGACCCCTGACGACCCTGTGAGGTGGAAGGGGAACTGATGGATTCTGGGACACCATACATACCGTAAACATACAGGATGTAGTCATCATAGGACTCGCCGACTGAGTTGGACGCCACACAGCGATATGTTCCATTGTAGGACTTGTTGAGGTTTTCTATGAGTAGGTCTGTGCCTGTTATCACAGCGTGTGATGGGACATCATCGTCAACCTTCACCCAGTTGATATTTTGGGGTCTAAAAAAGACAGACAGGTATTACTCCTACAGGGAAAGAAAAATGAAACCCACATGCTGAGAATATTGTGCCTGGAACTGAAGATGGTACAAATTTTCAGTTTCCAGGTGCATTGCTGCAATCCTTGCAGATGCGATCCTTATTACATGGGCTGTCAACAGCATTACAGCACGTCAAGATGGGTTTTTTAATGCATCATTCTGGGCTGAGTTTTCACATTCATATACTGTCCTCTACAATAACCAAGCAGCTTATATAACACACACATTCTACGATCTTCCACTTCACGGTGCTGAGTACACAGCACAAAATTCACTAAGGGAGACGTAACAGGCTTTGTAAATTCAGTTATGCTCTCACAACTTCTGGCAGCATTGTGTTATTTCCCCGGAGCTGGGGAACGTTTTTTTTTTTTCTTTGTGTTGGCGTTTAAACTTGTTTCTATCCATCTAAAGGGCTTGGAAAAAAAAATACTTCCCCCCCCTCCCACCCCACCCCGCAAAACTTCAAACAATGATCGGTCTGAGCTCAATCACCGTTGATCTCCTACGTTTTGTACGACACCGAATTTGCGTGGTCGGGAGCCAGCATGCAATCTGCACTAGAGAGATTTTCATCAGGAATCAACGTTAAATATACATGTATGGTTTGAAAATACAGAACTCCTGCAACATGGAGAAAAAGAATGACCTAGGAGAGAGAGGCTGAAAGAAGTGGTTTATTGAAAGGAGTGGATGGAGATGCATATGGGGGAGAGAGGCTGCATGAAAACCAGGGGTTAGATCCTGAATACAAATCAACAAGCGACTAAACCTCTAGTCGCATTAATGGAAAATTACTTCCAATTTTCTGTACAGCTTATTGATTGCATTCTCATCTTTATAAATGAATTCGGCTGATGTCCGTATCTTGACAGAATAGGCGCTGCGGGGCCAGTCGGGGGACACCACAAAAGAGATCCGCCCTTCTTTCCTGCGTAAGGCCAAACCTCCGCTTTCTTGACTTTGAAGCGTGGTGAATCCGAGAGACAGGGGAAGGTCACATTGCTTACCAGGCGGCGTGGCGTAAATTATGACGGATGGTATTAATATTTCCACACATAGCGGAGAAATCCCAGTCTGACTGCACTGGGCTCGGTCAATCAGACCCTGTTTTCCCACAATGCCTTTGGACGAACCTCAGCTGAGGATGCTTGTATTACAGGGAGGGGGGCGATCTACACACATACGCACACACAGCCGAGCGAATTTCATTGGCTGGCAGAATGATGGGTTAGAGCATGCTCCAAGGACCACCTCTGCGGATTCATCCTTGAGCAAGGCACTTAACCAGGATGGTCGCATCTATAAATATTCAGATGTATCAAATGTACAAGTGGGTACAAAGAACCACGTAGAGCTGGGTATGGTCTGAAAGGATTTCATGGCTGGATTAATGTATCTGTGAAACCACAACAGACCAGAGCACCACCGTTGGCATCATTATTGTGGACATCGTAATGAGATGCTTTGACTTGCTTCACCCCTGTAAGGAGATCACAATCGCACTGCACAAATCACAACAGAAGCCTCTTACTGGGGTTTGCCTTTGGCTTGGCAAGTCAGCTCGAGATTTTCTCCTTCCCTTGTCAGCCCTTCAGGAAACTCCACTACAATCTTCACCTCTGGTTTATCTGTGGGGGCAAAAAGAGGTACGGGGTAGTAATGCTGGAGATGTGATGTTCCCGCATCTGCTTTCCTTTAGGACATTAAGGTGAACCGTCTCGGAAAACAAATGACCCAAAATATTCCTTTAGGAGAAGATGAGGTAAAAAATAATAAATAATAGAGGGGTCGGAAAGGTGGCTGGTCCGTTAGACGCGGGAAATGCGGTCAAGTGATGTGGGAAGGGATCGACATGCTTCTTACAAGACAAAACCAGAACCAGACAGTCCTCAAATAAGGTTTGTTAAAGGGCCAAAGGCTGGATGGAAACATAGCAATTGTTTACATAAAAAAGGGGATTCCCCTCTTGACTTGGATCTCCATGGATTAGCTCACCTGTCCCATTAAGCTTCCTCAGCTGTCTAACAGTTGAGCCGAGAGTTACCCCATGCGACGTGATTTGCATGCAGCTCAGCACAGCCCAGTGAAGGCTTGTTAAAAATAAATAATAAAGAAAAAAAAAACTGCTTCCCTCAACAGAGCAACCTTAAGCCAGAAAATACGAAATTCAGGGGTAAAACTGTATAGCTAGTGGAAAGCACTGTCTTGCAGTCTCCCAAGGAAAGGCATGAGGTTCACGTGAGGGCCATATGTTCATATCGGAGTACACTCATTAAGTCAGCATCTCCTGTCTTTCATTTTGTAAATCAAACTGCAAGTTTCTCCAAAAAAATAAATAAAATAAAAAAATCGATCATATGGAGCTGTTTACGGCCACATTGTTCCTTCAGAACCTCACGTTTAAGCCAATGTTGTATGGCTACCGGACCAGACCATATCCATAAACATCAGGGGTGTAATACACAAGGCACTGACAGAGCTGATTTCCAAATGCAGTTTGTCAACAGCGCATTCAACCCCGCGTGCTACAGTCTGACCTTTATGGTCCATCGGTAACAACCTTGCCCTTATCTGTTACGATTGCTGGCTACCGCAGGCTTCTCTCTCCTCCGCTGACAGACAGCAGGAAGAGGACGGTTCCAGAATCCAGGGGAGACTGTTGTTTTGGAGACCAGCGTTGCACTGTGGTAGGGGAAGAGACTGGCGCCATGACGACGTGACTGATGGCGGTTATGCCCCAAGATTAGACACGAGTGTCACTAGCGAGTAACAGTCTCAGAAAAGGTGTTACCTCTCGTAAAGAAGTACTATGGAAAGCGTCTTTTTTTTTGGGCATGGATAAAAGCTTTTGAAAATCAACACAATCCGTTTTCTTGTCCAAAGGCATCTTGTTACGCAAATGTAAAATAGAACCATATTAAGAGGCACCTGTAGTTCAAAATTAAATAAGTAAAACACTGCACCAGTATCACCACGAGTCAGGGGTATATGCCCAGCAATAGGTGTGTGCCGTGATGGATCTAAACTCACTTTTTTTTGGAAAAACCAACCGACCAGGTGGCTTTTCCTGGGCAGAATAACAGCGGTCTGCTTCCAAACTACTAGCCAGGGCCAAATTATAGACCAGCATGGGCTCCATGCCCGATCAGAAAGACTGCTTCTCATTTTCTCTGTCGAGAATCATACACAGCTACGTCACGCCTTGCTAGTCGCTAACAAGGCCAAGCAGCTCCTAAACTCAAGCACCCCAAATTTACCTGATTGTGATGTGTTACCACTCAGAGACATACAGAAAAGGATTTAATTAGCAATTCTATTGCTCTGCATTTAACCTGACTGATAAAACACTACCTAGCATTAAAATCTTCATAACAGACTTGAGGAGAAACATGCTTGTTGTGTATAAAGAAAGGATCCCGCCTTTTAAAATGGCATTTGATCAGCCAGTTTTTTTTAACTAAATTCACGCTTCTTCACACATTTAACAGACGCTTCTGTTCGAAGTAACATGCGGTTGAGGAAAGACTGGGGTTAGAGCAGAGGGTCAGAGCAGCTGTGGTTATGGGTTTTGCTCAAGGGCTCAGCCAGTGATGGGATTCAAACCCACTACATACAGCATACAATCCCAAATACACAGCACCCCGTGAAGCTACATGGCTGACATTCTGAAGCTTTGACTCGTTCCTAAAATTTAGGAGGCAGTAACTCTCAGGATGAACAGGCAGCAGTGTTGTATCACCTCTCAGCAGACCCACCGCTAGCAAGGAAATAGAGGCTCATTTTTTACACGGTGCTTATTCTCTTAAAGCAAGGAAATCAAACTCTGTATTTTGAGTTTTCCAGCAATCCCACATTTTCTGCAGGCTACTCTCTTCCGCCTTTTTCCGAGCCTATTTTCAGCTTCCCTTCAATGCTCACTACTGTACATTCCTTGCGCGGCTTAGCTAACAGGCTCGGCTGATAGAAACACTGCAAGTTTGCCGTTTGGACATTATGACATCCCGGTGCGGCCTTTCAACTCCACTGCACATTATAGTACCCAATGGGAGAGCAGCATGCTCTCGGATCCGGGAAATGAAAGCAAGAAGTGGGCAGAAAAGCCCGTCGTCTGCCAGACCGAGTCCAAGAAAGGACTTGGGGCAAACGACAGGCGTGGCCGAGCGCCGGAAAGCTCTGTTCTACAGTGTCGATGGAAAACCAGTTAATAGCTCCCTACATCAGACCACAACACTACTGCTTGGTTTAATTTGTTCCAATAATAACCCTGCAAGACCTCAGCGGCATTTCCCCCAAGGGAGGTCACTGTCAGAAGCAGTTGTCTGCAGTGAGGACACAAATTTCCATTCCCTCAGTTCGACAAAACAGGTAACAGGTGAATATACAACCCAGTATCACTGGGCAAAAGGAACGAGGCAAAATTAACCAGCAGCGAAAATCAAACGAAACAAAGAAACTGATGAATCTACATTGTTCGATTCCAGTAATAGAGAGATACCAAAATTCATCAAGTGGTCAAGGAGGTCATCACTCGGACTGTCACACGGCCACCCTATCACCTTAGTGCTGAAGAGGAACGTGTGACCACATTCGGCCTGTGCTTCCACGAGAAGGGGCACAAATTTGAAGATGAAATTGAATGAACCATCACAGAAATAAACGAGGAAACAAAGCAAATAAAATAAACACATAAAATCCAATCCGCTAAACACTATCAGCCAGACGTGTATAAGAAATCAATATAGCCTCCTAATTGGTAAACATATGTTGACAACGTGAGTGGAAATTCCCGTCCTAAAAATCCTGTTTTCTTTTCTTTTTTCCTTTTAACAGAATTTTGTTGTTTGAATAGGACAAAAAAAAAACCAACACCACCCTATTTTATCCACCGGCTAAAGATTCTTTTGAAGGCTTGTCGGCAAGGGAGCTTACAGGTTAGATAAAACCCTAATTAGCATGGGAACGAACGAAAATGAAAAGGTAGAAATATTTAATACTTTGGTGGGCTCTTTACTGACACTAGGGATTATAAGGTTATGAATGAGCAGGGAGGCTGGAAACAGCTGGAAAACTCTCAAGAAAAAAAAAAGAAGGTAGAAAGCAGAGGTCATTTGGCAAATATCTCCCTTCTGATGAAAAGGATAAGTGGAAACGAGATGGAGGACGGCAAAATAGCTTATGAGACCAGCTTCAAATCTCTACTGGTGTCTCCTTAGAAATCTGCATTCGACTCCACATCACAGCGTCCAGTTTCAACCACAACTGAAAGCGGAGCTGGATGGCGGGCTGGAACCTGGGTCCCGTTCCTGTGCAGAGGCTCTCTGCGGGCTCCTGGATGTAATACTCTCCCTCTAATTGAACAGGCTGGGCACTTTGTCCCCACATCGCACCTGCTGACATTCCAGGGCACTCCGTCCGTCTAAAAGTACGCGCCGATCGATACGGTCTCTACCATTCCGGTAATGCAAGATACGGAAAATTAACGCCCCTACTTTTTCGACGCGTAGGGGTGCTTTAAATGACTTTCTCCATATGACCGGTGGTATATTAAATCCAGTTTCTGCACAGGTAGGTTGTTTTACAGGGATTTATTTAGAAAGACGTTTTTTAGTTGTGTGTGTTTTGTGAAGATCCTAAGATAGAGGGTGCTTTTATCCAGAAAGCAATGTTTTTTTATTCCTCCAGAATACAGGGTTAGCCAACCCCTGCAATAATTTGTGGTTAAGGGGCTTTGCTTAAGGGCCCAAGGGTGATAGCACTCTATCCACTTTGGGCCCTCCGTTACAACCACACCTACCCTGCTGATCCAGGTACCATACTTTGGAGTTTTGACTGAATGGTCGATTTGGTAAACGAGGGTCATTGTCCAAAAAAAGATTCATTAAGTTAGCTATTATTTTTTCTACTACTGACTCCCCAAATGTCAGAATTTGGGAGAATCACGTCTGACAAGCTGCCTTGCTTACGCCATTCCTTCAAAGATGACGCAAGGCTTTCTTCAGGTTAGGTCTGTGTGTTTTGCATCCTCAGCTCATGTCAAAATTTTAGCTTTGCCCTGAGTACATTTCTACATCAGCACCTTCAAACGCTTCACATGAAAGGTGGTAAATAAATGTTTCAGGTGTGTTTTAGACACCCCATCTGAGCTTCTTGACATCGCTAGGCTTTACTCATACAGTCAACAGGGCATGTCAACGTCAATGTCTTTCGGTTCGGTTTTTTTGAACGCCCACGACGAACCTAACGGGCCCAAAGCAGGATGACTTCCTGCAGTGCCCCCAGGGGCCAAACAGCAAAGCAGCAGAGCACTTAGCATCATGCTACCATCAATATCCTAGGCTAGTATAATATCCACGGCGATGTTCTCCTATTTTCCCGCAAAACGAACTCCATTAAGCCTGTTCTCGCTCAACGATCTTAGCATTGATCTCGCGCCTGTTGCTCTGGCGACAGAATTTTTTGGATACTGTCTGTGCTTTGGGTGGGTGGAACGTTCCGACAGCACTGCAGAGTCTTCTCACCAACGGTCACACACACTATGGCTCCTTTTATTTTTATTTATTTCGTCCTTTTTTTCATCATCTTTAATCCAAGATTACCAAAATGTCAAACTGTTGCAGATGAGCTGATCCTTCCCGTCTTTTATGTGGAAAGGTCAGACGAAGCTCCCTTTTCTCTCATGGAAAGGAAAAAAAAAAGATGGGATCGCCGAGTGCAGCACTGCAGAGGAGGTCAGTTAACCCGGGGACAGGAGCGTGCGATGCACCCGGGTATCTAATGACCCAGCTTTCTGGATCGATACCCGTCACACTAGCGATGGCATTTCGTGTGGACAGAAGTGGCCCCCACCATCCTGTGTGGCCCACCTGAATACTAGGGATAACAAGAGGAGGGGGGTTGGGTAGGACACCATCTGCGCATCAAGACACAACAGAAAGGTCTGGAGATGTTCTAAAGGCCTAATTCCTCCAGCAAACCTGGACGCTTCATTCTGTGTGGCGCCTTCTAGAGGTCGAGCGTGGTATACTCACACTGAACCTCCAGGTACTTCTGTGCCTGGAAGTCCTTAACGGCCGGGTGGTCCACGATGCAGACAACGGGGACACCGTCGTCCTCCTTGGTGACGGTGAGTGTCAGGCGGCTGGTGACGGTGAACATCTTGTCGTACGTGAGCTCCACCTCCGACTTGCCTGTGAGCAGATAAGAACATTGTGTCACCAGGCGTCGCGGCGTCACTAAACGCTCACTCCGTCGGAAATGGGACGGGCCGGGAGCGTCGGCGTGAAAACGTCCGACGGAAGGGAATCTCAGCAGAAGCTGGAAAATAACAACTGTGGAAGCCTCCGTGTTTTTGGTACAGCGGTACGGAGAAATGGCGTTAATAATTCAAGGGATTTAAAGTCTCCGGATAAAGGCGGACAAAGACATCCATCACGGAGGAAAATGATGACTGACATGCCGTTCAAACTGACGCGGAGCTGCAGGGACGGAATTCCCCGATACTCAACGTGAAAGAATGGGGAAGTAAAGCCTCCATATGCGGCGAAAGGAGGCGGCATCCTAGAGAATGGTCAATGGGGGTGAGTCAGATGAAAACTGCTCGCTGTCAAGAGCTGTTATCTGTGAGTCACTCATTGGCGGTGACGGCTGTGGCGGTTTATTTGTGCTTTATGAAGTGAGATATAACGGCTACAGTCCACGATTCTGACCTACAACACCCCTCCGCATCAGCGTGGGGCGCGAAGCACACAAAGGCTCAGATGAGTCATGGTCCTACCGTGGGCTCGGTCCTCACTACAGACCAGGCTGCCTTTCCTTAATAATGACACGGCCTGCGTGGGCGGCTGGGTTGGTGGAGGTGGTCAGTGAGTGAGGGGGGGGGGCCGCGATAGGATGACAGGCAGGGGACAGGGAAGGAGGATGCTGGCCAACAGATAAGCCGACCGAGGTAGACATGTCTCCTCGAGTATCTTTAGCTTCTGACAACAATAAATATAACTCCTGCAATAAATGACAATTTATTGACCCCCAGGTGTGAGTCTGGGGCCTGCTGTGCGTGTGTGTATGTCTGTGTGTTTCTTCCCATTCTTGCAGGGGTTACTCTTTGGCATCTCAGATGTAGGGGCGTGCACAGGGGCGTGCACAGGGGCGGGGCCACAGGGACATGGGCGTATCCGAAAGCTCATTGGCCCCTGGAGTGCCCCTACCCTGTCACTCACCGATTCAAAACATGTCATTAGCTAATGATAAGGTTGGCCCCTCTTACAACTCCCACCTTAAAAAATAAAAATCCTAGAATCGCTTCTACTCTCCAACTGTTTTTCAGAGACCCACTGGTCAGGTAAATCTATGCCTTCAATTCGCACCCTTGTCCCACTTATAGGTTCCTCTTGAGGAAGTAGTGTCCCAAATGCAGAATGACCTGCCTTACATCCAGTGAGTTCCAGGACAGGCTGTGGATCGAACCCTTACCAGATGAGCAGCTGTCGAAAAAAATGGACCTGTGTATGAATGTATTGACAGATGGATGGATCGATGGGCAGAGCGATAAACAGCACTCCAATTTCTTCACCTAAGATGACAAATCTGCACATCGACCAAATGGCAGACGACACACAAGCCTTGATGACCAAATACAGCCTCCTTGCCAAGTCCTATAATACCAGCTAAAACTCTAGATTATATTCATCTGAACTCTTTAATCACATTAGTATATTACAGTTATTGCACAGAATGAACTCTGATGACCTAAGTAATAGGTGTTACAGTATTTAAGAGGCAGGAAAACTGATGATTCCCTCCCATCTCTTCTCCAAGGTGTGCAACACAGTCTTTATTCTGGAGCTTTCTTTATTTAATCCCCTGAACAAGAACTCCCAAAGGTGCCTCTGAGTGGCTAAGAAAGGAAAACATTTAAAGACTCTGGAAAATGTCAAAACCTCAATATTATATAAATCTCATTAGCGCTGGAATATTAAACGAGCACAAACTGCTGCAACTGTTGCAATTAGCCAACCTGTTTAGCACAAGAGAATCGATGTAATATGCCTTTGGTGACGAGCGCAGTTTGCAAATATAGGACAGGCCCAGCACATGGCACCAGCCTGGATAAGGCAGGCTAATCCAGAGCCCAACTCGGTCCATTTTGAGACAATTTTCACAGTATCAGACTGAAAGCAACCCAGATCACAAAAATCTCTCTCGCCTTTATTTCATAAGCTGGAAGACTTAAAGTCTTGCGTTTCTAAATTCAGACCACTCACCATGTACGGAGAGATTTAAAGACCTGTCGTGCAATCTGTCCTCCATTTCTCAAATTTTCATTGCAATTCTGGCTTGAGTATCAATAAATCGCAGAAAAACACAGTGAAGAAAAACAAAAGAGGGAGGGGTAAACCAAACTACCTGTGGATGGGTGGGGAGGGCGGGGGGGGGGGGGGAGGTAGGCTTTGGCAATTAAAATAACAGGGTTTTCAGTCCCAGGAAACTGGGGGGGAACCTTTAAATGCTATTTAATAAAGAAAAAAAACACTATACTGACAATAATTCAACAGAATGAAGAGAATACTTAATTAAAAGTAAATCCACCCAGGCCAGAAGCAATTTCGTTTGTGAGCCCCAGAGTTGCAGCGCCAAGAATGCGGTCCCTCCAGCCGTCAGCCACTCAAACTCCACGCGCCCGCCTTTCAGAAGCAGCCCGTCTCGTCCAGACCGATGCCTGATGGCAAAAGTAGTCTGACCATCCGCTAAGATGGCTGGATCACAGACGATTATCAGCTCTTATTCTGTAGCTGATTGGAAAAGAATAACTCTCGGTTACCGTTCAGGGCAAACTTGAGGAGGATAGCGTCTTAGTAAATATTTCACACTTTTGAAATCTTTTTAAACATGCAAAAACAGTGGAAAGTCTACTGAACCCAGGTAATACTCAAAATCAGCAGTGGCCTCTACTCCGCTGTCTCCTCCACTGTCTTTTTTGACGTGACGTTGATCCTATATTATCATATTCACTTAGACAGCTTAGGCTACTCTGTCCAGCCGTATTGTAAGATGCCTTTAATTACCGTACTAAGCAGTTTCGATACTTTGCAGATAGCTCTGTATTTTAAATTTCATTATGGATTATTAAACATTTTGTATGCAAATGTCTTGTAAAGAATCACAAAGAAAAAGTAGCCAAACGATCTGTCACCACCGTGAAAGGACTAAGGACAGCGAGGGATACAGACACGTGGCTATTTGTTATTGTCAGGTAAATTCACAACACATAAATCCACACGGGGATGCAAATGCCATTTAATGCCTGTCTTCTGTCCTCATGAGCAAATGACCCAATGACACATGCCGGTTGTGCGATGCCCCTATCAGGACTCTTCCGTCAGAGCCATTGTGCGTGATGTTGATACTGCCAGCAAGCCTCGCACCCTAATTCTGATGTTTTATGCTGTAACCTGGATTACAGATCACGCCCCCTTAGCCAATCACGGAAACAAACGAGGAATCCCCGCGTCGAAAGGCAACGCCGTCAGGAGCCCGTGCCATTTGATGAACGAACCTTGTAGCTCCTTGTCTCCCTTCATCCATCTGATGGTGGACGCGGGCTTGCTGCCCATGGCCGTGCAGATTATCTCTGTCTCGTTCCCTTCACTGACAATGTCCTCTCGGGATTCGATGATTGGGTTGCCTGGTGGGACTGACATCAAACAAGAGGTAGGGTTAGGAGGATCACCACTGTGGGGGCTGAGAGGTGGCATATCGTCTCTGTCGGGTTTTTTTTTTTTTATTTGTTTATTTCTTGCCAGTGCCTGTTGGAGATTCCAGACAATTACATGTTGTCCAACTTGACATGTGATGAGTTATAGAGTCTGACAGCGGGCACCACAGATTAGCCGCGCAGGGTTGTGTGGTTCTGTATTTCCCATCTTGCTTTCCATAAAAGACAAACACAGACATGTATACAGTATACAGGTGAGAGCAAGTGTTAGGGTCAGAGAGCAGGGAGTGGGGTCTCAACCACTGTTAAGGGTCTTGCTCAAAGACCCAACAGTGATATGACCACAACCTTTGAAACATGGTCATGGATCTCTAACCCTAGCCCTCCGAGCTAAACATCTTACTATATGTATAAAATGAACTGAGTTCAGTCTTAAGGTTCTTGAAGTAAATGTGCAATGGGAGATGGTAGTGTCTGGTCCTACGGGGTAGAAACCAATAACAATCAATAGGAATTTCTGGGCAGAAGGTCACCAGTTTGAATGCCATGGCCATCACTGTTGCGCCCTTGACCATTACACCCAACTGCTTTAAGGGTTGCTGGAAAAATTGCAGACCCTGCTCTCTGAACCCAAGTTTTATACTCACTTGTATGTGAATCTCATCTTGAGATGCCGTGATGTGAGCTGCCGTTTGGGTACAGCATGTACCCACCTAGATAGAATGGCGCCTTACCCAGGACGGTGATGTCGGCGTAGGCTTCTTGTGGAGGGTCGGTGTAAAGCTGGCACACGTAGCGGCCTTCGTCCGACAGCGACACGTTGGACAGGGACACCCGCAGCTCATTGTCCGAGAAGTTGACCAGCTGGAAGCGGCTGTCCTTCAAGGCTGAGGGGACAGGGACGCCGAAACAGGGTTTGATGCACTGGCCTCTCTTGAGGGTCCCACAGTTGCTGAGCCCAACTGAAACCTGTCATGAAGACCCCACCCCAGCCCCAAAACAACAAGGACGTCCTCCAATGCCGGCCACTCTTCCCGCAGATCTGTTTCATGGCCTCGCTCCTAATTAGGAAATGAACTGGTGATACATTTTTAAAAATTATACATTTTTTTGGACTACCCCTCCCCCATCCACAACCCCCAAACAGAATAATGATGAGTCCATTAGCCTTGTTTGTCGGCTGAGGATGGCAAGCAGCGTGAAAGCCCAGGAGAGATGAAAGCCCGCCTCCCCCCGATAAATTGAATTCTGATCGACGCGTACAATCCGCGGCACTGAAAGCTTTCCGGCCCGCATCCCCTCTCACCGGCGTCTGCGCGGTTCAAAGGCAGCGGGTACAAATAAATAAATAAACAAAAGAATTAAATGAATATCTCCACCTCGGGGAGACGTATTCCGGGGGTAGAGTTCTCTTAAAACGCACAGCCAGGCGGTAAGCTGATCTAAATGCGCCATTTTCCCCCCAGCTGGACTGCAATGGTCTTTAGTCTCTCCCCCCCCCGCCCACCCTCAAAAAAAAAAAAAAAGACAGACAGACACGCGCACAAGGCGTGGGGAGGGGGGGGGGGTAAAGAGAGTCAGCCAGACGGAAAGAAAAAAATACTGGAGAAAAATGGATAATTTAGTCCATTTATGGAGGCTGAGAATGTGGAAGTCGACTCCTCCCTCTGGTCCCCCAACCGCTGTCATGCCCAAGGAAGATTTTGAGGTGGGGGGGTATAACAGGGGCCGTAATTCATACAGAAGGACCAACCTTTTCATGTACCAATGATATTTTTTGAATCAGTGAGTGACAGGGGATGGGGCAGTGTGGGGGCCAATCAGCTTTAAGCTGGGGCCAGCGCTCCTGTCGTCCCAATCCTGCTCACACCTCAGAGGTGGACTGGACCTTGTCAGCTTTCTTTCATTAGGTGCACAGGGACGGGTCACAGCCCGTTCTTTCGCGGGATGGACAAGGCCTGACAAATGGGTAGCTACAAATCCGGCTTACATATAATTCCATTTTCCTTCTCAGACTGGTGGTTTAATAAGTAAAGGTTAATGCACGACAAGCTGTGCATTATACGTTCGTAAACGCATTGCTGCGGAGCCAAAGAACCACCTGATGCGAAGCAGAGCGCATTTAAAAACATACAATGCAGGGCCTGGAGTGGATTAACCCATTTACGCCATGGTAATGACACATTTGGCTTGATGTTTGTACATAAAGACATTACTTTCATGTGTATGAGCTAAACACATTTATTAGAACTACTTTCCGCCAAAGATTAAACATTTCAGTTTAGCTTCTGTTCATTTTAAATTGCGTTATCCTTCTGTAATTTTGAGTAACTTTAGTCAGAATTAAAGATTATAATCACGCCGTTATTTACTACTGTGATTCATCCGGCTGGTACAATATGTGCAGCTATAGAACACAAATCAATGCCCCTCTGACCAATCAGATGGCAGAATTCAACAGTGCCGTGGATCAAACGTAATTAGCAGCTTTATATAATTAACGAAACTTAGGCAATGGAACTGATAGGTGAGGAGCAGACTGGAGTTGGTCGGGCAGCGACGGCAGGGCTTAGGCTTGCTGCTTAGCCTTAGCGGAGCCATGGTGATTGTGTCACGCGGGAATAGCATCCGGCTAATTATGGCGTGCGGCGCGAAAGCCGGGACCTGGCTGTCATGGCAAGGGTGGTCGGCGGCTAACGATTTATTTCAATTTACTGATTGGAAGATGCGGAGGAATTAAAACCAAAGGGGGGGGGGCGGAATTAGACGACGATGGCGTTTGTAATCTATTGTGACTGAAGCCTGGTGCAAATAATGAGAATAATTAAATCATTATAAAAACACTAATAACCGAAATGTCAGGTTTAATGGAACGAGCGCTGGTGGCATGAAGAAAAGCTGAATCCACCCCCATTCATCAGAAATGCTCGTCCTGGAGGATCTGGCATAGTAAGCGGAGAGTCTCCAAGCTCCGGAAGCCGCTGTGGGAATAGCCAAATTTAACACCGGCTGTTTACTTAAAACAAAACTCCTTTATGTATGTATGTACAGGGAGTGAAAACTTTTGTTTGCCATCAGCTGTCACATACAAGCAAACAGCAAGCAAAAAAAAAAAAAATAAAAATAGGAAAAGCAATTTCCTAGATTTCTCAAGTTTAAAAAGAAGATATTTCCCGGAGCAGAAATCCAGCTGATACTGATGTATGGAACACAGCAGGAAGGTCTCAGGTGAGCAACCCCTGAGCGTCTGCCAAATTGAACCAGGATGAGCATCCGTCCGTTTGAATGCCGGCTAACGATCATGTTCAGCATGATACTCCCCATTATGGGGGGGGGGGGGGCTGGGCAGTTTCCACCGGATGCCCGAGCGTGAACGCCGAAAGTCCAGCGACGGGCCGCCATTTCCGCCGGGGAGGTGCCAGACTCCAGCGCCGTTTTGGCGGAAACGACAAGAGTAGGAGAGGAGGAGAAGCCCAAGAATGAGCGAAGAGCAGAGACAGGTGGTGACAGGGAGGAGGACGGCGCCGAACGACAGCGAGAGCAGCTTCCTGTATTGTTTTGAACAGAGAAGCTGCATAGCGGCCGGCCGCCACCACAGATTTGACAGAGCCAACCTGACAAATAGTCAGTTGTCATTTTTAAGAACCGTCTTCAGGTGCTCCAATCAGCGCCAAAGGGAGCAGGACAGGAATGAAGAAAATACAGGTTACTAACGCAGCAGAATGATCCCCCACCGGAGAGTACCTTTCTGTAATGACACTCTGTCTGAATGCCAGGCTCTCTTGGCGAGCAAGTGGTGTCTGTGGACACAGATATGCTACCAGCCACCCACGTGTGGCATGGGCATGGTGAAAAAGACGGCCATCTTTGGGGTGAGGGGAGACTGAAGGGAGAAGCGACAACTGACAGCCATGGCACCGCTGTTGGGGGAATAAGGAAGTATGATTCCACAGTGAACACCGAGGAGTGTGGGGTGGAGGTGGAAGGGACCCCAACTGTATAATTAGCCAATGTAATGGTTTGACTTGGCGAGTGAGGAGAGGGGGCCAATCGGTTTGCAGCTTTGCTCCTGTGGCCCCACCCCCTGTGGCCCCAAGGTCAAAATAGGTATATGAGACAGCTTCAGAGGTATGCAACCCTTTGGGCTGCTCAATAAAGAATAAATAAAAACAGAGCGCAATGATCTGCAAAACCATGTAAAGAAGAAACCATATCTAAGCATGATCCAGAAACGTCGCCAAGTTCTCTGGGCCTCTGAGGCAAAATAGGAAAGTGTCCTGTGGTCTGATGAGTCAAAATTTCAAATTCTTTTAGGAAATCATGGATGCCGCATTCTCTGGGCTAAAGAACAGAGGGACCATCCAGCTTATCATCAGCGGATGGTTCGGATACCAGCATCTGTGATGGTATGGGGGTGCATTAGTGCCCATTGTGCTAGCTTGCACATCTGGGGAGGCACCATTAATGCAGAACAATACATACAGGTTCTGGAGCAACATCTGTTGCCATCCAGACAACATCTTTTTCAGAGAAGGCCTTGTATACTTCAGAAGGACAATGCCAAACCGCATTCTGCCCGTATTACAACAGCAGGGCTCCGCAGTAGCAGAGTCCGGCTGCTAGACCGGGCTGCCTGCCGTCCGGAATAGATTGTCACCCATTGAAAACATTTGGAGCATTGAAAACTCCAGCAACTGGTCTCCTCAGTTCCCAGTCATTTACAGACTGTTGTTAACAGAAGAGGTGATGCAACACAGTGGTAAACATCCCCCTGTCTCAACTTTTTTGAAATGTGCTGCTGGCATCAAATTGAAATTGGGCATGTATTTGTCATAAAACAATAACATTTCTCAGTTTCAACATGTAATATATTGTATTTATTCCACTTTCAATTAAATATGGCTTTATATGATTTGCAAATCATCGCATTCAGTTTTCATTTACATCTTGCACGGTGTCCCAACTTGTTTGGAAATGGGGTTGTAGTCCGAGATGAGTTACCCACTGAGGCTTAATAACTGCGAAAACGGGAGGAAGAGAAAGTGCCAAAATTTTCACCGGAAGAAAGACACAGTAAAAAAACAAAGTCCATTGGATGGTTCCACAGTGCAGTGAGGGTCGGACAAGATAATGGATCGGCAGCGTTGAGGGGAGAACGTGCTCGTGAGGAAGGGCACCCTTGCAGATGAACCATCTCCGTCCATTTTCTGGAAAGGTTGAGGGAAGAGGAGCGGTCTCTGCAGCAGGCGCCTGTCAGCAGGGACGTCGAATGAACACCCAATGAACTCCTCCCGCCCTCCATCCAATTCCTAAAAAACCAAGACGGTTTTTTCCTCTTTCATCTCTGGCAAAAACTTCAACAAGGCTGTTCCGAATGCTTATTACACCTTTAATTCCCATTGTTCGCTAATCTACTGTTAATATAATGGTAATACAGCACGGTTTTCAGTGTGACGTTTTGAAAACTTGCCAGGCCATCGTATTAAGTGTTTTTTTTCCTTTGGTAATCTCTATATATAATTTCTTATCCCGCATGGATTTCCAAGGCCAGCCTAGAATAACCGGCGCACTGTTTGTTCAAGGAACGCACGTGGTCACACTTTTTAAAAAGGTGCCTTAGGAAGACCCACGACAGACACCTAAATACGCCACTGACATGTCTTGTTCACTTAGGGATGATTCCTGCCTCTTACTTTTCCTGAACAAAGTAAAAATAAAATCAAACAAATGCAAAACAAAACAAAAACAAACAAAAACAACCTGGGTGGCTCCCTGGATCCACAACAGCCTCTGTCCAGCTGTGTCCAGGCTAATACCTGCTTAAGCCACGCCCCCCACTGCGTTTCATTGGACGCTGTCACAGGTTTGGCCCAGGAAGTCCCCCGGGGATGTGCCGTTTATCCTAAATAACCGCAATCAATTCTGATTACCGGGAGGGGCCACATCAAACAAGCCCATCAAGGTTTTATTAAGCAGAAGAAGGGATAATTACCTGCCGCAAACGAAGCAGGTGACACAGCCCCCTAAGTATATCACGACAAGGAAACGATGGAGCAGCAGATACTTGCCGTGTGACTGGGGGGGGGGGGGGGGGGGGGGGGGGGCTGTGCGAATGGACACCACGATAACCGTCCTGCAACATCTCTGCGAATGCCTAACCTCCGAACAGCATATGCATGCTGTTACTTCCCGCCTAATTACTTAATGTGTCTATAATTCACATTTACTGATTTATCTGACACCTTTATCCAAAGAGACTTACAGTAGAGGGAAGGGTAACAATTTACTTGTGCTCAGTGGGATTTGGACCCGCAACCTTTACATAATGAGCACAATGCTCTTCTTGTTGAGGGAGCTGCGATGCTAGCACGCCTGGGGGGGTTGGCCAGTCAGCGGACCTTGGACCCTCACAGGCTTTTTTTTCTTTTTAATCGTGAGAATTTGGTTCCTCTCCTCTGCGGTCTTCTACCATTCTTTCTCTCCCTCTTTCCCTTGTCTTTGTCTCATATAACATTTTACACAAACGACGTAGTTACTGGATTGCCAAACAGTCCTGTCAAGTGCCTTGGGGAGACTTTGTTGTGAAAGGCGCTATATATGAAAAATTAACTGAATTCAAATGCACTGAAGGAGACGCTTTAAATGAACCGATTTCTAGGATCGTCAGGGCAATTCCTAGGCAGAGGCTCTGGACATTCAAAACGCCCCCCCCCCCCAGGCAATGGCCTAAAAACTCTACGTTGGCTCCACCCCTCAATGTACCACTTTGCCCAACCCACTCCAACTCCAGCCCCAAAAATACAGAAACCAGGCTATCAAGCTACAGCAAAAGCTTTGGTGCGGTTATTTATTTCACCTCCCTTTCTCCCACTTCCTGTCACAGTATCCCCCAGAGAAAAGCATGCTGGGATTCCATGGCTAACTCCCCCATCGATCAAGCTGCAAAGGAACACCGAAATGGTCACGCTTCTGCAGGGAATCGCCGAAACCGGTCAGATCTCTGAAGATCAAGGCAGACCATGAAAAATAAGAGCACTTCGGATGGCGGCTGGAGGTTTCCAGGATTCCTTTTATTATTATTATTTTTTAATCTCACCGTCTCCTGGAAATATAATTGCTCACCCGTGTGAAGAGGTCATAGGTGCTGGTGGGGGGGGAAAAGGTGCCACTTACGCCTGACGTCTTTGAAGTAGATGGTCTGTCTGTTGGGGTTGAGGAGCTGGATGACGGAATCGTCATTGTTCTTGATTCTGCAGCTGATGGTAGCGACCTCTCCCTCCACCACGGAGACATTATCCGTCACGAGGTTCTGGCTTTGGACTGAGATCAGAAGACAAAGATACTCAATTAAAATGTAGGCAGTCTGGGTAATTCACCAAGACAAACTGCGACATGGAGGAGGGACGCTGAGAAAACAACATGGCTGATGAAATTACTGATTCCAATGTTAATGGCGATGTTGATCGTTAAGTACGCATGGGTCACGTTTGTTTCCGTCGCTCCCAGGAAGCAACAAGAACATCCTACAGTATATGATTCTTTGGTACGGTATAAATACCACACAACTCGCAATCAGTAGTTCCCAAAGTGCAGGGTACGACCCCTTAGGGTGGGGGGGGCAATCTTATGCAGAGAGGGCAGTTCGATATACGGGTTTTCGCCGTAACTCCCTAATTAGATGACTAATTAGAGGACTGATTGGCTGAAGAGTCCTCAGCCCAGGCTTTGAATAGCTGACCTAAAGGTTATCCCAAATAAATGCATGCACACTGGCCCTTTGTGGATTAGATTGGCCACTCATGCCTTAAGGGGGGGGTTATCAAGTAAATGGGAGGGAATTTAAATGCATCAAAGAAGGCAACAGGACTTGACCACTGTTTATTCAGGGATCTCCAGACAAAAAGTTTGGCATAAAAATGGCATAAAAAGTCCAACACTGGGCCGGATCCACCCCAAATCCAGATCTGCATATGCTACCTGTGACACACTGACACCAAACAGTCTATTATTTTTAAATTGGGGAGGGGAATCAAATACTTTGTTGGCTAGCGGATCGACAGCTGCGCTAACCCAGCTTAGATCAGCTTGCGAACAGTGGAATAAAAAGACAAAAAAGTACAGAAAGAAAAAGAGACTAAATAAACCCAAAGCTCACAAGGCCAATCCTCCAGCCTTTTGGGTCTAATCCAGAGATCAAGGTGAAATGTATCATGGCTTCACCCACAAAGGGGGGTAACACCTGTAGTCAGACACAGAAGAAGCCCAGGACATCACTGCAGGTGCATGCTGGGAGAGCGAGCTCAGCTTGCGGGAGGGGGTTAATGGCCACTGCGGTCTCTCTCCCCCTGCCCGCTTTCACTGTGACACACATACACCAGCATGCATTTTTAATCTTCCTTAATTTTCCAGAGTTTCACCAGTATTTTATTTTTAGAAAGGTAATGTCCCAAAGTTATGCGGCAGCATGAACAGAGAGCTTAATGTCCACAAACCGATACATGATGTGTCTAATAGGAAGGTAAATACCAACAAGTACATGCATACGTTTATATTTATAACCATATAACTATGTGTGATGGCAGCTTGCCTTTAAAAAACATGAAAAAACATGAGAATGTGAAAAATACACAAAAACCGATTTCCCACACAATCAAGGAAATACATTTAATGAAATTATTTCAGTCACTTAATTATTTTGGCACAGTTATTTTACCCCTGATTACACCCCCCGCTTCTGAGTTACATTCCCCAAAGATATCGCCACTAGGGGGTGGTATGCTGTCAAAAGCTCTACAGTTACTGGGTGAGCTGAACCCTCCCCTATGATGTAAAACAGCCTGTCAGTAAGAAAAAAAACTGCAGGATGGAGTGAATGGTGAGAGGAGGGGATGAATGTTTGTTTGCACTACATGTAGAAAGGCAGACAGACGGGTAGACGGACAGAGGTGGACCATCGGAGCGTCTGCATAGCCCTGCCTTAGAGATCCACGCCAGGCCCGCCGGACTTATCCACAGACGACTGCAGACTCTGATCGTGTGTTTTACAGAGTGACAGTTACCAGGACAGGAGCGGAAAACACGCTGGGGGGCCCCGTACCCTAACCCCACCAGCAGGGTTGTCCTTCCACAAAGATTTGCCCCGGGGACGGAAGAGGGGTGGGGGCATTCCCCTCCGTGGATCCCAGAGGCCCCATGCATGGCGCCGATGAATGAATAATTAACAGGACAAAAACATATATGATATGAAGAATTGTTCCAGAAAGCATCTGGGCTGCTAAGACGATGCTGCCACTCCTCCAGCCGTGTCGTTTTGAGGGATATGTTGGATTACGGCTGGAAACAAACGGCAGTGCCGATTTGGCTAGAAACATTACATTAATCCCCAACGTGACCGTCTCGCACGAGGACAACACAGAAAACACTTTTTTTTTTTTTTTAGTACTTTCTCTTTCTCTAACGCCGGCAGCCCGCCACACATTCGCTCGAACGAGCAGCAAATCGGGCCATCACCATGGACAGCGGACTCACCCCCCCCCCCCAACGCCACTCGACTGCTGACAGGTGCTTACCGCGAAGACGAGAGAAAAGGCAGTCCCATTGACCTCGCGCATCTCCGAGTGGGGACCTCATCTCGGCAAATGCACAGCGTGGCCTCACTGCGCCAAAATCGCCCTCCGGCATCCATTTCCGGACGTCCCTCTCACGGGTGCTCCTTCCATACCAATTATTCTCTTTACATTTTCAGATTTAAAGAATGCTCGTATTTAATTATAACACAACTGAAAATATACTGCGCATCATTTGTTATACACTGTAAGAAGCTTAAAAAACTAATTAATGGGTCGCTTCCCTATTTAAAGAAGCTGTGAGGATCTATATCATCATACTGATTTTTGCTACATTTCAAAGTTTCACGCTCAAAATGAGGGGCGTACAAATTGAAGAAGGCCTTCGGGACAGACTATGACTTGCTGCCCTTCCTGAACACGCCGCTCGCCCATGAATGATTCAGTGACAGGAAGCACCGTGGACGGAATGCAGGCAAACCAAGTTCCGGATCTTTTCTTTCCCGAAGTACCAAAAAAACATTAAAAGGTGGTGAATTTGCAACCCTGGTGTGCAGGTGAGATCTGTGCTGTATTTCCCAGGGACTCTCGCGGTGGCTTCCTACGCCTGCCAGACAAACACCTGAACTCCGCACTGTGCATGGCTTGCAACATGCCCCCCTGCCCCCACCCCCATTTTCCAACTTTTTAGGAAATCTACAGAGACGAAATCCGCTGGATAAATAGATAAAGGCTGACGAGTGGCAGAGCACGTATCGCGAACTACTGAACGAAGGTCTTGCTTGAAAGCGTGTGGGGGCCGGGGCGAGTTTGGAGCGAGGCAGGGGCAATGCACTGAAATCAGTCGAACATGCCACGGACGGCAGCCACCTGATTAATGCATCAGAGGGGCTGCAGCGGCCAGGCGGGAAAGCAGAGGACTTGTCGTCGTGTCCGCTCGTTTGGAAATGTCTTTCTGGGTGGAGGGCTTCCACCCGCCACCGGGCCATGGCATAGCGAGACATTCAAGAGCCCGAGCTGCAGCAAAATTACCCAGCCTGCCCCTGCGTCCCTCCCTGCTCCCGCAATGAAGGGTCCTGGGTGGAGTCCAGCTCAGTACGCAAGCGGAATGGCCCCCTGCCCCCCCACCGGGGGCAAACATGCCGATGGACGAGTAGCGGCTCAAAATCCTACCGTGGGTGGTCTAGTGACACATGGGCGCACAGGCGGGGCTGCGGTGGTCTGGGTCATTGGTCTTACCGGATGGGGCAGGAAGTGGGGGTGGGGGGGGCACGCCTTTAAAGGTGGTTCAAGCAGTTAGTGGTGGCGCTAAAGTTACAGTAGCTATACTGTGCCTGCTGTCTCCCCCCCCCCCCCCTAGACAAGAGCCATATCAGAGTAGCAGAGCAAAATGACATCAGGGCCCTGGGGTATGGATGGGATGGGATGGGAGGGGAGGGGAGAGGCGGGTCGGTGGGAGAAGAATCGGCAAGGACCCCAGGCGGAGGCTTGTCCTTGAGGCTGAAAGAGGAGGAAGGGTCCCTGAAGCGCTCGGCACGCTGCCATGCGGCTCCGGCGGCCCATGCCGCGCTTCCTGCCTCGACGTAAACGATCCTTAATTCGATAATAATCGTTCCCGTGACTCATCCATCAACACCGGCTGCCCGGGAACGAAAAGTCAAAATATCGCAGCATACGAGGTTAGTGCAGCGGGCTGGGGCCTTAAAGAGAGGAAAAAAATAAACACTCGCAGGGCTAAACGCTTGTCACCAACGACGCAACTTTAATCGTTCCGGTACCGCTCTGCGGTTTGTCGGAGAATGGCACTTCAAAAGCCCGCGCACGAGTTCAAAATTCGACAAATGTGGGAATTTAATACATTCCTGGCATCTGTAAGTACCAACCCAGACGTTACTGTGGATGCTATAATATTGACATTAATACACTTGGCAGTTGGATACTTTGCTTGCATGCCTCACCACTGTCTGGCTATAAACAGAGAATTTGTCTAAGGAGAGCTAGTCTGTTACTGGGACACAACGGCTGGCCTAAAATCCATATTTGAGAGTGGATCTCCATTCACAACACACCTCTATATATATAGGCACCTTCACACAGATTAGAAATGGTAGCTCAATGAAGGCATCGATCCACGTTTAGGTCCGTGTGAAGGGTTCTGTTACAGCTTATTTGATGCTGCAACTGAACCGTGTCCAAACCCATATTAGAGATGGTTTCGAGACACGGTGCTCTCTTCAGGCTCTAAGACGCTGGACCGGATTTGTGGGTGGGACCACATGGTGATGTCACCATATAGCCAGCATGTCAAACAAACGCATCTGACTCCTTCGGTAAGGTTCCTTTAGTTAAGCCATGAAAAAGCAGTCAGTAAACGACCCGAAGCCATGATGACAGGAAGATATCAAAACAGTAAATACTCAGACACAACAAATATATTGACTAAATGGCTAAAAAATGACTAAATAATGGAGATGTACAATAGCAACCATCATATCTCCTAGGTTTGTGGTTATAATAATAATACTACAGTCTCTACTCTAGAGATTCAGGGGACTGTCGGTTTCAAATACTGGCACACAGACTCAACATGCGTATACGCATGCGTGTATATTTGGAATACATACACCTATTTGGAACGTCTCCCACAGGATTGGAACAATTAGCGACTGGATGGATACCAAGAGAAATCCCATAAGCATAAGTAGAATATGGAGAGCACAGATACAGAGATATAGGGCAGCTCAGTCTGAGCTTTGAGGGACTCCATCAGCGAGACGTTCCATCCTGACTTCTGAGGACGGCTGTTTATTTATATCTCGGTGAAGATGACCCTGGACAATTAAAGTCTAGCATAGTTTAATGGGGAACTCACAGCCTTTCATTCCGTCACTTAGCAGATGCTTTTAAGCAGTCTCACACCTTTTTTTATATATGAGTTTAAGTAGGTACTAAAGCAGTCGGGCCCTTTGAGGGACCAGCCTTTCGTTTGAGGGCCACACCTTTCAACAGAGCGCAGAATGCGCCAGAAAGATACATCATCAAAAATGGAACTTTATTAACCCAGAAAAAAAACAAAACACTTGTTCCCTTTTCTTTTTGAGCACAGCTGTTTAATTAAAAAGCCATAAGAAAAACATTAAAGACCACAAGAAGGAAAATCATTTAAAGATTAAAGTGCGTGTCTGTCCAGGATCGGACTAAAAATACTCGGCGAATCACATGACTGTCATTTACAGTGTCGCTGGAGGCGTGGCATTTGATGTCAAACAACACAGATTATGAAAACTTTTAAATCGCCAATAATTGCGATTTTGGCGGGCCTTCCTGGGCCGGTGCCACCATTCATTTAGCAGACTTTGTGAGAAACATGCCCCTTAAAATTGCAATAAAATAACTTAAGTGCCCAATTACTCTGTATTGTTTCTGTTTGTTCCTGCGGGTGATTGTTGAGAATTGCCTCAATCAAATCATTAGGGCTTTTACCGCCTGAGATGGATTTGAAAAGGACACGATTTCAAAGACATGTCAAAGCTCATCAAATGAGCAAATTAGGAGTGTCTGTCACAAGTTGCCATAAAAACTGAACCCCCAGGCATAGCTTGACAAAGAAGATGGAGTGCAAAGTGTAATAGGAGGCAGGTAAGAGTAAGGAAAGGGCAAGGCCAAATATGGCATGCAAGGTGTGGCCAAGACCGAGAAGTGAACAAGACCTGAAATGGCATGCAAGGTGTGGCCCAGAAGAAGAAGCGAACAGGACCTGAAATGGCATGCAAGGTGTAGCCAAGACCGAGAAGTGAACAAGACCTGAAATGGCATGCAAGGTGTGGCCCAGAAGAAGAAGCGAACAGGACCTGAAATGGCATGCAAGGTGTAGCCAAGACCGAGAAGCGAACAGGACCTGAAATGGCATGCAAGGTGTGGCCAAGATCAAGAAGCGAACAGGACCTGAAATGGCATGCAAGGTGTGGCGAAGACCAAGAAGTGAACAAGACCTGAAATGGCATGCAAGGTGTGGCCAAGATCAAGAAGTGAACAAGACCCGAAATGGCATGCAAGGTGTGGCCCAAACCAAGAAGTGATCGAGACCTAAAATGGCATGCAAGGTGTGGCCAAGACCGAGAAGCGAACAAGACCTGAAATGGCATGCAAGGTGTAGCCAAGACCGAAAAGTGAACAAGACCTGAAATGGCATGCAAGGTGTGGCCCAGAACAAGAAGCGAACAGGACCTGAAATGGCATGCAAGGTGTAGCCAAGACCGAGAAGTGAACAGGACCTGAAATGGCATGCAAGGTGTGGCCCAGAAGAAGAAGCGAACAGGACCTGAAATGGCATGCAAGGTGTGGCCCAGAACAAGAAGCGAACAGGACCTGAAATGGCATGCAAGGTGTGGCCAAGATCAAGAAGCGAACAGGACCTGAAATGGCATGCAAGGTGTGGCGAAGACCAAGAAGTGAACAAGACCTGAAATAGCATGCAAGGTGTGGCCAAGATCAAGAAGTGATCGAGACCTAAAATGGCATGCAAGTTATGGTCAAGACCAAGAAGTGAATAAAATCTGAGATGGTATGGAAGGTGGTGCTAAGATCAAAGAGTGAATAAGACCTAAGATGGCATGCAAGGTGGGGCCAATACCAAAGAGTGAATAAGATCTTAGATGACACGAGAGACAAAGGACTAGGAACTGAGTTAGCAGAGTAAAGGGCTGAGATGTGATATGTGGGAGAAAGAGCAGAATGTGGTGCAGAGTAGTTAAGACCTAAGAGGGAGTGTAAGGTGGGGCAAAAGGTCAGATGAGGGGAAGCAGAAGAAAGACCTTACAGTGTGAGTTGGGGAAAGACCGGAAAGAGCAAGATCATCAAAGACATGACATTGTGAGTAGGAAAAACGGCCAGAAAGTTAAGCAGAAGAGTATAAACTTGGGATGGTCTGTGAGGTGGGAAGAGAGACCAGGAAGAGAGGCTTGAGACCTGAGGGGGAAGAAAGCTTCGGAAAACCAGTAACAAAAATAGTTCTAACAGAAACCGGGAGATTTTCATACCTGGGATGTTCTGCGCATCTCCTTCACCAGCAAAAGGAAAGGGAAAGGGGAGGGGGTGAGAGAAGAAAGACAAAGTTAAAAGCATTCGCCAGAGAAGAAGAGTAGAGGAGAGCCAGCCAAGCTGCTAAGACCGACAAAGAGAACAATAGGGGGCTCCACTGCCTCCACATCGTCAAATTAATGCTACACCACAGGAAGCCAATGGAACCAGTTGTCGTGGTGAAGGGAACTGCCAAGAACGGACAGAATGTTTAAATGCCCATCAATCTGCCCTGATCAATGGTACTCAAACTGTGCTCAATGTATGGACATTTGGGTGTGTAGGGTTAGCACCAGTATTCAAACCGTGTCAGAGGTCGTGGGGAGGGGATCCCTGGTGTGGCAATGGTAAGAGATTGGGGGGGGGGGGGGGGGGGTCCCAGGACGATTCCATTAAATCACTAATGATTGATTAAATTTGTCCATCTCCATTTAGGTAGGCACACCCATAGCCACGGCTGTACTTCACGTAATTACAGAGAAGCTGACAGAGAACAACAGAGGTGAAAGAGAGGACAGGCGGAGCATCGGCATAGTTACAAGAACAAAGACACATCTGTGCAACCAGACCGCATCGTGCATTTTGATAGTGGAAGTATATTGAAGGGAAAATACCTTGGATAAGCAACAGGGGACCCACAAGACACACATAATTCACCCGATCATTTTAGCTTGCTAGCGTCAAAAGATCCTGAGTGCTACTTAACTAAATTAAGTCAAAGCAATAGCATCAGATTGTGGGATCATTACTCAGTGTCGCCTGGCGAGTGGGCTGCAGATGTTACACGGAGCCCGAGCGTCTACACAGCATCCCAACACCTATATTTACCAGCGAGCGGCTGCACGTCCGTAATTACATTTCATCTGGTCATATTACCACAATCCAAAGGATCACTTGCGCGTGAGAACGTGCTACAGGATAATAATGAGGGGACATAAGGAGCAATGAATATAAACTGCCTGATAAACAGCTATTTCGCTTTTTAGCTTGTGCTACATGGTTATCAAGGGGGTCCAGTTATATCCCTAATTTTATTAAGCTTTAGCTTACCTTAACTACATGCTATTAGCGGCATCCCTGTGAGAATGATGTTGGGATGGCTATTGAGCTTTTTAGCTTGTGCTATATGGTTATCCAGGGATCCATTTATATTCCTTTTTAAATTAAGCTTTAGCTTACATTGGCTACATGGTATTAGCCTCTAGGAAAATTATACCTGGATGGCTATTTTGCTTTTTAACTTATGCTACATGACAGGGCTGGTTCTAGCTGTAGGCAGAGTAGGCAGCTGCCTAGGGCCGCTGAATTACCTGCGTTGTGGAGAAACTGTAATGATTGTCAATTTCCTTGGTAGGGGGGCCTCCCACGTAAGCTTTGCCCAGGGCTCCTAAAAAGGTAGAGCGAGCCTTGGTACATGGTTATCTAGGAGTCCAGGCCCATGTTCCTGTTCCTTCTTAAATTAAGCTTTAGCTTATGTTAGCTACATGGTCTTAGCAGTGACGCCTTGCTTTCCCCTGGGCATTCCCCTCGTACTGCATTCAGTGCTGACAGAGGCTATACCGCATCCGTGTGATGGCAGTGCTGCACAAACTCGAGGGGATTCTCCTAATTTCAGAACACATCTTAACGGCTGTCCACCAGCTTCTTGTTTCCCGGCCAGAACACAACGCGCATCTGCTAATTTCCCGCACGTCAGCAGAGCTGTCCATGACGGCCCGAGTCTTCTTCTCCGCTGCAGCTGCTGCTGTAAGCAAGAAACGCTACTGATAACAGGCTGGCTTTGGCAGTCATTTCAGCTCTTAAAAGCATTTAAACGCAGACAATTTCAGGCGGGTATTTTGATCGCTAACCCATTTTTGCCTTCGAACTGCGGCCAAGTTTCAATCATGGCGACAAAGCAATTATCGAATCTCTGCACTAAGTGCGGCAGTAAGCAGACACCGATAATCTGAGACAGAAAGTTGTTTTTGTTTATATAGCATAAAGACGCGCCCCGGAATTAAATCTGCTCGCTGTCAAGAGGGAACTGGACCTCCAGCCATAACCGAAGAGCCATACATATTCATTAAGTGCACCAGATGACCAGACACGCCGGTGTTTTCCTTCCAAGAAGCGTAACACAGAACGATAGCGTGCACTTCTGTGGAAGTAAACAATTAAACATGTTGCATATTAGCAAATTAAGGCATGTGGCACTTCCAGAGCGATAGAAACATTAGCATTCCATCTGCCTCCTCTACGTACAGTTACCGTTGAAGGATCTTCGATCAGCGGAACTGGGTCATTGTTTTCAGACCCAGAGATTACTTTTCAGTGTTTTAGCATCTATCTGTCTACCATACAGACGCAGGCCAGCGTTACTTGATCAATCTAACAACACAAGTGACATTTTCCAACAGTGTTGATAATTGCATGGAAGTTTTGTCTGTTGTTACAAGACTCATTAAAACACCAAACTGCAGTTATAATTATACACAGGAAGGGGGGGGGGGTGGGGGCGGTGGCTGTCAAAGCAGTATAGATGTTTAACAGCGATGAAGCGCAGTTTTCAGAGACATCCACTTAACCAGTCAATCAAATCACTCCCAAATGCTTTGTGTTTCTGCTATAATAATACCCCCGTAACCTCTTCAAATATTATACTTTTGAATTTTCATTCAGATACCGCTGTCACATTTCATGGAATTTCTGACAAATTACAATAGTATTCAAGTGCAGTCATGAGCAGAATTTAAGCGGAATCAATTGAAGACACTGTTACACTACAAAGTGCCTTTCCTAGGTTTACTTCACTCACACTATCGAATCTTTTACTGCTAAAGTTTTACCCAGTTTTGCACATTCTTGATGCATAAACCGCTTAAAGTAGGACGTCCCCAAAGAATTCATGGTATATATTTCTTCCTCAATATATTGTGCATATCATATATATGTTATATGCATGTTATTGTTCACTGTTCTCTAATTTTTTATTATTTTTCTTCATTGTTATATGTTGTTTAAGTCTGCAGGGAGGTAAGCATTGTCCTTGTACTTATACAAATGATGATAAAGCTTTGGAATCCATGAAGAAGAAAACTCCCATTTTCCTCAATATCCAGGAGTCCCACAGTAGTTCAGTGCCCATGAGAGTCCAGAGTAAACCTCGAAAATCAGACTCATCGAACACAGAGCACAGAGCCGGGCCGCCAGTGGTAAATAAAGGCAAAGAGGATGTGAAGCATTACCAAGCAGCATTACCAAGCAGCCCACAGGCAGCGGGCGGTGGGTATGGCCAGCCCACCCCGGGGGTGACGGCAGTGGTGGGTAAACAGCTCCGAAGGGCAGATTGGCATGCATGAGCTGCTTTAATGAATGCGTGTGATTTGCCTGCGCTTGCATCAGTATGAGGGCACTTTGCATAGAGGCTCGTGGCACCCAAGGGATCCCAGGGGAGCACTGGGCACAAGCACCACAAACGCACATGAGCCGCCAGCAGACGAGGTGCGAAAATGCTGCCGCCATGTCAAAAGGTTGGTCCCGGTGAACGAACAGCTCCCCCTACCGGCAGGAGAGAGCTTACGGCACACGGGTTTCTCCAAGAGCCCATCTGGAAGCTAAAACCTGGAAGGGTGGGTGTGGAACTGAGAAATCGAGCTACGGCAGCTAGGCTGGCTGGCCCGTGCTAACCCTATCAGGCCAAATAATCCTGCTAGGCTAGCTAACCTTGCTAGGCCTGCTAATGCTGTCAGGCCAAATAACCCTGTTAGGCTAGCTAGCCCCACTAGGCCCGCTAACCCTGCCAGGATAACTAACCGTGATAAGCCAGCTAGATCCGCTAATCCTGCTAGTCCAGCTAGCTTCGCTAACCCTGCTAGGCTGACTAGCCCTGGCAGGCCAACAAAGCCTACTGGGCCAGATAATCCTGCTAGGCCAGCTGGCTGCCCGAACAGCACTCAGCCAACTAGCCCCACTAGGCCTACCCACCCTGCCAGACCAACAAGCCCCATCAGGCTGCCTGTCCCTGCTGGACCTGCTAATCTAGCTAACTCTGCTAACTCCACTAGGCTGCCCAGTCCCGCCAGGCCCACTACACCTGCTGTAGCCGCCACCAGAGCCCCAGCACCGCCTCCCCTTCTGGGATGCTCCTCTGTTACATCAGGCCCCGTCCACGGGCAACACACTGCTGCTGCTACTGTTGCTGCTTGGGTCAGAGGGATTGCATGGCTCGTTAAAAAGAAATGAGCTAAATAAGACCAAAAATGTCTTCCTCCTTGGGAACTCCCATTGTGGAGGTGTAACCATATTCCTGTTTTGATTAAATCTGTGCATTCGTGCCTGTAGGCAGTCTAAATTAGACATGATATGTGCGCAACATTAAAAAAGGATTACCAACACAATGTCTATAAACACTGAGAGGGGGAAGCAACAAGGAAAAAAAAGGAAACCTAGAACGGAAGGTGGCTGATTTCAAGCAGAAGAAGTTAGAACTACATTCAGTAGCAATGATGGGGCCAAACGAGAAGCCCGTTGCTGCCATCCTGCCGCTCCAAATGCAGGAGAGAAGCATAGGCCCATCCATCTATTCCCCGCCGTGGGTAGGTAGGGAGGTGACAGAGTTGCGTGTGTCTGGGCGGTGCATGCCAGGATGCACTCCAGAAGGTGAGATCTTGCGGCGGCGTCTGCCCCGACTCTGGGATCTTGTCAGGGTGCACATTAGGCGAGGATTTATCGGTGTCAGCGCCACTGTGATTAGATGCTCCTGACGTCAGCCCATTAGGCGAACCCTGACAGGCAAAATCCAGCCGGGATGCCTCCGGTGATGCGACTCGCCGCTCTGCTTGCTCTCTCCTCACTGTGGTGCCTCAAAGACAGGGCATATACTTGTCGGATTACCCCCCTCCTCTCTCCACCCCGACCACCGACGCTTACCCCAACTGGAATCTTTCTGAACATGTAACACCCTCCTGGGGGGGGGGGGGGGGGAATGGTCATACAACAAAGCCCGAGTGACTGCCAAAATGCTGGGAGCTGGCAACCTGCTGGCACTCATCTGGTCTGTAGGGGGCGGTCATGCACCCAAAAACTAAAGACAAATTCCTAACTTTACCCACAACCATAAAATCCTGTTGGCAAACCTCCACCCAGGGGGTGTGTACAGGGACGGAGCTACAGGGCCACTGACCACAGTAAAAAGCTGATTGGCCTTGGGAGTGGCCCCTCCCCTGTCACTCACCGATGCAAAACATATCATGACTAATGAATAGGCGGGTGCCCCAGTATGAATTATGGCCCCAACCTTAAAATTTCCTCGCCTCTGCCCCCAACATTGCTTATGCCTCTTTCCAAGTTTGGTAGGGATGGCCAAGCTGTCAACGTCAGGCAGGAGAACATTCATCTGGATGTATTCTGTAGGTGGCCATGGTCCTTCAGACCTTCAGGGGGTCATGGTAAGCCACCTAGACCACCTTCCACTCACCCCCATGCCCATGGAGTGAGGCTACTTCCAAGAAAGGTATAAAAGAGAATAACAGTACTATTTCATCAGCATACAGGCATAATGACAGGTTCAATTATGCTTTACATTTCCATAAAAGACACAAGGCCATGTACCAATGTGCCACCCCCCCCCACCCCCAGCATATCAGGGTATATTTAGCATGTTGTATGTTTCCAGTGGCACGCTAACAATAACGGTCTCAAACTGGAAGGGGGGTGGTGGTCAATCTGGCATGATGCACAATGGAAGAATTTTGGAAAACAAAAACGGGTTTTACAAAGCACTAGTGAGCCCGGCCATCTGGAGCAATTAAAACACGAAATGTTTCCTTATGCAGCGAGGAGGGATTTCGCCACATTAATCAACGTCACTTTATTTTTCACCGCAATAATGGAACATAAATTGCGCGCAACACTTTCTGTTTTCGTTTGTCCAAACAGTCTCGCAGATTTCCCTCTCCCCGAATGCAATATCGTATGATTTCACCAAAAAGAATTTGATGATGCTTTAAATCAACAACTGGACAGGTGTTACGCTGACGCGAATTAACAGAAAATGCCAGTCTACCTTTGTTTTCTGAACAGTCTAACAACCGGGGAAAAAAACTCCTGCTGTCTCGAGTCGTCGTGCTCTCAAATCATAAGAAGCACAGAAGAAGACTATATATTCCTTACACCTTCATTATCAAAGTAAACAAGCAGCGCATTTGCAATGATAGACTCAAATCCCAGGGGATGGACGCAACACAAAACCTCTCTCTTTCCCGCCCTACTGTAGGTTGAGCCTGAAAAGAAAAATCATTATCTTTGCGTTAACGTCGCCCTGTTTGCTTTTCACTCTACCTGCTTCCCTAGTTCTTTCACGCCTTCTCTCCCCTCTTCCTTTCAAGCAGCCGTACGACTTCGGCGGTGTGGGGAAAGAACATCCAAAATAAAGGGTTGGCTTCTGCGAGGCTATAAGAATGATGCAAGGAACAGGTGGCAATCTGAATTCATTAATCACAGCAGCACAGAACAAACCAGATACGCTGTTCATCCAACCTCATCTAAACAAACAAAATGAAAGAAAAAAAAAATCCCTACCATGTCCTGCGAGGCATAAATATTTATACTGTTTACTATACACAGCCTATGCAACATACCCTAAACGAACAAGAAACAATTATATCTAAAATAAGCAGAACAAATACTGTAGTTCAACAACCTTAGAGGCTGCTGGAATCACCGTAATGATGATGAGCCAAAGAAACGGAAGATTGCGGTGATTTTGTATAAGGACCGGTACTTCAAAAGGCCACCTTCGTCTCTTAGACGAGGGAAAATGAAGATGATGTAGACAGCTGTGTGAGGGTTTCTGGGAGTTCCTGATGGAGTTTAAGTGCCCCAGAATCTTGTATATAAGTCACGCATCGTACATACAATCTAAACAATATAGTATTTATTCCAACATCACCTGCTTCCAACATCCACACATGCATATTGTATACATCAACTGAACAGTATGTGATTATTATCTGGTCTTGTCTTACCTGTGTATGTATCTCTACTATGTATGACAGCCACTGTGTATGTGTGTGTGAACATACTTTGTGGAATAAAACTGATACTGATGAGGGAACGTGAGGCTGCCCAGTGCTTGCAGGTTCGAGTGCAGTCTGTCGGCAGTTTATTGGTCAGTCTGCATCCCGATCCCACCAATGGCCTATGTGTAGTGACCCAAACAATGAGCTGGCAGGCACGAGATGGCAATCTCAACTTTCTGCACAGGGTGGTCGAGCACACTCTCCATGGCAGTGCGAGAACATCCAGGGGGATCACAAACATACAGCCGTAGCTCCTCCGGATCAAGAGGAGTCAGCAGAGGAGGTCTGGGCATCTCAGAAGGATGCCACCTGGCTGGCTCGCAAGGGACCTGTTCCTGGCGAGTCCCGCCGGGCAGAGGCCCTGGGGCAGACTCTCTCCCCCAGCTGGCCTGGAAAGTCTGGGAATCTCCCAGAACACGGTAGAGCCTGGAAAGGCCTGACCTGCTGCCACGGTAACCCACAGCAGGAGTGACATGAATTAATATGCATTCATCCATCTTCCATACCAGGGCAAAAGTAGCATCATACTATAAAATATACATATACACATTCTGACAAAGTAAGGGACTTCATATATATATATATATATATATATATATATATATATATATATATATATATTATATATATATATATATATATATATATATATATATATATATATATATATAAACAAAAGAACAGAAAAAAAATAAAATTCCAATTAATCATTAATATTAAGAACCACAGCATCTTGCAGCAGTAAAAGTCTTGAGATGTCTCTGGACGATGCCAGAACAGACTGCTCCCTCGGTATACGCCAACAAAGCTGACTGCTTCAGTTCACCGACTGAAATTTCGAAGCGTTTTCTTTTCCATAAACTAAAAAAAAAAAAAAGAGCCACCCCCCCTTCCCTTGTTTTTGGCCGGGATCGGGGCGTTATCGCCCGTTGAACAGGCGTGTGGCTGCACTTGCGTATGCTGTGCAAGGATCCACGGACAGCGGGGCCGAGAGGAACGGGGCGGGAGGTGCTGGCAGGGACTCGGACCGGAGCGTGCGTGTGACCCCGCTGTGCTTTCATTTAATTAAAAGGTTAGGAGGAGAGATTCACATTTTATCTCAAAGGGAGCTTGATGGAAAGGCCAGAGCGCACAGGGTGGACCCACAGCACAGAGATTGGCTTCCCCGGTTATAATTTCCAACACAGCATGGATTCAAACTGTTTAACCCTTCTGCACCTGGCTGGTCACGGTGCTATACGACGGCAACAAACAAAAGCCACAGACCATCTTTGCCTGCCATACTGCTGCACAAAGGTAAAACACTCTAACTGCAAATGTCCGCAAAACTGAGTTACGGTCAAAATCAGGGCTCTGTTTAACCTGATAAAATATCTTACAGTAGTTCACCTATGCTCAGTTTTGAGTAAGTATGCTATCATTTACCGACTAATAAATAAGTGTATAGTCAAAAACTCTCAAGCGCTTTTCCCCAGTTTCAATATCAACGTAGTTACTGTGTTTCGCCTTTGTAGGGCAGCATACCTCTTCTGCTGAATGTCTACCACCCCCCACCACCCATCTCCTCCGCACATAAACACAATGATGTAAAGAATACAGATGAAGAGCATGCATGCACAAAAACACGGGACATGCGGGAAAAGGGCTGCAAAACCACTCCTGCGATTAAAGAGAAATCCCGTCTCCAATTGACTCGCAGGTCACCACTGGAAAGCGACATGAATTTTGCATGAGTTCTATGGATTTCCGGTAATTGATAGCTAACGGCTATCAAGAGGTAGGTGTCTCGCATCACGAGAGTCGAATCATTGAAATTTTCAATAATTTGCTTATTTTCTGGATCGTTAAACAATGAGTGTTTCTTCGCATAAATTACCAAAAAAAAAAAACCCCACCAACGAATCCAAATTCTATTACTGCACGTAATACTCAACACTAGTATACTAAAGAAATGACGATCAACTTTAATCATCACTCCCGCATATATGAAATTATTCAAGGACACCAGGTTAAGCTAATCGTACTGTCATATCAATACGAATTAATAATTACACAGGAACCCGATGCATTTATAGCACCTGCACCATCACACACAGGGAACTGTTTAAAGAGGAATAAATAGCCAGATCAATGAAGGCACTTAGGGAACTTGACCATGTCCAGTGAAATCAGTGTCCCAAAACCTATTTCATCTGGTGCCGCAATCAAGGCAGACTCCCGAAAACCGCCACGTTATCCGAAATCGGAAGGCAACACTAACTCTCATGATGTACCCAGGCTATAGCACCGTTTATAATCTCTCTTCCTCCTAAACCTGCTGGGGCTGGTTTTTAGAAAATCCTCCACTGGAATATTTATCAAAGGCTGGTCTACTGTTAAATATCCGTGTCGGCTTTACAGATAGGCCGGGGGGGGGGAGGGGGCGAGACTCCGTCCTTTGTGGAACAAGATCAGCGTCACACCGAACACCTAGGGGCACTGCGGCCATACTAATGGAAAAGCTGAAAGACACACCACATTAGGGAAAAAAAATTAAAAATTCACCTGTCATTAACGACTCGGAACCTTCTAGAATCAGGAGCAGAATTCACTTTATTAGCCAGGAAAACTCCCAGGATAATTTCTTGCCAGTATCGGTGCCTAGATTCACAAACAGCATTTAAAATAAATTAAATTGTAAAAAAAAAAAAAAAAAAAAAAAAAGAAAAGAAATATAATACATGTCATTATAAAAAGTGAATTAAATAAAATAGATGCAAGTATAAGTTATACTTCAAATGTACAGATTATAGTCAGCAAATTGATATTTAGAAAATGGGAAATGTGTAGAAGTCTAGCTAGGTGAAGAAGCTTAAACCTAAAACCAGATTCCCAAATAAATATTGTTATACATTTAGTGTACATGTTTATGTGCAAATTAACAATATATGAGAAGTCAAAGAATGTGCAGAAAGTGTGTGGGCAGAGTGCCAGAGATGGAAAATCACTTTACAGGCAGGAGTTCAGAAAAAAAAATTAAACTGGTATTGGTTCCCATGAACAATTAGGTCACGACTGGAGCTCTTGGTTGGATACCAACCCACCACAGACGTGTTTGTGACTGACACACATTATGCAAGTGAGACTTCTGTTTTCACGCTAAGACACCGAATGCCATGCTCAAACTGAAGTCAACAGTTTAATCTAAAAAGTTTGGTCAAGACTGCCAAGGTTTACTCACCAGAAATCCCATCCAAGATACTCCTACAAATACCCCCAGCTGCCCCTAATTAATTTGGATAACAACAAACCAGTTGGGAAGCAGTTGGGATTTTTGCATCCAGCATCTCCAATAAAATACGGGAAAAACTGCTTCTAAGCAGTAGGCAAAACGGTATATCCCCATAAAACTATTGCTGACGGCCCAATATGTCAATAATCTGGAATTATTATTATGCTTCTGAGATTCAACAGCACTTAATCAAATCAAGAATTTTAAACGATTTCCGTGAAATAACTTTGCATCACTTTCTCCTCTAATGTTTAGGCTAATTTTTCATACAGTGATACTGTACATACGTTATACCGCAGAATTCTGATGGCATTTTCAAAAGTAATGCTATTCCTGTATTTTGAAATCTTGCCGATAAAATATATTTTGCTGAATAATTTTTTTTAAATCCCAAAATACTGAAATCATGTTGTTACCATAATACCAGCCAAACCTAGTTTATGTATTTCAAATAACATGTTTTTAAGGGCCAGCTTAAGGTCATTCGTAGGGGATTTTGAAATTCTGCTCTTCACCAATGAGACGGCATGGTGGCTCTCTCGCAATTGTCTCACGCCACGGCAACAGGATCGGCTAAATCAATTCTGGCTTCATCAGTAGCCCTTGTCTAAACATCGAGCTTTGCACAAGTACATTCTGAGATACGGACAACTTTATTTATTTAACTTGGTAAGCCATTTTCTAAAATGTTCACCTTGAAGGATCGCTATTGAACTGTATTTTCAATAACATGCCAGGTGACCTTGAAGTTGCAATGCTATTAAATATTTACCTCCAATTATTACTTAATCTTATTTAGTACTTGATGGATTTCAAACAAAGGTACCGCATGCACTCCAGACTAAAGACAACACAAAGTATTTTAACGTCATAAGACAGATTTTTAAAAATCATACATTAGTAAATGGCTTGTAAATGTATTTGAAGTGGTATCTTGTTTGCCAGTGACAAAAAAAATAGTTTGTTTTTTAAAGTACTGCCCTTCAGTTAAAAAAAAAATAGCTTCCATTCATTTTACATTTCCTGTACTGCTCTTGAAGGCTGAGTTAAAATTCTTTACCATTATTCTCAATAAAAGGGTCAGTAATGCAGGTATGTGCAGAAAGGCAGAAGAGACAAGGCTGCAGGCAGGAACTCAAATTCATACTGGAGAGCTGCCGGACAAACCAAATTGATTCAGAGACGATTCATACTCCTCGAGACTCCACAAGAAGTACTACTTTGCTGTCTGGGTTCATTTCTTAAAACCCCATTCATTAAAAAAAGGGAGAACTGAGCTAGAAGCTGATGCAATATTTACCAGCAGATTTCGAGTGTCACGACACCGAATGGACCATGCTGAATTAAAAGAGACAGATTGATATTGGAGAAAGTTTTGGGCGGGTTGGGAGTTGACTTTAATGGCAGCCTTCGAACAACGAAAGACCTTTCAGATTTTCTTTAAATGCATGCATCTGGGGCTCAAACAGATGTATAGAGAACAGGCTGCATACCAGGTAAATAAACAGAGCTGGATCCAGTCCATTTCTGACCCCGTGATTCCTGCTTTTGTACCAGGAACTGAACCTGAACTGCTCTGGTAAATTCTCCAGCTGCACTAAAATAATAATAATTTTAAAAAATCAATCCAAATGCCACCTGGACGTGTTGACCATGCAAAACGATAAAAACAACCCCAGTTATGTGAAAGAACCATGTATTCCACCCATATGGGCGGTAGCCAGTTGCATTAGTTTTAAACTAGGATCCTTTTCATGGTATTGCTTGGGTTATGACTCTATCTGAACAACCTTCTTCTCCAGCAGAGATTAAACGTCGTCTGCATCCAGTGATCTCACCAGTGGATCTCTTCAGTGGATCTCTTCAGCATCGACTGCTCCACAGGTTTTCAGCTGCACAGGCAGCTAATTGTGTCCGGCGACAGATATTAAACATTTTAATCCACTTTGGCTTATAGACGCCACAGATTGTCCAGTTATTTGCTCTACCTTGGCCTTTGAATGGAATGGTTCTGAGGATCCCGGACATTCAGATCTTTGAGATTACCATTATTTTTTATTATTAAAACTTTTCTCCAGCACACACAAAGCAACCAACTAACAAGATGTACCTTAATGGAATAATACATGATATTTGTTCTTGCAATATCATTATGGAATTGCACAGACCAGGGATTTTAATTCAGCATACAGAGAGTCATTGGCTATAGTTAGCAAAACAGTAGGTAGCTGTGAGACTCAAAATGACCATTCTAACAAGCTGAAGAAATGCCAATGAGTGAATGCTTGGCACTGTGCAATTCTTTCAGCCCCTTAACAAACGATGATTCCATTAGATAAACTAATCATTCCTACGGCTAACAAATGTACCATTAGCTACATTTCTGCTACTCGTTCCGATAGCAAACGGCCACTTCTTTAGCTAAATTTCAACCACTTGTTCCCAATCAGCCTGATAAATACAAATAAAACAGTAAAAGGTTCTCATAATGGGTTAAAGCATCAAATTAGCATGTAGGTGAGCTTCAAATCTGTGTGATATTACATCAGAATTGAAATTAGAATTCCGTTGTTCGCCAAGCACGAAAAGTACTAGGTGCATTGTTTTGGTGCATGTGCTGACGTGAGAAATGCAACTAATTAAATATGCAATCAAGACAAAAATACAAGAGACAATAAAGAGAATAAAAGATGAAAGTACAAGTAGAAATGGATGACTGGTGAGACTGTATCGCAATAGCAAGCATCATCCACAACCACTGGCTAGCATCCCAATTGCTGGGGCGGACGTGGCATACGGAAAGGAAAAGACGCAGGTGACCCATGCTGCTGGTTCTCCCAGAGCCCGATAGTGCAGCGTCAGCCGCTTGACTGCAGAGAGAACCCAACTGAGCCAAGGGCCCATTATTCCTGCTCCAGACAGCCTCTGTCTAATCCTCTCATTTGGGAGGTCATTGCAGATCATTATACAGTATGGTGCCGTTACGGAAACACTCCACTGAACTGATTTTCCCAACATAAATACATGACTCAGGGGACCGATCTGTCTCAACCTCTCTCTCTTTCACCATCTCTCGTTCTCTCTCTCTCTCTCTCTCTTTTTTTTTTTTATCAGTGTCCAGAAAGCGTGTAATTAAATCTGCAGAGATTGCATGAACAAGAACAACTGACGCAGTCAGCCATAATTGTGCATTCCTGTATGGAAGGATAAACAGTGGAAGTCGAAAAGGAAAATGAGGGGAGGGTAAAAACTAACGTGTTTCATAAAATGAAATCAGATTCGTTTTAAGAGTCCACTTGTTCGTCATAAATCGTAAAAATGCACCTCTTTGAAGAATGCACGCGGCAGAAAACAAGTCTGCTTTATGGATATTGTAATGAATACTGCCGTCGCACCATCAGACTGTCACGTCTGATTGAACAGCGATGGCGATGACTGCAATACGGAACGTGAGGACACCTCGGATAAATCTCTGGGCAATCACCACTTACAACAAGGAATGGAGTGGGAGCGGGGAGGGCCTGTGGCAGAATCAAAGATTCCTTAGAAAAAGACCCACTATCGGTTTCCCCCCTCCCCCTGTTCCTGTTCTAACTGGCAATGTACAGAGAAGAAAATTGCTGTGGCAAGGCAGACCTGGGGAATTCATTTACGGGGAGATTTCAAAATTAAACCACGTTTCAAATTCTGAAGCGGTCTGGCCAGATCTTACTACAAAGTTTCAGTCACTATTAATCAACTGCAGAAAGGTCTCACTAGATCCGGATGAATCTATTACTGTGTGTTCCTGAAACAAAGGAAGGTGATGAACAAAACTCAGATTCGATTAACACAATGAATGTGCATGTATCAGATTCAAGCCAAGAGGTTCAGGTGTGTTGAACCACAAAAAAACGGGGGAGGGGGGATGCTTGTGGGAGTTTTACTCACACAAAAATGTTTTGAGGGCAGAACGAAAAATGATTGGTTCAGAGGGATAACCAATCAGATTACATCAGAACAAGATCTGAATGGTCTGAACCAATCATTTTTCTTACTGCCCTCAGAATGTTTTTGTGCACATAAAACTCTCTTGAGCAGAGGGAATACAAAGAGATACCCTGCTTTCATTTAATTTTCGTACAAAAACATCCTGCATGATGTCACGGAACTAATAGCAATCCTCTTACCTTGATGTCCATGATAAAAAGCAAAACATTCTTTCCTGTAAAGCCCCAGAAGACATTGCATGCTTTGGTAACATCTCAACCCGTGAAGGAGCCTTTAGGGACTACACAGAATCCTCCCGAAGGGTTTGGGCTCTTTCAAAGGCCTCTGATACTCAGAGTCCAGCGTAACTGGGACGAAAATGGGCCAGTCGTTCCCACGGCTGCCGCCATTCATCATGGCCGGGCCATTTCTAACACCCCTTACTGTACACCAGGCTAAGAGAAAGTCTTTCCTCTGGAAAGGTGAGGCTGCGATTTTTAAAGGAAAAAAAAAAAACTCTAAATAAGCTTTCATCTCAGAAATCGTTAGAATGCAGGCTCTGTAAAAGAGAAGCTAAGAGTGACTGGTGCTAACAGAGCATTATAAGAACAGTGGTTCAGGCATGAGATATTAATTTCCAGCCGTTATTTAAAGCACTGCATTTAAATGAAGTCGCTGACATTCAGCTACAATGGGGATGATCACGAGGAAAAGGTTATTAGGCTTTTCACAGAATCCGCAGTGTTGTTTCAATAAAATAAAACTGGAAAAAGAAAAAAAAAAAACAGCTATAAATTAGTGCTATTCAGATTCAATTCCATGCCGAAGAACGTAGGATGTTAACAGGTCGTACTCCAGGGCCCAATCCGGCCGTAACCTCAAGACGGTACGTTCTGATTGGCGTATACGATGGGCAACACCGCCAGATATGGCACACTTCATTACCGCCACTGTTCGTCGGTAAATTATTGTTGGAGAATGTACGCAGAACAACTCAGGCTCCCGGAGAAACAACAACATCAAATATGAAAAGATTATTCTTAATTATCCTGACATTTTTATTGCCTCCATCAAAAACAAAAAAACTGCTGTTACATCAAAAGGGCCTGGAGCAGAAGTTCTCACACAGAGGGGCATCGCAGATTAATCACGCAGAGCTCAGGGTGCTGCTGGATCGCTCCTGCAGAATTACTTCCCTGCCTGTTCAGTGCCTTATTCTGTTAGACGTTCGGCATGTGTGAGGTGCTCTGAACACAGGGATGTGTCACGGGCACTTAGAATAACAATTAATAAAACAAACATAATGCAATATTAAAGAACTCCCTTTTCTCTATTGTCGGATGAGTAGGAGCTTCCCTTAGGTTGTGCGGAGAGCACCCACAACTTATGCACACTAGCTGATATACTCTCAGATTTCCAGTTAGTACTGCTCACTTTTCTATTTTTAAATTCGCAACTCAAAGGCTCAGACTGGTGCAATGTAGGCCATGTCACTAACACCCCCCACACCCAAACCAAGGAGCCCTCAGAGCTGTCACCGATCAAGGGTGTCCACGCGGACTCTGCCGTACACCTGCTGTTCTGGCGCACGGGATGTCGCCGTAATTCAATTTAAAACCCAATCCCATTCCCATGCATCGCCACATCAAAGCTGAGGGGGCGGGATTTAACCGGGGTTGCGTGGGAGGGGGAGGGCAAATCAGTGATGTCTCAATTGAACAAGCGCTGGCATAATTTGAGAACGGATTACAGAGCAGAGTCAATATTAAACAAACAGCTTTAGATTTAAGGCTGTGCTTACAAAGGTATTAAGATCTCAGCGATTGATAAAAACTGCAGGAATTCTTGTTTCCTTTGTTTTACCAGTTAGGAGGTTCACAAAAGGCCTACGTTGCCGGGAGAGGTCGAGGAATGGGATTTCGGTGAAATCTTACAACCTTTCATTGGGATACTTGAATGGATTTCATGTCATAAGCTCGGAAGCTAAGGAGGTGAATCTATCTGCTGAAACAGCCAACATTTCTGTGTACTTAATCTCCTCTGATGTCACCTGCTGTGGCAAATTCTTGCATTTCGTTGTTTCGAATTCCACTCCACCTCCAATTATCCAACAACCAACGTGTCCTTAAGATGTCTGAAAAGACTCTTCCAACCTTTTAAGTTGGTGTGTTGCCTGACGAATGATGACAGTTGTCTGGCCATTAAACAGAAGGACCTTGAATGTTTTACAGTAGAGAAAGTAACCCCTCCCCCCTTTAGAAAAATTTATAGTTCGGTCCAAATGATTAATTTAAAAACTACAATAAAAATCCTAACAGGAATAAAAATTTCCCTTTCAGATAAAATCTTGACCAAGGTTATACAATGACTAGTGGACTCTTGCATTAAAAATTATATTTTTCTATTGATATGTATTATTCATTATTAAGATTTTGTTGCTTGTAGAACCATGGCTATAGAAGAGTATGATATATTATATCAGATGCCTTCAAACGCACCTACTCACATCAAGGTTATGAACTTGTGGTGCCGTCCTAATAATTTAATTTCATTGCAGCCTTCCATAAAGTTCCTAGCCTGAGACTGGAAATCAATCCACCAACTGGGCCATGCTGGGAGCACTCGTGGCTCCTGTGGAAGCAAGTTCTCTGCAGGAGCTGAAATAACAGCAACGAATCCCGGGCCATCTTAAACGTGGCTGCTGATTCATATTCGCAAATGTTTGTGCTTGCTGTTGACATTAAGGAATCACTGGCAATATCGTTCCACCACATGTGATAAATGATAAATCTTTTTTTTTTTTGATCGAGGGACATAAATTAGCTAGATCGCAGCTACATGGGGACAGAGCACCATCCAATTAATGTCGGAGCTCACCGAAGGTGGACCCATGAATTTGTAGGGGACAATGGCCCCAGCTGAAAGCTGATTGGAACCCAGAGGGCCCCCTCCCCTATCACTCACTGATTCAAAGCATATTACTGGCTAATGATAAGGTATATACCATAAGGTATAAATTATGGTCCCTCTTATATACCCGACCTTAAAAAATCCTGCCCCACACCTTCTGCAAGTTCACCAGTCCTGCCCCCCCCAGTACCCTCCCCTGCCTCTCACTTCTCTGCAGCATCGTCAGTCCTTAGCTGGCAAATTCCACAGCGGCATCCCTGGGAAAGAACATCCATCAGCTACGCTACCAATCATGGGAAACCACAGAAAACGCTTCCCTCAATTTGTTTGCTATTTCAATGTCTTATCGCGGGGGTGGGGGCTCTCTCCGATACCTGTCAGACACCTGCCTTTGAGTGTGAAGAGGGTGGGGGTAGAGCTCCTTTGTCTCCCGTATCCACCTTTATAATGAGGGACCACTATTTTTATCCACTACCCTTTCTTATTCTCGCACCCCCTCCCTCCACACCCTGTGCCACCCCAACACACGGATATCTCAGCTATCAATCAGTTATGGCTCCAGGCGAGATAGTGAGCCCGACTGTGATGGATACATCCTTAGCAAGCTGGCTTGATTTGTTTGGTATCCGTGGAAAAATGTTTGACAAACATACTGCACCCCCACCTCCCACTCGCATGCGGGGCGATGTCAGGGACCTCTCATCCCCGACGCCGGAACCGCGAATGCAGAGCCCTTCGTTTGAGTTTCCGAGGCACTAAGATGATCTTAATTGATTTTGCTTTATTTTCACGTCTTCAGAATTAGCCCGTCAACGTGGCAGGCAGGACGCCCGGGCAGGAAGGAAGGACGTTTGATGAGAATATTGCCTAATAAATGGGAGGGGGGAGAGTAATGAGGGGAGAGGCAGGACTGGGGATGATTTACATTTTTTTTCGATTTGCACCACGGTCACAAATCAAAATGAGTTACTATGACAACCACAACAACAAGCAGCAGAAGAAGGGATGGGGGGAGTATATGGGGTGGTCTCACAAAAAAGGACTGCATGACAAGGCAGGCCAACGTATGAAAAAAGGAATAGGAGAAAAATACGACGACCATCCTGCCTACAACAAAGCAAAGATTTAGAGATACTCGCAAAGTACTGCAGAGCAACACCTGTTCTGCTTCTCCAGCATACAACAGCTAACTTCAGACCGGCCCCGAATCTGCTAGCTAAATCCAAGATGCCGCGGGGGGATAACACACCAATGAAGCGACCCGAAACTCGGAGCCATGGCAACCCACCGCGGCTTTATAAAACAGAGATGACTATTTATTAAACTACTCGTTAGCTAATTTCGCGGGCCTGAACCGAGGCCAACTTCTAGCTCATATTTTAATTTTATGCAAATATTCATTTCAGCACACATTAATTTACATTTTGCATCCAGTTCACCATCTAGAGACTCAAAATGTCATTTTGGAGCAAAGGTGGCAGCGATGCATGGTAAACCAACAAGGAACTCTCACTCATTAACAAATAAAGAAAAATACACAAAATACTCCTTAGTTAAATGAATAAAATAAAATGTGCTTCGCCTGAAAGTTTATTATAAATAGTAAATTTCGGTAATAACACACTAAAGAATTTGTTCGTAAGTTATGTTCACAATTCGGAAAGGCTGATTCCAATTTATCAGCGCCGGATTAAAAGCCTCTGACTGCTGGAAGCAAGTGTTGGTAGCTACACACTTCATGCTCTGTGTGAACTTCGATTAGTAGCCCCGCTGACAATATACATCATATGCCTGAAGTAAACCTTGCCCAAAGGGCATGATTCGATAACACATAAAAATTCAATGTACAGCCCAGACCATGTTTTCACCGTATACAGATAATGCTGCAAAAGTTCACCATGTGGGATTCCATCCAAGAAGTTTACCTAAACTTTTGACAGACACCTCATCCGTGTGGAACTTTGTTGGGTTTGTTGCCAATATATTTGGCTAGCTTGGCAGGTAATGAATTAGTGCCTCAACCACAAGATTCAATTAAGTTTAAGGTAATTAAGGCATGGTTGGAGCGGGAAGAAGGTCTTGAGTAACGAGGACATAGGTATATCAACTGCATAACATTAGCTAACATGACAGGGGAGGGTCACCCAATATTCTTCCTGAAGAAAGTGCCTAAACCAGTTTGGTCTCTCTCTTATTCATGTACGCAAACTGCTCGCTACTACACAAACATTCATAAGTCACTGACGAGCATAAACTGTCAAGTAAAACTCTATGCAGAAAGCATCTTCAAAAGAGCTTTATAGGACTAGCAATGCATAACATAGCATAAGCATTACATAGCTTATAAATACTGTAAGGATCTTGTAGAGGGAACTCTGCTAGAACTGCTCTAAATTTAGTGCTATGAAGAGTTGGCTAAGGGCTGAAAAGATGCAAAAAAAGAGAAAAAAAATATGCAGGCCTTTCACTAACTGCTCAAAAGGGACCGTCGTTTATTAACAGTGTGTCTCCCACCAAGCAGAGCTCAGAGGGGTACCGCACTGTGGCATTGACGCAATGGATTCCACATCTTAAATGTAAGTCGTGCTAAAGAAAGGACGATTTTTGGACAAGTCCCACTGTAAGGCAGAGAAGCTTACAGGGGAATAAAAGATCAAGAGAATCATGCCGGCTTGAGAGTGAATCCAAGAGAGAATTTTCTTCCCCGATGTATATTCTCCTGACCACGGGGTTTGCTTGATAGCTCGGGCAATAGCTTTGCGGAAAGAACGCGGGGGACAGTCGAAGCCGCGGAGCCTCACAGGAGTCATGGATACCGAACTACAAAGACTCTGGAGGGTCTAGATTCAAAGACATCCAGGACAACGACAGGAACAGAGAGGACCAGACTGCACTCGGCAAGCTAAACAGGGCCGTCTAGCATACGGACCACAACAGAGACAACCTGACTATACTCAACAAACTCAGGAGGGTTGACACATGCTTCAGAGACGCCGAATTAATTTTCGATCCCGGTGCCTTGCGACAGATCGCAGCATGAAATCACTTCACACCGACCATCATTCAGGACACACATCACCCAGAGGATCAGTCCAAATCCTTATGTTGCAATATTTATGCGGACACTTATACAGTAGCCTGGCGCATGACATGCTAATTTAGCTTAGCCTTGGCGGAATTCGATCCAAATCGAATGCAAGCACTGATGGACGCATAATGAACACAGGACACTGGGAACCACAGAACGAAAGCAGCAAGTTTTCCAGTGACATTCGAGAAATACATAAAAGTGGAGGTACGGATTGAAATCGTGCAGGGGATACGTAAAGGATCACGGATGCCGCAGCATGGATGTCGGTACATCCATCCTGGCCTGTCTACCTTTAAATAAAACAGAAAACAGACCAAACAAACAAATGAACTAACGGTAGAACTGGGAAAGCTGGCAGAAAAAGTCACATTTGCAGACCTCCCTGCTCCCTGACAGTGTGGAGTCGCTGTGAGAGACTGTTTGAATATAACAACACAGTGGCTTGCGGTGCAGATTTAGGTGTGAAGTTGGTTGGGGGGCTTTGACTGCAGGTGAGATTCCCCACAAGGAAGCAGCAACTTTCGCATAGAAATTCGTTCATCTAGTCGTTTAGATACATACCTGAGAAATGATATTCAGTATATGTTGTATTTCACAGGAGAATTGCAAGAGAAGGAATATATGAATACATGAATAAAGTAGCCAATTATCAAAAATAACTCATAACTGAAACTCATGACAGTGCTTTGCCAGCACGAAAAAAAAGGAATGTGCTTAGGCTGAAGAACCCAAGTGAATCACCCGCCCCCACCGACACACACAATGACACAAACGTCTTATCTTCTGCAAGTCCTAAGTACTAATGGTCATAGGCAACGATCTCCTGTTTCCATGCATGGACTGGGGGTGGGTGGGGGGGGGGGGGGGCAGAAAAGATTTACTGCTTAACTGGCCAGAAAACAAACCCTTGGCCTAAAACAATGGTGCTTCTTCCCGGCCCGATTTGTCTACATCAAAACAAATTTCATTAGACCGGCCTTTACGATAAAGCACCCAGGTTCGCCAACTCTCTGGGAAATTTCTGGGGCCAAAAACATCCAGAGAAGGGAAGGACGGCCTGGAGCGGCACGAGCCCCGTGATCACAAATCATCGTCAGATCGACGCGGTTTCTTCCCCACACTTCTGCTATCAGTGTTTCTCGTGTCCGGGGTTGTTTTTTTTTCTTTTTTTAAATAAACGTTACGACCTATTTCTTCTGGATTCAGAGGCGACATCGCTCAGCAAAATTCATTACGAGTGAGAAGCAGAGGTCACTGTCCATTAACGCACTGAATACGCTTTCTCTATGCAAACGAATGTTATTCCCTTCATTTACTGCCCCCCGCCCCCCCCGCCACCACCCACCACCCGCTGGCACTCCCTGGCCCAGCTGACAACACACACTTTGTTTCAAAGGGAGATAAATCATTTAAATTGCACCATCATGACAAGCCAACAAAAACAACCGGCAAAAAAATGGGTGGAAGATGTATACATAAACAAAACAGCAAAGTTCCTAGCAGCAGAGTTGGACATACAGTACAGCACGTATGATCTATTGAGGATGCGATACGCATACAGCGATTCGGTTACAGGCGACAGGGACGTTATCTGTCACGAAGGAGAGAGAAATGGAGCCACGTGGGCATCCCCGCGGAACTCGGCCGGCATGATAATCGGTGGACCCCGTTTCTGTGGCGATGGGTGTGCGGGATCATGGGAGACATCTCTACTTGCCCCCCCCCCACCCAGCAAGCATTCCGGCAGCGTTCTGAGATTGCGCATTACCGAACGCGACATGGAGCCCCATTGCCAAGCAATAACGAAGCCCCTGCTTTGACGCCCCTAGCATGACCACGATCACCACACAACCTCCGCCCACTTCCATCCACGAACGTCTATAAAAAAGGAAAAAAAAAAACAGCTCCCCTAGATCTTCACAAATCAAGAAGAAGTAAAAAGGAAAAGAAATTAAATGTCTCGAAGCACAAAAATATTATTATAAGAGAGATGGAACCTTTGACAAAATATAAGCCAATTACTTTGCTTGTTTATTCCTGTGCTCACTCACTCACCTGCAGTCACTCACTCGCCTGCCAATTCTCGACAGACCTGGGCACACTCCCTTTGCTCTTTCCCTTGCATATCAAGGCACTCTCCAGCACACCAGCACAGTGACTATTGGGATGTGTGCTCAGCCCCCCCCTGTCCCATGACTGTGTTGCTAAGGACACCTCCAAGTCCATCCTCGAGTTTGCCATGTTAGGACTTGTCACCAACAATGATGAAACTTCATGCACGGAGGAGGTGAAAGCGGCCGCCGTCAGCAGTTCTGACTTCCTTGCTCTTCACGTCGCGGACACACTGGACTGGTCACTACACGGCAGTGCCTTCTCTCCCTCAGGAAATTTGGTGCGGTCTCCAAGATCCTCACTAACTTGCACAGGTGCACAGTCCCCTGACTGGCTGCAGGACCCCCTGGTATGACAGCTGTACCACAAGGGACCGCAAAGGCCCGACAAGAGCTGGCCCAGGCTGTCACTGGGAGTAGCCTGAGAGGACATTTATACAAAGAGGCCTATGTGCAAAGCACACACTGAAGACACCAGTAATGGGGGTGAATACAGGGGTGGGGCCACAGGGGGTGCTGACCCCAGATGAAAGCTGATTGGCCCCCAAAGTGCCCCCTCCACTGTCACTCACCGATTCAAAACATATCATTGGCTAATGATAAAGTTGGCCCCTCTGTATGAATTATATGAACCAATCAAGTAGCTTCAGGTTTCCATGCTGTATTGCGAGCCCATTTCCCTTTATAGTTAAATTTGGCACTGCCATTTATTTACCATATTAACATTTTTGTTACTGTCTTTTACTGTCCTTTGATTTCATCTGTGATTTTGTGAATGTTTTGCGAAGTAGAGGATTTTATCGCTCCCTCTGCGGGCAGCAGCCTGGGAACAAAAATCTTTTATCCCTGAACCTCTGCACTCACTCCTACAACTTGTGGCCAGATGACACTATATTATCATGTAATTTTGTATTAAATTTCGTGGAGAAAAAAAATGACATATACAGACACCAAATTTTAGACGCCCATGCAACCATTTTGGTGCCAAAGAAAGATCTTTTTCTGAGACAAGAAAGGCCCTATAAGGGCCGAAGTACACACTGTCTTCACGGGGTTAAAAGTATTCCAAACTGGCTCGGTTAATTAATAGGTAAGAGGGAGAACAATGCCAGTCCATCTCCTGGGATAAGTAAGTGCCGAGAAATGTAACAGATGGGAGCTACATTAAGGTCACTGGTGTTTGCATCCCAAGGCTCCATCTCCCCCGAATCGTTAACCAGGCCCCCAACGCATGGCTGCTGCAAAACAGGCTTTCGGGCGTAGCGGCGCAGTATGGCCGCGAGAGAAAAACAGCGAAACACACCCCCGCGGAAGGTCAGCCGCCACAGGTCTCCCCGCGCACCTCTGATACTGCGTTTTTGCTTGAAAGGGGGTTCAGGCCTGACAGGGACCACAAGGAGGAGCATCCGTGGACAGAACATAAGGCATTAAGGCTCATATTTGGGGGAACTGACGTTCCCATACCTTGATGCGATAGGTCTGATGGAAACACCTGGGGGGGCATATACAGGGGCGGGGCCACAGGGACTCTGACCTCACCTGAAAGCTGATTGGCTCCCGGAGTACCTCATTCCCCATCACTCACACACAGACTCAAAACATATAAATGGTAATGGGCGGGTCTCTGTATGAATTATGCCACCGAACCCCAACTTAAAGAGGTACCAGAATCGTCCCTAGGTGGCTGTAAAAATGGTGAAGGAGAACTCCGAGGCATTGTTCTGGAACATTCTATACTCCCACCCCTCCCCCCAATTTCAATACCTCTGGCCGCCTGCCTGCACCCCCCCCCCCCCCGGGCTTATCTCTGGCTCCAGCCTCCCTGAAGCTACCTGGATCAGTATAGGTGAACTGAGCTGTCCCAGCTCGGCTGCCCCTCTATGAACACACACAGAGCACGCCAGACACACTGCAGACAGCATCACAACCGAAGGTCGCGCCTTGAGTCGCTAGGCTACGGCCGGACTCTTGGTGGAACGCGAGAGTCGCGGATTAGCCGCCCGTGAAAACTAATCCGCTAAACGAATTTCCAGCAACGGCCCCCACTGTATACGAACGTGACATCTCCCCCAGTTAATCTTGGCGACGGCGGGCTGATAATCTAGCTAAGAGCAGACTGAAAACTATTTTACTGCGTTTTTTCTATTTCCTGAAAAGTTTCTCCAGACTTCAGAGGACCTCTCTCTTAATTACGTCCTCCTCGTCACGGCTAGAGATTTAGAGAGGATTAAAGGATCTTAAGACAGATTCAGCTGGACATGAATACTATACCACTGATAACTGTATAACTTTAAATATCTGTTATACCTATATGCTACTGAGATTATTTCCTGTCTTGGAATAGTCCAGCATTGTAATGCCATATGAGTCCTACAGGGGGCATCATTCGGGGAACAAATAAAATCCAGAGGAAAAGTAAAACTTCAAAGGCCACTCTCAGTTGGGGGAGGGGGTTAGCACTCAGAGAAGCGTGGGACACACGACGGCATCGTTGTTGCCATGGCTACGCTTCACGAGCTTGCGAGTGGGGCAGGAGTCCGTCGTAGCTATGCGTACCTAGCGTCATAATCCTGCGCAATATTACCCCCCAACTCCCTAGGCGGCAGCATAACACGTTTTTCTGATGGGGCCACAAAAGACCTGTTAACGGACATGGGGGGGTGGGTCCGCAAGTTCAGAGAAATTCATTATTTCTTGTGTCGTCTGCAACGAGAGCCGAGCTCAGCTTTAATGACTCTGCTGGGCCAAGAATCGTTTGATGTATTAAACAAAGGTTGATAATAAGTTAAATTGATTTGCTTCACAAAAGGTAGCATTTTTTTTTTTAGGCCAGTTCTGATGGTACAAATTTAAAACACCGACATGCATGCGATGATTCCAACATCCCCGGCAACACGATGGTTTTGCGAATTTGACTAATTCCATCCTGCTAATCTTCATCAGAAAATGACGCAATGCTGCACCGGGGGATGGTGAAAAACCGCACCAAGACGCCGCGTCCGGAAATAACTGTGACTCTCATCTAATTCCCAGCGTTCTGAAAGCGGATCCTGGGAGTCGGCTGGCTAGCCCCATAGCCTGGGGGCCCTAATCTACCGAGTCGACATTTCTGCACATTGAGCTTGGTCCCAAGCAGCCTCCTGACACCCAGGGTCCTACTTCAGCACATCGATGGTAAATGACTAATAACTGCATTGGCACAACTGTGCTGTACAAAAAAACAAAAAATTAATACGACGGATGTAATGACGACATCACTGTAGTTGGCATTAGTCATCAGTGATGGTTACTTTCCCTCCAATCAGCCATTGTTTATCACTGCTAATCCATGACTGTCCAGTCAAGGTGAGCCTATTCCTCAAGATATGGGGTACAGCACAGCGGCAGACCTGGACAGGATGTCAGTGCATGGCAGGGCGCACGCTCACTCACACAGTATGTGTGAGTCACAAATTAAACTGAAAGCGTATTTTTTGAGATGCGGGGAGAAAGCTGGAGTATTCGGAGGAAATTGACGCTAACGTGGGAGAACATGTAACCCCATACCGACAAAGCAGGGCAGCTAGTTAATTATTATTTATTTTGAAGAAGAATGATAGAACACAGTTCAACAGGGGAATCAAAAGTAAGCGAGCAAATTCACAGTTAGGTGGAAGTTGCCATCAGTGAACGAAGTCCGGTTTTTTTTAAATTGGTCTGTGTCCAGTGAGAGGCCAGAGAGAGCCAGTGAGAAGATCTTGGCAGGGTCCTGACTCACACGGTCCACTGGTCCGCTTGCAGCTTTTTAGAGTTATTTTTTTTAAATTACTGCCGCAACATTTGGCCAGGATTCGAAAGCCATGAACCGCGGGCACCTTTTCACATTCAACGATTACTTCCGTATCCCAAGTCGAAGGGATGAGGTATGTGAACGAAATGACTCCTGAAATACTACTCGAAATAATGAGGGTGTAAGCTCCGGCCCATTTCTCAATCGCAGATTTGGTGCGGAGAGACCTGAAACCTACAATTAGCTAACAGAAAAACAACGTCGAAATTAAGCGATCGGATTTCAGCCCAAACGAAAGCAAACTATGTTTACATCTGACTGAGGGGGGGAAAATGGAGACGTAATTGTAATTGCAGACCGTCAACAATTTGCCATGCAACAACAGGCTAAATTATGCTTGAAATGAAGGGTAGGGGACTGAACTGGGACGAGGCATGGTGTTAAGAGGTACTCCGTTCCGTTGGCACGTTTTGGGATGCAACACAAGCACAGTACATGCATTCATATCTTTATGCGAACTCTCCATAATTGTATGAACACACACCTAATCTCATCTATGACAACCAACCTTAACTCCTACATAACCTTAAACATAAGTAACTAGAGGAGGAAAGTTCAGGCACATAAAGAGGAAGGGTCCAAATACCGATACATGAGTATAGGTTATCGGCCGATCTATTAATAAGCTGTAGGCAATTTATCATATTGTGGGTACATTTGGTCGCCACAAATAATATATACATAACCCACACTCATACCCCCACACTCATTCACTCACTCCTTGTGCAACGGGGTGCCAAATTTGAAAAAGAATCTATGAGGACGTGTTCATTTTCCCCCCAAAATTCAGCAACACGTTTCTTTATTTATCCAAATCGACATACATTTTATTTATTTATTTTTGAGAGAGCAGAGTCAGACGGTGCCTGGAACAATTGGGGGTTAAGGGCTTTGCTCAGGGGTTGAAGGTTGAAATCATTCTGCCGAACCTGGAATTCGAACTGGTGATCATCTGATCGCAAGCATGGCCCCCTAATCCACTGCACCAAACCACACCCCCGCAGCAATGTCTGAAAGGCTACACGCTCCCGTTCAACCTAGAGCAGGCCACGCGCTTAACGTTGTTTTTCTTCCCCACGTCCAAACCCTTTGGCCTCACGCTGTCGGCCGCAAACAAGCCGTCAAACGCCGGCAAATCGGCAGACGGCTTTCTTTAAAGAAAAGGAGCGTCGCTTACTCGTACCCTTTGAGGCTCCGGATGAATTCTCCCGACGCCAGATTCATGCGAGTTTGCGCTCTTTAACAGCAAATGCCACAGAAATCTGCCACGCCTGACAAAAAAAAAACATCCGTCTGCGCGGCACCGGCTGATATCGCGGGATCCTTTCATATCGTGCGTATACCTTGTCCGCCTATTCAAACCACTCCAATCCCAAGGGTCTTACCTAACATTTGGGCCGGCCCCTCTGTATGATGCCGTCTTCAAACCCAATGATTATATGTCAGTTCTCACCATGAATTTCCGGCTTTGGTGCAACGGCTGGCCTGTAGAAATGCCGCATGGGCTGAAGCCTTTCTGGTTGATTTATTTGCAATTACCTGGACTGAACAAAATAGTGAGAAGCATAAATAAATAATGAAACTTCCTGAGGTCGGTCTGGGTCTCCAGACCAGGGCCTACCGCCGACAGAGCTTGGGGCGAGGATGACTTTCCCGAACAGGGCTGGGCGAGCTGTGGCTCTCAGCTTAATTGGGCCAGGGGGCACAGACACGGCCCGTCTAAATCGAGAGATGGGGGCGTGACCCCCCCCGCTGACCCAGACCGCCATGTCTTGCAGGCAGTTGGGGGCAAAACACAGACCGACTCACATACATTCACAGGTCCTCCTGTAGCTCTCCGGCAGCTGCAGAGCCACAAAGCGTGAAAAACTGAGCAAATCAGAAACAACCTTTACGAGAAGGTGGCAGGGATGGCTGGTGGCTGCAGCCTCTGAGGGGAACGCCAGGTGACCGGGGTTATAGCTACTGTTTACTTCCACTCCCCCCCCCCCCATTCTTTCAGAACATGTACTAATTCATGAGTTTTGACTGGTTTCACCCCAGTAACCTGGAGACCAGGCTACAACACCCCCCCCAGACATCACCTAGAGAAATTTCCCCATTCAGGAAAGATTCATCAGCCCTATGATGTCATTCTTAACCAAAATACATCACTGAAAGGGAAATCTTACCCCTGGAAGTGCTCAATACTTAATGAACAGAAATTTACACCCAAATGGGTATAAGAAAATAAGGAAGGGGGAAAAAAACCAAACTAAGTGTTAATGGTGGCTTTGATACGTTTGGTGGGTGGTGCCAGGAGATCTGTGTTTGTGTCCGTGGCAGATTACACCGCTCACTGTCATCGATTCATCGGAGAACAAATACAAACAAATTGACAATTCATTTTTTTTTCTTCTTCCCCTTCTTCTTCCTTGTTTGCAGTGCTGCAATTTTGACGGTGGGGGGGCAAGGTTTAAAAAAAAAAAAAAAAAAAAAAAAAAAAGAGCCATTTTTTTCCCCAGACACCCACCATCTGCACATAACTGCGAATCACCCTTTACGAGTCACATAAAATCATTAACACGAATGACGGCAAATGCGTTTCTTTATAATGGCTATTCTCCACTAATTTAGAGTGTTTATCACCAACGTCCAGATCCTTTTACGAACCAGACATAAAAAGAAAAACCTGAACAAAATTGTCTAGAAAGTGTTAACAGGTGAAGGAGCGAAGCCGTGACCGTAGGGCAGATGAGCTCCTCGCAACAGGGCTTGGACATAGGAGATGGCTGTAAGCTCGCGGCAGGGATTTAAAATAAAAACCAAACAAACGTGACGCCCTTCTCTTTCAGCCAGCCGCTTTATAACCTGTTACTGTTTGCAATTAAAAAGAGGGCCGAGGCAACTGGATAACATTATTAGCTAATGTTTCTCCTGGCAAAGCAATTACAGCCAGGTTCCAGATTAGACGGGGGCTTTCAGAAACGTAGGCATGGGGTGTGTGAAGGTGGGGCAAAGAAACCGCACCACACACAACAACCTCACACCGTGAAACAAAAACAAATAACAAATATTTCATAAATATTTAATCTGTTGTTTCTGCACACAGAACAAACAAACAACTGCGTCAGAGGTTGTGTCGGGATTGTTTGCGCCATAAAGAATTGTCGCCGTGGCGACACTGAAGTAACGTTCCTCCAAATGGAGGGCGAGTCTTAGCCCGTACTGTGCGCCAAATCGAGAAGAGGGGGTCCGCAGACTCACCGTATGACGTCCGTTGCATTTCGCCTGGACTGAAACTATTCGCGGAGATCAACGCACTTTTGCCGTTACACAAAACGGTCGAGTCTCAAGACGGAATGAGCAGATCAGGTGGGGCTGCTGAAGCTGAGGGGGGGGGGGGGGGGGGGGGGGGGGAGCCTGCTCGAGGAGGGAAAGACTCCGAAGATGACTGAAGCACGAGTTTACAGGTCCAGACAGACAAAAAAAAAGAGCTTACTGAGTGCTGTACCGACCCCGGGAAAGAATTCACGGAATTGTTTGTTTGCCTCTTCGGGAATCCTAGCTAAATTTTGAATGAAAAACTTTTTCTGTTTAAACTGGTGGCGGGGGGGCGTGATTTTTTTTTATACATCACGATACACCCTAAGAATACATTTTAAAATACAAATACAACACAATATAAAAAATACAAAAACGAATACATACATAAGAGCAGTGGTAGCTCTGTCAGCTACTTCTGACCACAGCAATTTCAGAGCTGTGTATTCCCATCATCCCCACGCCGCGTCCCCCATCGGCCTCCGATCCACAGGATGACCCGGCATGCAATCTCAGAAATATCCGCTTAACCGTTGGCTTTGGCATGCCGGGGTCCAGTGTGCCGGCTGGCGACTTCCCGACGGTTAGGGTCCCGCTTCCAAGATTCACGCCTCGCTTACTGCAGCCTCATTAGCACCCGGGAACGGGGTGGCCGCTATGCCAGTGCTTCGGAGTGGGCCCCTTTCCCAGCCGTGTACTCTTCCCAGTTATCCCGGGTGAGTGGGGGGCTAGCTCCGCTGTTTATTTCAGAAGGCACACAAAACGCCAGCCTGGATACCGGCGTAGAGGTGCACAGAAGCAGAGCAAACGAGGCCCCACGAGGGTGCATCTCGGTCAGGATCTCCGGTAAACACGGAGGCTGGGTAGCAGGGGACGAGCTGATACGATTACCTGGGAAACAGAGGTAAGGGAGAGGGAGGGATGCGCAGAACCCATACAACTCACACAACTCAAACTGACAGATAAAACCTGCGTCAGTGAGGAGACACCCTGACCTCTATCTGTACTGGGGGGGGCATCAGATGTTGGCAGACGGTATCGTGGGGGGAGGGGCGGCTTTGTGCTGCCTGCGAGCATTAAGCCAACGGAACTGGGCAATTAAAAAGGAGGATGGTGACAGGTAGACAGATGCGCATCTTTGCGGATGGGACGTGAACCAGGCAGGGGGGGGGTTCAATCAGGATCCGGAGAGCCGCCCGGCCCATCCCAGGGGAGCGACCCGGTACCCTGCCTACGGGGAACTCTGACAGGTGCGAGACAAGGGATGGGCCCGAGGACTGCAGCTGAAACTGAGTTCCGGATAAGATCCGCGGAAGAGTATCAAAGCCCGTAGGAGAGTGGACATCTCCATAAAAAAAAAGCTGGTGGAGGGTCGGGGGGGGGGGGGGGGGGGGGAGGGTTGAGGATTGAAATTTAAATGAATTCAATAATGAATTCAAAGGAGTCTGTGTTCCAAAGACAGGAACTGTAGCAGGCATGCTGGACTGATTGATCAAAACCAGAGTTATGTATTTACTTAAACATATATATCATTAATTGGATACACAAAAGTGTACACAGTGGGATGCAGGGTCACATCTGGGCAAGAGGATTATGGGTAAAAACCAAGCATTGTAGTAGGGAGTGAGTTTTGTGGTGCCTTATCCATCCCCTCCACTACATCCCTGCGTGTCCACAGCCCCCATGTTTCAATGGAGCGCTTCTGGCACCTTCCGGTACTGACCGCGCTTCAGTGACTTCACCAACGGCCTTGCCTGGTTCCCATGGGATGCGCACAAGGAAATGTCACAAGATCTCGGCCACAAGTGTCGGCTGGACCTTTCCCATGAGATGCGCAAGATGGAGAAATAGAGCCAAGAGTCTGCCGTTGAACTGCTGCCCCAACCCCCCCTGACCAGAGGTGAATATATATATATATATTTTTTTTTAAGGTGAGGGGGGCATACATGGGGCCTTAACTAATATAAAGGGGCTAATCTTACTAGCCAATGATATGTTTCGAATCTGTGAGCGACAGGGGATGAGGTACTCCGGGGGCCAATCAGCTTTCAGTTGGGGCCAGTGCCCCAGGATACGCCCCTGGGTAGCCATGTTGTTCAATCCCTTTGACTTAGATTTAAGGCACAATCTAAATCAAATAGTCAGGTGCAGAGTTCACTCTGCTCATATTATTTAAAAATAAAAATCTTTTTAAATAAGGTAGAAACAAGCACAAAGAAATCCCAACCAGGCATTAGCTGTTGCATTTCTACTGTAATTCTGTGTAGCTGGGGCCTCGCCACTTGTCTGCCCCCCCCCACGGTGGGTCATCTGGTTGGCAAAACAGCTCCCCCCACCCCGTGTCCTCCGCCCCGGTCGCAATCACGCTACGCTGCCAGCAACAGCGCAGGACAGGCATCACTGATGCACTTTCCCTGCAGCGGGACGATCTCTCCCCCTCCAAAAACCGACGCATAGGAAGAGCATCACCTGCTGGAAGGGCTGCTAGGTCTGCAGTGGACCTCATCACACCTGCAGCAGCATGGGGGGGGGAGCAGAATGTCCTTACGGGGGTGGTGGGTGTGGCGCCACAGCAAATTGATCGGAGTGTTTTATGCGGCGCTCCCTTAAGTGCACTCTCTCCCCCAAGCCAGAGGCAGGCGACACGGGAACAGCAGGGTCAAATGCAAGCAGGGACTGTGAGGAACCCACGTCAAACTACAGCAAAATATTTCACCCACCCCCACTTTCCCCAAACCCACTATCGCGCACTGCAGCGGTTGGCGAGCAGCTCAGCTGGAGACCGTAATCAGACGAGAGGCACTGGAGTTGCCAGCTAATCCGCAGTGTGGGATAGCTAAAGTCATAGGTAGTCAAAGGGGGGGGCTAGCATGGGGCGTGGCCTACCGCTTTAAAAATTATCCTGCTCTCCATCTGCATTCTCAGTGCAATTACCAGCGCGGCAGGGCGCCGTCCGAAAAAGTGTAGAAAATCGTCACGGTGACGGTGCCCGCTCACTGACAAGGTGTGTGTGTGTGTGTGTGTGTGTGTGAGGGGGGGGGGAGGCGCCGTCTGCACTCCGGCGCCGCGACTCACAAGCAGGGGAATTAAGTGTGTCTTCTGGGAGAGGAGCTGTGGGTTTAACTGGAGCGGCGCCGGGGGTCTCACGACCCAGCGGAGGCAAACCGATACACCAGATCGGCAAACCGCCGGGGACGAGCTTCACGTGGAAAGAGAGGAAGGGGGAAAAAAAAAGAGGAATAATGAAAAGTGGAAACAGTGAGGTACACAATTGGTAACTGCTGGTTAACTGTTTGGATTTAGAAAAAAGGCTGGTTACAGTCCTGGCCTGACAGAGCAATGCTAAAAGAAATTAGGACCTTGATGAGAAGTGAATTTAACACGCACCGACCTCAACAGGGACGGCCAGGAAACGGACTCTGTTCAACGCTGGGCTATTATTTTTCCAACAAACCTTTCACCGAATGAGGCCCCCTTTTTTGCGAGACTGACCGGCGTGCAGTACCCCGGGAGCAGCTCAAGGTGGCGCCGTTCTTTACCTGACCGATGAGCAGGACTCCGGGGGGCTGGTGCAAAAAGTGGCACGGTGCTTGGCAGGTAGGGGTGAGAATTTTCTGGCAGGGAGAGGCGGCATATAAATTATTATTTTTTTTTAAACCACAGATGCTAGACGTGGTCTGCCCCTGCAGCAGATACCTGGGCGGAGCAGCAGTACCTGCATCCTGTCATTCCAGGGAACATGGCAAGGGGGAGCTGGCAAGCTCATTCAGTAGAACAGGACTGAGTGACAGAGACGGACCCAGAGAACTCAAAGGGGTCGAATAGCATGGCCCGACGCATATACAGGGGTGGGTCCCAGGGGCACTGACCCAAGCTGAAAGCTGATTGGCCCCCAGAATGCCCCCTCTCCTGTCACTCATAGCTTCAAAACATATCATTGGCTAATTATACGGTTGGACCATCTGTATGACTTATGCCCCCTTCTATCCCCCCCACCTTGGGAAGAAAAAAACTCTCCCTGTCACTCATAGCTTCAAAACATATCATTGGCTATTATACGGGTTGGACCATCTGTATGACTTATGCCCCCTTCTATCCCCCCCCACCTTGGGAAGAAAAAAAAAAACTCCCAGAATCATCCTGTAGCTATGGTTCACAGCCCTCCACCATTAAGAGGCCAAACTTCACAGCTTTTTATTTTCATGGAAGCCAGAGGCAACAACTGACGGTTTGGGCTGCATTGCATCACTTTCAAACGGATGACTGACAGCGGAAGACCTGGCCTGTACGTTCTGCCGATATTCACCACGATCGGCGGTAAACAAGTTTGTCAGACCATCCCCCCCCCCCCCACCCCGCAAGAAGGAACCGCGCGCTGTTATTATTCCTGAAGCGTTTCTCATCTTTCACTGGAGCTTCCAGTAAAATAAAGTGTTGCGGGTGTGTGGGGTGTGTGTGTGTGCGTGTGTGTGTGTGTGCGGCGGCTCTCCTTTTCCTGGGTACTAAATTAAGTATGACAGAACAAAGACTAATCACCTTCACAGCTACAGCCCTGGCTTCATCTTCGCGCCGGCTTGTGACCCAAGGAGTTTGCTATGGCAACAAACAAAGTCTAATTTATCTATGAGTCACATTTGCATTATATCTGTTGCCGCTGAATATTCATTGCGCTCCCTTTTTTCCGCGTTTTGTTTTACCTGAGATACCCGCAGACTAAAAGCGCCCCGTAAGAGTCGAGATTACATTCTGTCAATTATAAAACTATAGACAAAACGGAATTACGGCTCGCTTGAAGCACGCCCTAAGCCTCGCGGGGATTATGGTGCCATATCAAAGTTGCGTAAATAACCTAGAAAACTTGAGGAGGAACTGGAGGGGAAACCAAGGCGGACCAGAAGTTTGTTATTTCAATCAAATCAATTTCCTTGTGTTTGCCGTCTATTCCATCTAATCTGCGTTAATCTGAGGAGGCTGGCCAAGCAGCCTTCTCATACAATGTGGGTCAAACAGCATCTGTGTTTTGTGAAGGATCTGTCACGTTGCATGGTTCCCCCCCCGTTCCCGAAATGCAACGATGATGCCACCACCTGCCCCAGCCTGGTGGAGTAACCTTGGACACAGACTGTTCGCAAAATTGTGGTGTTAATGGTGCATTCCATTTGCCTTGGGAACCGATTTTCGGGATTCCGAGATTACGTCACATCCACTAAAAACTTGGAAAAACCCAGTCGGATGCGTTCCATTCGCCACAGAAGTAGCAACAGCATGGACCCATGTGAAAAAGCAAGATTTTTTTGCTTAGCCGGACAACTTGTCGGATTTAAGGTACCTCAATTTTAAATGGCAATTCACTTACATTTAGTCCGAACTACCTTAAATCCAACAAAAAATCCGACTAATCATGAAATCCCGTTCTAGCCCGGTTAATTGTTAGCCCATCATTAGCAATATCAGTTGATAACACATTACGCACGGTGCTCTACGTGTAAAACTCCATAGCAACGCGTGGTGTGTGCGGACCGATTTAATGAGCCACAAATAAGCAGAAAGTGCTTAAACAATATAAAAGTACGACTTTCACTTCTGTGGATAAAGGGCGCAGCCATCTTGGATTCTAAACTCGGGATCCTCTGTGCTGCTCCGAGATATTTCTCGGATCTCTGAGAAACGGGGAGCGTGCATGTTGTCACTTCCGGCTTCAAAGTTCGGAATTCGACTCGGAATCCGAAGTTCCGAGGGCAAATGGAACGCACCATAAGACTCAGTTAATTCGACCAACAAGCAGCTATATGCATATATACACACACACACACACATACATATAAATGACACACAACTGACAATTGACAACCAACGACAGCACTGAATAAATTATCTGACAATTTTAAGATTCCAAAAAAGGTGCTTTTTTCTGTGAAAAAAAAATCTAGAACTGCCTCAGGTTGATGACTAAAATCTAGGAGGAGGGGTCCTGGGAAAAATGAGCAGATAAAATGTACCTCTCAGGTAAGCTCAGGTCAGGTCAGGTCCCCCCCCCCCCCCCCCCCGACTCCCTTACCCTCATGCATATTTGTATTTATACCATTTGTTTCTATGGGAAGAACCCTAATTTCAACAATAACAATCTTAACCCCTACCCAGCCCTAAGCACAGTAACAAAACTGTGATTGTAGTGACAGATTCTTATAAAATTGAGTTTCGCCGTGTGTGGGGGGGGGGTGAAATGGTGGTCCCCTCGATGTCAAATGCAACAAGTTTTTTCATATTGTGGGGGGCATTTGGTCCCCACGATGTAATATACACACATGACCCACACAGGCACATGATCACGCTGCTCCCGAGGCGTCGATTCCCCCGCCCCCTTATGCCCCCCGCTGGCATCATGGCCAGCAGCATCTTAAAGTACCACGCTGCCCGTGACCGTGAAGCTCCCTCACTCCTTTCCGCACTGTCCCTGTTCGGAATACGAAGGGCGGAGCGTCCAGGAAATTTAATCTGAAGCCAGGGAGGTAATGCAAAGCATAAAACAAAAGTCGTTGATGCCGATTTAAAAAATAATTACGGAATTAATGAAAGGACAGCTTACACAGGGGGGGCAGGCCATCGCGATAATTCCCATTAATGTTTAATGATGGTAAATTGGCTTCTTTTTAAGATGAATACAAATCAGCTACAGTTGCGGAAGGTAAAAATGGGACTGGATGCACAGCGAGCTTTTCGGCTGGAGTCGCAGCTCTCTGTCTCGCATGGGCTCCTGTTTCCAAGTAAACCATTCAGCAAGCGCCCCCCCCCATCCGAACCCGGTCTTCTGAAGGTCACCTTTAGGCTTTTATAGGACCCTCCATAGCTTGTATTGATGCCCTTGCTTGGAGACGTGTGGCTCGGTGAGTGAGGACGCTGGGCCGGGTGAGCAGAAGGTCGGTGGGTTACAATCCCGAGGTCAGCAGAGTGATTTCAACATTAGGCCCATGATCAATGGCCTTAGCCCCCCAGTTGCTACAGGGACTGGCCGACCCTGCTTTCTCAAATGCATGTTGCTTTTGGATGAAAATGCCTGCTAAATAAAATTTTAAAAAGTGATAGGACAAGCGGCCACACATGAGTGATTCCAGGCTGGGAGCCATGAACAGGGCATATAGAGTCAACCAAGGTCACATGCTTTCAACCTTCCGGTTCTGCACCCGCACGGCCAGTGTCATGCATCTGTGATGGAGAACATCGGCGCTGATCCGGACCAGTCCCGCAACTTGCTAATGAGAGTGTCTTGATGATGTGCTCATCGCACGCATGGTCTCCATGTCTCTAGCCGCACAAACAAGTCGGCAGAAATTTGTAATTCCTAATAACGGCAACAAACGCTTTTAAGCACTTTTCAAACATGCCACTCAAAGCGGCTTTCAGCAGAAAAACACAGAAACAGGAATGACAAACACGGATGACAAAGGCCTAATAAAAAACTGACAAAACAAGGCAAAACAGAGTAGAATTAAGCAATTACACAGACGCCCCAATCAAAATAAAACGACAAAAAGAATCTGTTTACAGATGACTGGACTGCACCACAGATTCAGTGAGAATTATTTACTGAACGGAAAATGTTTGCTAAATCCTCTCCAAGTGAAGTGAACTTTAGCTGCGCCTATGGTTCGGACACTGTTAGAGCAGGAACGATTACCCAGAGGTTAAAAGGCGTGTCAAGGGCCCTGCCGCCCTTCCCCAGGTCCCCGAGGTTCAGCTGACCGTAGGAGTCCCCGTCAACCATCGACAGCGGCAGTCGCAACCTGATTCGACCTTTCACTCGAGTTCACCAATCGCCACTCTGGCTTTCACTTTTAAACCCCACCCCCCTCTCACTTCCCATTGGCCGTATCTCATTCAACGCGGGTGGCCAAGGCCAAACTCAGAGAGACATGGAAAAGAAAAAATGAAAATAAAAAAGCACCCCCCCCCCCCCCAACAAAAGCAATGAAAATTGTTTCTACAGCTTTAGTAAGGAGGTCAAGGTAGTGTTGCCCCTGTTCGGGACCCAAACAACGTAAATGGAAAGGCAGTGAGAAATGGGTTGGCCTTGCATCGCTGAGTACTTACTTAAAGAAAGCAAAGGTGACCAAACGCCTACGTACCCAGACCAAAGGCTGCACGCCATGTTACCACTAGCCTACGCAACCAACACAACATTCGCATTCTAAACACCCTCCGGCAGAACTAAGCCGGGTTTCTCGGCACTTATGTATCACATGACGAGGCGCCTAAAACGTGCTACACTGCCACTTTAAGCGTGGACAGTACTCTCATGTGCCATTTTCCCAGTGTATATAGTCTGCCTGTTCATAGTTTGTCTATCGTGAATTGTTACGCTTTGTTAAGTATGTTAAGTATATTATGTTTTATTGTTTACGTTAATAAATATAGGCATTAGTCTTCTCTCTGTCTCTATACCTTTAGAATATTGATAATTACCCAGGATGTTTTTTTATGCAATACATAAATTATTCCATAACTCTTTAGCAATGACTGTTGAACCTTAAAGAATGTTATTTAATTTCTCTGCGTGTTATAAATGGCTGAGATAACAATAAAGCTTTACTTGACTTGACGAGCCCCGGTTTTAAAGCTATGGCAACGACATTATACCAAAATAAAAGAACATACGAGATCATAATTAACTCCAGGATCATGGGATTTTAAATATAAATAGGTCTTTTAACCCTGGCCCTCTACAATCAGACCTTTTGTACCAAAATCAAGAGAGGTGACCATCATTACTGCGATCAAAGTGGGATTTCCTTGGTTGAAAAGTTCCCCTCATCGATCCATAAAACCCAAACCACACATGGGGGCTTTGAAGTTCCAAGAAAGGCTCTGTGTTATAGACCAAGATCCATTTTTCATGTTAATAAGCTAAAAGCAGCAATACACTGAGTTTAGCTATTTTTTTTTTCTCTTCTGAAACTGCAGAAATGCAGAAAAGCAAGAAAGAAAATATGAAAAGCAAGCAGAAAAATTATTAATTATCAGCAATACCACACAATATGGATTCTTCCATGATTACCTCCAAAAAAGACATAGAAATTTGGTCAGTGCTGTGAAAGTAATGTTCTGTGGAAATAAGTGAAGGCATGGGTGTATACAGGGGCGGGGCCACAGGGGCACGGGTCCCAGCTGAAAGCTGATTGGCCCCCAGACAGCACCTGTCACTCACCAATCAAAACATATCATTGGTTAATGAATAAGGTTGGCCCCTCTGTATAAATTATGCCCCCTCTTATTCCCTTCACCAGAACTGCCCATGTGCAAAGGGAGTGTATGGAAGTTACAAGATATCAGCACCAGGAAATCATCATAGCTGACCCTACCATAAACTGAATATCGACACCTATAACTGAATATGCGAGCAGTACGTAGCCACCGTATTCTGTCATTATAAGCCGTTGCCACTAAACGTCTTTCAAAGCTAAAGCGCCCCCCTCCTCCCCCCCCCCCCATTCTCGTCTTGATATGGAGCCTTAACTTCAATACTGAGACTCGGTCCACAAAGCTCATACTCCGATTACGAGAGACGCGTTCAGCAGACACAAAAGGAGCCGCTAAAAGTGAGCGAGGCTCCTTCTGTAATCCACAGACAGACGAAACAAAACAAAGCCTCAAGACTTAGAGTCAAACAGGAAAATAAAATCGCCATTTAAATTCAGTGGATTCACCAGCAGCATGAAGGCAGGGAGAAGCTGCTGCTTCTCTGCTGTTGTCATATCCCAAGATCATTTAAGATTTCAAGACAATGAAGCAACACGAACACGATTTCATGATCAAGACTGAAAGCCGTAAACACTATTGGCACTGTACTTGACACCAAACCACCAGTAAGTCTAAACTCTTCCTCTTTACTCTAAAATTACAAATATATTTATCGGAAAAGATTTCATGAACCAAACCTAGATGACAAAGAGCAGCTACAATATTTTATTCAAATTATTCCGACTAAAAAAGGATGCCCTATCTCATATAAAAACATTATTTATTCACGACATCCGTTTCTTTATTTAAATTAGTTTCGGGGGGGGGGGGGGGGTGCATAAAGGGAATGCTCGATCTCTCGTATATAAAACAGAACATCGACCAATGTTTCTCAGCAGATCGGTTGGCTACAATAAATACAAATTCCAGCCAGCGCTGCAAAACGTAAGCAGCCGAAAATTACATTTATTCTCCAAAAAACAATTCAAATTAGGTGACTGCACACAATTTTTGGGTCTGCCGGAGCACAAATTAGAGAAATGTTTATTTGTCCACCCAGGAGAGCAATTCGGAAGTAAAGGCCCTCCTTGCCTCCTCGCCAGCAAGGACGCGACTAGCTACACAACAAAAGAACGACAAGGATGAATAGCAGACACAACATGTAGCGTGACGGAGATCTATGGCTGTTGGCATATTGTGACTATATAAGCAGGGCCAGTGTGGGGCTCAGTGGGTTAGACCGTCATGCACACAAATCACGTGGGCAGGAAATCGATCTCACCTTTGGTGAGACCCTAAGCAAGGCCCTTGACCCAAATTGGTCCAGGGTCGGTCTGAATCCGCTTTATAAACTGTACATTGGTTAGAAGCACCTGCTAAATAAACAAATACGTGATTGACTGTCACCACACCACAGTGCACAGCAAGGAAATGTGTCCCCATGAATTCAACCCATATGTGACATCATGACGTAGCAGGGGGCAGATAATTCATAACCCAGGGAGCAGTGTGTGGGGGCGATACCTTGCTCAGGATACCTCACTGGCACCTTGCTGGTTGGGGATTCAAACCAGCAACCTTTGAATCACAAGTGTACTTCCCTAATCATTAGCTCACCACTGCCCACAAAAAGATGGGCAGTGAGTGGCTCAGCGAACTACACCTCTATGCCTTTGATCAGTAGATTGCTGATTCGAGCCCCGGCCTCAGCAGAACAGTCACATGCCCTTAATAAAGTTTCCAGCGGTGGTATGTGGTCTAGGGTGGTTCAGATGCTGATACTGATGTACGGTTAGTATACTGTGTAGATGTTGAGGTCGATGTAGGGCTGGAATACTGCGGGATGGCTTATCTAACGAGGCCTGACTGTACCATCCACAGTTCACGTCAAATCTTTTCGTTCTGACTAAACATTAGCATTCCCATTTTATTCCCCATAACCCTGGAGACAGAGGAATCATTCGAACACAAGACTAAAAACAATAGTAATCAGCACAAAGTACAACATCTATTAAAAGGTGCTGACCCAGAATGCATCCTGGTCCCTTTGTGTTAAGTTAGACTTACAGCCCAGAAAGTAATATAGACAACAGGACAGTGCTGAAGTCCAAATTGGACTTGAGTCCGGGGCCAAAACAGCACTGGCTACAGCTGAAGGCTGACTGGCTCACGCAATGCCCTCTTCGTGCCACTCTTGGATTCAAAACATAACATTGGCTAATGACAAAGTTGCCCCTCTGTATGAATTCTGGCCCCTCTTATGCCCCCCCACCTTGAATAAAAATCCTAGAATTGCCCCTGACCAAAGTCAAATGCAAATACAGTTCCATGGATGGAAGAAACAATTGGGAAGCCTCCCATTTTATATTAAACTCACACGGACATGGGCAGGTCTGCCCCACACGTACAGCCATGAGCTGGTCGGTCCTGGAGTAATGATCAAAAACACAACATGGGGAGGTCAGAGGCGATCCATAAATTATCCCCGAGACAATCACTCCGGCACTGCGCATTATTCCGAAGGGATCGATCCGCTTTTCTGATCTCGGTGCTACACCCTATTCTTCTTGCTTATCAGCAGACTTCTGCCGACGAGGGGTGGTCAATTATTAAAATCAACTTTAAAATTGCCACTTTTGTAAACAAACTGGGTTCTTTGCCATTTATTCTGCCACTTAAACTCTATGAGAGGCAATTTTTCAGTCAGCGGCATTAGCATTTTTTATTATAAAGCATTGCTGTTGTTTTGATTTATTTAGCCGGTCCTATAGATAATTCATTTCGATTCATTAGAATCATGTTTATTTGCTGTAAACGGTTTTATGGTAAGGAGGGCAGATCCGTAGCGAGACATTCGCAGCGAGTAATCTGATGATCTTAACTCTCCCCGGTCGTGGAGCTTGTCTTGTGAGGAAGACACGCGTGCATGCTCTCAGGGTTAGTCCAGCTCGCTAATGGCTCGTAAAACCTTGAATCTCCACCACCACTTGCCCAGAGGCCAGGGAACTTTCCGGAAAGCTTTGCCACAGGGTGGGATGCCTGCCAATTGTAACAACATATTCTCTTCAGTTTACATTAGACTGTTTAACCGATACGCTTATCCTGATTTTTACGGTTTTATACACATGGATATTATCCAAGATTACAATAAGGACTCATCTTAAGAGCGCAGCCCCTGGCATATGAACAGACAGCCCAAGGTTATATATCCACATCTTTAATCAGAATGCCACTAAAAGAGCTAATTATGGGGACATTCTTGATAAAAACAGTACCCCCCTCCTCTTCCCCAGCAACATCTGGGATGAAAGTAACGAGAGTACAGTTCACCAAGTGGATGAAGTTAAACAGCTGAATGCACACATCATATCTTCAGGATAAACATCTGTAGATGTTATAGCGACAGCACAGTGTGACACAGATACATCTCCTTCCTGATGACTACTGAAGTTGCAATGCAAGCTCTGCGGAACAACATATTAAATGTAAACTATGAACGAGCAGAATTATATTCTCTCTCCCCCCCGCCCCCTTCTCCCCCCCCCCCCACCCCCACCGACACACACATCGCAGACAGCCCCAGGTCTTACTCGTTGGTGTCACTCGGCATTGCTGAATTCCAATGCCGCTTAACGGGCCCAAAACCTCGCGCCTCACTGTCAGCCCCCCCAATCCGGCCCAAAAGAATTAATCAGCCTTCATTTCAATTCAGTTCAGGGCCTCTCCGTAAGCAAAAGGATTTCAGGCCCGCACCGCTCCTTGAAGACGGAGTGCTTAATCCACTGAGTAAGCGCGGCTGGAGATCGCTCCTAACTCCAGACGTCGGCTACTTTTCCCGAGAAATACGGTAGCACCTTTTTACGGGAAGACATCTCACTCTCCAGCTACCACGCGTGGCCTTTCAGTAGCCGCCCCTGTCATCTCGTCTTTTGTGTATCGGGATTTTTCTTTTAAAGGATATTTCTATGATATGTTTGCTTACTATGACATGTTTACTTTTACAGGACAGGCGAGACCTTTTATGGCTGCAATAAAAAAGGAAACTGGTCCTTTAAAATAATAAATAAGCCCAGTTCCTACATCTAAGGCGGCGGCAGCAGTGTGTGAGAGTCGAAAGGAAAAGCAGAAACCTGGATGTGTCTATTAATCAGTCTAATACCCCCTAATAAAGTGAGTCGATACCTCTCACTTTTTCTCCCTTCCATATTCAGGCTGTCCACCGCGGCAGTCATAAGAACTCCGCGCGCATCCTTTAATCGATCGATCCGACCTGGTCGCCTCCCATGCCGCCGCTTCCGGAGTGGAACACAGCCGTGGTGCTTCCGAGCCTGGCTTTGGGGGCCCGGGGCCAGGGGGCGACTTATTGAGGGGGGGGTACTTTGTACCTCTGAAGCTCATGCACAAGTTCACGTCCCCACATCTGAAGCTACAATAAATCTACAGTAATAAATGGGAATGCATTAATTTCAACTGTATGTACAACAAATTAGGATTCCTCTCACAAAATTTAGAAATCTACAAACTTAAAAAATAACTAAGTAAATGAATGATCAAGTATATACAGTATGTGATATGAAGTATCGAAAAGTACCACATATAAAACTTAAATTAAAGAAATAATAGCGTAATAATTACAAATCTACTATGAATGACTACAAAATGTGAGGCACCCACCCTCCCCCCCAGTCCCCCGTTCCGCACACGTCGTCGGTTGACGCCACTCCCAGCCTCTCCAGATGATGGCTTCTGAGATGCTGACGGAGCTATGTTTTCAGGAGATGATATGCCCCCCTGCCCACCGCACATTTTTCCAGAGATGAACGCGGGAACTAAGACGGAGAGTAGGTGAGACATCCCCAATGGTTTTCAATCAGACGGCTGATGTCTCTAAGCGGTTCCATTTAGAGCCGTGGTCCTCTAGGGCAGGGGTCCCCAACTCCGGTCCTGGAGGGCTACCGCCCAGTAGGCTTTCTATCATACCCGGCTTCTTATGAGCTACTCCTGCTCTCAGGCAAATACCAGGAACAGGTGTGGCTCATCAGAAGCCAAGTGGGACAGAAAACCTACTGGATAGTAGCTCTCCAGGACCGGAGCTGGGGACCGCTGCCTTAGAGGGTGGCATGTGAGAAGCAGGTGCTCGTCGTCACCACAAGACGGAATTCCAATCAGAACAAAAGCCCTCCGCGACACTTTAACCTAGGCGGCGTCAGTTTCCCTGCTAGCCTTCTCCGATTTCCGTTCGTTAGCTGCCTGCCCATCGCTACAGATGTGAAACAAAAGTGTGATCTGCAGAGGAAAGCATACACTCGAAGTAATTAGTGGTCTCGGTAATAGGACAAGGGCAAGCCAGCCAGCCAGCCACAGATACAGCCTAATTGCTCAGATCCCTGCCGGCCCAGGGATACCAGAGGACATAACGGCTTTGGCAAACACTCATGTCAGCAATGCGGATTTTAGCGTGCGGCATGCAGTCAAGCATCTAGTCCCCTTTCAAAGCATTTCCTTTTTTTTTTTTTTTTGTTTTCCAAGGCGTACCCTTAGAGAGGTGTGCACAAAAACAACATATTCTTGTGATTCAGACATGCCCCAGGGTAATTACAGCATAACTGTCATTTTGTCCGTGAAATCCACAGACGGTGCCAGTGGGAACCTCAAATGTCGAGGCCGTTCGCTTCTGATCCAAGTGGCCTCGAGGATCAGGCTTCGGCTGCAGCGCCACCCGGTGACAGGACAGCAAGGCTCCAGCTGCTCGTTATAGATGAACGCCAGTCCCTTCCCGTTGGGAATATTTGTAAGGAACAGACCGTGGGCAGGTGTCAGTGGATTCGCCTAATGGGAAACAACCTGGTGTAGCTCTGAAGCACCTCAACTTACGAGACGATGCTTTGTTTGTATTGCACAGTAGCCTTATAGCACTGCAATCATGTTCATTCTTAAGAATTGGAGGGAAGCTTGATAGAAAAGCTTTCCCATTTACATAAGGTCACCGGAAGGTCATATGACTCGACAGTGAGCAGAATGTTTAAGTCAGACTCTTTAAACACACAGGATCCTCGCAATGCTGCGTGTTCACATGATTCGTAGCTTCAAACAAACATACATTTTCACACCTGACAGCGGAGTTTCTCAGGCAGCATTCCCAGCTGCTTTCCAAGTTATCAGCCCAGGCCTTGGATAATCTCCCAGACGTCGGAGAAGGACTTACCTGGGGAGGGAACAGAAACAAATGAGTTTGGTTAAAAACCGTTAAACAAGGACACAGACTCATTTTCTGTCACTGATTTCAGACGCCGTGAATCATGGCTCAAAGTGAGAGCAGACGCAGAAGCTCATGTGGAGATGACAGGGCAAGGATATGGGCAGCAGGGGTGGGGAGAGTGACAGAGGTTGCCCTGACATTAGGCATGAAAATGCTGACCCCCAGCTAGGGCGTTGAGATGGGATTACCCAGCGCAGCCAATCTGACCTGGAAGGCATAACTAAATGCGAATTTCCAAACCGCGTGCAAAATCGCAATAAGACACCAAACATTTCATTTTTTTTTGCATAATATTAAACGCCGAATGCTTAATAATTTATCATCAACATACTTCTTGAAATTAAACCCTTTTTTTTGTTTAAGCTGGGGAGGGGGGGCTGTCTTGAAGGATGAGCATGAAGTTCTGGTGCTTTATAATGACAAACACCCAGGGATTGCAATTAGGGGGCTCACATAATCTTGTTTTATTAGGCAGACGTGATGGTAATGACTAGTGCCTCACGCAGGTAATTGCGATACCAGTTAACCCAACGACGTTCAGGAAGACGACGCCACCATTTTTTTTTTGGGGGGGGGGGGGGGGATACTTTTAATCAAGGCAGCAATCATAGCAGTTCACCCATGGCATAAAAAGCCTGCCGTTAAATCTCTGTCAGCGCAAGGGGAGAACAAGCCAAAGGAGAGCCGATTCGAGGCCACGTTGACAAGAAATGGAAAAGTGGCGAAGGGAGGGCGATTTTCCAAAAGGAGCAGATTCAATGACCTATAGCCATCTGCATCCCATCAGACGCCATGGGCTGATAGTGTCTCATGCCGTGCATAAAGAGGCACTCAGCCTCAAACATCACGACTCCATGTCCACGTCTCCCAAGGGAGGGTGTTCTTTTCAAGACTCCCATTTGCCTAATTGACTTTTATGTCAGAAAGCTCAATTCACATAACATGACTTCCTGTAAGTCCAGAATGACAATTGGTCATGTTTGACTGCCAGTTTGTCCATCGTGGAATTAATTTCTTAGAACTATCTGTCCAGGACATCCGTAGCTGAAAGTTTAATGATAAAGGGGGAGAATCACTTCTTTTTGTAATCTAAAAATTAAGTCTTATCTACCAGTAAGAAAAAAAAAATCTAACCTGCTGTTCATCTCGTTTAGCATAAACAAGATGAAATTTACAGGAAAAAGGCCAGTACCATACAAACGTATGATTTTCCTGTAAATGTTTAAAAAAATAATAATCTCCACTGAATGTAAGCAAATGTTGCTATTCACATTCAATAATCATGTTAAAAATGGTCACCTTAAACGTTTGTCAGTACAAGGCAACTGTAAAGTACGTAGGTAGATGTCAGTTACTTGGTTGAAAACAATATTTTCTTTAAAGTCTTTCTTCCATAGTGCCATAGGAAAGGAAGAGGAGGAATAAAATGCCTGGGTTTTAAGCTGTTTATCCCACAGAGGAGGTATGATCCGTACTGCTTCGACTGAGCAGCACCTTTCCAGTTCTCTGTAAGCGTTTGCTTCTGAACCGTGAATTTTACCTGGAGGTAGATCGCTTGATTCCAAAGCGCGTTTTCAGTTTACTGCCACTGAGAGCTGGAAAGGGGCGGCTGAAGTGTGTGCCTGGCAGGCCGGAAGTCACCGCAATCACCATACTCGCCAGTGACAGGCAGCCCTACTCGTTTAACCTCAATCCTCCTTTGTCAGAATTCTGGTGCTAATTAACACACATTCCAGAATTTCCAAAACAAATCCGGAACTCTGGGTGTCGTGGAAACCGGGGTACTTGTCAGGCCATACGGAGCCTGTAATCAAAGTGTAAGATGCTGAGAGTGAGGCTGGATGATCGTGTTGTCTGTTCACAGCTTCTCGCTGCTTGACTAATGTCATGCACCAATTCCCCCCCCCCCACACACACACACACACAACAGTTCCTGAATATGTATTTTCAAAAGGTACCCCCCTTCCTTCCTTTCAGGCATTAACAGATTATGCAATACACATTCAACTGCATAGTCAGGAATATTATCAACATTAATTCTACAAGTAAAACCATCTTAACACGTATATACACCAGAAAACACTACAGAAACATACCTGTTATGGGCCAACAGAGTTAATTTCTAATGTCTTACAATCTCAATGTGAATCTATTCAATATTCAAGTATGGCAGTATTATAACACAATTTCTCAATAAAGCTGAACTCCCCCAAGAACACAACTGTGGTGTTACAGAAGTGAGAGTGTTTAAATATACAGAATCAACGTCGGTAATAGCGTTAACTCAGCTCTATTCAGTCACAAATGAGACTTGCCCGCGACTACACCGAATGTAAATACTGATGACATTAAACGAGCCATTATCCTATCAAAACCGAAACACAATGCACATATTTGCTGGGCGTCTTCCAGCTGTGTGTTTTTATTGACGTTTATTTTGGTTTTTGTCTTGAAAATGAGGGAAAAGGCCCCTTTTCACCCACGAAGGGATGAATATACCGGAATGTAAGATGGCGGTGAGGCACCAGCGGTATTACGGAGCACTAGACCGAGCCCGGAACTCACAGATGACCCATGTGAATTCATCCAACTGAATAAAACTGTCACTAAGCGAGACTGGGGGGTTCCATTGCGAGAAATGGCCTTTACGAGACCAAAATACCCCAGCCGACTCTGGCCACAATCCGAGCTGACAATGGGAGAAGCTCACGTTTGAGTGCAAGAAATCCATTTGATGACTATAAAGCAGACAAGCATCTAGCATTAAGTCACCTGACTGTTACAGCGGGTAACTTTGGCAGACTCCATTTTCCACAATAACCAGTTAATAATATAACAACGATGAACCTTCACAGTTTACTCAAGACCAATACTGTATGTGAAACGAAACAGTCACATCACATTTAGGTTTTCTGACAGCACAGACACTTAGCCAAGCAGATTGGTGGCTAACCTTTTTGCCTGTTTGAGCCCCAGGAGGGATTATGATGTTGTACCTTAGACTGTGTAATTTAAGACCATTTTTTTTTGCTATGCAAATGTTAAAAGATATTAGAAAATCCTCCATTTAGTGTGTGTTCTTTGTAGCAATTTCCTTGTTTTCGTAGTTTCTGTTAATTTTAAATGCAGTTCTATGTCTGGAATTATAAACAAAGGTAAAGTTAAAGATTAAAATAGCGTAACGATTTACTCTTGATTCACCTGGCTGGCACTACACGTGTGCTTACAGAAAATTAATCAACACCGTTCTGACCAATTAGAGTTGAGAATTCAACAGTGCCGTGGTGTACATTAGGTTAAATTGCCTATTACTACAATCATACAGGTTCACCTCCTGAAAACAAATTCACCTGTTTCCAGATTTGGTTGATAAGAAGCCCCACCCACAAGTTAATAAGCCAGTCACGTGCCCTGGGGCGAAGCTGTCGCTGGTGACCCTGCGGGGGCCAGCCCTTTCGGCGGCGGCAGGCGGGAGAGCCGCCCTTTGATTCCTGCGTGAGAACATCTCTTTCGGGTGAGGAGGCTTCCTGATCTGCCAGCTGAGGAGCATTTCTGGCTTTGCATTCGCCGGCGGGCTTCATGTCAAGCGAGGTGACAAAAATAAGGAACACCGGGGTCCTAAAACAGATAAAAGTTTGTCTTATGGTCTCAGGGAAGCTGCCCTGGAGGCCACAGAAATTTAACAAAGGCAGGGAGTTGTGGGAAGGGGGGGGGGGAGTTGTATGGGTCCATCCTCATGTGCACCACTGGTTATAAATTCCAGCATGTCTCACTAACACATTGCATTTCATTTTTGATCATTTATGCTAGCAAAATAAATATGCCAATAAAAAAATTGGCAGGACATACACTACCAGTTTACGGTTTTTGCACATCACAGGGTTTTTTACACCGCTTTTCAGTGTACTTTATAGACTGCTAATTTTTTATTCTTGTCTTGCACTGGAAAGGTGAGTGAACAAATGAAAATAAAAGTCAAATAAAACAAGTTTCCTTTACAACATGGATAGAGCGTACACTTGTCTGACATCTTATTCACTGGTTGTGTGGTGATGGCATAGTTAAATTCTAGGCTGTCCTTTAACTTTAAATGCACTGGTTAACTGTTTCATCCCCCTGAAAGAGCAGTATTTAATGTCCCCCGTGGAAAGAATGCCGTCAAATTTGCTCTGCTGTTATTACTGCTAGAGGAGGTTACTTTGATGAATGAAAGGTATGACATTTCCTTGCCAATAAAGGTATTCAAATGGTGAACATGGTGTAAATGTATTTGTTAGCAAAGAATATTGAGTGTATTTTTAGTAAATGTTAAGTGAGTGACATGAAAACGTAGAAAATGTAGTACACTTGACTGGTAGTGTAAATGATGCATTTGTTCACAAAACCCGAAAATGACCCCCCCCCCCCCCAATGGGAAATTAATGTTATCACTACCTATGACCCCTGCAGACGGACGGCCATATGCTCCAGGAATGACCATCGCTTACCGATAGTTAGGGGGAAAAAAAACATGACCGATGTTTGCTTTTAATAGCTAGTTATCCTCCACCAACTACATCATTTGATAATGAGTGAAACAGGACAGCCAAACTGGGTAAGGTGCACCATTAGGGGCTAACGATGGTTGCAGGGTTTTCGGAGAGCTTTTGACGTTAACTGTCCAAGACACCGGTTGGTGACAGTAAGTAAAATGAGACACACAACGCACCACGGCATAGAATGTACCGGACCTTTTTCCCCGGAACATCTTCAGCCCAAATATAGAAATTAATCCCTGTAGGTCACATGCGAAATCCTGCCTGACAACAGATCTCCACCCTGCTGACCTCTCCGACATCCCTGGGGCCTTGTCCAAATTTACCTGTCACTTCTGGCAGAGGTCTGACATGCGAGTATGGGAGGTGGGCAATCGAGGGGGGCAGGGATCAAAGATCTGTTAACAGCAGGCACGATTCGCCCCGCCGACTTATCGCAAACAGGCAGGTCTCACTCCCTGTGAGCCAGACGGCCCCGCGGCCCCCACAAATACTCCCACCGCACTCTGTTCTGACTGGTCACTACACTCTGGCCACCAGAGGGGGCACTGTGTGTCGTTTCCCTTCAGGGCAATCAACGACGGCATCACCCTGCGGCAGCACGCTACAAGTTGACCTCTCCCTGCTTTGTGTATGTGTGTTTTGTCCTAGAGTGTCTTCTCTTATATTGCACTATTGTTTGTCCAATTCCCCAAAAACCTTAACAAGAATTTCATGTGTACCAACCTTCAACTTAGAAATCTAAAGTCACTGAAGCAACACATATTTAATAAATGGAGATAAAGAAAAAACTGACTTAGACATGCGTCGCCTATTTGCCCATAGTGCTTCTGTAAACTCGATGCATCCTCGATAATGTTTTTGTGCACATCCATATTTACCTGTCAATTTTGCGTAACTCAAGAGCTACCTGTACACATTTACGATTGAAAATGCATAAATAATAATAATAAAAAAAAAAAGATTAAAGTGAAATTCAGAGCTTCAGTGTGGGTCGTTAACTCACCGTTAAGTAAGCTGGGATGAATTACCAGGCCTGACTGACGAGTGCGCTGCCCCCACCCTTAATGACCACTGACAAATTCAGAACCATCTTCTGCATGTTGCTAATACCTGACAATATGAGAATGGATGGCACTTATTTAGAAGTGGCAATTCTTGGATATTTAAGGAGGCAGGGGGCATAAGAGGACCCATAATTTATACAGGGGGGCCAACCTTATCATTAGCCAATGACACATTTTGAATCAGTGAGTGACAGGGAAGTGGGCACTTCAGGGGCCAATCAGCTTTCAGTTGGGGGCAGTGCCCCTGTGAAACCGCCTCTGTAGACACCCATGATAATAATGTGCTTATTTATATTCCAGTTGTTGGAATTTTTACGTAATTAGGATCCCATGGACTTGCCCACACCAGCCTTAACACGCAGGAGTTTGGAAAATCCCGTTATCTGCACAACGCATGTTCTGGGGGCCCAGTTCCGAACTCAATTCCCAATCAATATCAACCCCTCCTCCCACCAAAGTCAAGTCAGACCTCCTGTCAGCGGTGCTAGGAGGCAGGGAGATTTAATTATCTGGGCTCATGCGCTTGTACTCACAAAAGCTCGGATCAGGTCGGGATTTACTGAGTGATCAACACTTTCCGGCTTCCCTGCTGATCGATCGCCTCCTTCACTGCTGCTGCACTCCAGCATTCCGGTCCCAGCTGGTCAAACATCTTAGATGGCCTATAACTCCATGTAAGCGGCATGCGATAGTGTCACTGTCAGGCACAAGCTAGACGAACCTTAGTTTTCTGGGGTAGCGTGAAGCCCGGCATGGATGTCTTACCTGGGAATTACAATTCATGACAGGGGAAGTCGCTTCTTCCATAAAACACACACTAAAAATGTATAAGGAGATGGAATGGTTCGAAACAGACATTTGACTATTCCATCAAGCTTTCTTGAAAAGTTGATGGTCGCGCTAAAGAGAATTTTGTTTTTGAACACAACTCAGCCCTTGATGCCCATGTTCTGACAAATAAAATGTTGTTTACTTTGCAGGATTATGCCAACAGCCACACTGGACTGAAATCAAATGCACGCATACAAGAAAAAGACAAAAAATTAGCTGAAGAGTGCTACAAGCTAAGGGCTGGATCTCTACGGCGCACGAATAAACATTATAACACGTAAATAAAACACACAAGGCCGACTTCTCCACTGTGAGAGACAGGCTGAATTAATCCATGAGATGTGACGGTCTTACATGTCATACAACTTGTCAGGCTAACATATGACATTTTGCAGCGAGTGGCCTGGCCTTTAGCTATATCAGGATAACTGGCTAACCCAGGCTGTGGTTTAACACAAGGCCTCTACGCCCTTTCGAAGTGCCAAAGAGCTTCAGTTTCTGTTACCCAGGGAGCAGGAAGAAGATCGATGAGGGTTGGTTTTAAGGACGCCCCTCCCCGCCCTCACACGGCACAGTGCCACCTCACTACAGAGGCGTTAAGTGACGTCTCGCACATACAGCGCTAAGGCTGTGTTAAAGGGAGAACACCAGTGTTCTGCGTAAGTACACATACGCTGTATGTACAGCTTAGAATGCATAACGCTGTGCATATACTATTGTGTATATACTATTGTGAATATACTATTAGTGTCTGTCGAATTCAGTGCTATTAGATTCATAGTTTCATAAGACATTGTAAAGTGCACATAATTACGAGGAGCCCAAACTTCACAACAACCAGCTTTTCTACTTGTTCCAGGGTCAATTCTTTAATTTATACAGAGGGAGCACGCTTATCATTGACTAATGATATATTGTGAATACGTGAGTGACAGGAGAGTGGGCACTCAGGGGACCAATCAGCATTCAGCGGGGAGTCGGTGTCCCTGTAGCCCCACCCATGACATGTGCCCAGGCCTCTGGAATTTCCCAGTTGAGGACCTTGGCTCGTGTCCGATTAATGGACCTGGTCATACTCCAATCCAACCACAATAACATCCCCTCACTTCTACTGATAACCCACTCAGGCTATTTTGATTGGGATGCAGGCACTGTGGATGTTTTTAACAAAGACAACTGACCCCTGTGAAAGTGTTCTTCTGAGGCAGGAGTACGAGAATCTGCTCGAGAGGGAGCCAGTTGCATTAACAGCTGCCACGTTTCACGGGAGGGTGAGAGCTTGGATAAGAAGCATCTGAAGAGTGCGTGTTTGTGTGTGTTGGGGGGGGGGGGGGGGTATATGCACAGATATAAGATAGGACATCACGTTCTGCCACATCAACACTATTTACTTAAAGGAGAAGAAAGCTGTCTAATGAAAGCTAATGGGATTACATTGCAAATCCAACACAACCCGAGAAGTTTACCTATTCCAAGGTACCTTCAGGCTAACGATTTTGTTGTTGAGGGTTTACAAGCACGTGATCAAACACATGACCCAGCCGATGGTGATCTGGATCCGGACCCCGCATTTTTCCATATAACCGAGCTTCACAAGGGAATTACATCATGCGTGTTTAAGCGGCCCAGCCTTTTGCTCGGATTCCAGTCCAGGACTCCCATGAGTCAACTGCGTTATGAATTTATTCAATACAAACAGCTTATCATCCGTCGAAAAAAAAAAGATCAAATATTAATTTTACAAGAAAAAAAAACCCTACAAGAATTACCAAAGTTAATACTATTATTATTTGGGGGCTATTATTTATTAATGACAATCTCCGAGTGGCTGTCAATTATTAACAGAATCTTTTATCCGTCTAAACACGCGTTCAGGTTAAGCACCTGCCAGAGGTTTACAACATCGATTATCACCTGGGACTGAAGCACGCGCATGGTAATAAGGTCACGTCTTCATCCCTCACGCTGTCACAGTAAAAATCAGGAGTAAATGAACAGATAACCCCAGCAGCGATCGCACGAGAACGGCACGCCCACGTGCACATGAGCGTGTTACGCACGCGCAGCTGACTGCCACTCAACGGGCAACTCGTGCGAGGAGCGGTGATGGTAAGCGCGAAACCGCCGACAGCCCCAATAAAACATAGACAGAATAGTAGACAGGTACGTGCAAATGACAACAACTCCACCCAGTGTAAATAAATAAATAAACTTATAAACTTAATAAATAAATTCTAATAACGAGCAACGGCTGAGAAATCCGATTAATCTGGAAACCGCGCGGGGCACCAGCTACATGTGGACTCGTTAACAGGAAGGGGGCGCCACCTTTGTATCGGCGTAGTCACCCCCCCACCTAAATGCGACGGAGGGTCAAGCTCTCTGCTACCTGAACCTTTTTACCGTCACAAGCTGCCAGTGACGAACTCAGCCTCTCAGGCTAATTAACACTTTTAAGCTTCCCCCAGGTAAGACGGAGGATCGCCGAGGCAGCGCACGCAAACAAACGCGCAGCGAACAGCTGGCACCGTCTTCCTTTTGCAACAGAAGAGATCTCGGGCGGCCGACCTGCGCCGGCGCCAAATACGGCAATATGTTCGCTGTCAGTGCGCGGGACGCGGGATCGCAGGGAGAACGGCCCCGGAGCCGCCCCCTCGGCTGACAAGCGTCAGGTGGCTACTTTGTCTTTATTCCGGAGGAAATAAAATAAATTAAAGAACTCCGTTTCGCAGTGTGGCTGCCAGGAGAAGGACCGTCTCTGTTCCATGCTCAGCTCTGACATAGTGGGGGTTTCCCTCCCGAAATGCTTCTCTTCCTTGCACATCTGACTGCTATAACAGTGTTTTTGGACAAGAGTGAAATGGCAAAAGGAACTGTGGTTCCAAGGTGGGGGGGGGGCAGTGCTTATACTCTGACGTCTCCCCCAATTTAAACTAGTGGCTATCACATGCATTCAGAGGACCAGGTGAAGCATCCATTTTGTGGAAGGTCTCAGAAGCATGTGATCATCCGACATGTGGTCATATAGCCTTGATACTGGTAAATAGGAGGCTGGTTTTCAGAAAACGCAGAGGAACCCCAGCCCCCCCAGAGATGAAGGAGTAAAAGGGATTCATAATATGATCTAGATAGAGCCAAAGGGGAAACCGTCTCCTTCCACTCACTTAGCCCCCACCTCCCCGAGCCTGTCAGGGGGTTGAAACAGGTTAAGCTGGGTGACGTGTAGCACCGTACCTCCCACTGTCAGCTGTCTCCTTGACAGCGGGCATATCCCGAGGTACTGAGAGCACCCGAAAACCAACCCCCTCTCACCCGTAACATTCTGGATCCCTGTCAGCAAGCATCTCATCATCCGTCGATATTTACAAAGACAGCGCTCTTGGAAGGGCTTGCTGGGTCAAAGGACGGTGGAAACCCAGAATTCCCCACCTTCGTGAACACCCTCTAATCTCAGCCAATTACATTCTTGCTTCTTCACCGCCACCCCCCCCCCCCCACCCCCACCCCACATAAGAAAAAATCCAAAAGATGATGGAAGCTTGATTAAAACCATTTATCACTCTGATTTTGGCTGAAAGATTCGGCTGGTAATTAACGTCTCCGTTCCGTTATCTCTCCTGTTCGTTTCGACTGGATAAAGGTGACTTTCTCCGGGGGGGGGGGGGGGGTGGGGGGGTGGGAGGATGTCTGTGCCTATAGGGAGGTGGATGGGTGCAGAGAGCCAGGGAAGGCAGAATAACCTCACCTCCACCCTTCATCGCACACAGCATTGATGGTTCTGGTTCATCATCTGACGATGACCTCGTTCAGAGGATCACAGAGCCACAAGCATGCCCCCTCAGCCTCGCTACCACCCGGAAAAATTTATTATGATTGCCAAAACAAGCATTACAGTAACACTATCTCCACTACCCTATCTAGACGGGGCATCTATATCTGTAGAGATTTATCTCGACACACATCTTTTTATCGGTCTTCCTTTATTCTTTATATCCTTATACCCTTCCTGCACGCTATCTATCTTACCCCTAGAGCACGGTATCGTTTACGTCACCGCAAGACAAACAAAAGCTGTCCGAAATTACAGGGAGCACATCACAGCATAACGGGCAGGGTCTGGCATGGGAAATAAATAGCCGGATCAGACTGGCCCGTTGGAAACGGTGCCCTTGTTCTGAGTAGGATTTGAGGTGAAAGATCGACCACGGCGTGAGTGTGGCTTTTTTGGATCTCTTGGCGACCGATCGATATTCCTGTGGAGGACACGGATAGATGAGGCGCTAAGGAGGAGATGGAGGAAGAGGGGGATACCCCCCCCCCACTCACTCACCCCTGGAAGCCTGACGAGGTGCAGAGCTGCAGGAGAGTATACAAGGATGGGATGAGGGTGGTCCCGGCTGAAAGCTGATTAGCTCTCCTAGTGCCCCAGCCCTGTCACTCACCAATTCAAAACATATTATTGGCTAATGATAAGGTTGGCCCGTCTGTATGAAGGTTGGCACGTCTAGAATGACAGTGCAAGGAGACAGAATAAGAGGAGGCAGTATGGCCTACTGCCTCGGGACATTGCATGCATCCAAGAAGGCTAATGAAGGAGCTAACAAAGCGCTTACCAACACAACACAGACTGTAGCATGTCACCAGAACCGGCATTTTCAAATAAGATGAATGGTCAGCCCTCAAAGCTAACAAGATGCATAAGAGCACCATAAAGCAGAGGTACCCAATCTTGTCCAGAAAGGGCGGTTGGATATGCAGGTTTTTGCGGCAACTCCCTAATTAGACTGATTAGAGGACTGATTGTATGAGGAGTCCTCACACCTGGGCTTGAAGAGCTGAGCTAAAGGTTATCCCCAAAACCAGCATACATACTGGCCCTTTGCAGATAAAATTGCCCGCCCTTAGTCTAAACTTATTCAGGAGCCTACTGCAAAAAATTTGAACGGGGAGTTTGTTAATCACGCTTTCATTCCACAGAGCAAAAGGTTCAGCTTCTAAAAGCAACGGGGGTGGGGTGGGGGGCATCGGAACTTCTTTCTGCATCAGTCTGAAGCCCATTTCAAACTGGCTTTTATCCAAACAGACTCCCTGAGTTTATAATTTAACCATTTACACTGCAAGACATTTATTACCACATTTTGGGTTAAATATCTTGCTTAAGGGCACAATAGCAATTTCTGACCAAGCCCTCGTGGTGATAAATCCCACTCCCACCACAACACCGCCGTTTTCCCGGTTTACGGCACAGTGGCGGCTCCTTTATAACACTTTAACTATTTTAATCTGTCAGCAACACCTGCAGTCAGTCATTTCACGTTTTTGATATTCATTTCACAATAATTTCAGTGCCACTTTGCTACCAGGCCGCTTCACATCGGCGACTGCCTCACAAAGTCCGATATCATCGTCGCGTTGATTCCGTTGAACTGTCCTTTCAAGGCGAACTACAAAACATACCAGCTTCCTCACATCGGTGTTTCGCAAAAATTGCATTTCGCAGACTAACAAAAACCTTTTAACATTGAGTGATGGGAAATTGGACCGTTATGTTGCGATTAGCTCGGCCTTTATTGGTTTCAATATTAATTATTAATTGTTAAAATAATAATTTAGATTAGATTAACTTTATTGATCCCTGGGGGAAATTTCTTGCTTACAGCTGTAGCAAACACATGGTGTTCAATATACGTCCAATTTAAAAAATGGATACATATTACATGCATGTGCATGATATACGCACATATTAATAAATCCAGTTTATTTTCCAGTTTAGTTTATTGCAGGCAAGATCCTGGAACTTGTTTCCCTGAGGCGGCGAGGCTCACACCTCCCCCAGTTATGCACTCCACCGCCCGCCTGCCCACCCCCTTTGTTTATTTAACCTTTGGGAAGTCCTCATTATCTGCCTCACTCCAGAGACCATATTGGATTGTCAAGAGAGCGCTGAATTAACAGCGAGAGCATGTCCAAAGTCTTGAGCAGGGATCATGTTGGTCAGTGTGCTCGCTGTAATTACTTCATAGGCAGGAACTGGTTTTCTTAAGTGATTCATCGTGCCAAACCGTGCCGCCCACCTCCCCCAGTGCCAACCCCACGAACCCCTTAGTCAACCTCTCAGCATGGGGAAAAAAGTTTTAATCCGGCATTATACCTGTACTCCAAAGGTGGGTAACGCTTTGAAGGTGGTCTTGCTTCCCGCACTCGGCACACTAATGGATTAATGGACTCCAGTCAGCCGTATATCCAGAGTTCATGTATTTTATTTATTTATTTTTTTAATGAGTTAGTGAAGTAGAAAGGGAGGAAAAAGGAAATCTAAAATAAAAAAAAAAAACACCCACGCACATCCATTTTGGACATGGATGGAGCACACAAGTGTGTAATTAAGTAAGTAATTAATTAGGCATGACGACCAAAAAAAATAAAGATGTCGGCGAGCAATGGCGTCCTCGGGCAGGGTCCGCTTTGAATGGGGAGGGCAGATCCGCAGCTGGGCGCCATAGGAAACCGGCGCGTTCGGCTTAACGATCGCTCCAAGGAGTAGGCGCCACCAACACCGATCCGCGGCTGCGCAGCAGTCATGACGGTGGCTGTCACCTCGGCCCCCTTCACTCCACCACCTGGCTGCCCCACGCCTGATCAAAGGTGTCAAAGCGCCAGCACTGGTCAGGCCGAGGCTTGCCAGTGACGACAGTGAGCCCCCGCAAGCAGGGAGGACCAATCCCTCATAAACAGACAGCCCGGTAGCTTGGAGGCAGGTAATGAATCCCAGCAATGGGAGGGGGAGAGAGAAAGAAAAATAAATAAATAAAAAATCGGGCAGTGACACGGACGCCCAGGAGCACAGTGTTTCAGGGGAAGGACCCGTCGTGGGGCTACAGGCAGAGAGCCAGGGAGAGGGGTACAAGATGGCTGAAATGGGCCCCGAAGCACTAATTGACAGGTGGATCTTGCAGGATGTGGTCGTCACTGCTGGCATCGCTTCCCGTGGCCCCCAGTTCGCATCTAGTAATTGGGCAGCGGTGGCCTGTGCACTTTTCCCCGACACTGGCTCTCCTCTGCCTCACTCTCCCTCTCTCTCCTGCTCCCTCACAGGAGTGCGCCTGACAGTTGCTGGAGAGATCGTGGGAGTAAGCAGCGCCCCGAACGATCTCCGCCGACAAGCGGGCCCTTCATTTAGCCGCTCTATAAATACCTCCGGCGAGGATCCCAGCGCGGTCTGATTACGCTTTTACAAGCCGCGCTTTTCCGTCAGCATCTGCGTGCCGCTATGAGCCACGAGAAACAGGAGCGACTGTGCGGAGAAACGGCACTGTGACATGCTAAAGTTACACGAGCGACAAGCCGAGCTTAGCGCACTCAGAGCAGCACTGTGTTCGGGGTCTTTTTGGGGCCGTTTCCTCACATGTAGTGAGTAGTTAAAACACTGACAATAGAACCTTCATCACACTGACAACTGCAATTAGCAATCACAAATTATTTATTTTTTATGATGCCACAGTGTATCCACAAGTTTATTTTCTTGCAACACTCGTTCCCGGTCAACCAGCTTTTTTTAATGGCGGAATTGATTATGTTATTATACAGAACGGGCCACTTTTCACCATTGCGCTACGAGGCTCCGTGAGCACAGATTGCTTATTTTTCCATTTTGCACATGTCCAGTTCTGATTTGCATTTAGAGGAGGAATCGGAGAAGATGAGTGATGAATATTTCAGGCCCTTACAGGAGCGCTCGCCCACTCCAAATGCTCTTTGTTCGGAAGAGAAAGCACAAACATCCCTCCTGTAGCGTCTGAGCACGCCTTCATAGACCAACTAACCCCCCCCATCCCCCCATGTGATTTTACATTTCCCTTTCCTCTGCATTACCAAAGCCCTCATCCCCACTCAGGGCAGTGAGGTAATGCATTCAAGCCATCTTCACTGTTGTTTAATGGCCTCCAGCCAAGTGACAAACAGGAATTTGCTTTTCCCCAGTCTATCAAACTTTAAAGCATTCCCCGTTTAATTTGCAGCGAGGAATGATTCCCCAATTGCCCCGAACCTCCGTTAATGAGACCAAAGTGTATTCTAGGAGGTATCTTTCATTACTATTATTGATGTTTCCTGAAGTGCAGGAGGACCTTCAGACAAGGCTGTCCATCACGGAGAAGGACCGACGTCCACTGAGCAGAAAACACCCCCCTCGCATTCCATCAATCAGAAATCTTCATGCTCTCTCCCCCACAGCTGTCGCAACTCACCAGGAAGTGCCATACGCCTCTCTAGCATTTTGGGGAGTGCTTACGAGTGCCAAGCCCATCCAGACAGAGGAGCTGGGTATCGACTTGTCCGCCGGTCCATGGTCATTACCGCTCGCTCTCTTCGCTTATCCGAGAAGCTCGGCCCATTACTCCTCCCGCTGGCCGGCTCTCTCTGCTCGCCGAAATGTCACGCCTGCCTTGCGGAAAGCATCGCGGTCCCATCACGGGAACGTGCCCTTTCTGTCACGTGCTCCGTGAGAAATATGTCTCCCGCTTTTTTTATTTTTTAAAAGTATACAGCATAAAGCCAGTACAGCTGACCCATAAATTAAAGATGGCCGCCGTTAAGTTTGACTGAAGCGGCCGCTTCCCCCCCACATGCCAGCAACTATGGAGGAAATCCGTCACCTGGGTCCCATGGTCGTACACTCCAAACCGCGCTGACGGCACACGGCCATTAGGGGCTCAAGTGAGCTGCTGTCGGAGTGCCTCATGCAAAATCATCTTCAAAGACAGAACCTACTGTACCGGTTAAAGTACAAAGTCCCCTGACATCTGAGGGATCCTGCTGTTGAACCCTTTGTGATTAATTTAAAACAGCTACATTATAAATATCCCACTGTGTATAAAAACACAAACCATCTTAAAAACATGTGTTAAGTGTCTAGCAAAGACTGGCTAATATAATGAGCCTTCAAATTGGAGTTAAACACCGCAACACCATCAGGGTACCATTTTAAAATATCACAACTTGGAAACCCAGGACGCACTGGGAACATCTAGGGATCCCCCAGGAGAAGCTGGAGTCTGAGGCCTTGAGAGAGAGGTCTGACCAGACCTGCCGTCTTCAAGACCAGCAGCAGCAGTGTGAAGATGATGACTATGATGACAACCTGTACCAAAATATAAAATACTTAAAAACTTCTGTAATTCATCCTTGCCATTACATACGCACAAGTGGAACAGACAGGGATGAGATCGCTTTTGTTTGGTAAGGAGTCGGCCTAGCAGGCCACTTTCTGCAGTGAAACGCGCTTGTATGACGAACAAGAAGGCTCCAGCGGAGAGAGAGCCCTGAAGACTGAGATTGAGGGCCATGTCGAGGATATTACCAGCTTTTCTATTTAACTTCCACAATCTCCCCCATTCAGAGCAATATCCTGTTCTCTCATATACAATGATCGCTATTGTGCCGTTCCACTGCGAACAAATGGTTTCTTTCAAACCAAATGGGCGCACTCGATTTTTCTTCCCTTGTATCTTTTTTTGTTCCTTTAAATCCATTCAATACCAAATGAAGACAATCTAGACTTATGGCATAAGTGGGATAGGATTGCTGGGGACAGGTTTTTTGTACAAACAGTTTTTGGTGGGGAGGGGGGGATTTCTGTATGTCTGGGAGAGTTACATGTTGATTTGACTAGTCTTCAAAACCAAACTTGAAAGGACGTCCACCAATACCCCCCCCCCCCCTAGCCCCCGCCCACCCAGTGACACAGAATTAGATCCGAAAAGCCGCGACCTATTAACCCAGCCCAGTGCCACATCCTGCTGGTGGGGGGAAGCGGGGGGGGTGTACTTCCTCACAACACTAAAGGTCCACCACGATTGCGTGGCAAATTGAGATGAAAATCGACCACGAGAGTCAGATTCAAGGGACCCGAGTCGATATTCCGGGCGCGATGACCACCTCAGGAGACAGGCGGGCGGGGGAGGGGGTGGTGAAACCTACGCATTCAAGCCTATAAGGGCAGATAATGGGGGTCGCCTTATGGGATGGGAGGGCGGCAGAGTCAATACATCTTTTCAAAGCACATAGTGAACATGTCGGATATGCCCCTACGCTCAGGGCTGAAGGTCGTGAGAAAATGCCACCATCATTATTATTTGTGTGGACTAACTTCCACCCATTTACACAGGTGGGTCTACAATTTCTGGTTAAGCGTGGCGCCTGTCAGCGACACAGGAGGGCCCTGCCCCCACCTCGTGGTTTTGGTAATTGAGCCCATCTCCTTACCCACTGGAGTCACATGCTGGGACCTTCTGGCCTGCCGCCCACCCCCGTTATTTTAAATAACACACAGCGAAAGGGTAGGGGGGCTTTGTAAATACCACGCCGAGGACAACCAGTAGCTATACTGCCGTCGATTATCGTCATTGTCACCTATAACAATGACAGTGCTGCTTATTGACATACCGTGCTATTTAACTTGACCGCCGTCGATCTGTCTTCTTGCCAACAGTGAAGGCGTCTACATTTATTCTGTGTCATACTGATCCAGACACGGAGGCTGGGGGAAAAATAGGAGCCCCGGCTCAATAAATGGAAGCGTCTTCATCCTTCCCGGGCCATGCCACCATCGATGCCCCTTCGAATCGCGTCGCCAGTTTTCCCAAATCTCTTATCACGGGACCAGGCGAATCTCACCGACGCTCGAGACCGGTGGCATCGACCAGGATATCGACAGCGAGACAAAATGTAAAAAAAAAAAAAAAAACTGCTAGATTACGCTACCAACTTCTCCAAAGTCACTGCTGCACTTCCTTTCTCTCTCTCAATTTGAAAATATGTTCAATCAAAAGTAATCTGCTAAACCGCCGTGTTAGCCAGAGGAATGAACAGCACTGGGTTACAATCATTTTCAGCTAGATAACTGCTAAAAACCTATATCAACCATAACTGTACAAAGGCTGTCTGACCATATCTGGAAGCCATTAAAATAAAAAATATATATATTTTTTAACTCATCTATGATACCTCCCTGATATTATTTGCCCAAAACAAAACTGTATGTACACGTGAATCATTATATAATGTAGTTTAAGCTCTCAAGCATTGTTTTCAAGCCAACATAACTGTTCAAAAATAGAAAAATATACAATACAAAAAAAGAAAGACAAAATACATCATATTGAATGATTTGGGCTAAGAGGAATCTGCAAAAAAGGGTTTAAAAATAGAAAGGAGAAACTGATTGAAATTAAAGTAGACATTCCTTAACAATGTCATTCAAATTGAGTTTGTTTCACTGGAATTAAATCAATAGATTTCAGCTCGTGTTACCAGCTGCCCACGTCATGGCGATATCAAACTACCTAAAGCATTCTAAAAAAACACGATTTTTCATCAGAGTAGAGAGTTAATCTAATTGATTTAAAGCACACAAATACATGCATGCAGTATGTGAATGTTTAAATAAATCAAAGAAAATCATTAAATACCCAATCTGACAAAAAAAAAATGCAGGCTGTACCAAACAATGGTGAAACGTTACCATGACATTGATTAGGTAACACTCTGACTGAAAGTGACATTTCATCCATATAGATATATATGGACTCTAATCAGGGACTTATGTAAGTTAAATATGTTTAAGGAGATTTTTATTGTTCCTGCAGCTTGCACAAGGGTCTGACCATATGAATCTCGTGGATAAAAGAAATTTATCAATAAAAATTCTGTTCTATTCACATTTCCTAAAATGTTTCCAGACTGAAGCTCAGACAGAACTTTTGCCTCAGCAACTGATTAACTTCCAGGAAGAATATGACAGTTGAGTTACAAAGAAATAAAAAATAAAACCAAAACCGGACCATTAAATTGGTGTTACCTTCACAACATGGGTAATAAGGTCGAGCCGTCAAGATGGCTGCACTTAGTGGTGAGCACTGCAGAGTGCTCTCCGGCTCGGCGTCAAGGGCCCTCCAAGCTGCCGCCGACTACCTCCCGAAATTGAGCTCCCTTTCTCCTCCTCCGTCGGCCGGCTTCGTCTGAGTACGGCCTGCAGATTTGCCGCAGACCGCATGCATGCACGCAAACACGGAGCAGCCCATCGGCTGCCTTTTTCTGCGAGTAATCCACAAGGCCATCTCAAAGGTTATTGTTCAGAGGAGCCCTCATTAAATCCGGGAGATCTTCGCCTGTTAAGATGACCTTAATTCATGGCTTCCTTTGGCGACACAAATGAGTCGAGCGTAAAACACGCTCACCCGCTCCGCTCCCGCGGCTAAGGGCCAAACTTGACTGTGGTTCAGAGCCGAAGTCATTATAGTAGAGATGCGGGACGAAGGGTTAGCATTACGCTAATGAGTGACACCTCTGGAACATGGAGCAGACCACTGTAACTGGCATTCATACCATGACTCATTTGTGCCTGGTACACCGCAATCTCCCCTCCGACACTGCCAGGGCAGAGCGAGGGCCTGCATGTGCTCGCAATAGTCTCCCTGCCTTCTGGATCCTACTAAATCGGAACTATTGTGTTTTGAAATTCAAACAATGGTTTTGTTATTTGCACAAGTACAAGTTCATCAGAATGCTTCTTTTCTCATATCCCATCATGCCCCCTTCTGAGTCACATACAGCCGACAGTGAAGCTTGGGATCCAAGCGCAAGGCAGCCAGTCCAACAGCACCGCAGCCTTTAATCCGATCATCCGGCGCCAAGCGGGGTCACATCCGACAACCAGGACTGTCACTTCGCCTCAAACCTCTCTGAGGCTGAAAATAACGATCCCTAGTCCAAACGAGAGGTGACGGAATCTGGCATTGGAACAAATCAAGTGAACTGAAATTAGTGGGGATAATTGCATTTTTGGGAGAGGAATTTTTAGATCACCCCCTTCGTCTTGTAGTCTATGAAAAAGTTGGATACTGAAGTGAGAGCCGTGAATCTCCTGGTTCAAATGTCTGATTTCAGCATCCTCCTTTCGAGCGTTCCCATACCTCTGTACCATATGTTTAAGATGGCCCGAATGCGTAATGTCCCAATGACACGATCCCATTTATGACAGGGCAAGCTGAATGACACTATCATGCGGGCAAGTAGCATGAGGTCTTAAAATCATACAAATCTACAAGGTACAGAAACGACTCAATTTTGTTCAGTGGTATTACCATCCTGAGGGGGCTTATGCTGGGTTGGTACCAGTCTTCAAACTGTGTCAGAGGTCTTGGGGGAGTGGTGATTTGTGAGAATTGAGAAGATGATCTGTTTGGAAGGGTGCTGCTTACTACCTGCCCAACCACAGCTACCCATAGCCCCACCCCCTTAAGACATACCAATGTTTGGGTCATCCGAAATGTGCAATTTACATCGGTAAATTCCTTCCTCAGCTGCAAACCTGTACGGTTAAAAAATGGAAAGTTGGTCTATAGCCTTCACTTTGACATGACGTGATAGGTCAGGACCTCGTTAAAGTGGTTTGTCAACCATGTACAAGGCCAACCTTAAATCTCTTCCGGTACACTTTTCAATCCATCACTAATAATGCCTTAAGACAGCAAACCTAATAAAACAAAGAAAAACTTACACGAGGGACACAACCCTGGCGATTTGCATAAAGGTTACAATGAATTGCAGATTTCTGGAAAAACCTGCTTGTGTTAGAAGTTCAGGCCTTGAACAACATTTAATAAGTCTTTGAAAAAAAAACACGTCTTTAAGGACAGAATACTAATTATCCATTTTGTCACCAAGTAATTAGTTTTGAAAGTTCAACGAAAAATTCTGAAGATGGCAGCTTGATAACCATGGACTCTCGTTTTGGTTAAGTATTTGATTTCTGGTTGTTTTCTTTTTTAAATTCTAACAAAGTGCAGTTTTTCCCTCCAATATAAAGAATAAACTGAGGGATAAACTGTTTGACAGAAACATGAGTTTCCATTTCATCCATCATTAACTCCAATGGCGCCTCAGCGCTGATGGTGTCGGTCACATGACAGGGGCACCAACGCGAAGCTTGTGGTCAGAACTCTTCTGCAGCTGACAAACCCTACCAGAAGCTCTGGCCCCTCCTGGATGCTCATCTTGGTCTGGCAGGGCAGAGGTATAAATGAGACCTGACAACAGAACATGCAGACCTAGCTATGTAAAGCGGTTCTGACAGGACAAAACGGAACCAGGTCTAGCAAAGAGACTGAATGCTGTGTAGATGAGTTGGGAATCCCCCCCCCCCCCCCCAAAAAAAAAAAAAAAAAAAAAAGCTCGGACATATTAGCTAGACGGGGTCCAACGTCCATCATTTAAGGCCGACAGTAGCTGAACCAAAACACATGAACACTCTGAACCATCTAAATTTTGATTGCAATCGTTGTTTTTATTTCCTCCTAATCCCTGTTTCTTCAAAGTCCAGCCAATTCACCCACCTCTGTAATAGGTGAGGGATTGTTGAATTACACAAACGTGCCCCGTTTGGCTGAATGGAAAAGCCGCAAACTGAGATAATCGATATTATATTTACACACCGGCGTGGGTGCTGCTTCGAGCGGCCGTCCGCGATTCGCCGGCACGGCAAACCCTCGTTTTACGCTGCAGGTTTTTATTTATTTATTTTTTAAACATCACCAAAAAAAAAGTTAATCCTCAGCAGCATGCATTCCCTCCACGAAAAGGATTCATCCCGTCACGTCAGGGGGAAGATTATCTTAAGGATATTCATTTCAATCAGCTCAATCATCGCTAAAGAAGATGTAAATACGCAATCTATTAACTCAGTGCTTAATTAAAACTAAAAATGCATCTCGACTCTGGTCTTAACTGCTGAGCAAATACAGCTGAGACCATTTAATGGTAAAACAAATGAGTTTATTAACTAGTTAATGTACGAGCGAATGCCTAACAATCGGGGTGAAAAAAGCCACCGATCTACACAGGCAATATGTGGCCAGGCTTGCCGTTGTTTAAAAAGCACAGGGCAGCACTCTGTAGCACCAGAACACCATACACCTCTAAGGCTTCTTTACAGTTACCTATAAATGCAGTATTCAGCATTATAAGGCCCTTTATAGAATCCCAATGCACTTTATGTGAATTTCAAATACGCCATACAACCTCGATGACATTTTTTGTTCAATTACCACCATGAGTCAAAATATAGAAAATTGACTAGGGAACTCTCTGAATAGGATTTGTTCTTATTTGATTGAGATGCCATCTGGGGTCACAGACAGCATCACCGACATTCTGTACCTGTGATAGCTAAGAGCGTATCGCTGAGCCACAGCCTCCACCAGGGGGAGCCGTACCTAGAAACAAAGTACGCTCAGCATAATTCCAGAATTGGCTGGTTAGTGGCAGGCTGCTAAGCATGAGCGTTAAATAACAGTACAGAAAGAGAATTGATTTTCATCCCAATAGCCTTCCACGTCGCCCCCCCCTCCCCCGTTTGTTTTATACCACGCCTCCATTCCATAACATCCGCTGGGCAACTTGTCATGGGTGAGGGTGAGCTTGGAGATTAAACGGGAAATACCCGAAGGTTTGCTTCTCCAGCTTTTATTAAATCTGACCCCAAGACAGTAAATCCTTGTCTATTAGCTATAAAGTTGCACGGAAATCTGGCCGCTGCTTCTGTCAGCCGAAGAGGGAGCGCCCTTAATGACTGACTGGATGTAGCGCTAGTCGGCTCATAGGTGTCAGATTTAGTCTAACCAATCTCCCCGACGTCGTATCCCCGGGCTCCGGCGCTGTGGAAAAATGGTGCCTCCCTGCACAAAGTAGCGCGTTCGTTAAAATTAAAGCAGAACCGCAACATATCCGACTACCTTGACAGTTTTACCAGGAATTTCGTGTAAAGCTACAACGAGGGGCGAAGTGAAGAGAGCTTATGAACAAGCTATACCCGGAAACAAATTACTTTAAGGTAAAGGGCAAAACTAGCAATTTTTTAAAGAACAGTATCTATAACCAAAAACAGCCAAAAAAAAATAGTCAAATCAGAAAGCTAAAATTTCAACACAGAATCAATTAATATTCATGACTTTTAAGACTCTTTCAACAATAAACCTACACTATATAAGTAACTTCCCTGCTCAAATAATGGGAACAAATAAGACCAAAACGATAAATGTTGTAACTGTATCGTTTTTACCATATAGTCACAACGCCGAAGACTAACTGAAGCACAGAGCACAATAGCGGGCCTAGCATCACGTTAGCTTCTGCAGAGTTCGCACCATCTGCGCTATTGTATGTTTTTATAGCTACCATTTTTTCTGTATCCAGCACGAAAAAAGAAAAAAAATCCAAGAGTACAGAAGATGAAGAAATGAAGATCTGAACTAGCCTCCTCTGTGTGAGACCGTAAGTTCACCTAAAGTTCCCTAAATGTCACATCGGGCGCCTTGGATCCACAGGATGCATCAGATTCTGGCACCAGAGTAACGACCCAGCGCAGATCTACAAACAGAGCAACACCATCTGCTGCATTTGCTACACTTCGAAATTTTGCTTTATTTCACGTGACTCCTCTGTAACAGATCCCTGGAGTCGCCGTTTTCTTGTTTTCTATATATTTAATAAGAGGATGAAGACACTAGCATTCGAATTGCATAACCCAGTGTAGCAGGGATGTACTTAAATGTGGTCCGGTGTACATAGCGTCAAGGGTTATCTACAACTGAAAGCTGATTGGCTCCCGGAGTGCCCCCTCCCCGTCACAAAACACATCATTGGTTAATCATGAGGTTGGCCTCTCTGCATAAATTACGGCCTTAAAAAAATCCTTGAATCACACCTGCAAAATATGAAATGATGAATTCAAACCGATCGATACTGAAGAGATCGCCAAGGTTTCATCTGTGTACGTTTGAGTTTGAAGGAAAACTGTAGTTACATATGCGTGTTATAATGCTTAGCACTCCGCCACACACTGAAGCCTAACAGAGTTAGGGTTATGGTTACGTAACAGAAGGAAGATTGCTTAAATTATTATAGTACCTTACTGAGTAAACAGTTACACCATGTTACACCGCCTCAGACATAAAATACTAGTTTTATTTTCTCTCAAATTTGTCAAAATCCTTTAAAAGATGCGTGCGTGCGTGCATGCATGTGTGTGTGTGTGTGTGTGTGTGTGTGTCTCTGCGTGTGCGTGCGTCAAAGAAATAGAGTGAGTCAATGACTCAGTCTATCATACTACTTTTAATATCTTTTTTTTAAGAAAGTCACTAAACACTCTCAGAGGGCAATTTAACTGTGCTACTTCAAAGCTAATTTAGCATGGACAACTCTGTCGCTCATGCCTTTTTATGACAAATTGGGGGAAAAAAAAAAAAAACATTAACAGAGGACTAAAGCGAGCACAATGAAGACATTCTTAATATGCAGCACAGTGCCACTGAACCACACAATTCCTTTACGGCATTCAGCATGAGGGAGTTCACTGTTCAGCCGACAAAAACCAGAGGACCCGCGCGACGAGAAAATTGCTTGCATTAATGAGCCAACACATAAATTACCTCTCCTGCCACAATACACTGATTGTTCTGTTATTTAAAAAAAAATTCATTCTGAAGAGAACAGTGCCGCATCACTCGACACCCCAAGCGTTGGAGCCTGAACTGCACTCTGGAATGCCCTGACTGATACTTAGCGCCGGCCCTGACATCACTGCGGTCATCGAAACGATGCAGGATGACGACATTTACTAAATGCTAGAAGGTGCCAGTGCGGTTAAATAAATGCTACAGACACACACCATTCAAGTGTCCATATAAATGTATCTGGACATAATGTACTGAAAAAGCTACATTTTGTACCCAGCTTACAGACAAAAATAAGTGTAAAATTCGCTATTCACAGAGTCCTGGATATTTGTCAGCTATGCAGCTAAAGCTAAACTAAGATAAATGCGTATAAATCCAACCGGCATAAAGGGCAATTCTAGGATTTTTTTTTTTAAGTTGGGGTGCACAAGAGGGGCCATAATTCATACAGAGGGGGCAACTTTATCATTAGCGAATAATATAATTTGAATAGGTGAGTGATGGGGAGGGGGGAACTCGAGGGCTCAGTTAGCTTATTCGGGCCAGCGCCCCTGTGACCCCAACCCTTGAACCTGCCCAAGATGGTCATACTACAGCCAGTTGTACTTTTAACCACAGAATATTCCGGAAGTGGGACGATGGACGTTGTGATCTTTTTTTCGATCAAAGGCAGGAGCCAGACACACACAATTCAAAAACTCCATATGGATAACATGATATAAGATTGGAAAGCCATCCGTAAACAGAAAACCTGGAGTGGTTTAGAGGCAGCGTACAGTCCTCTGTTTGTTCGCATTCCTACAGCACGATCCCCTCGCACGACCATAAATCACAAAGGAAAAAAAAAAATAGGTTAAATTCCAAAGCAGAAGCCCCCGGTTCAGATGCCACCAGCACATGGCAGTAGAACGGCCCAAACGATTTGTAACAAGGGGCTGAAGACCTCCTGGCAGCCACACAATCACACTGCTGATAAATAAATGAGGAAGACGCCTGCTTCCAAAGCTGACATGAAACATTTATTCATTAACCATGATTTCCATGTGAAGATATTCAACTGAACGGCCTCCGGCTCAAGCTACCATAAAGAAACGGCAATAGCTAAATCAAACCTGACCGCGCTGGTGGGCTGGGATTGGAAGAATGGTACGTGTTGGCCAATGTCATCCGACGTTCTCCTCCTAATCTGATTCCCCCGCACCTCCATTGACGGAGAGGGACGTTCCCCCCGGGTAGAGTCGCGGACCAACCTGATTCGGTCTCCTCCTCCTCGTCCAATCGGCGCCATGTTACCATCACTCCTGTACACAATGGAAGCTCATCGCTATGCTAATGAGGGAAGATTCACTTTGCCTTTCCCTTGCTGATGCCATTTAGATAAGATGTGTGCGTGTAGCAGGGGCTTGGGGTGGGATTAATAAGCTTGTCTGCTGACCTCCACACAGACTGCATGAGAAGCAAACTCCAATTCTCTGAAGCTTGGAGCCAGAAGCCCCAACTGCTACAAACGTTGCCAGCCCAGTCCTCTGAATCCTCCTGCTATCTTGCGCCCCTAATCTCTACACCCAAAGAGACTCCAAGTTCTTTGAGAAGTAGGCTCCACCAGCCTTGCTAATGCATTATAAATCGCGCCGTGCTAGATTTTAATATGCCATATAGGCGATTAAATAATTCGGTAAGGGAGAAGCTGAGAACCCTAACCATTTGTCCTGCCTCTAACCACTAACCCAACCAAACAGATGGGATTTACTGCAACCACGGGCAATGAGCGCACAGTGCACTGTGCATTCCATGCACAGGCAAAACTTGCACTAAACAGAAATTATTTTTGTTTATACAAGATTACAACAGTTTAAGAGTAACTTCAAACAAAACAGTCTAGTTTCACACTTAGCCCTTTCATACCTTTCCAGAGGAATGTCTTGAGTGGCATAATTTATTCCCGTTTCAACTGGTCACATGACCTTACATCAGCAACAACACACCGACATCACAAAAGCAGAAATACGAGCACGGAAAGGCAGCCAAAATCGAGTCTGCGGCAGCGCCAAGCGCTCCGTAAATCCAGTTTAAATACAACCCTTTCCCATCTCATGGTCATGGATGATTTTAGAGAATCTGGAGGTACTGAGACTCATGTGTCCTTTAACAGGCAGGCACAAAGACAAGAAGTAAAATTATGGGTTTCACCCACTCCTCCCGCCCCATTCGGCAAAATCTACCAATGGGAAGCTATCGGTAGGGTTGCCGAACACGCCATAAAATTCCTGGTTATGGGCCCAGCAACAGGATGCTTGAAAATATCCATGCGACGTTTCCACTACCCCTTCGAATTCCACCCCTCAGGCCGATACTCATATTAGTTCATTCCCAAAATCCCCCACGACACCTGGGGGACCCCAGGAAAAGGCAAACGAGTAGCAGGTTCGCAGGGATGCAGTCGGCCTTCATGCCTCACGGTTTTTCTGCGGCGGCTGGCAGTCCGTGGGGGAAGCGAGGCCTGCCGCAGGGCGCGTGGCTGTTTACTTGCGAGTCGCAGGTGTTCGCCAGCAGGCGAGCGCCGAGTCTAACCTTTTAGTTCCTGGCAAGTCGCCTTTCTTCAATATCGCAAGGAGCAGAAAATAGCGACCGGTACAAAGAAACGGCTAACAATCGTGTAGTATTGTTAGAAAACGACAGCATTTGGCCTTACGTACCACGCCATCTGCTCTGAAAGCTTAAATTTACTCCTGCAGTTAAAACACGATCGCCTTCTGAACCAACCTCCTAATAAAATGGTGCTTTATTTGCTATTTACACATATATGCCATCATGTTCTCCTTTGAGACATTCACACACAGCTTGGGGTCCAGGCGCAAATTCAGCCACTTATCTGGCTCCCCAGGAGCATTTTAGGGGGTGGGATTCAAACCGACGACCTTCGGATCACAGCCATCCTCCATTACAACATTACTCCCTCACATAATTCTCCAACTTCAAACAAGTAGGTACAGGCTCAAATCCTCGAGGCGTCTTGCTTAGGTCCAGATTTTACCCCAAAGACCCGAGGCTCCCACTCAAACCACTATTCTCAGCTGGCATCCCGCTACTGGAGACACATCCGAACCCTACACAGGCTTAAAATCGCTTTAGTCCAAAATCGCCATAAACAGGATTCACTCACTAAATGCTTTGCCCCAAATCTATAACCGTGGTTTAATTCCAGATGCCATTTCCCCGTCTTTATGGAAACCCCAACCGTTCGATCCATTCAAATCCAAATTCGATCTGTTTGCCACTAGGGGGCAATCTTCACGTCTTCAGAGGAAGGGGCCATCGTGACCAGTGGACTGACTTCATACTTCTGGAAGATGGGGTGGGTGGTGGTGGGGGTGGGGGGCGGTTTTCATTCAGATTTGGTGTTGAAAGTCGATGGAGAGTGAAATGTAAGCAGTCCGCAAAATGTCACGGAGATTTAGAAAAATGGCGCCGACCCCAGAGACTCTCCTTCCCGATGGTCTTCAGCCAATTGATTTACTCAACATTTATTTTAAAAACATTTCATATATATTTAGATGAAAAGCGAAGGCCCTCCGTTCCACTTCCTGGTCAGTATCCCTCATTTTCCCCGGAGTCCTTAGTCCTAATGAGGGAATTAAGACTGCGGTAGAGGAGTTCAGGACAAACTCGGTGGAAATTGGATGAATCCGCCGACTGCTGGTTATGATCCACGCGGCGCGAAATAACCGAAACTTTATTGCATTTCATTATTTAATAATGGCCGCTTTGTGCGAAGACCCACCACAGAAATGAGCAGAGCCATATTAAATGAGCACATTTCGGCTGTACTGGCCTCGGACGCTTGTGCCCTGCATGTAATTAAAGCCCTCTGAGCTCCTTAGAAACACTGCTTGTCTAAAGACACCCCTTCATTTAGCAAATGGGAGGGGGGGGGTTGATTTTCATCAATCTGAGTCTCAAGGGATTCGGCAATGATCCTCTCCTCCTGTAGAACATCCCCATCAGTCCCAGCACGGAGCAGATGACCTCTTACCCTGACACTGCACTCCATTCTCCCAACCCGTTGGATTTCCCACCTGCAATGACACACAATCCCATAATATCATGACCAAAGCCACCTCTCCATTCTAAGCCTACTGTACTTATTTGCATTTTCTTGTTATACATCCAGCTTTTTGTTGTATATTTCAGCATCATTAGATTTCGTTTAGCAATATTTCTTTAAACACATGGAAAAAATAATTATTACTCCACAAAAAAAAACTAACTTTTTAAGTCATTTAACTTCTCTTATCAATAACGCTTTAAACTTAAATTATGGTGCCAAATTAAATCATAATGTGCATTTAGCCATGGCACGGCAACGACGACAAACGAAACCATGCCAACACCCTCCAGTCTGCAACTACTGGAGGTCACCCTAACTTTTTAATTAACTGGACTTCCCCGGGGTTATAAGGACGTCGACTAATAACTATTTATCTATGGTGCTAATCCACAGAACATATTATGGGCTTTACTTGTGAGACCCGTACCAGGATGATGAATGCGACAGAAATCGCAAGCAATCGGAGTATCAGCAGAAATCCGTCAAAGACTGCAGACGAAATAAAATTTGACACCTCGCTCACGGGGAGGCTAAGAATCACCCATCACCACCACCTGCCTGCAAATAAAGGAGACTAATCGCTTTAGACGTGACTCATCCATTGGGGGACAGGGGGGGCAACTCCTAAGAAGAAAGGTGAGGTGTCACAGAGTGGGTGGGGGGTGAGCTGGGTGCTTCAGAGTTCCAGCTGTTCCTTATGGTTCCTTATAGGCTATCAATGAGTGAGGTGACGGTCTCTCGGTGCCACTGGCCTTCGTCTGCCAGAACCCGGAGAGACGCGGCAGCAGAAAGTGCCACCCTGCTCCCGCGTGCTCGATTTACCACCGAAGACGACGCCGGCCGGGCAGAGCTGCGTACGATTGGCTCTCTTTGCCAGCACCCAGAGGAGGATACCTTGACATGAAGTCACCACCCTTCGGCTATGTAAAGAAGCGTCAACAGGACAGATGCCCCGCGAGGCCACGTACATCTCATCACACGTCGTCCAAGGTGTTTCTAAGAAGTTACACTCTCTCTTTCATTTGGATGAGCTATATGGGCCCGGCAGGAAGTAGTAAACAATAGCTACGAGATCCCTCAGGAAGAAAATTCCAGTACTCAGTTTGTCAGGCCGACGAACATCCTTTCTTCTGTATCATTAAGGAAATCTGTCTTTCGGATCTCTAGGGCAAAACGAAAACGCCATGCCACACCGTCAGCGTCTCACAAGCTCGAGACATAACGTGGCTCACAGCATTTCATAACAAACAAAGCTAACGGGCCAGTTACTCAGCTTTACTCGTCGTATTAATAGGCAAATAAGCAAAAGAAGCACAGATTTTCCTACACCAACTGGCCAAAAGACCTGCATGACTGTCATGCGTTGTACATATAAAATAAATGGTAATACTTCACTTAAAGCAGTCATCACAATGCATTAAACATGCATCATAAACCATAACAATTCAATTTATCGTAAACACTGCTATACTATATATTTATAAAGAGTCATAGCATATTTATAGCCATGTTTATTAAGCATTATGATTGCTGTGAAGCTGTCACCTACATTGCACTATAGATGCCTTTATAATGCATTATGAAGGTAAGAATATTGGTCATTGTAATGGATTATGAATGCAACTATAATGCGTTTTACAGGGCAGCTTTAAGAAAAGTGGTACCAGATTTACAATTTGCATTGTAGTATAATATTTATAGGTAATTTGTTTGCATCTATTGTATATAGCAAAGGTTCTCAACAAGCCATTAATTAAAATACTCTTGGGTCAACACCAGTTACCCACCATATAAAATAAAAGGCTCCACCTAAGTCATTAAAAGATGCTAAATTGGTTTCTCTCCCGTGATGAAGCACACTTAGAGAGCTAGAGGATGCTCCTGTAAGGACATTTTGGCATATGTCCATCTTTGTGTTTCAAAGCCAAATTTTATGGGGGGGGGGGGGGGGGGGCAGGGTCAGCACTGCTTCCAGGGCAACCAGACGCCATGAAAGTTTCAGTGACTTCATAATTCGGTCCCCTCTGCTAGGACGCCGCGGTCTGGCCATCGCCCCAGAAACGTTCCAAGGGATCAGCGATCACGTCGCAGTATCGCAGCGACGCATCTGTCGGCGCCCTCCCCGAATTTGTCATTTTGGCATGATGGATCGCTTCCAATACGCCAGATGTATATGTGTTTGCTTCCCGTTTTGAATTCCCTGCAACCTAAAGTAAATGCCCTGCAAGAGACGGCAAGAGAATATTTGCTTTCTTTGAATGACAACATATACATATTACACACACACTATATATATATATGTATGTGTGTGGTGTGTATGCGTGTGTGAATTTAGGACATTTAATTTTCGCGAAGGTGCAAAGTTTTTTCAGCAACACTTAACACAAAACTAAAAATGAAGATACATTTAGAAGTCTTAACTCAATTAAAACGACAACACCAACAATAAAATAAATCATCCCCGAAATAATAAATGTTCATAACATCAGTGCCCCATACGAGAGTGACAAATACGAATACTACAGCTTCTGGAAGCCTTTCTGGAGCAACCGATAGTGATGGGAATGTCAAGCACAAATCATCGCAATGCATTTTATGGTAATGCAACAGCTGTTATGAAGAATCCACAAGGCAAACAGAGAATGACATTTGCTGCGAGCTTTATTGAGTCTGAAAGGGAAAATGACGAGCTGCTTCATCAGCGGTGCAGTTTAAAAGGGGGGGGGGGGGGGGGGGTGAGGGTGGTAAATAAATAACAAGCTTCATTACAGGCACCCAGAGACGGAGCACAGCCGAGAAACAAAAGGCCTGTTTCCAGTTTAGACATACGCAGGCCAGCAAGAGCTTTGGGCCCATCAGAGTGGACATCATTGTTGATCTGTAAACAATGCAAACTTATGGGAATGGAAATTAAGAAAAGAGAGAGAAAGAAAGCAAGAAAGAAAAATAACGACGTGACCATGATTTGAACCGCAGTCTAATCAAATCTTCTGGGCAATCAAAAACAACTTAAGTTGCAGTCAGCGAGAAAGGGTATATATTATATGTATGGTGCTGCGAGTTCCGGGGACCTTATGAATCTGGCCTTGGGAAAATGAGATTTAAATTCAATTAGCTGTGCAACCAAGACAAAAATTAATATGTTTCTAAAAAGGGCGGGGGGGGGGGGGGGGGGGGGGGGGGGACATGCTGTGTCATCAGTTTATGAAGGAGGCTGAAGCACATGGCAGGTTTTTCCAAACCATTTCCAGGAGGGGATGCGACACAGGGAGCAGCACATGCCCAGCAGATCTGATGTGCGCTGACAGACCGCGACCAGGCATGAGAATGCAAGGCGACGAAAACAAGCGATGGAGATCTGTAAACCCCCTAATCACTGCAGTCACTGCAGAGACAGCTGAAAGGTAAAAACAAACAAAACACGCACACTGCGACTGCAAGGAAGATAAGCATATATTCGCATTTTTGATCTCCGAGAGAAAAACACGGCAACGAAATACAACACGTTTCTCAACCCAATTCTCAGGGTACCTAGACAGTCCACATTTTTGCTCCCTCCCACCCCCCAGCATAGCAGGGATTCAGAGTTTTTTTTGTTGATTGTTTGGCTTGTTTTCGATTGTTTGTTTGTTTTTTCATTATTTTGTCCATTCTTGCTTGTTTGCTATGTTTTTGATAATTTGGTTCAGGTTCCACTCTGGATCAAAGTGACGATCCAATCAAAGTTTATGAGCTGAACAGGCCAGAAAATGCAAAGAGCGACTCTAACAGATACGGGGCGAGCTTCTTGAGGAACCTAACACCATTCCACCAGCAGGGCAACAGATATGCCGTATCGACGAGAGACGATGGAACCTCAACGAAGGCTGCAGACGATTAGAATGCAG